>NC_138503.1:22542738-23172176 GCF_964252035.2 Podarcis erhardii
AAGCGTATGCAACCTGAGGTACCACTGTAGCTTATATATCTGAGTTTCTAACACTGTTTAGATCTATCCTTTTATTTTTAATAACCTGGAGCACTGAGTTACTGCAGACCTGTGCAATTTATGTTTGACCAGCCATTTACAATGTTCCATTGGGCTGCAGTTAGCCTTCTTTTTTTGATGACTAGCCACTTTCAGGTCACGTAATGGATGGGTTGCAGTTGGCTCGCAAGTTGTGCAGGCATGGAATACAGTACCTCAGGCTTGGGGACATAAGAACCTGCCTGAAAGAGTCAGGGCAGTTGGCCCATATACCTCAGTGTCCTGTACACTGACTGGCAAATGTTCTGCAGGTTTTGCGGCTAGAGTTGTGGTTCCCTGCTCCTCACCTGCCAGTCCTACCTGGAGATGCTGGGGATTGAACCTGTGGCCCTTCTGCATGCAAAGCAGATGCCCTGGCACTTGGGCATCTGCCACTGATTGCTATCCTGGCTTGTTCACCGCTCCTGCCACTCTGCCATTGGCTTAGGTTTGAAGATGTGGGGATACAATGACGGTGTGAAGTTGTTGTTCTAGGAGTCTGGCCAGCCAGATTGTTGTCTTTCGAGCCCATTTTCCAGGAACCAACAGCAAAATAACACAATAGCTAACAACTATGTGTTTTTTTTTTAGTAATAAAAGAAAACTTGCTCAGGGGCTCACTTTCCTTACAAGTACAAGCTAGCGCAGTGGTTTCCAGTTGGTGGTCCACAGACCCCAAGAGATCTGTGTCACATACCCGTCAGCTGTCTGGGACAACATGTTTAGGGGTCCATGCTCTCGCACAGGTTACGTAAGTCGTGGGAGCGCAGCCAGGAAGACGCATGTCCCAGTTTGGCGCTGGGGCATTTTGGAGCGTGTGATGGCACCATTCACATAACAAAAACTACTACCAAGATAACAACAGTTTCAAAAGTAGATGATTCATGGCTTGGCTTTTGAAAAAAACGGGGTCTTCATTACTTAGCTAATTGGGAACCACTGGTGTAGGGCAGGGGGGTGTCCCAACAGGTTGATTGTTTTCCTAGCGATCTTTTGGCGAGCGACCTTTCCTCTTTACTAAATTTTGACATTTTCCTCCCTAAAACCTGAACCCCCTAAACAGGATATTATTCACTAAAAAAAGCTCAACAACTAGACCTGACCCCCCCCAAAAAAGGGGCAGATCACTGCCATATTTTTTTTCTGCGAGTAGATCGAGTAGATCGTAGTGTCTTGGGAGTCAGACGCCCTGGTCTAAGGCATTAAAATTTTTTTTTTTAAGGTTTGTGGCAACATTGACCACTTGCAATGGTCTTAATTGGTAGCTGGTTGTTTTGTTTTGTTTTTATTTTAAAAAGCCCCTTTGCATTCACTTTCTGTGGAAGGCAATGTTCACTGGATGCTTTAACCTTAGCATACTTGGGAGAAAACTTCACCAATTTGGATGTGACTTCCAAGTGTACATCTTTTAAAGATTTAAGGAGGTGACTATTTTCCTGGTGGGGCGAGAGTTAATGCTAGTAATAGTCGTTCCCGTGCGCAGATGAGTCTAGCTGAACCTGGTGACTTCATCTCCTATGTGATGCCAGCAAATAGCATTAAACTGTGTGATGCCAACAAATAAGCATTGAAAAAATTGGAGGCAGGGGGTGGTGGTGGTGGAATGGGAAGCGGTCAGGGAGAATGTTTATCATGTGTAAACCTATTGATGCTACAGCACACCGTAAGTGATAGCCCTGTTTACTTCAAAGTATGAACCAATATTGTGGTCCAGCTGGCTATGACTTTACATCTGCTGTGTTTTGAATTTTGCTCTTTTGTGTGTATGGGGGGGGGGGAGGAACATTATTATTTTGGAAGGGGAATCGAGTGAAGAGCAACGCTTTGTAGCGGCAGGCAGCAAGGGTGGCTCAGAACGGGCGGCACGCAGCACACGGCAAACAAACCATTGACCTTCTTGGCTTTTTGCTATCAGCACAATCCAAAATTCAAAGGGGCTGCTATCTTGTTTTCTAAGTTTCCCAGATAATAAAGAAACTCCTGGGGGGCGGGGGGAAACTCGTGGCCATTGATATTGCCCTGTGACCTCTGCTCCAGTTGCTTGAGAAACCTGGAGAGCAACCACTCACCTCATCTACCTGAGCTGTTTGGAATGGGGAAACCATGGATTCCCGGTACGCAGGAAGCTTCCCTGTTTGTCCATCTAGCTCAGTCTTGTCAACCCCTGACTGGCAGTGCTTCTCTTTGATTTTGGGTTGGGTTCTCTCAGCCCTACCTCAAGTTGCCAAGGATTGAACCTGGGCCCTTCTGTATGCAAAGCAGATGCTGAACCCCTTTGCCAACATGGGAATGGGAGCTTCTCTACATGTAAAGTGACGTCTAGCGCTGGGGCCTGGCCCTGATTGTATTTAGGGCCCAACATTCACCGTGGGGTTTGACCTCTTAACCGAGGCCAAGATGGGAGTGTGGGCTGTGCTCTGCAGAGGGTGGTCACAGGGGAGGCCCACACACAGCCCTACGTGATTGGGAGCAAGCTGTGCGATTGTGGCAGTTCTCCGTCCCTCCATAAACAGTGCTCAAAATTCCTCAGGCAGCAGGCATGTTTTGCAACCAGCGCTGGTCCAGTTTCAACTGCATGGAGATTTCTGGGTGCCGCATTGGCGACGGACACCTTCATCAAGCCAGATGACTTGTGTGCAGCAAAAGATGCGCATCTTGGAACCATGGACTCCTTGCTGTGTACATCTTAGTTCTCCATCATTACATCACAGAAAGTGGGTGCAGGGCTGAGTACAGATAGATTTGTGCTGCAGCCTTTTCACCAGCCACCCAAAGGGAACTCACATACCACAGTTTAAAAACCTCTGCCTTAGTCTATAGACTATAGAATTGTAGAGTTGGGAGGGATCCCAAGGGTCATCTAGTCCCAACCCCCACCTCTATTTTAGACCTTGCAAAATTTGACACAAATATATTGTGGCTGGGAGAACATTTTTGGAAGCCCATGATTTGCGAGACAATGAACTTAACCAGAGCAACTTTTTTCTGTTCCCGTTTTTTAAGGAAGCTAAGTTTTCATAAAGTCAGAAGGTGAACAGTAACCGTTGGAGCGTAGCATGATATTGCAACTGGGGGCACACATTGAATTGGTACTCTCTTGGAAGGGAGAAAATAGCATGCTGGGAAATTGATTAACTGAGGAAATAAATTTATGCTACCTGTTACTAGGACTGGGTGGGTGGGGAGGGGAGAGGGGAATAAAATGGGCAGCTGTTGAATGAGAGGTAGCATGAGAAGCTTAGCCAGTGATCCTGCACAGGGTGGAATAAGACATCTGCTTTCACAGTATTTCTGGACGCCTCAATAACCAGGCAAATGGGACTTCTGGGCTTGCTTAGAAAGGAACCGGAAGGTTAAAACTGTGGTCTTGCAAATAAAAGGTTGCCACCATTGGTTGAATAGAAATGGGTTGGGAGGGTGAGGAAGAGGTGTGTCTCGCCTCTCCACTAGCAGAAGTGCTGTGTTTATGCATCTTTCTTCAGCTGAACTAACTTCCTCTTTTACAAGTGCCGCAAATAGTGCAGCGTAGTGGTTGGAGCCCAGCCTTAGTACTGGGGAGACCAGGTGCAAATTTTCATAGCACCATCATGATGCTTACTGCACAGCTTTGGTCCTGTCACATGATCTCTACCTCAGGGTTGTGAGGATAAAATGGATAGGAAGATAAGCCCACATAATTCCACTCTGGTCTCCTCCTTAGAGGAGAGGTGGGCTATCAGTGTATTAAATAAATACTTCTCGCTTTTATTTTTTTAAAGTGTAAAATGGCTCCTAAGCTTAGAGAAGGGTCTCCCACAGTTGGAGATTTCATACTGGAGTGGCTGTATCTGAGTTGAGGGAAAGGTTTGGGCCTGTTTGTTTATGGCATTTATATCCCACCTTTCTTCCACAGAGCTCAGTAGGTCTGGGCGATGCCAGCTTTTCAGTATCGCGCAAAACACTGTGATACAGGAATACATTGCAATGTTGACAGGCGGAGGGAGGAACAAGCTGTATCGGCCGTGGTCCCGTGAGGCGCCAGGGCAAAACTGTCTCAGCTGCCTCCAGCGCCTGCCATGCAGAAGGTGAAACTGCCACCGCCGGTGCCTGGCTCAGGGAGGAAGGAGGCAGGGGAGAACATAAGGCACAGGCAAGCCCCGGGCATGATATACTGCTGGCCAAAGGCGTCTTCGCTCTCTGGCCCTCAAAGCGGTCCTGGGCAATATATCAATACATCGCCCAGGCCTAAAGCTTGAGGTGGCATTCACGGCTCTCCCCGTTGCCCCCACAATAGTCCTGCGAGGCAGATTAGGTTTAGAGCCAATGACTGGCCCAGTGTCGCCTAGTGAGCTTCATGGCTGAGTGGGGATTTGAATTCTGATCTCCCGTATCTTAGTCTACCACTCCCATTCATTACACCACACAGGCTCTCTGGCTGTTAGAACAAAGCTTGTGTAGGTTGGCTCTGCATTTGTTTTTCGTACCTTTTCGTCACCCCTTTCCTGCTTCCACTGGGTACTTGTTCCCAGTTCTTTTGTTTTCTTTCAAATGCCCAGTGATGTGTAATGCTCCAGTCCTCCCAACCCTGCCAACTGTGCCATGAGTGTTGCAAGATTCAACAGGTGGGAGGAGAATCTGGGATCGGCAAAGGCGGTGACATTTGCTCGGCTCAGTTATCACGCAAGGGCCTCTGCAGGGTGGTGGTGGGGAGGGAATAAGTCAACATAGGAAGCTATCTAGTCAGACCCTTGGGTCCATCTAGTTCAGTATTGTCTACACAGACTGGCAGCAGCTCTCTGGAGTTTCAAGTAGGGTTCTCTCCCAGTCCTATCTGGAGATGGTGGGGATTGAACCTGGGACCTTCTGCTTGCAAGGCAGATGCTCTACCACTGAGCTACAACCCTTGCTGACTTAATGTGTTTTGCTTGCTCCAGAGCTTCTGTGCCTAGGCTGAAGTGGATGCAATGGTGGCAGAAGTGTCACCAACACCCTTCCAAAGCTGAAAAAATATTCCACCTGGCTGACACCTCCGGTTTTGTTATGCAGCTAAGCAGAATAGCTTATTTATTGCAATTATATTTATCCAAGGAGTACATAGTTCACCCCCTCCTCAGTTGATCCCTGCAACAACCCTGTGAGGTGGGTTAAGAGGCAGTGACTAGCCCAAGGTCCCCCAGTGAGATTCATGACTGAGTGGGTATTTGAACCCTGGTCTCCCAGGTCCTAGTTAACACACTAACCACTACACCACACTGGCTTCCTAGAGTACATCTGCTATGGAGCAGCTATATGAATTAAGTAGGTAAGTAAATATGGGGAAGCAAAATGTCACTTGAAGGATCTGAAATATATTCCTTGAAGCTTGAGTTTGTTTGCTTCTGGGTTGTTTTATTTGATGTCTTAACGTGTTGTAGACCGCTTTGAGGTTTTTTTCTTTAAAATATAAAGCGGTATGGAAATGAATACAACAACTCCTCCCACTGAGGGGGAAAAATGGTGCCAGAAATAGTGCTTCAGGTTAAGAACTTTGCTTCAGGATGAGAACAGAAATTGTGCTCCGGCAGCCTGGCAGCAGTGGGAGGCCCCATTAGCTAAAGTGGTGCTTCAGGTTAAGAACAGTTTCAGGTTAAGAGCGGACCTCCAGAACGAATTAAGTACTGGCAGCAGCTCTCCAGGAGCCCTACCTGGAGAGGCCAGAGATTGCACCTGGGAACTTTTGCTTGCAAGGCAGATGCTATACCATTGAACTGTGGCCCTTATCTCTGGGCCACATTCACACCATACAATTAGTCACTATACAAAAGCTTCCCCCAAAGAGTTCTGGGAGCCGTAGTATTTTAAGGGTGCTGAGGGTTGTTAAGAGACCCACGTTCTCTGCTGCCCTGAGCTACAATTCTTGTACAGTGTACCTCGGGTTACTTATGCTTCAAGTTACATACGCTTCAGGTTACAGACTCCACTAACCTAGAAATAGTGCTTCAGGTTAAGAGCTTTGCTTCAGGATAAGAACAGAAATTGGGCTCTGGCGGTGCAGCGGCAGCAGAAGGCCCCATTAGCTAAAGCAGTGCTTCAGGTTAAGAACGGACCTCCAGAACGAATTAAGTACTTTACCCGACATACCACTGTAGTTCCCTGGCAAGAGATTGATTGTTAAACCACTCTGGGAATTGTAGCCCTGTGAGGGGCTCTTAGCACTCTTAATGCACAGAAGTTCCCAGAATTCTTTGGGGGAAACCATGACTATTTTCTAAAGGGCTTTAAATGTAGTGGTGTGATTGTGGCCAGGGTGGTAGAAGAGACTAGTTTCTCTTGCAAGTGCTCCTGTTTAGTGATGGTGAGCTGTTTGAGCTCTCCCTACTGGTTGCTGGCCCACTCACAAACACCTTGATTGTGTGAACTGCTTGTTGAAGGCTAGATGGCATTCATAATTTCCCATTTGAATGTGTTCTTCAGTGTACCAAGTCATAAGAGGTTCCGGCAGGGCAATCCTTATCTGGATTTGTTGTCTTTTAGAGGTGAGATTGCTGGAGATTTGCATGTTTGGTGGTTACTTATTTTAGATAAATACACAAGTTTATTTATTTCAATTTGTATGCCACTTTCCCATTATAAATATGCCCGAACAGAAATGCGAATTGGTACATCATTACAGTCTTCTGTTGCACCACGGTTACCCTAACACTGAGCCATGATTCTCCACATAAATTTCCCAAACTGTTATTGCTTTGGGTGCTCCTGCATTACTCCATTTTCTGTTTATGATATTTTGGGTCCTGGCAAGTTTGGCAGCTACAGTGCACACCTAGAATGAGGCTTGCCCTTCCCTTACAAAGGAGCAATTTTTTAAGATAAAGTGCCACATATTGCTGAGGTCTCTGTTTGTACCATGACCCCCACTCCACCACTCCAGCAACAATGGAATTCCAATAAGGAGTGGAATATTTTTAACTTTGTATGCAACAGTGGAAAGTCGATCTAGTTGATTGAAGGTTCCTGTTTAGGAAACTCTTGTAACATACACAAATGGCTCCTTGAGGATGGATGTGTGTGTGTGTCCGTGTCCTTTTACTATGTTTTTATATATGCTGGAAGCCGCCCAGAGTGGCTGGGGCAACCCAGTCAGATGGGTGGGGTATAAATAAAATTTTGCTGTTGTTGTTGTTAGGCCATATAGCTATTTTGCCTGAGAGAAATCCTCCTTGTGGTGTAAGGGTTAAGTTTGAGGCTCCACCCCATGGCTTGCTTAGGTTTGCAAGGGGGGAAATGCAACATGCTTTGAATTTTTGGAATTCCTAACCCTAATAGTTCACTGGATGAAGGAATGGTTTATTCATAAGAGGTGGGGGGCCTCCCTCCCTTTTTGCATTCACCAGACCTCTCTCCACCCCCTTACTTCCTGATGATCTGCTCCCAAGATTTATTGGGGAGGGTCTAAGACTGATTGTTTGTTTCTCTCTTTCATATTGAAAGGCAGCCTTTGAAGCGGCAAAAGCTGTGCTTCCTGTTGCTGTGGCTTGAGGTTACAAAGGGAACAGATCATGGAAGTCTAGTCACTTGCTTGGGCCTTTTTCAGAGGAGATTTTAAAGAGAATCCTTAAAACATACACACACACACACACACACACACACACACACAAACAAACAAACAGGACCCCAGGAAACTTCCTTACATGAAGGCCACATGTGCACCATACTATAGCACTATACTATACGATAATATACTATAAAGCACTATAATACCACATTAAGCAGTCAATTTCTGCCAAAGAATCCTGAGAAGTATAGTATGTTAAGTTGCTGAGAGTTGTTTGGCGGCCCCCTGTTTCTCTTGCAGAGCTACAATTCCCAGAGTTCCCTGGGAAGAGGGGCAACACCCTGGGAACTATTGCTTGTCCGTGCTCCTACCTACAGTGTGTATGTAGTTTAGGCTATCAGTGGCTACTAGTAATGTTTCTGAATGTTGGTTGCTGGAAACCCGAGGTGGAGAGAGTGTTCTTGAGATCCGAGTCTGCTTGCAAGCTTCCCACAGCTGCTTGGTTTGCAGCTGTGAGAACAGGATACTGGAATAAGTGGGTTATTGGCCTGATCCAGCAGGGCTCTTGCATGCTCAGTTTCAGGGGAGAAAAGGCTGGTTAAGAGATACCAGTTTGGTCGCTCTTTTCCCCACTCTGCCGCAGTCTTTCCCTAGATGTTGTTGGACTACAGTTCCCATCATCCATAGCCAGCAGTGCTAGTGGGAATGGGTCCATTTTCTGGGCTCCAGTGGGAGTCAGTGGGGGGGGGATATGCTTAAATATGGAGAAACTTCACAGGGACATGTTTGAATTGGGAACATAGGTAGTTGTATTTACAGGGAAGTTTTGAGTGTACTTGCAAGGTCATGATAGGGCATAGCAGAGACACCTGTTGCAGAGTGTTTGCCATCATATTTATGTTTGAAAGTTTTAAGCTATTGGTTATGGAGGTTGAACTGCCCTTGGATTTGCCCCCCCCCCCATATTCAGGATATATGTACCCTCGTGCAGCTTCTTTGTCAGAGCCTTGACATGTTTAATAGCCCTTTTTGGACATCTGCTGAGTCGATCTGGGCAAGGAGAATGTGTTGATCAGAGCTAAAAAAAAGAGAAAAGAAAATTTTCTTTGAGAGTAAAGTAACTCATTATCTTCTCTGGGTGGCATAGCATCCATCTGCTGATATAAAAATGAGTATGAAGCAAAGCTTGTGTTCCTTTAGAGGTTAAGCATAGTTATATAAATTCTCTGGATTGCGTACTAGTTAGAAGGAAGTGGCAGAGTGTTTGCTAAAAATGGTGAATGAAGAACATTGTAGTCCTCAGTTTTGTCCTTTGGAAGATTCACCACGATAAGCGAAAGCACACACAAACACACTCACACTTACTTCCTCTGTGTGTAAAATGTGGTTCAAAGAAAACAGAACACAGCCAAAAAGAAACTGTAGTCCTCTTTGAACTGGGATCAAGTTTGTCTTTCTAATGGATTAATTTCAGGGCAAAATGAACAAAAATAAGAAATAACGTGTTGTGCAGTCGTTAGTTGAATTTTCTGAAAGGAAGGCAAGATGGGACGAAAGGGCAAAGGCAGGTGTAAAAAAGAAAAGCAAAAATGCTAGATACTGCTTCTTGAAAAACATTCAAATCTTACTAAATCATGTGAATTTGGTCTTGAAACCTCAAAACTCTAGATGCATTGTAAACTTAAATGGTCCTTCAGGAGATTGAATAGCGAAGTCTTATTAAGTGGCTATTAAAAAAAGGTGCCCTAGGTATATTCTCACTTTGTCTTCCAGTGCTGTCACTCTTGTCTTCAGACAAAAAAACAGACCCCAAGGGGAGCTTTGGATGTCGGGAGTGGCTTGGGTTGTCTGTGGCCTCCCTGACACAACATCAAACCACCGTTTTTAGCATTTCGTGCTCAAACCTTAGGCATTTCTGCTTCCCCCGCCTCTTTCTTCCTCCTGTTTTCAGCCAACTGCAGTCACTTGCCTGCTCAAAACTTGAACCATGGTTTAACTATGATTTAAGGAAGCAAACCAACTTCAAGTTGTGGCTTTTATGGTCCTGCCTCATTTCCCTAACCAACAAACACAATCAACCGTGTATTTAAATGCTTGCTTGGGATCCGTCCTTCTTCCACCAACCTGCTTGCTCACCTGCGTACGATCTGTCTAGCAGGCTGTGCCTAGCATAGAAACCAAATGGCTTGCTGCTTCTGTGCCCAGAATTGGAGCTGTGTGCTGCAAGAGGGATAGATCTCTCATTCCTTCCTCTCCCAGCCCTCAGCAGGATAGTAACTTTAGTGGGCTTAATTGCAATGTTGAGGACAAAGCTCTAGTCCCTCTCCCCCACCCCTAGTAAAAACATTCTATATAGCAGCATTACAATATCAGCAGTTTGATTTTCGACTCCTTCCCTAATGATCCCTAGCATGGAATTTGCCTTTTTCATGGAAGCTGCATGCTAGGTGAACAGCTTCATTGAGCTATCCACTATGACCCCTGGTCACTCACTCCTGGTCAGTCATTGCCCCATCAAACTCCATGAGATTATCTCTGAAAGTAAGGTGGCTTTCACAAATAAACTGTCTTATTTTGAATTGCATTTGCCATTATATTCATTCACTTGGGGAAAGTACTTTTGGAGCTCTTCACGATCCTTTTTTTCTTTTTCTTTTTTGCTTTGAGCCTGAAACTATTTAGTAACATCAGCAGACACGGCCACCTTACTGCTCACCCCTAACTCCAGATTCTTTATGAGGAATTTAAAAAGCTTTGGTCCAGTACAGATCCGCGGCGGCGTGGGATTCCCTCCCTTGGGAGAACTGCCCATTTATTCCTGCTTTCAGCTTCCTGCTGCTTCGCCAGGCCTTCTCCTCTTATTTCATGAATAAGCTTACTCATGAGTTTTTGGTGAGGTACTTTGTTGAAAGTTTTTAGGAAGTCCAAGTACACTGTGGCTACTGGATCTCCTCTTGTTGACATTCTCAAAGAACTTTAATAGCTTAATGAGACTGTACTTACAGGACTCATAATAGGTTAGCGTGACAGAGGGGAAGAATGGTCTCTGATGCTTTGTATTGGAACCCATGATATTCTGTCAGGGTATGTATCCACGCCATATATTTAAAGCAATATCATACCACTCCTGGTTTCCCCCAAAGAATTTTGGGGGTGGTAGTTTAAGAGTGCTGAGAGTTACTCAGAGACCACTTTTCCTCTCCTAGAGCTACAAATTTCAGAGCAGTTTAATGCTCCGTCCCTCTTCACATGGAGAATTGTAGTTTTGTGTGGGGAACAGGGGCCTCCTAACTACTCTCAGCACCATGAACAAACCACAACTCCCAGAATCCTTGGGGGAAACCGTGG
Organism: Podarcis erhardii; assembly: GCF_964252035.2. Taxonomy (NCBI): domain Eukaryota; kingdom Metazoa; phylum Chordata; class Lepidosauria; order Squamata; family Lacertidae; genus Podarcis; species Podarcis erhardii. The sequence continues at coordinate 22,553,678 of NC_138503.1, forward strand.
CTGTTTAAGGTAGTATGATAGCCACTCAAATGTATGGTGTAAATGTGGCCTGAGCGTTTCTAAACTGCAGAACTGTTTTATTTAATTTTGTTTATAACCTTAAGCGTTTCTTTAAAGATGAGTCCATGTATTGTTTTTTAATCCTGTTCTTTCTGTTCTTCTCCCCACCCCTGTTCGTTTGCCTTCCAGTTTGTGGGCCAAACATCGACATTCGTAACAATGTGGAGCAGTTCAAGCAGCTGGACGACTGTACGGTGATTGAAGGGTACCTCCGGATTTTGTTGATCAGCCAAGCCGAGGACTTCAGTCACTACCGCTTCCCGAAACTCACAATGATCACAGACTATCTGCTGCTGTTCCGTGTGGCGGGCTTGGAGACCCTCAAAGACCTCTTCCCCAACCTCACAGTCATCCGCGGCAAGAACCTTTTCTACAACTACGCATTGGTCATCTTTGAGATGACTAACCTCAAGGAAATTGGACTGTACAACCTGAGGAACATCACCCGGGGGGCCATCCGGATCGAAAAGAATTCTGACCTGTGTTACCTCTCTACCTTGGACTGGTCTCTGATCTTGGATGCTGTTTCCAACAACTACATCGTGGGGAATAAACCGCCAAAGGAGTGCGGGGACTTGTGTCCGGGGACAGCCGAGGAGAAGCCGCTTTGTGAGAAGACATCCATTAACAACGAATACAGCTATCGCTGCTGGACTTCCGGCCACTGCCAGAAAAGTAAGCATGGGTGGTTAACTTCTGCCCCCTTCTAAAAAGCATTTCATTAAGGAATAACGTTCTTCTCAACCTCTTATAACGCATACACCTGACATGTTATTGTTGACAGGAGCTGTCTGTGAAAGCGCATGGTTTTAAAACCAGTGTGGATTTGGGCAGAATTGACCTTGAAACGGCAGATAATTCTGTTTGCCCGCTTCTTGAACCAAATTCTAGAATAAGACAGAGAAGGATCAGGTGTTATATATTTATTGCATGGGTGGGGACACCTATGGCTGTTCAGATATTTGTGGACTACAGCTTCCATCAGCCCCAGCTAGCATGGCTAGTGGCCATGGATGATGGAAGCCATAGTCCCTGATCTTTTTATACCCGTCTTTGCTTTCATGATGGAATTTGAGGTCATGGAGATATTCAGAGTTGTATCCAGTGCTGATGGTAAGGGAGCATCAGTGGAAGGGGGAGGGAAACAATTTTCAATCATTTGCCCTCTCTAAATCTGCTCAAGAAAGTTGTGGGAAACTCGAAAGCATATTTAGGGGCAAGGTATTTCTTGCGGGGGTGCAAGGAGGTGGGGGGGGGGATAGTTGAAAATGGTTTCCCTCCAAATTGCACTGATGGACACCTCAGTGTCTTCTGAGCAATGCCATTGGATAAAACCCAGACTCCCCAAGTGTTCTCTTCTTCCAGGCGCTGACCAGATTAGCTACAGCAGTTGTCGTTCTCTGGTGTCCCTTGAACCATAGCCTGGTACCACTTTGGGCAGCTGGTGGGGGGTGGGGAGGATAGTATGTCAGGACACTTCACAAGAAGAAAAGCATGCCCCACTGGGAGGGTAGGCAGGATCCTATATGGATAAAGACTAGCTTTGTATGTGCGGATAATATTTTCTTCGCGTTGAGAAAAACACAAACATGCAAATCCCACCACCACACATTGACAGCCTTGGAAAAAGCATCAACACTTCTGTATGCTGAATGTATAACGTCACGGAAGTTACCCTGGGTACTGGCTTCCTGGTGTGTGTGTGTGGAAAATCATAGAACCACATAACCAGATGGCGGTTAGGTGTGTTTATGTGCAGCATGTAGATATAAAGTTACCTGAAATTTGAGAGGGAGGCAGAATATGCAGGTCCTTTGATTTGTACTGTTGCTCCTCTTAGAGAGTCGCATTATAGGAGAGACTCCACTTTGCGGAAATGGGTTCTACATGATGCTGACAAATCTTCAAAAGTGCAATGTGGTGCATTTTTTTTAGAACGACAATACCCCTCCTCTCCCATTTCAGGCTTTCAAATGGATCTTTCAATTGTCTATCAAAGCAATTGTGGACGGAGGTGGGTTTTTTTTTTTGGAGTATATATGGATTTTGAATGTGGTACCTAGTGGTTTTACGTAACCATTACAGCTGGGTGCACAGGTGAAATTGTTCTTGTCGCTACTGTTTGCAGTCTTATCACCTGTGATAAAAGCAAAACAAAACACTTTTGTTTTTGTTTTCTGCTTTGGGATGTGCGTGTGGGAACTAGGACGAACATGCCTGCCGCTCGGATAATGGGTAGTGCATCCATTCCTGTATTCATCCAGTGGCGTTGAGCAAATGGAACTACAGCAGTGTGTTTTGAAATGGTGAAAGGGCCTATGGATTATTATTTTAAAGCAGCAGCCTCTATTATGTAGTGAAGATGCAGCTGGCATCAGTGGACAGCACCAAACATAAGGAGAAATTTATGGCATGTTATCAGTAGGAGTGAAATATTTAGGTTGGGAGGCTGTACTCTGTGGGTCTGTTATGAGAAAGACCCCCAACCTCATATGAGATGTGGGCAAACATAATCCATTCTCTCTGGAGAGAAATTTGGGTAGATTGGGTTTTGCTTCATTTATTTTAAGTTACATAATGTATTTAAATGTTGGAAACCAGAGAGAAGGGTCATATCCCAGTAATAGGGCCTCTACTGGGCAGAAGGATCTAGATTCAATCACTGGCCTCTCCAGGAAGGACTGGGAGAGATCTAATCTGAAATCCTGGAAAACTATTGCCATTCACTGTTGATAATACGGCTTCCCCGTTCCATTTCATGAAGTAAACTTTGTGAGGTAAGCCAGTATTATCCCCGTATTACTGATCATAGGAACTGAGGTTGAGTGGTTGGAAGATTGACTTGGGGAGTCCCCAGCCCATTTTAAGCCAATTCTTCTTTGAACATGGTGTGCCCTTGCTCGCTTAATCCAAAAACACCCTCTTGGGATGGATGCATGGCTGAGGGAGACCCCTTGTTCGAAGCAACTTGGTACAGTCCAACTTGCTCATTGCTGTGTCTCTCTCCTGAGAGGGAGGAGATGGGACATTAAGAGCCCCATCCTACCTGGTTGAGTCCAACTGAACAGGTCTAATGATGCAAACGACTTGATTCCATGCCAGCAGCCATTTGGAAAGTATTCACGTTGTTGGGTTTCAAGCAGTACTGAGAAATCAGCTGTTAAAATCTATCCTGGGGTGCTCTTGGTACTAGCATTTAATAAATGAAATAATGGCTCATATGGATGGCTTTGTTTCACCAGAATTCAAGTGTTCAATATTGTGGGTCCAGTTCTGTGAAACTCTCCTGCCTGAGACCAGACAGGCCTCCCTTCCCTGTTGTATGTCTGGCACTTAGTGAAGACTTAAACCCCCCCCCCCCACAAATCAGCAGGGATTTTAAGTTTTTTGCTGGTTAATTTCAACTGATTTTATTTCTCCTATATTCTAAAAAAATGTAAGGCTGCCTTCGTGTAGCTCCCGTTGGTGCTATAAATGTACAATGCAGTTGCGGCCTAGTTTGCCTGGGAGGCTGGAATGCACTCCCAATACACCAGGAGACTTGCGTTTCTTTCTTCTCCTCCTTCCACACATGAGGTTTTGGTGGGAGGTCCTCACCTCTATAGGTGCAAACAAAGGATGGTTTGGGCAAGACGCTAGAAGTGTTTCCCAGGTTTCAGCAGAAATGACACATTTGTCAATAGTCTATTGTGGGCTAGAAGCTTTAAAAACAGCACAAAACAAGGCTGAGATTTTCTGACAGAAAATTCCGGGCCAACAGGCGTGAAATAAACTGATTAAGAAAGAGTTACAACTCATTTTAGGGGAATTGGGTTTTAGGTATTATGGTAAAGTGGACACAGCAAAGTGTGTTTCTCAATTCATTGTCAAAATTGCAAAATAAAGAAACCCACCCCAAAATTTTGAAGAGCCAATATCAGGGGCTACTGATAATAAGCCTGGATTGCAAAGAAGGAAAACATCATCTTTCCCTTCAGCATGCCTGGAGGGGAACTGCCTGCTCTTTCAGTAGGGAAAACAAGGGAAGTATAAATGTTCAATTGTTTAAAAGGGAGCTTCCTGTTTACCCTGCTTGGATGTTGGAGAGCATTAACAGAGGAGGGACAGGAAAGGGGTTGTAGCTTAGCTGTGGAACATCAGCTTTGCTTCAGATGCTGACATCTCCAGGTAGGGCTAGGAATGCTCCCTATCCGAAATCTTGGGGAGCTGCTGCCAGTCAGAGTAGATAACCCTGATCTAGATGGTCCAGCCTGGTGTAAGGCCACTCCCTATGTTTCCTTGTTGGCTTGGGTTCAGGTTATTTGAAAAGTTGTAGGAAAAGGCTGTGGCTTAGTGGTTGAGCACAAGTGCTGCTTGCAGAAGGCACTCGGTTTAATCCCTGGCATCTACAGGTAGGGCTGGGAGGGACCCCTGTCTGAAAACCTTCCAGGGTTTTAATAGGTTTGTGTCCCTTGGGCCGATAGATTCTGGACTTGCCTCGTTCGTCTTCTGAATGGGGCGCAATACCCAGCAGAATGTTCCCAAATGCTTGACTCTCCTGCCTGCTTTTCATTTCCACTTGAACTTTTGATTCCCCCAGATCTACCACCACCATCCACTGCTCATTCCTTTCCACGATCGCACCCCAGCTGGTTCCCTTCCATGCTTCCATTCCACGTCTACCTCTTCATTCAAGCCCTCATCAAAAGCCACCACCTTCTCTGCATCTTTTGACATGCCTCTTATCCTCCAACTGTGGCAAAGCCAGAGGACACATACAGTGGTGCCTCGCAAGACGAAATTAATCCGTTCCGTGAGGCTCTTCGTATAGCAGTTTTTTCGTCTTGCGAAGCAAGCCCATTGACAGCTTAGCGAATTAGCGCTATTAGCGGTTTAGCGGCTTTTAGCGATCAGCTGTTAAGCGGCTTATCAGCGGAACAGCTGATTAGCGGCCTAGGAAAGGGGGGGGGAAGGGGGAAAAACCCGCAGGAACTCGCGAGCAAGCCCATAGGGAAATTCGTTTTGCGAAGCGCCTCCAAAACGGAAAACCCTTTCGTCTAGCGGGTTTTCCGTCTTTCGAGGCGTTCGTCTTGCGGGGCACCACTATACAGTTTAATTGGAAGCACCACAGGGCAGAGTCTTATCATGCCTTCCCTTTTATTATTATTCTAGATGGGGAACCTTGGGCTTGGTGAGTGAAGCTGGCCCTTGGGATTCTCCCCAACCGCACCCCATCTCCTCAGGCCGCGCTCCTAACTGACTTGGCTTCACACCCTTCTTGCAGTGTTTTTGCCCTCTTGGAATGTGTCCTTGAACTCTGGTAATGATGTTCACTCGCCTGGATGGTGGACCTGGAAGGGCATGTAGAAGCCAGCTTACTGTGCACAAGTAAATGAACCATTCATTGCTCCACCTACTTTTACTCCTGGCCCCACACACCAGTGTTCAAAATTAGCCAAGCACCAAGCAAAGATGCCTGGGCGCCAGGATGGCGCCTGACATCTCCACCATCTGAAGATCATTGGATCTGGGCTGTTTTCACACACTAATACCACCTCCCGTAGAAATCTATCAGGTATATGTTATCTGCACAATCAGAATGAATTTCAGGAACCAGATTGCTTTTTCTGTGCAGCCTGAGTAGTAGCAGTCACCATTAAGAAAAAAAGATCGGAATAGGCCAATATAAATGTGGACTCTCCCTGGATCAATTGGCGTTTCTTCTTTAAGGTCTCAAAGCTCTTAACCTAGCTCAAAGTTGTCATCTGAACTAGCCAGATGTTTAATTGAAAATCAACCATAGTCACTCCATCATTTGAAAAATAAGACTTTAGAGCCCTCTTGCCCCCAAATGGCAAGTAGAGATTCCATTTTGGCAACTGTAACCTTAGTTTAAGGAGGCATTTGGCACCTAGCTTATATATATGAGTTTCTAACCCTGGCATCAACGTATACAAAATTATGCTTGTGGCTGTCAGTATGTGTTTGCACACACACATACACTGCTTTTGGAGAATGGCACAGTCGCAAGTGTCCTTATTTGTGCTCTCGGCTGACTGGCTTGGGAAGTTTTGGTGCGGACTCCCCCCCCCCCCCCCGTTCCTCCAGGAAGCTTGTGTTCGAATCCCTTTGTCCTTGCTGAGACCTTCCACTGAAGGATATCGAGTGGGTGGGTAAGCGCTGTGTGGGAACACTCAGTTCTCTTGCGAGCAAGCTGGCTTGTTTAATTTCGTCGCCGAGCAGAAGCCGGCTATCACAAACAAAGGAGCAAAAAAGCTGTCGCTTCCTTTGGCCCAACTCTCTCATGGAAACAATGTCAGAAGTGGGCTGCTCTCTCCCCCCCCCCAGCTATCCAGGACTTTGTGGCATTTTTTAATAGTGATAAATAAACGCGATAGAAAAGTGAAAAGAGGGGGAGAGGAAGATTCAAGTTTCCGTGGGTGCCTCTCTTCTCTTCCCCCCCTTTAACCTTTTAAGTACTTGTATTCACGTTAGTTCCCACAGGCATTTGCAACGCTAATCCTGCAATATTTACTCTTTGCTTTCTTCACAAGCTGTAGGGAGAATGCCAACTGCGTAGTTTCGCTTACATCTCCTTTTGGCAGTAGAACTGGAGAATGATGTTGCCATTCCGGATTTCCGGAAAAGCGAAGTGGTTGGGTACTTTCCAGCAGCTGCTAGGATGAGTAGTTGTTCGTCTCTCTCTCTCTCTCTCTCTCTCTCTCTCTCTCTCTCTCTCTCTCTCTCTCTCTCTCTCTCTCCCTCTCCCCCCCCCCCCCCCGCATTTTGCTAAGGATATATTTTGGATGAAAGTTTGGCATCAGGAGTAAATTCTGGAGAGCAGGGAGAGATGTTGCAACACTGCATTAAAAACATTAATGGGATCTTCTTAGAAGAAGGAAAAAGTCAAACAATTGTAGTATTTTGAGGGTCTCTCCCCCCCCCTTCCCCAGTCACTGTTTTCATTTTAACATTTATTTAAAATGCTGCCCAGAATTTATTTACGTTATCCTAAGTTTTATCTCTGCACTGCTTTCTCTACACTTGCCAACCACCGAATCACAGAAAATATAGCCAGATTCCTTTCTGTAGCAATCAAAACTAGGTCACTATTATTAAAGGGGAAATGAATCCAGAGTTAAAAGTTGTCTGTGCTTTTTAACTATTCCTTTTTCTTAAATCCAAATACAGTAATATTTCTTGGTTCTCATGTCAATACAAGAACAACAAAAACTACAGTAACGTCCAGTGGTACATTCTTTTTAAGTTTCATATTCAGTATACAGTGCATTTATTTATGCATTATCAATTTAAGTATCCTCTCCACATAGATTCTGCTTTTTAACTATTTCTGATAGTTAACAGATTTTGTCATACTCTCCTCATAAAAGGCACTATGTGTGCGCCTATATACTTTTTGTGTTGTTTTCCCTGTCATTGTCTTGATTAATCCTACACTGTATTTGACGTTTATGGCCTGTAGACTAAATAAACTGAGCTTGAGTTCACTGTACATGAGGACTCCTTGGCTTCTCTAAGGATTAATCTGCTCTTTAATTGGATTTATCTACTGTTTTGGTAGGAACTGGAAGCTGCTGACCCCTGGAGCAAATTGGGCCCTTAAGGAATACATGTTAGACATAATAGGGAGCTTCATCAGACCCTTTGCTGCTGTTCCAGTGAGTCAGTTTTGGGGAACCTTTTGCTTTCCAGGTATTACTGAAATACAACTCCCATCAGCTGCAGCAAACATGGCCAGGAATGATGCGAGTGGTGGTTCAGCAACATCTGGAGGACCCAAGGTTCCCCACATCTGCCTTACGTCCTCCTCCCCCCCTTTCTTATTTTTCTGGGGTTTTGAGTTTTGCTGCATTCACTGGGACCTGTATAATACATGCATACATCGTATCATATATAAGCCTGTTTACATGATGATTTGTGCTTTTTTATTTTAAAAAAAGTACTTTTATTTATTTTCAAGTTGTGCAATACCTCTGTGACAAAATTTGCAATAAACTAAACATATAACTGTATATTATTGCATTTGTTATTCCAGTACATTGAGAACAACCTCTTTCTCCCTAAATTTATTAGGTTGGCTAGCTTGTAGTCTCCCTTAGTAGGTTAACTTAACCATATATCAAATCAGTTCATTCAAAGATAGTAGGTGAGGGTTTTTCTTTCCATTCAGGTTTTTTTGTGCTTACTATTTTTGCTGCAGTGATCGAGTTAATTACTACTTCAAGATCACTGTCCATAAAATGTATCTAAGGCTCCAATGGAATATAAATGCCTATAATTTGTATTATTCCTATGATGTGTTTCGACTCTCAACTCCTGCAAGCTGGCATGCCCATTGGTAAGGGATGATGGGAGTTGTGGTCCAACAACATCTGGAGGGGGCATGGATGAGTTAGTCCTGCTTTCCATGATTGGGGGAAGAATCCTGTCTGCCCTTCAGGTACTCTGAAAACGTAGTTTCTGATCGTGCGTAGGGCTGAACGAGGTATGGTTTTCAGCATTGTGATACATCACCAGCTAAACATCACAGTAGATAAATAGGTACCGCTCCGGCGGGAAGGTAAACGGCGTTTCTGTGTGCTGCTCTGGTTCGCCAGAAGCAGCTTAGTCATGCTGACCACATGACCCGGAAGCTGTATGCCGGCTCCCTCGGCCAATAAGGCGAGATGAGTGCTGCAACCCCAGAGTCGGCCACGACTGGACTTAATGGTCAGGGGTCCCTTTACCTTTACCTTAAACATCACAGTAAACCTAGGACCCAGTCTCTGCTGGTATGCAGCTGAATTGAGTGAGTGGACCTTGTTTTGAAGTTGGCAGTGCAGTGGTGACTTACATCCTGTAGGAAGACTTGTGCTTCATGAGGCGCCTCCAAACTCTTCTTTCCTTCTTCGGCTGTCAGACCATGTTCTTTGTCCTTTAGAAAATATTGAATCTATGCAAAGTATGCAGGCATGACTGGAAAAGGGAGGGGAGCCTCTCGGCCCTGAATCGGTTCCTTCTGTTTTATTCAGAAGCTCCTTCTTGCGTATGTCTTGTGCTGCGTGGAATGCAGGGGAAATCTGTAGTAGAAAAGGGCAACTTAAATGTCTTGGTATATCTCATTCCTGAGCTCTCTCTACCCCTTTCTCTTGATCACCCTGTGCCAAGTTTTGGACTGTATGTTCCTCAGAGTAAGAACTTGTGCTCTTCTGCTGTGTATGCTGAAGGTACCAAATAATAAACCAGCAACCATCGCTCAGTGATGGAACACCTGCTTTGCATTCAGAAGTTCCCAGGTTCAATACCTGGCATCTGCCAGTGCTCTACCCCTGAGCTATGGGTGGTTCCAGAGACAGGCCAGTGTTAGGGTGGGGTGGAGCTTCAGACCCCTTGTCACGGTCCGGTTCACGGGCGATCGAAATCCCAGCAGGGGATGTCAGGACCGGGGACAAGATGGCGGGATGGGAGCAGGAACGGGGGTCTAGAAGCCAGGAATCAGGAAGCCAAGTGTCCGAGGGTCAGGAAGCAAGGAGTCAAGAAGTCAAGGGTCCGAGGCTCAGGAAGCAAGGAGTCACGAAGTCAAGGGTTTGAGGATCAAGAAGCAAGAAGTCAAGAAGCTGAGGTTCAAGGATCAGGAAGCAAGAAGCCAAATGCAGGAAGCGTGTTGCTGTGGCAAAAAGCCAAAGGGAAATGCTGACCTTATATCCCTTCCCATCTCTTGCCACCAGGTGCTGTGAGTTACCAATCGGCCTCACCTGGGGGGCCGCACAAACTTAGGAAGGCCCCAGTCCTGCAAAGTCCTATTGGTCACAGGGCCTGGCTCCTGCATGCACACCGGACACCCCTTTAGAAAATTCTCTCCTAGAAATTAGATGTGGTGCAATAGTCATTGCGAAAGCCTTGATCATCTGTTTGAACATTTAGCTTCCTCTTGAGGAACAGGGAAGTGATGACTGCGGGAAGGGACTGCTTGAAGCCCAAGACTCTTAATCTCAGGGTTGTGGGTTTGGGCCCCACATTGCATCACAGGGGGTTCTACTAGATGACCGTCACGGATCCTTCCAAGTCTACAGTTCTATGAGTCTCTTAAGAAGAGCGTTCTGGAGCAGGCATATGTCACATCTAAGTCTAGCATCCTGTTCTCACAGTGGTCAACTAGACGCAGTGGGAAGTCCTCAAACAGGACCCAGGCACAAGAGCACTCTCCCAGTGGTCTCCAGCAACTGGAGCCCTCTCCTCCATGAATTTGTCTAATCCTCTTTTGAAGCCATCTAGGTTGTGAGTCATCACTGCCTCCACTGGGAGCGAGTTCCTTGGTTTAAACTATGGTGTGTGTGAAGAAGTCCTTTCTTTTATCCATCCTGAACCTTCCAACATCCAGCTTCTTTGAATGTCCGCATGTTCTATGGCTTTGAGAGAGGGAGGAAAACTTCATTCTGTCCACTTTCTCCATGCCATGTATAGTTTTATAAACTTCTATCATATTCCAGTGTTAGAAATTGAGATATGAAAGCTAGGAGCTAAATGGCACCTCAAACCTAGGTTATGGGCGCCACAATGGAGAGTCTAGGCATGCTTTTTTATAACAAAAATACAAAGCTGGAGATGACTGAACTGCAGCTAAAATACAGTATGTTCATTTTTCTCATGGCCTATTCCTTATTTGAAGGCTGCAAAAAACCCAAAGCCATGCTCCCCCCACCCCCTGGCTTAATATTCTTTTGAGAGTCCCTTCTCCAATCTTCAGAGAGTGGTTGGAAGTGGGGAGGCAGAAAAAGGTCCTTTTCTTCCAGCAGTGCAGTGGCAATTTTAATCTGAAATCTTCCGCTCAGTACTGTGCCCAGAGCTCAGAAACCGCTTGCATTAATGAAATTCCCTGTCGCAAAACGCACCTAGAACAATGTGAGTTTTGAACGCTGATCATGTCCCCTCTTCCTTGCCTTTCCTCTAAACTGAATTTCAGTCTGGATATTGGAGATTGCGCTTAGAGAATGGACACTGTGCAGAGCAGCCTTCCCAGACATAGTGGTGCCCTATCAGCTGTTTTGTATTGCAGCTAAGCCAAGATGCTCAATGGTTGGCTATAATGGAAGTCTAGCGACGTTTGGAGGGCAGCAGGTTTGGAAACATTGGTGTGGACCACTAGTTCCCAAACCTCCCCCCCCCCCATGTGCCAGTTGAAAATTGCTGATGGTCTTGGCCGACTGCTTCATGATTTTTCAGCCTGATTTTTAACTGTGTCTTTATTGCTTATATTGTATCTTATTGTATTATGATTTGCATTCCGTAGAATTCAAATTGCAATACAATAAAATGCAATATAAGAAAGAAAAGAAGCAATTTAAATATAATAAAAAATCAATATGAATATTTGATGTGGGCATGCTGCGAACCCCCTGAATGGAGCTTGAAGACCGCTGGTGGTCCATGGTGCACGGTTTGGGAATGCTTAGTCTACACCAGGGACGTCCAACAGGTCGATCTTGATTGCCTGATCGATCCCTGGGAGGTTTTGGTAGATTGTGGTAGATTGCTGGCCCCTCCATCCATCCCTGCCCCCTCTCCCTGTCCTCTAGATTGCTAGAGCGGAAGTCGGAGATTTCCCAGTGAGGCTGATTGTCTCATTAGCGATCTCTTGGTGAGTGCCTTTTTTTTTTTTTTTTGACCTTAGCCCCTAAATTAAGGAATATTTCCTCCCTTTCTTAAAAAAGCTCAACTTTGACCTGAACCCCCCCCCCCAGCGGTAGATCACTACCAGATTTTAATCGTGTGAGTAGATCACAGTCTCTTGGAAGTTGGGCGTCCTTGGTCTACACCAAGCACTATTGAGTTAGATCGACCAATGGTCTGGTTCTGTTTAAGGCAGCTTTTTACGTCCCAGCAGTGCTTAACCCTGATGTAGGTTTCTTGGAAAATTTTGAGTTGGAAAACATTCCTACTTAAATCGGCCTAATTTGTATTGGAAAATACGTAGTTTGCATTGGAAAATTTTCTGATGCCCTGCCTAGAGAGTGATCTAATTTACCATGTTTGTTTTACTTGCACTTACTTTTTTTTAAAAAAAAGCTAAAAACCTATGATCATGCCTAATATAGTATTTGCAGTTGGCATCCATTTGTTGTTATTAATGAACTTAATGGGTCTTTTGAATTGCCTGCTTGTTTGACCTAGCATAGGAGTCAAGAGCCTTTTCAGGCCCGTGGGCATATTTGGATTTTTGAGTGAATACGAACAACACCCACTCTGATCACTTTCCCCCTTTCCTTCCCTGAATCTGTCCCTACCCCAAGAGACAGACAGAATTCACACATGCACTTTGCTTTTCCAAGGGATCTGAATAGAAGTCAAATTATCCTGAGTCTTGAAAAGTGCATAGAGCTGAAAGAGGAAGTGGGTAAGCAGATCATGGCCAAATCAGTGTTAGAAACTCAGATATATAAGCTAGGCGCCAAATGGCTCCTTAAACCAAGGTTACAGTCGCCAAAATGTAAAGTCTAGTTGCCATTTGGGGGCAAGAGGGCTTTAATGTCTTATTTTTCAAATGATGGCATGACTATTAATCGATTTTCAATTAAACTTTGGCTAGTTCAGATGATGATCCTCATCTAGGTGAAGAGCTTTGAGACCTTAAAGAAAAGTCACTTGATCCAGGGAGACTCCACATATATATTGTTGTTTAGTCGTTTAGTCATGTCTGACTCTTCGTGACCCTATGGACCAGAGCACGCCAGGCACTGCCTCCCGCAGTTTGGTCAAACTCATGTTCGTAGCTTCGAGAACATGGTCCAACCATCTCGTCCTCTGTCCCCTTCTCCTTGTGCCTTCCATCTTTCCCAACATCAGGGTCTTTTCCAGGGAGTCTTCTCATGAGGTGGTCAAAGTATTGGAGCCTCAGCTTCAGGATCTGTCCTTCCAGTGAGCACTCAGGGCTGATTTTCTTCAGAATGGATAGGTTTGATCTTCTTACAGTCCATGGGACTCTCAAGAGTCTCCTCCAGCACTATAATTCAAAAGCATCAATTCTTCTTCAAAAGCATCAGCCTTCTTTATGGTCCAGCTCTCACTTCCATACAAGCACTACTGGGAAAACCATATCTTTATATTGGCCTATTCCAATCTCTTTTTCTTAATGGTGACTGCTTCTGCTCAGGCTGCACAGAAAAAGCAACCTCCCCCCTGAAATTCATTCTGATTGTGCAGATAAAATATAACTGATAGACTTCTACAAGATGTGGTATTAGTGTGTGAAAACAGTCCAGATCCAATGATCCTCAGATGGTGGAGATGTCAGGTGCCATCCTGGTCACAAGTGTTTGATTGCCTGGTGCAGAATGCACCTGGCAGCTGTCTTAATTTTGAACACTGGGCCAAATACAAGCAGTTCCTCCAGCTAATTCACCTGTCGTAATAGGTAGCTGTTTTCTTTTTTCATGAGCTTCCTCTCTGTCTCCTTTAATTTTTGGTCTTTCCAATAAAAAAAGGATTTGTTCAAAACACGATGCTTCCAACATTGCATTCTTGAAATTTGAATGCATGCAGTATCAGGATGTACTAGCAAAGCCGTAGTTTTTTTGTTGTTCAGAAATCTGCTAATCTAACCTATACGGGGAGGATGTGGATTGTTGCTCAACTGGGCCATCTGCTTTCACAGTCAGTCCCTCTGTTAGAGGCGCCTGAACAGTGTGGTGGCTAGCTGGTTGCAAAAGGGGACTTCCCTTCTTTTTTCCCATTTTCTTTTTTAAAAAAGTTTTTCTTCTTTTTGAAGCGAAAGGCTTCTTTTGAACAAGTGTGGGAAAGAAGTTTGGAATTCTGAACCTGAAAGAGCCTCCTGTGTGTTCCCTTCTTCCTGGACACTTTGTTAGCCTTTGTCATTGATTAAATTGTCCTGAATGAATGCTGCAGAGCCTCTTGATAGCACTTTGGAGCGTTTGAAAATGCTTCACATACATCATCTCCGTAATCCCTGCCCAGCTCCATAAAGTGGGGTTGCAAAGGATTTCTGTGTCTTTCTCCCTGGCCTGCCTGTCGAAGGCCTCACAAGCTGAGTTTGGTGGGGTTGATGCCCATGGCTTGTTGGTGAACATGGGTGAGTTAGAGAAAGATCAATCTAGCTGGTCTTAGGCAAGCAGAGAAATGTGGAGACCCGGAACCTCACTTAAAACAAAACAGTGGACTGGCCTGTTTTAATTTGTATGTTTAAATCAGGACTGATGGAATATTATTATTATTATTATTATTATTATTATTATTATTATTATTATTATTACTATTATTACTATTATTACTGTTATTCTTACTATTATTATAAACAGCTGGCAGTGTTTTTTAATAATATTTTTATTAGTTTTTCTTCTTTTATCTTTTTTATTTGCAAATAAAAAAAATTAAGTGCAAAACAAAAAAGTCTCCGGAAGGTGGAAAAACTGGCAACTTGGAGGAAAACATTTCACGAGTTAAGGATGGGTGAAGTGGTATGTTTAAATATTACTAATGGGCACTTTGCAGTGCTACAGAGCTTCAAGATTCCAACTGAGCAGTCTTGCAGCAGTTGCTGTTTTGTATTTATATCCGTCAACAGTAAGTGCCAAGAACAGCTCCTCTCTCCCCCCCCCCCAAAAAAAGAAAAAAGAACTGGAGAAGTTAATACTGTACATCAATTCATGAACATGACCAATACCCCCGTTTTAACCAAACACTACACATTGCTAACACAAATGACATTAGAGAGATAGCATTGCTTCTGTTTCTGACTGCGTTGCTAAACTCTTGTAGGACTTGATGGGGGCTGTTGCTTATTCCCTGCTTGTGGGCTTCCCATAGGCATCTGGTTGGCAACTCTGCGAAACGAAATGCTGGATTAGATGGGCCTTTTGTCTCACCCAGAGAGGCTTTTCTTACATTCTTACAAAGTTATGGAAGTTGAACTATATCTGAAAGTTGACGGGGTAGGAAAAATGTTTTCCCATTCATTTGTTAATTCTTGGTTGCTGTTTTGATACCGCACATTGTGATGATTTGAACCTCTCTCTGGAGTGTCTGGTCTTGCACTGCAGGAATCCAATTCTTCTTGGGAGTGATTGCCAGTGATAATAATTTAGCCCCTTGGGGATGGCTGAACCTCAGAGCTCAGTCTTGGTGCCTGTCATGAAGAGGCTTAGTCTGTTTGGGAAAGAAGGGGGTTAGTTAACTTCAGGGTTTCAGACAGGATTCTTCCTGGAGATAATTGGGAATTGAACTCGGGAACTGCTGGATGCAAAGTGGGTGCTCTAGCTAACGTTCGATATCTGCCAGGAGCCAGGTTTATTTTGCACCTGGCTATCAGCCACTTGCAACCAAGTGAAAATGCCCAGACACAAGGATGATGCCTGACGTCTCCACCATCTGGTGGTGCATGCCTTGGGGGGGGGGGGTCCTTGGATCTTGATTTTTTTCCACACACGAGCAACACATCTTGTAGAATTCTATCATTGATATCTGCACAATTAGAATGAATTTCAGGAACCAAAATTTCAGGATTTTTCAAGTCGAAAAACGCGACTTTCAAGCCACCTGCCCCCAAAATGGCAACTAGGCATTTTGTAATCCTGGTTTAAGGAGCCATTTGGCGCCTAGCTAATATATCTGAGTTTCTAACTGGCTCTACTGCTGAGCCACAGCCAGTTCCATTTGCTGCTGGGGGCTAGCAAAAGGACACCGCTCCTGCAAGAACCCACTGCAGTCTATGCTTGGTGCAGAGGAGGGAACTGAGTGTTCCCCTTGTGGAATTTCATGCACTTGCCTTCGTGCAATTCCTTCTCGCCTGTGGCTACTTGGCCAGCACTTAAAGCACCGACCGATCTATTTATTATATATCTCTCTATATATAATAGCAAATTATGTCCCTGGGAATGTATGTAATTACTAGGTTGGAATGGCTGTAGTGCAGGGCATTCTACAGCTGATAAATGCAGCAGCTGTTTGTTTTTGATTGGGGAGGGAGAGAAAAATAGATAAAATTAGAAATAAGTACATTCATGATGTTGTTTCTGCATGATTCCAAACCCTGAGACAGAATGCCATATCAGGGGTGTACCAATGGCCATTAGCCGTGAATTGAAGCCAAAGTACCTGTGATTTTCATGCTCGGAGGGCAAGCAGTGAAAGTCTGTGTTGCCTTCAGGACATCCTGATAGGCTTCATTTGGCTTGACTTCATTGAAGCCAATATGCTGGGCTTCATGGACCCCTTGGGCTGGTCTTGTGTCCTTGTCCTTTCTTGCAGTTTGTCCAAGTGATGATAGCTTAGTATGTGCACTCCAAATACAAGTTGTTGGGAAGCAGAAGTGTGAAGAGTGCCGTTGGGACCTGCTTGTGAAGGGCGAGTATAAAATAAAGCAACAACAATATTGATGTGAAACTCACTTGCACAATGAGAAAACTGGACCACCAAAAGGAAAACCACAACAGGTTCACAGAAAAACATGGTTTCCTTCCAAGGCAGGATTTGGATCATGCTTGCTTCTCTTATTTCAGAGATTCTGCTTTTTAAAAAATTACTAATCTAGGTTTGCCACACTTCCGATATGGGCTGCCGTTCGACTGGGTTTCCCCAGACATTTTCAAGCGACCATTTTTTACAGACGAATCCTGGATGTGTCTGGGAAATTCTGAACGTATGGCATCCCTAGCTAATCGGAACCTGTGTGGTGTTTTTTGTTATGCAGACATTTGCAACGCATGACATTCATCTGGCTTTACTCTTGACATTTCCCCCTCAGCCCGCCCCCCCATTCCCGTTCTTTGCCCCCAGCCAGTTAAAACCCTACAGACACAAGCAGTCAGCAAAACTAGGCCTTTAAGGACTCTCTCCCCAAATATACTTTCTGAAACGAGTTGTGAATGAGTTGTTAAGACACTGAACAAGGGTGATTAAAAATTATGTAAAAAGTAGCATAGAGGATCACCTGATGGGGGGAGCAGCAATTATTTTAGTTATAGTAAGAATTCTAGGCTTATGGCATAGTCCACAATGACACTCCATTTAGGTCCCAGAGGTGGAACTCCTGTGTGACTGCACCAATGAACACTTAACTAAAGGCAAGCGGCTTGTCTTTTCTCAAATTGTCCCACTTATATGCTTAAATGTTCACTCTCTTGGGTGAGAGGGTGAAGACTAGGCTAGAAGAGTTTGCTAGTGTTCTCTGCATTCTTAACATGCAAATACCTGCAGCCCCGGGTCCTACTCTGCAAACTGACCCTCTGTTCAAGTGTCCTAAGCAAATCTCTCGTACATCCCCGCCTCCTTCCCTCTGACTGCCCCTCCCTCACCTTTTGTATAATAAGGCTTTGACCTTCTCATGAAAATGCATTTAAGTGCTGTTTTCTCCCCCAGGAGTGTTCTTGGTGGCTTACAATGGCCTCCTCTTAAAGTTCAACGTGTGCTTCTCAGGTACCTTGTCCTTTTGCAGAACGCTTGAGCAAACCTTTATCTAAGCACAGTGACCTTTTTGGTTTGAGCCATTCTCCGCTGCCCCCGTTTGCTGCAGAATATTTAATTTGCAAAAGGTTTTCCAGGGCAGTTAGACATATTTCTCTTGTTTCGATTAATCCCCCGCCCCCCGCCCGGCATGTCTGTGTTCATGCCTCGTCTTTTCTCTCTCCCCCCTCTACTTTTCTCGGCAGTGCCTTAATCTCTGTTTATGTTGGTAACTTGACTCAATTTTTATTTGCTGGCTTGCATTAAAGCGCCGGTGTCTCTTTGTGTATAAATGCAAAAGGCTTTTTAATAAGGCAAGATGAATTGGATTAGGTAGAAAAGATGCGTTCTCCAAAAGCGCACCAGAAAGACGTGCGCCCAGAAAAGGCATTGCGTATTCAGCATGTGGGCAAGGTCTTCGAGGTGGACTTCTCCCCCTCCTCTTTTTCCTTCTATGAATAGAAACTTGCAGTATAGAATGGCAAAGGGGTTGGGGGGGTGCATGTATGTTTGGGGTGGGGGGGTTGGCTTGTTCTCTTTAAGTGGGTTTATAATTGGGTAGGAATTTTTGTCAGCTTAGTCATCCTAGTACTGGGTGGATTAAGGTGGGGAGGGGGGGTTTGAAGAAGCCACAAGCCCCAACCGTTAGAGGCCCTTGGATAAGAATGTGTCATCCCTAAGGAATGTGTGTGAACGAAATGCGCTGTTCTTGCGTGAGGCTGGGACTGTTGGTCTGAACAGTGATGCATTCTTCGAGCATGGCTCTGAGTCACATGGAGCAGATAGATTGTTTCGCTAAAATGGAAGGTCTCTCTCCCCCCCCCCCCCATGGGCTCAGCCATCCCTATCAGGGTTTTCAGCATGGTTTAAACAGACTGGGATTTGGGTGTGGCAAATGGGCTGGAGAGCAAGGCCTCTGTGGGTCAGATCATGGGTGTGGAATTCTGAAGACGACGACGACGACGACGACGACGACGACGACAACAACAACAACAACAACAACAACAACAACAACAACAACAACAACAGCAGCAGCAGCAGCAGCAGCAGCAGCAGCAGCAGCAGCAGCGTAATCAGTTCCCTACTGAGTCACTTCAGTGGCCTTGTGTATGCTTCCAGGGAGCAAGACAATCCCCTAGCAGGAAAAAGAGCAGGGCAGGATCTGTAGGGGAGAGAAAGGAACTAGGCAGACTGTAGAGAACTCCTTCTCCCAAACTTTTGCAGTTTTTGTAAACGAACCAGCACAAAAAATCCCCACCAAGCATCATCAAAACATTTTAGGCAGAAACACAAAAAATAGTTACAAATGCACATATTTAACAGCCCATGTAGTTGGTCAGCAGATAGTGGATGGCTGAATGTCTAGAGAGATGTTTAAAAGAGGGGAAGTGATGTGATATTCAGTGAAATGAGGAAAAGATGAGAAATACAGACTGCTACATGCTGCTCTGTAGCTAGGTGATAGAGCTGCTTCAAGAGTGTGCGAAGCTGCCTTAACACAGAATCGGACTATTCGTCCACCTAGCTCAGTATTGTTGACATTGATTTGCAGCTGCTGTCCCCGGTTTCAGACAGGGAGTATTTTTCAGATCTACGTGAAGATGCTGGAGATTGAACCTGGGGTCTCCTGCATGCAAATCAGGGGCTCTGCTGAGCTACGACCTTTCCCTTTGCCTGCAGAAGGTTTGAGGTCCAGTCCCTGGCATCTCCAGGTAGGACTGGAAGAGACCTTTGTCTGAAACCCTCGAGAGCTGCTACCAGTCACTGTTGACAGTTCTGAGCTAGAGAGACCAAGGGCCTTGCACCAAGGACCAAGGCAGCTTCCTATATCACAGGGTTCTTGAATCCACGTGTCAGAACTGGGATCATTGATACACCATAGTGAAGTCAACCGGGGTATCAATTCAGTTCCCTTTAGGAATTGGGTTCTGCAAGACTGGACAGACCTAGGATTTGATTTGTAAGGAAAATATCCTTTCATATGACTAATTTTGTAAGAAAAGAATGTCTAGCCTTAGAGGTGTGGATTCTTTTAATATTTAAAATTAGATACTTTATTAATAATGTGCCAGAATAATTGAGCCTAGGGAGATGGCAGAGGAAGGGAAAAAATATTAACAGGGGCAGAACAAGGAAAGATTATGGTATGATTTTTATCAAGCTTCATTGGAATGCAATCAAAATGCAGAGGGCAGACTTAGGTCCAAGGAATAGATGGCTGTGTTTTCTATGACTGTGTTGTGGTTTCACATACAAGAAATGTATAAATATAGGTGCAGCTATTTGATATAAAAAGAATGAATATATCAGATGTGTGTGTATGCGTACCGCCTACATTCTTGGGTGTTAAGAAAAGAATTGGAGGTGCTCTTGGTAGTTCTGTCACCATCAAAAGTGTGGGGAATGGCAGCCCAGCAGAGAGCTATTTCCTGTGGAAGTGTCGTAAGCTCAGTGTTGGAGCTTCTGCCTTCCATGCAAAAGGTTCTTGTTTCAATTAGCATTTGAAATTCGCCATGCACATTTTGCACCCAGCTATCAGCCACTTGCAACCAAGTGAAGATTCCCGGGCACCAGGGTGGTGCCTGACGTCTTCACCATCTGGAGGTGCATGCCTGGGGACCCTTGGTCCTTTGCTTTTACACGCTAGCAACACATCCTGTATATTCATGATATATTATTTGCACAATCAGAACGAATTTCTGGAACCAAAAAGCCGTATTGAAAAATACAACTTTTGAGCCGTCTGGCCCCAAAATGGCAACTAGACATTCTGTTTTGGCAACTGTGACCCTGGTTTAAGTAGCCATTTGGCGCCTAGTTTATATACCTGAATTTCTAACACTGGTTTCAATCCCTAGCACCACCATTTAGGGCTGGGAATGTCCCCTGCCTGAAATGCTGGAGAGGCGCTGCCAGTCAATGCAGACAATACTGAACTAGATTGGCAGTGCTCTAACTCTGTATGAGACACCTTTGAGTGTTTCTGTGCCAGCTTTTAAACCGGGGAACTCTCTTCTTACAGAGGTGCCTCTTCATTGTATAGTTCTTTCCATAAGAAGACAAACCTCTTTCCACTGGCCTTTGATAGTTACGGCATTTTGTTCTGTGGGACACACCTCTTTGGTTGAACCTGTACTATTGTGTTTCTGCTGTAATAGTTATGCTTTGCTTGTTTTTATAGTTTGAATTGTTTTTATAGTTATAAATTGATACCACTGTCAAGGATATGTTTCTAAGACTGGAAATTAAAAGTATAATTGCTGTCCCTGTATAAGAAAGCATTAATTTCTCTTAAATAATTTTTTCCCTTTTGCTCTGAGATGGTTTATCTGCATTGGCTGTTCCATATTTTGTGGAAAGGAAATAAATAATATTTAAAAAGAAGGTGAAACTTGTAAAAGGTTTTCCAACTTTGTTATTGATGATGTCTCTTAAAAAAAAAAAAAGGATCAGAAAGTTGTTAAATGCAGCCTGGGTCTGATACAAGCCACGGAGTTGACTCATTCTCTTACCAGTAATACTTTGAAGTTCTGCTTGTAGATAATGTTCACTGTGGGGGCAGTTAATAGCAGCAGTTGTACAACATTTCAGGTATATAATTCTGCTTTGTAAACTGATGAGGCTGGAAGACCAGTTGTGTGCAGGAGAGAAGAGAGCTTGAATTCCTGAGACTTCAGCTTGTGTACTTAGCTTAGGTGCCTCACCAAATCTCATATGTGGTCATATTTCACCAGTGTGGGGTGCAATGGTTAGTGTTGGACTTGGACCTGGGAGAACAGTATTCAAATCTCAATTCAGCCATGAATCTCACTGCAAGACCTCAGACCAGTCACAGTCTCTCAGCCTAACCTACCTCACAGAGTGGGATGTGAAGGTAAGGAATAAATGGGAACCTTTGTCCTATGGGTGTCACCAGGCCTAGCATGGGGCCCAGTTTGGCCTGTGAGGCCATTCATCACAAAACAAGTCCACCTGCCCCATATACAAAATCATGTGTGGGGCAGGTATGGATGCTGGAATCAGGAGCTTGCACACTGTCAATTCCACTCAACTGATATCACTGATGGGAGAGACCCCTAAGGTATTAGCTGCCCTAGGGAGCCCCCCATTGAAAAATCCTGAGTGCAGCCAAGGCAGCTCTGTTTCGAATCATTTGCAATTGAGGCTGCTTGCTAAGACAGCTTCCCCACCCCCTGCAGTAGGGGGACCCCTCAAATTTTAAGAGTTTCTAAGCAGATTGCTTCATCAAGCCCTGTTAAAGGTGTGTTCCCATTTCCAGTCAGTTGATTGGCTCTGGGTGCATGTATTTGAAGGTCTCTTTAACACCCCATCAGCTGATCCCCCTTGAACTTTGACATACATGAGACCTGGTGATTGCTAGGTGGGCAGTCCTGCTCACCTGGCTAAGCTGGCCCATTGAATGTGGGGAGACTGAGGCATGCAGCCTCATCCTGTTCTCTGCCCCAGCCATATGTCGAATCCAGTGTCTGATTCTCCTCTACTTCCTCAAATCCTAAATTTAAAGAGACACATCCCATGTTTTAAGGATTGTTTTTCTGTTTGAGCTTCAAACGCCCAAATCTTCTTCCCGCTTGTTACAGACAAAGAAAAAGAGGAATGCTTTCTTCTGTATATCCAGTTCAGCATCCCATTTGCATTAATGCACATTCTGTTCCTGCATATAAATAATATCACTGCTTGAGAATGACTTTTGAAGTACATGGGCGAAACCAAATATTACCCTTGGCTTTTTTTTATTATCTCACACTGTAGTATGTGCAAAAATTATACGGCGAATCCCGGAGGCTAATGGGGAACCAGTTAGACAGGGACTGAGTGCTCCAGTTAAGCAAGCCAATTTTGTATGCTGCTGATGAAATCTCATAAATCTGCAACATGGATTCAAACTCTAGTAACCCTGGTATAGTTAAGCATGGAGAAGTTGTTTTGCTCTCAGACTTTTGGGATATCTAGTACATTTTTTGGGTGGGGATCAACTTGCGTTGCAGACAGGCAGGGGTGGATGCCCACCTTGAGGTTTCTCATAGCGCATCTCTAGGATTACTCATAGCGCATCTCTAGCGGTTTGGAGAGTCTGTTTCCTCACTGCTCTATTTCTTCACAGATTTGTAGAGTTGGAAGGGACCGCGAGGGTCCTCTAGCCCAACCCTCTGCAATGCAGGAATCTCAACTAGAGCATATAACTTGTAGGTTACTTGCCTTGCAGTTGTTTTGTAGCAGTGACATGCAAGAGAACAGTCATCCTATAGAAAAGTGTGCGAGTCATTCAGCCCAGATGGCCCTTGTTCAACACTGTGCATGGAGGAACTTGGATGTATTAAGTCAGTCTGTTTTTTTTTGGGGGGGGGGGGGCGTTGCTTGCAACTTCGGCCACCCTGAATTGATTGATTTATGTCCTGACTGGCTACTCTTGTGTTGTCTTGTGCAGTTATTGTAGATGAAGCTTGCCTATTCTGTACGTCATAGCAGAAACTGGGATTTAGAGAGCTTTGCTTGAGGCCAAACAGGTACCCGATGCTGTTCTTAAGTATCTGTGTTTCCCAGGGCCCTGTCACACTGCTCTGAAAGTCTTCCTTGACTTTGGAAGGGGTCTGCCTTTTTGTCTATAGCCATCTTCTTAAGGTTTGTGGTCACATTTGTGTATTTGGGCGGTGCTGAAGACACTACCTACTCTGGTCACTTCTTTCCCCTGTATTAGCAGCTCCCTACTCTGAGTGAGGAATCTGGGAAAATCCAGTAGAACTAATCTAATTTTTGGGCATCTGGTAGAGCTGAAAGAGGAAGTGGGAAAGCGTTCCTCTTCTAACTTGCTCCTTCAACTCTACATTCGTTTCAAGGGAGAAGAAGGTAACCACCCTCATGACCAAGCAGGCAGTGAGTGGTGGTGAGGCAGGGGTGGTGATCTCAGCGGCTACTCAGGCATCAGCAGAAGACCTCCAGAGTGCCATTGTTTTCACAGTTTCCATGTTGGTGAGCCCAAGTTTACAGGGTAGATTGCTGTGGAATAAATGGCTTCAAAACTCATTCCCTGAGCCTGTTGTGCTGTTGCTGTCCTGGATCTGAGAGGTGATTAAAAAAATATGGGGCAGATTATTGACTCTCCTGAACTTTGGACTGCAGGTGGGAGATTAATTGATTGTGAATGCTGTACCATGTTTTGCAGAATTATTTGTTCCAAATGGAATGTGGATGGGTTCAGACTTGTCCTTTCTCTGACGTTCTAGCTTTTCATGGGCAGGGAGTCCATGCAACTCCACACCCTACAGTCTGCTTTGTTTTGCTTTTTCTGCATTCTTTAATTTGGCTGCAGAGTAGCTATTTATATAGGACAACTCCATACTATTAGATTAGCCCTGGCTGTGTATTTTTTTTTATTTTTTATTTCTTTTCTATTCCATTGTTAGCCTTTTTCTTGAAAGAGGGGCAGTACAGTGGTACCTCTGGTTACATACGTTTCAGGTTACATACGCTTTAGGTTACACACTCTGCTAACCCAGAAATAGTGCTTCAGGTTAAGAACTTTGCTTCAGGATAAGAACAGAAATTGGGCTCCGGCGGCACGGCGGCAGCAGGAAGCCCCATTAGCTAAAGTGGTGCTTCAGGTTAAAAACAGTTTCAGGTTAAGAACGGACCTCTGGAACAAATTAAGTACTTAACCCGAGGTACCACTGTATTCAAAACTAGTCCTACACAGAGCAGACCAACTGAAGTTAATGGGCCTGACTAATTTAGGTTTATTAATCTGAATAGCTCTATTCAAATTGAATAGTTGAATACAGTGGTGCCTTGCAAGACGAAAATAATTCGTTCTGCGAGTCTCTTCGTCTAGCGTTTTTTTCGTCTTGCGAACCACGGCCATTAGTGGCTTAGCGGCTTAGCGCTATTAGCGGCTTAGCGGCTTAGAAAAAGGGGGAAAAAGGGAAAAAACTCGCAAGACATTTTCGTCTTGCAAAGCAAGCCCATAGGGAAATTCGTCTTGCGAAGCGCCTCGAAAAACAGAAAACCCTTTCGTCTAGCGAGTTTTTCGTCTTGCGAGGCATTCGTCTTGCAGGGCACCACTGTACAACAAACAGATTCTAAAACTTGGGGCCCCAGATGAGGCGGGGGATGAAAGGCTGCTCCTTGGGTTATTACGCAGACTAGAGCCTCAGTCAGTTCTTTCCTTTGCTCCATTTTAAAAATGCAAAGGTATATTTTGGGAAATGGAACTTGCTACTGTTGGTTTTTAATGTGAAGATGGAGAAATCTAATTGGGAAAAGTCTCGATCTCCATTGTCTTACTCATTTATCAGCCCACCTCCACAAAACCGCTCTTGCATTTAGGGTTGCTAAAGTCAAAAACCTCATTTTTTCAAGGTTGCACTTGGACTTTAATGCCCAGATTTCATGAACTAGCTACAGTGGTACCTCGGGTTAAGTACTTAATTCATTCCGCAGGTCCGTTCTTAACCTGAAACTGTTCTTAACCTGAAGACCACTTTAGCTAATGGGGCCTCCTGCTGCCGCCGTGCCGCCGGAGCCCAATTTCTATTCTTATCCTGAAGCAAAGTTCTTAACCTGAAGCACTATTTCTGGGTTTGCGGAGTGTGTAACCTGAAGCGTATGTAACCTGAAGCGTATGTAACTTGAAGCGTATGTAACCCGAGGTACCACTGTAATCTGCTTTTGCAGCATTGGAAGTATTACCATGCGGTTTTCATATCATACAGCAAGTTCAAACTTAAGCACCACACTCTGTCCATTTCTTTGTAACATCAACACCGTTCCTTCATGTAGTGACTTTCTAATTCTGTATTGAGCAAAGCAGAGGAAGAGTTTGAATTGCATTTCTTGTAATCTTAATGTTATTTGAGGTGGAGAAGCAGCAGCAAAGCAGGCAGGAGAGAGCATATACAGTGATGGGCATACAGGAGTCTTGCTCCATTTAGATAATATCCTGACTACATTAATCCATATCCTGTTATTTCACATTGCTCAGTCACTACTGCCGGCTCACTAATGTGAACTAATTGCATTTGCTCTAGGAAAGCAGTTACCCCCCCCCCCGAATATTTCTGCAGTGGATATTAGCATTATCAGTTTAGTTGCATGAATGGAATTGCAGTGCATGATGTCAAAAGAAAAATATGATAGCACAACCTTCCAGTTTTAAAACAAATAAATAATAATAATTGACATTGTGTATTCTGTGCTTTAGCGGTCCTTGGCACGCACACATTGTAGAATCGTGCTGCTTTAGAATCACAGAATCATAGAAGAGTTGGAAGGGACCATGAGGTTCATCTACCGTAGTTTGTAAAGGGTTTGATGAACTCATCCAAAAAATTTGGGAGGGTGAGAAGAGCAAACAACTTGCTGAGGCCACTTCTTGGGTCTTTAAATTTACATTTGGTTTTCCCCTTTTGTTGTTTGTTCTAAATGGATGGACTAAAAAAGTAACGTCCTTTTGAGAATCTTTCCTTTGGGGAGACTGTGTGCATTTAATTCCCACAATGGGGCTTGGTGTGGGCTTGTGCTGGCAACAAACCACTGCGGCTGAAAGAAGAAACCTTTTCCCTTGAAAATCAAGTGCCTAGATGCTGTCCGGTCTCCGAACCTGAGAGAAGCAAAGGATAGGTCAAGGTATGGAGCTCATATCCTCCCAGATGATGATGGACCAGAATTCACATCATCCCAGATCATTGGCTGTGCTGCTTGAGTGATGTCTGTCTTAACATCGTATCTCCAGCTAAACATTGTGATACACCAATACATCATGATGTCAGAAATAAGGATGTTACTATGTCAAGGTGAACGAGGTAATGTCCTGGAAACTGCTGCTACTTAGGTGTCTGAAAATGGTACATTTTTACTTACCTTTAACATATTGTGACTTTTTTATAGTACAGAGCAACAGGGGCAGCAGGAATCATGACATAAGTGATGACCGACTTCACAGTTTTTCCCATGTTATGATTTTTTCTCTGTCCATTTCCTCCGTGCCATTCATGTACCATAGACATCGCTGAGCTAGATGGATGAATGGCTGACTCGGTAGAAGGCAGCTTCCTATCTTCATATAGATGCATTTATTCACGACATTTTTCTCTTGCTACTACAGAGTGTGTCCTATTGATGAGGTCACCCAGTGTTAGTGCCTTGCAGTGCTTCACTGGAATCTTTGTCTCTCTTGGTGTCAGCATCTTGCTTACATCAGCTGTGTACATTTATCAGTTTCTGGATTAATAATAATAATAATAATTTATTTATACCCCACCCATCTGGTTTTTTTCCCCCCAGCCAGTCTGGGCGGCTTCCACCAAAAGATTAAAAATACAATAAAATATCAAACATTAAAAACTTACCTAAACAGGGCTGGCTTCAGATGCCTTTTAAAAGTCAGATAGTTGTTTGCTGAGCATCTGCTATGCAAGTTCTTTCAACCTGATTGAAAATACATAGCAATTTCTGCAAGAAGACGACTTCATATTTCTGGTGGGGTGTTTTAGAGAAGTCTTAGTGTCCCAGGAATCTTCAACTTCCGTTGGCGATCGACATTTTTTCCTAACTGTTACCTCTTTGTGAAACTTCAGTACAGAAGTGGTAATTTCTGCAGTTTGTGTTATGATACTTTTCACAGTCAAGTCAGTTTATTGTGTTTTATTAGCAGACAGCCATTATACACATGAAAACAATAATAACAACAACAATAAAGATTTACATTTCTGCTCCTTAACGTTTAACGGATAGATAATTTCCCATACCCCCTTTTAAGTTTTAATAGGACAGATTTGTGGAGCCTTAGCAAGAAATTTAGATATTCTGAAGGATATATACTTCTCTACATTGGACAGCAAAAAACCCCCAAGTTTTTGCTAGGGATTACTTTCCCTGCTGTGATCTTAACAATGGGTAAATATAGTTATTTCTGTGTTCATTATGAAAAAGGGCATTGAAGGAACACATGAATTGCATCTTCTGTTGACACAGAGTTGCAATGACAAATTCTGTCCTCCTTAGGAATTCCTTTGTGCTGGCCCATCCAATCTGTTAGTGGAAGGGCTTTATAAAAGTTTAAAAATGCATTATTTTGTAGGGCTTTATATAAACAGCATCCTCTCTACGCATTGAAATGAGTTACTGCATATTGCACTCAGCTTATTTACTGGATTTGAATATTTTCTGTTTTGTTGAGAGGAAGGGTGGTAAAACACCTGCTTTAGAAAAGGTCACAAGTTCAGTCTTCATCTTTTCCAGGTAGGGCTCCAGATTGCTGCTACCTGTCAGCGTAGAAAATGCTGAGCTGAATGGACTGATGCTGTGTCTCAGGATAAAACAACTTAGAGCCATTTCTGCCTATATTACTTAGCTTGATTGCTTTGTCTAAATTACTCACTGAGTGTACATGCATTGTGTGATGGCTGTTCTTTTCCTGGGAGTGGCTGAAGCAAGCTAGACCTCTTAAAGTAGTTTTGCACGGCACATCAAGATCTTTTGAGATTTAAAAACAGTTTTATGAATTCGTGATATTATTATTACTGCCCTGATCGTATAGCGTGTCTATTAAGTATTTGAGCCTCACTCCAGAGTGCTTGTTAAGAAAGGTATAAATTAGTCTAAGAAATAATGATAGCTTTGCAAGTAGAAAGTATCACCTCCATTGCAGGAAAATCCTTATAAACTAAAAGGAGAGGGGACAGATACTGCGTGGGGATCATGTCAAAACTGGGCTCATGCAGAGTGTCGCTTTGAATGTCCCTCTGAGCTAATGCCACTGAAAATTTAAATGCTGAAATTGAAAAATGGCCTGTGCCTTAAAAAATAATATTTTCCATAAAATGCTTTCTGAAACTTGTCTTCCTTGTCTTTCATTTTGAAATATCATTGGCTTAGAATGAAGGAGAACTCCCTGTTTTTCTTCTGCAATGATGCAACCACTTGTATTGAGTGCTGCCAATTGCCACCTTGCCTCAAGGTATCTGAACACTCCATGCGTAGTATGGATGCAGAACTGTTTTGCTTGTGAAGCTATGTCGTACTCTGGCTTTGCTCAAACATTTTTCTAGAGAGGGGATTGCAGCTTCTGGACAATCTGCCTCTGTGAAGTCAGCCACTCAAAGAAAGCCACTCCTTTCTTTGTCTAGGGGATAGAGAACTGCTGACAAAACTTGAATGTTGGCCAGCCGCCATTTTGAATCAAGATGGCAAACCAAAACATGACTTTGCCCAGTTTGGCCTGACGGCTACAAACAATCTGGGACTTTTTGCAGGCGCCAAGTCATTGTAGGGGCCGTAAGTTCAGCAACGAAGCAAATGTTTTCTCTCAGAAAGTTCTTTCCTTTTGTTGGGCTTCTAGTCCTTTTGTTGAGATTTCCAAACCTCCTTTATCCTTGAGGAATGTGAATGCATCATGTAATCCTTGTGTTGCTTTGGAATCCCAAGTAGGAATTGGATAAGCCTTCCAGACCACCAAAAGACTTTTCACCTACATGCCCGCACGTAACTGTGGTGAGTCACAGGGCAGCTGAAGAACTCCCTTGCTGGGGCTCTGACTCACCTGTGAAAAACTGCAATGCTGTGGGCGAGTAGCTAATTCTCCACCTGCCTGAACTCTAAGTAATGGAGAGTGGCAGTGTGGGCTCTCTTCACCCACCCAGCTTGCCAGATTCCTCCTACCAAAGCTTGAGGCATGGATAGAGCTGAAAAAAAAATCCCTGAGTCATTATTTAAGCATTGCTTGATCCCTCCATGTGCTGGAGTTGATATAGGCTCCAAATATATAGTTTTATTCTAGAACCCAGGAGATTTTCCCCCACCACAAGATCTGCATAAGCAGGTGTGTGGATGCATGAAATCTTATATACCCTCTCTATCCGGCGATGAAAGTGGCTTACAATGAAATGAAATGAAATGAAATTAATTTATTACGGTCATAGACCAGGAAAAAAAAAAAAAAAAAACAACGGTAGTTTACAAGGGGAGTAATGGTGTCAATTAAAAAAATTATACATAAAAGCAATACACATATGCACACACACACACACACACACACACACACGCTACAATATATGTATAGACTTAAAAAAAGAGTGGGCTTGTCCAGGGGTCAAGTCTTTTACTTTTTTACAGCTAATGCCCTCCGCTTGATCGCAGCCGCAGAAAATTTGGCCACTTTCAGTGTTACTTCTGGGTTTTTATCTCCTAGTAGGATTTTCAGCCGCTGAGATTCAGATCGACCTGGAAATTTCTGAACGATAGGGGAAATAAACAGTGACCTGATATCCCCATAGAGGTCGCAGTGTAGCAACACATGTGAAGCCGTTTCCACCTCTTTCAGACCACATGGGCAGACTCGTTCAGCATAGGGTTTGCCCACGTATCTGCCCTTTAGTAAGGCAGATGGCAGTACATCAAATCTGGTAAGGGTAAACGCCCGCCTGTATTTTGCGATTTGTAAATCCAGCAAATATGGTGTTAGATTGAACCCTTTTCCATAATCTTGGATAGCTGGATATTTATCTATCTTGCTCATATGGTCCTGAAGCTCTACATCTCCTATTCGCTGGCTCACCATCCTTTTAGCCTTTTCAAAACCTGAGGCTATAAGTTCTTGTGGGGAAAGCCCCAGGCCCTTCAATTTTTCATAGAGCAACAATCTCCATTTAGACTGGAACGGGTCTAATAGAGTCAAAGGAGCCACTCCCACTGGAAAAAATATGAGTTTTAGCCAGAAGTGAATCTTCAGGATCCATATCCTGGCATTGATAGGGAGTTGACCTACCTCCAGCCTAATGGCTGTGTTGGAAACACAGGTAGGTAACCCTAGTAGGGAGCGGTAAAATTTAGTTTGTACAGATTCCAGGGACTTGAGTTTTTGACAATTAAATATCTGGGTGCCATACATCAGTTGTGGAAGTATTTTTGCGACAAAGACCTGGGAGGCAGCAGGAACATATTGACCTCCTTTTCTATAAAAGAAACTTATGATAGCTCTGGAGGATCTTTGCGCATTTGCAATGGAATTCTTAATCTGATGGCACCAGGATCCCTTCTCATCAAAGATTATTCCAAGATATCTAAAGGATGTTACTTGCTCAATAGGTTGGTTATTAATTTTCCATTTATGTCGGAGTTTTCTCTTGGAGAACACCATAATTTTTGATTTAGTGTAATTTATTATTAGGTGTTCAGCTTCGCAATATTCTGTAAGAGCTCGTAAAAGTTTTCTTAGTCCCACACAAGAGAAGGAAATAAGTGCCGCATCATCTGCGTACAAAAGGACTGGGATTGGTATATTATTTAGGTTTGGGGGATGAGTACTTGCATCCTCCATCTTTCTAACTAAGGAGTTTATGTAGAAATTAACACGTTCCCCCCTGCAGTCTGTAGCATGCCTGTTCTTGTCCACTGCACCAGTGTCTCTTTGCCCCAGCTGCCAGTTTATCCCCAGGGGAACTCTTGTTGAGGATATGGCTAGTGGAATGTTTTGTGTGCAGAAGTTTCCAGGTTCAGTCCCTAGCATTTCCAGGTAAGTTAGGAAAGACTTTTGCCTGATACCCAGTCAATCAGTTTATACCTGGGTGGAATCTACACGCAAATAAAAGACGTTCTGAAAATGCTTCTCTTTTAAAGAAAAGCGTTTTTAAAAATACATTGAATTTTCCATAAGGCTTGCCATCACCATCTAGTGTCACATTGTATATTGCATTTAAAACACGCTTAAAATGTTTTATTTGCAGCTGTATAGCTGAGTCCCTGCTATATCCAGTTACTTGGCCAAAAGCACCCAAGACCCAACCATTGAATACCATTTTAGCTCCAGCTAAAGCCCTCGGCTTCTCCAGTTGTTTAATTTTTTTATGGCTTTGCAGAGGGTCATCTGATTCGGGGGCAGAGATGGTGGAATCTGTGACCCTACAGAAGTCTACAGCTCCCATCAGCCACAGCCAGGATGACCAAAGGCAGTGTAAGAAATTCAGATATATAAGCTAGGCACCAAATGGCTCCTTAAACCAAGGTTGTAGTCACCAAAATGGAATGCCTTGTTGTCATTTTTTGGTAACACGGCGCTAAAGTCATATTTTTCAGTTGATGGAGTGACTGATTCTCAGTTAAACATCTAGCTAGTTCAGATGACATCCTTGAACTAGGTTAAGAACTTTGAGAACTTAAAGAAGGAAAGTTTCTTGATCCAGGGGCAGTCCACATATATATTGGCCTATTCTGACCTCTTTTTCTTAGTGGTGACTGCTCCTGCTCAGGCTGCACAGAAAAAGCACTCTGGTTCCTGAAACTCATTCCGATTGTGCAGATAAAATATAGCTGATAGACTTCTACAGGATGTAGTATTAGTGTGTGAAAACAGTCCAGATCCAATGATCCTCAGACGGTGGAGATGTCTGGCACCATCCTGGTGCCCAGGCATCTTTGCTTGGTCAAAAGTGTTCAATAGCCAGGTGCAAAAGGTGCCTGGCTAATTTTGAATACTGCATCTAGGTTGGAGGCTATCACAGTTTGTCGGGGGACCAGGTTCCATAGTTTAACTGTGTGCTGCACGAAAAAGCAATCTCTTTTATCTTTCCTGAACTTTCCATCATTCAGCTTCCTTGGATGTCCACAGGTTCTTGTATTATGAAGGAGGGAGAAAAGCTTTTCTCTGGCCACCTTCTCCAAGAATATTCAGCCTTCTATTCTACAAAAGAGAACAGAGATTGCAGCAGTGGAGGGGGGGGGACTCTACTTGCAAGTCAGATCTGGCCCCCCAGGCTTCCCTGTTTGGCCATGAGGCTGTTTGGGCTGATGGGCACTGCCAAATGTCAGGTGTGGACACATAAGGACATTGCTGGGCTGAAAGGGGCTTTGCAGGCACAGCCTGATCGATACTTTCAGAGCTCCATGTACGGCATTTTGCAAACCCCACTGAGCAGTTTGCAAAGCCACTTGCACTGAACTTTGTAAGCACTTGTGGTCCAGTTTCCCACCCTTAGGGCTGTCAAATATGAAATGGATCTTCTTCCTTGAACCATCAAAGCAAGTTATAGCATTAAGTCATTTTTTAGGGGGTGCAGAAAGGAAATAACCAGTGTAGTCCCATGGATTATGGGACAGGATGCTTCTGATGGGGGCTCGGCTGACTTGAGTACCTGAAATAAAATTGTTTTGGTTAGACATGATTCACATCCCCTCTTTTCTAGGATCTAAGCTGTGTGAACTGTGGGCTAATAAGCCAGTGTTCTAGGAAGTTTGGCAGGCGGCTATGAAAATACTTCAGAGCACCCTGTTTCCTGATGTGGTGTAAGATGACAGATTTAGAAACCGCTTTTCATTTTTCTCTCTTCCCTTAAAACTAGGAGGGGGGGAGTGTGCAGTTTTATAGAGCTGGATCCTCCTAAATACCTTTTATTTCTAAGCCAGAAAACTTCTCTCTTCCCACTCTAGAGGTTTTTTTTTTTAATATTAAGAATAATTATAATCTTGAAAAGGCTCTTTACAGGAGACTGTTCTCAGTCCAAGAAATGTTCTAAAGGCTAAGAGCTCAAAGGAGCAATGTTTAATAATGTTTTGAAATATCTGCCCTTGGTTATGTCACTTTTTTGTAAACGGCCTGTGTTTTAAACATTTTTTAAAAAAGAAAAGCCTCTCTTCATGAGAAGCTTTAGCAAGAGCCAACAGTCTAATACAGGCTCAGATCACATCTTAATTCAGAAGTCTTTAATTTGATTGTGTCTTGTGTGCTTTTTTTACAACATTTTTTTTAAAGAACCACCACTAACAATTTTGCTTGAGCATCTTCGGCTGGTCTTAGTTACAGGAAATTTAGAAAATTAATATAATGAAGTGTGTGTGCACGTTTTTTAAAGAAGCAAACTTTCTGATAACTCTTGTGTAGCTCCATGGCAGAACATCTGCTTTCTATGCAGAAGGCCACTTTTTCAATTGCAGACATATCCAGGTAGGGCTGGGAATATTCTCTGTCTGAAATCCTGGACCGCCAGTCAGCTTAGGGAATTCTACTGGCTCGATAGACCAATGGCAACTTCCTGTCATGAGAAGAGCCTGCTGGATCAGGCCAATGGCCCATCCAGTTCAGCATTCTGTTCTTACAGCATCCAGCCAGATGTCTCAATGCGAAGCCAGCAAGCAGGACCAAAGCACAAGAGCCCTCTCCCCTCCTGTGGTTTCCAGCAGCTGACATTCAGAAGCATTATTGCCTCTGACTATGGAGGGCAGAGCATAGCCATCGTGGCTAGTAGCCATTGATAGCCTTCCCTGCGATTTTGTCCAGTCTTTTAAAGCAATCAAGGTTGGTGGCAATCAGTTATTCCTGGGGGAGCGAGTTCCATAGTTCAGCTATGCATCGTGTGAAGAAGTATGTTATTTTGTCTGGGCTGAATATTCCAGCATTCAGCTTCATTGGATGTCCACGAGTTCTAGTATTGTGAAGGAGGTTGCAAAACTTCTTTGTCCACTTTCTTCTCCATTCCATGCACAATTTTACAAATTTCTACCATGTAATCTCTTGCTCGACTTTTCTCTAGACCAAAAGTTCCCAAGTACTGCAGCCTTTCCTCATAGGAGAAATGCTATATCATACCCTTCCTTGATCGTTTTGCTCACTCTTTTCTGAACATTTTCAAACTTTTGCAACTTTCAAACTTTTTGAGGTAAAAGGACCAGAACTATATACAATACAGCTTTGGTAAATTTGAGCTGTTCTTCGCCACTCTCTTCCTCTGCACCCTTCCCCCCCCCAAAAAAAAAGAATAGAGAAGACTTGTTTGGGGGCAGAATATGAGTTGACCAAGTCATAAAAATATGCAAGTTGAAGGTCTGGAGGGAGAATCAAGAGGTAGGGCATTTGTGTGAATATAGCTGAGGGGATAGCTCAGTTGGTAGAGCATGAGTTTCTTAATCTGAGGGCCATGGGTTTGAGCCCCACGTTGGGTGAAAGATTCCTGCATTGCCTCATGGTCCCTTCCAACTTGATGAGTCTTATCATTCTAACCAGAGACACCATTTAAATCTAGGGCTGCCTGTGCGGCCTCTGCAGGTAGCTTGGTTGCCCCTGAGGCTTCCCCTGGCATTCTGCCTCCTTGGTCATAAGGCAATGAGGACGTTTACCTTTCTCTGCCTTGAAAAATATATAGTGCAGCTAGAGGAAGTTGGGAGAGTGACTCTTCTTTCCCACTTCCCCTTTCAGCATGTGGACTTTTAAGACACAGGTTAATTCTACAAGCTTTGATGTCTACCCAAATTTGTAGGAAGAGCCAAGTGTGGGTTCCTGGTCTCCATGTGGGGCTGTAGGGTGGTCCATCACAGGTTCAAACCAGGCCTCAGTCTCCCCTCTTTAACTTAGAAGAGGAGCATAGGAGGCTGTCCTCTGTACGTGCGAGAGAACCTGGATCCCTTTCCCCTTAACTGTTTTCTCTGCGAGATCAGGAGAAGGGGATGCTTCCCTGTTACCTGGGCAACAAAAGGGCTTGATAAATATTTTTGCACAGTCCGGTCTCGTGCGACGGCATTCTTAAGATAGGGAGTTTCTTTTGGCTCCTCTGTTTTTTCCTGGTTTGAAGTCTTGCCCTCGGTATACTGGGAGGCTGTTTCATCAACACACAGTGTAATCTCAGAATCGAAAGTTGTCAGCACCTAAAGTCACAGGGCCCTCCGTGCTGCGCATTCCTTTCTGGTACACAGTGGATCTGTGCTGGGGGGTGGGAAAAGGGCACAGGACCTATACAGAGGGGTCTGTTAGCTTAGGATGGAATGTTGGGCTATTTAGAGTTGTTGAAAGACTGGGGATCTTAATAGGTTGGAGAGCACCTGCTAGTCACTTGATAGGGGATCATTACTTGGTCACTTACCTGTCTGATCTTCACCATGGTCTTTTTGGGGGGGCTGCCTGCCTCTGGATATCTCTCTCCCTGCCCCATCTCCTTTCTTGCAATGCATTGCCCACAGGCAGATGGGCAAAATGACAGAAAGCAATATGGTGCTGTTTGTTTTTCGTTCATTAGATTTATACCCTATATTTTCTCCAAGGGGAGTGCAAGGTGGTCCTCATTTTTATCTTCACAACAACCTTGTGAGGGAGGGTTCGGTTGAGAGGCTGTGATTGGCCCAAGGTCACCCAGTGAGCTTTGTGGCTGAATTGGGGATTTGCACCATTGGCGTCCAAAGTCCATCACTTGTAACTGCTACGCTGCAGAGGCTATTAAGACTCTTAATATGCTTGCTAAATTTGACAGTGATGCCCACCTCCAGTTCAGTGAAGCAAAATTCCGCCTAACTGGTTTGTTTTAACCCGATGCTTTTCTTCTACTTTTAACGTAACTTATTTCTCCCCCCTTCCCCTGCACCCCATTTATGTACAGTCATACCTCGGGATGAATACGCTTTGGGTTAGGCATTTTCGGGTTGCGCTCCGCAGCGACCCGGAAGTAACACAGCGTGTTACTTCGGGGTTTCACTGCACGCATGCGCAGACTGTCAAAATGACGTTATGCGCAGAAGCGCCGAAAGGTGGCATGCGTGGACATGGGTTACGTTCGCTTCGGAATGTCAACGGGGCTCCAGAACGGATCCCGTTCGGATCCCGAGGTACCACTGTATTTGGGTGGCTGAGTATTATAGTGAAATCATGCTCTTTGTGAGATTTTTTTTTAATGGAGAGGTGTAGAATATCAACCTACCCACCCCATTTCACTGTGTGTCATTGTTCTGAGTCAGATTTAGGATTTATAGGAGCAGAGCAACAACAACAACCACTCCCTTCAAGAGCAAACATTCCTCTGCATCCACAGTGATTGAAAGCTTGATATAGATTGATATAGTAGACCCATGATCTTTGGGTAGGCCTCTGCATTATTTGAAGTAGAACGGCAAGGATTTCCAACTTGGTAGTCCCCCCCCCCCCCGCCCGCCCCGCCCTGCCCCGCAGCCTCCAAGATACACTGCTGAAATGAATATTCCTTAGCGAAGCAATAACCAGAAGTTAATTTTTGTGTGAAAGGACTATGCATTCCCTTCAGTTCTGGCACTCAAATTCCTGGTCTCAGAATTATAGCATTTAAATGTATGTCTTTGGTACTTACGTCCCAGTTAATGGATCGTTGAGTTCTTGTAAAAAAAAAAAAAAAAAGTAGATTCAACAAGTCTGAACTCCACCCTCCCCTGATCTAGTCAACCTAATGCAGAGACATGCCAAAATCACTTTCTTGCCAGGCCGATTGGAAAGAGGTCAGGTCAGTGCAGTGAATCGTGCAGAAAGGCGGCAGGCAGCCCTTTCTGTGGGTGGGGACGTTTGGCTCGTGGGAGCTTCTGCTTATTTAATTCTCTTGCTAGAAATAACATCCATCTCGTGGCATTTTCGTGTGATCTTTGGGGCTAAAATGCCATCCCTGTGCTTGTTGATGGTGGAGCAATTATTGGGATCCTTAATTGTCCTGTGCAAGCCTTCTTACTTGGAGACCATTTTTATTTTTATTTTTTAAAAATACCCTTTTAGTTGAAGACTAAATTTTGCTGCCTTTGTTCAAAAGCATGCTCAGAGAGGCAACTGCGCCTCTGCAGTGTTTTGTGTGTGTGCAGACATGTGCTCTGTGTGTGTGTGCATGTGCATCCATACACTCTGTGGCACAGCTGCAGCACTGCCGGCAGCCAGACACCCAAACAAAAGAGGCAGCGGTAGCCTGGCTGATAGCAGTAAACAGAGAGGTGATGTGCTCATGGCTTCTGAGCCAAGCTTACTGTAATTTCAGGTCACCCTGCCATTTATCTTAAGTAAACAGGAGCTGCTCTGCAGCAGCATCACATACCTGGGAGGGATTTAAACTAGCTGCTTTCCCTATAATGTGTACAATGATGAAAAGTGGGAGGAGAACCCTCTGGGTCACCTGTTTTGTGTTGTAGGTTAGCTGGGCAACTGTATTCTATCAAGTTGTGTTTTAATTTTAAAGAGAGGGAGAGAGGGCGTGTTTTCTAGCTTTTACCTTTTCATGGATCTCTCATATGTTCTGGTACCTGCTGGTGTATCTCCTTTGTGTGAAGAATCATAGAATTATAGAGTTGGAAGGGACACTGAAGATCATCTAGTCCAACCCCCTGCAATGCGGGAATATGCAGCTGTCCCATACAGGGATCGAACCTGCAACCTTGCCGTTATCAGCACCATGCTCTAAAGAAAGCAGTGGGCACATTGCAATAGATAGCTTTGGTTGAATAACCTCTTTTACAAAAGATCTTCACCCCCAAACAACCCCAGACTCTTGCATGGAAAACCACAGGGGCTTATAACCTGTGCTCAAATTTTGTGATAAACAGATTGGGACACGGTGTGGTCAGGTGCTAGGTGTTGAAGGCTGCACTTAAGATTTCCTTCATTAATAATTGGGAGGGGGCAGTTCCCTTCCTGTGAAGCGGTGACCTCTTCCCTCTCTCCTTTCCCTGAAACCTTTTCTGAATTCCCACTTGCAAATAACACATTCTTGCTTCTGTTAATGTGTAACTTCAACTCTTTCTCACCCTGCCCAGGCCTTACTCCCCTTTGCAGCCCCCTCCCCTCAAATGCCTTTCCATATAACAAGGCCTCTGCCTCCCACTTGTTGGCTTGTGTTTACTCTCTCATAGAGGCCAAAGGATCCTAGCATTTCAGATACTGAGCAACCTGTACCCTCTGGCACACGAAGCTGTCGTTCCCCCTCCTCCCCAACCTGGACAGGTAAAGGTAAAGGGACCCCTGACCATTAGGTCCGGTCGTGACCGACTCTGGGGTTGCGGCGCTCATCTCGCTTTATTGGCCGAGGGAGCCGGTGTACAGCTTCCGGGTCATGTGGCCAGCATGACGAAGCTGCTTCTGGCGAACCAGAGCAGCGCACGGAAACGCCATTTACCTTCCCGCCGGAGCGGTACCTATTTATCTACTTGCACTTTCGACGTGCTTTCGAACTGCTAGGTTGGCAGGAGCTGGGACTGAGCAACGGGAGCTCCCCCCATCACTGGGATTCGAACTGCTGACCTTCTGATCGGCAAGTCCTAGGCTCTGTGGTTTAACCCACAGCGCCACCCGCGTCCCCAACCTGGACAGGTACAGAAGGTCTACATTGATCTAGGGCAGGGGTTTCCCAAACTTGGGTCTCCAGTTGTTTTTTGGGACTACAATTCCCATCATCCTTGACCACTGGTCCTGCTAGCTAGGGATGGTGGGAGTTGTAGTCCAAAAACAGCTGGAGTCCCAAGTTAGGGATACTCAGATTTAGGGTAAGGCATAAAGGAAGTTGCCTTTCACTGAGTTGGACCATTGGTCTTTCTAGCTCAGCATTGCCAACACTGATTGGCAGCTCCTCAAGGTTTTAGGCCAGAGTCTTTTCCCAGCTGCGTGCAGGACAGGAGCTTGCTTTTGTGCTCAGGTCCTGCTTGTGGGTTTCCCGTATGCATCTGTGAACAGGATGCTAGACTAGGCTTGATCCAGAAAGCTGCTCTTGTGTTCTTCAGCTGAGAGTGGCTTGAGGTCACCCAGGGACCTTTATGGAACGATGTGGGCTCTGCACCATCACTAATAATACCTTCAGTGTAAAGAATCCAGCCTGCACTTTGGTTAGTTTCCAGCGCTCTCGGACTGAGACCCCTGTTGTTGGCTGGAAAACAAAGAGTAGCAAAAGGACCTCCCTTTTTTGGCACTTTAATTTTTCTCTATCTTAATGAGGTGTTAAGGTTAGTTTACATTTTGATAAATATAATTACTGCTTGCTGGGGCTCTGTGCCCAAGTGGGGCTGAAAAACAGACCACATTCAGTGAATATGACATTTATCTAATGGCATGATAATGGTCTTTTATAAGTGTTAACAGGTTTTTCTCTCCCCTCCCCACTCCCCCCCCCCAGTTGTAATAAGTAGTGCTCTTCATTTACTAAGGAAGGCGCTTGCTTTGCGGTTTGTGTACATAACAACAAAACAATTGGAAAGTTCTTCCTCTGTTTCCCCATGGAATTCAGTGGGACTTTCCTCCCTGGCAACTGGAGATAGCACTTTGTTTTTTTAACTCCTTAGAAACTTCTTCAGTGCTGTGCTAAGTTTGGCAGAGTGAGAAAAGAGGGAAACCACCTTCACTCTTGTCAATTCACTGCAAAGCGCTCACTGGTTTGCTTGCATGAAACTCTCACAGGTGAATTTAGAGGTGTACCGAGCCCTATAGCTAGTGCGAGGGGGCGGCTATCTTGCATTTCCGGCCCTGGAATGTTTTGCACCATCCCTTGGCGGCACATTGATTTTTATGATTTGCATCAAATCTCTAGATTGGGCGGGAGTGGTGGAGTTATAGGACATGTGGGTCTAGTAATGTTTTCTTCAATTTGGACACATGGTGAAAATTTCCGTTCTTGTTAAAGAAGATAATCTCTCACAAGCGTTCCCATTCCCCTCCTTGGTTGATAGAGGCATGCTTGAAACTGCTTGTCTGCTTAAGTTTAATACTTGTTAATTTTTCTTCCCTTTGTTTGTACCGAGCTGGGAAATTCCCAAGTGCCTGCTTGCCAGAATTGGACTCCAGAGTTTTAATTGCTGAATTGGTTGAATTCATTATTTAAAGGACATTTAAATAATAATAATTACAAAATCCCACCTCTTTACAAAATTGCAGATAGCAGATTTGCAAGATAGCAAAAAGAAGCAAAAGTTGGACTTCAATAAAAATGTTTTGCTATTGTCCCATTGTGTGCCTGACCCCATCATTTGCTGTGCACACCCCCTCTTCCTACACCTTCATCCTCTCCGACAACAAAGGGGGAGAGGGCTGTGGAATGAGGCGGTGGGAGGCAAAGTCAGCAGAAATCTGCTTGCACATTTAATTGTGCCTATTACATATTATGGTTATTGTTTATATTTATATTTAAATTGCTTTCTTTCCTTTCAACCACTCTGAACATGAAGGTATATTTGACGAAAGCATGGTATCGGGGATCGGCAACTGGGCTTCCTGCAGGTCCACGTGTTGCTGCAGGTTCCCCTCCAATTTCTCTGCTACCTTGCTGACTTTAAGC
Organism: Podarcis erhardii; assembly: GCF_964252035.2. Lineage (NCBI taxonomy): Eukaryota > Metazoa > Chordata > Lepidosauria > Squamata > Lacertidae > Podarcis > Podarcis erhardii. The sequence continues at coordinate 22,594,204 of NC_138503.1, forward strand.
TTATTCTGTTCTAGCCACTGCAGTGTGGGGTTGATTGTGAGGGGTGTTTTTAGTGCCCACAACAGTTTCCTCCCATTGACCCCAGAAAAGCTGGCATCACCTGCAAGGACTATGAAAGCTGGGCAGTGATCTTGATAAATTTTGCAATCTGAATACAGTCATACTTCGGGTTAAAGTAGCTTCAAGTTGAGTGTTTTCAGGTTGCGTTCTGCGGCGACCCGGAAGTAACGGAACGGATTACCTCCGGGTTTCGCCGCTCGCACATGTGCAGATGCTCAAAATGACGTCATGCGCAGAAGCAGCGACCCATGTACGTACGGAAGCGGGTTGCGTTCTGCTCAGGATGCGAACGGGGCTCCGGAACGGATCCGTTTCGCATCCAGAGGTACCACTGTGTGCATGGTGCCACTGAACATCCCTCTTCCTCCTTGCAAAAGGGGTATTGCCTTTGTTCATCCCTCTGCTTGCATGAAAATGGTGTTTTGTGTGTGCGTTGGGTGGTCATTTATTGTCAAGGACATGATTGGTTAGGGATCTGGGTAGTGCTCCTTGAGCCAGGAACTTCAATGGCAGCCTTTGACATAGCGACATAGCATTTGCTCTCCTCTTAGTTTGCTCCCCTGATTTTACAGGGTAGCAGGAGGGGCTCCTCTGAAGAAGTGAGATGGAAACATCTCCCTTCCCCTGCTTTGCGCCCAAGCAATTAACAATCCCTGAACTGTTCCCACATGACACATTACCCCTGTGGAGTTAGAAATGACTAGATGCTTAATTTGCATGTGTAAAACCCACCCTCCTGCCCTTCTGCCTACACCTTTTTCTGTGCATGATGATCAGCTTCTTTTAATTAACTTAAGAAGCTTCTAATTAAATATGGCTTTTATTATAGGGATGCTAATTCTTCTTCTTCTATCCCCCCCACATCCTCTTGCATATGAACGGGGGGGGGGGTGAGGAGATGTCTCTGCCCAAGTAAGAGATGTATCATAGGAAAATTATTGTTTTCAATAATTTTAGAGTAAAAGAATTACAGTTTTAATACATGACTTGGGTTGTCCTGTTGAAATAAACACCTCAGTCAATATATTTGGATATTTTGGTGCCTGTGGTAGGAAGTCCGTAAAACACACACACACACACACACACACACACACACACACACACTGCTTACTCCACTTGCCAACTCCCCTGCCATTCCCCCCCCCACATTAACACCCTAGAGTTTATCCTCCCACCCCATGCAACTACTGAGCTCGCTTTTCTTGGCCACGCATGCAGAAGGTCCGCAGTTCAGTTGCCAGCATCGCCAGGTAGGACAGGGAGAGATTGCTGTCTGAAATCAAGGAGAACTGCTGCCAGTCAGTGCTGAGCAAGATGGGGGTCTTACTCAGTATAAGGCATCTTTCTGTGTTCCTATGTCTTCTTCCCAACAATGTCACAGCCCAAGCTCAAGTGTATCATCAGGGGAAGGGACCAATCTCCTCTTCCAGTGGGTGGACAAACACCTTTTTTTCCACCTTGATGGCTGTATGAAAGGGACCCTGAACACTGAACATCCAAGCTGACTGGCTGAGCAGGGAAGCCATCAACCAAGGGGAGCGGGCTCTTCAAAAGGAAGTTTCCCCACAGATCTCCCAGAGATGGAATCCCCCTTGCCTCGTCCTCTTTGCCTCCTCCTTGTAACTTGGGCAAAGTCAAGGCCTTCTGTGTGGCTTCTCTGAACGCAGATACCTTGCTGGCATTTTGAGATGTCACAAACTAGATTACAATCCCAGGATGTAGTGTGGGAGGACGGCACAGCAGCTAGATTTATTACTGGCCCCAACTGCTTCAGTTTGCCACTATCTGCCAAAAAGCTAGACAATGCTCCCCTTTGAAGAGTTAGTTCATAGGAGTTAGTTTTGCATACTTTTTTCAAAGGGTTGAATTTCCTAACCATAGTGTCTGTCGCTGCAACTAGCAAATGTGTATCACTTGAATTTGTGATGATAATCTGAATGTATTACTTGAGTTTTCTCAAAAATCTTGTCATGAGTAGGCCTAAAAATCACGAGCCACTTGCAGTATGTGTCATTTTTGAAACATGCCACAAAAGTCATGAGTATCAGCTGCTTCAAAACTTGAAAGAAGTTGACCCCTTTCTAAGAAAAATCACCTTCTTCCTTTTCTCCTATACAAGTGCTGTGTTCTACATTGTGAAATAGGGAAATAGCTGAGTGAACGCTTTTGCTGTCAAGGTATGTGGTCATCACTGTTTCCTTATTTTACCTGGCCTTATTAGCTTCTTGGTCATAGAATCGTAGAGTTGGCAGGGACCATGAGGGCCATCTAGTCCAACCCCCTGCAATGCAGGAATCATTTTGCCTAACGCTTGAACCCATGACCCTAAGCAAAGAATGCGACTCCCCCCCCCCCCCCGCAGTCCGGCATCAGTAACAGCAACCGCCAAAGGACTGCATTAAACTTCTGCATTTTCTCTTCCTTTATTTTTCTCCCAACCAAGTAAATTTATACCTTACTTTCTTCCCCAGCAGAAAGCTTCCAGCCTGGAACTCCAACTTTCTCTTCAGTAGGTTTATTTCAATCCTTACTTAGCCTATTCCAGACACAGTGACCAGAACAAGTTGTCACTCCTGTTCTATGAACTGCCTGCCATTTCCATAGTAACTGCAAATTGGTTTTAGATGACTTTTCAAGTTGCCAAGAATGCTACCCTTTCTGCCCCCCCCAGCTCCCCTTTAATTTGGGGTGGTCTTTGAAACGGGTGGCCTTTTAAGCTGCTGGCAGTTTAGTGACTTTGAGAGAGGGCCGGCCTTTTAAATGGTTTGCCACCTCTTGTGCCTACGTGTGGGGGCTTTAGGAAGGATTAAGGAATGTTGTCAGGAACAGAGATTCCAGAAATTCCTCAACCTTGGCTCCTCTTAATCTCCCAAATTACCTTGCCTTCTGGCTAGCTGGTGAGGAATTGGGAGAGCAATCTGCTAAGGAGGTTGAAAATTAGCAAAGAAGAAGAAGATGATAAAACTGGGCAGGAGCTAAATTTTCAGAGTCATTGAGCCTGGAAAAAGTAGGAGAAGTACCTTCCACTGGGCAGATTAAAAATGAAGTTGTGAGTCAGAAGGTGAATTGAAGTGAATGTACTTGTCTTGGCGTACACTGTAGCACTGCTACCATTTAGGCCACATTCACACCCTATATTTAAAGCGCTGTGATACCACTTCAAACAGTCACAGCTTCCACAAAAGGAATTCTGGGAGCTGTAATTGTTTGAGGGGCGCTGAAAGTTGTTATGAGACACCCTGATATAGCTACCATTCCTAGAGTTCCCTGTTAAGAGGGATTGATTGGTAAACCACTGTGTGAACGGTGGCGCTGAGAGGGGAACAGGGGTCTCGGGGAACAGGGGTCTCGTAGCAACTCTCAGCACCCATAACAATCTGCAGTTCCTAGAAATCTTTGGGGCAAGGCTTGGCTGTTTAAAGTGGCTTCTTAGTGCTTTCATTGTATGATGTGAATCTGGCCTTAGACAACGTGGAGTCTGTGCCCATATAGTCACTAGAATCCTACAGGAGTATAAGAAATGTGAAATGCAGCATTGAGTGCAAGGTTTTTAAGTGTTTTAAGTTCTTCTTTTTATATATAAAATGTAACAAAATAAAACTTCTAGCTCTTACGGTTTCAGATGTGGAAAGAGTCAGATCAGTGCCTGGACTGTATAGGAAGACCAACAAAATTGCTGGAATTTCAAATTTTCCTGTGGTCTGGTGTGTACATTTTCAGCCTTCAATATTGGCCCTAATTCGACTTTGTACAAAGTTTTCCAGGTTTCTTTGGGGTGTATCTGCATTCTTTAACCAGCTCTCCTCAAAAGACTATTGTTGTTGTTTTGGAGATAATGAAAAGGGAAGAGGATTTAGGATTTAAATTAATTGTGCAGCTTGGTATGTGCTATAGATAGTCATGAAATAGCTCAGTTTGTTCAGGGACAGATTTGCTGTCTGAAAATAGAAAATAATCCGGGAGAGAAGGTGGCCAGCCATGCAAATTTTGTAAATAAGGCAGCCTTGTCTAGGGATTGCAGGTGATCCTGTCATGTAATTAGAAAGGCCAGAGAATTTCTCTCCCCCCCCACAAACAAAACAGAAAACCCAACATCTTCCTTGATGAGATCAAAGTTAGGTGTTGGAATATGGGACCTGTAGGTAGTTTGTTAACTTGTGTGTGTGAGTATGATTCAAAGAATTATTTTGGTGTGCTGATTTCAGATGAAGCAAAAGTTTCCCAGCATTTTTCAGTTTTGGCAGCTAGAGGTGAAACAAACAAAAGAAGCAGAATTATGTTGGCATTGAAATCAGTTACTTTTGATTAATTTGCCGCTTGCATAGGCCGGTGTGTGTTCTGAAATTATGAATAGTTTTTGTTTTGCTGCCTGTGAGACTCCCACTGCCCATGTCAAAAGGATGGAGGGCGGGTGGGAAGGTTGTGTGAGCAGTCTCCAGCCGCTTCTTGCTCCAGCAGAAGGGCCTTGGGACAGGCTTTGCTTCTCATGGTGTACTTTGGTTCCACTACCACTCCTCTGACCAAACAGGTTGGCAGGATCATTTAAACGTCATAGAAACCTGCCAAACCTCTACACCAGAAGGGAAAAGTGAAGCGAATATAGGCACCGCAAAAAGAAGTTGCTATGATTTCAAACCACCTTCAGCTCTTTGAAAGCCCTTCTCTCTAACCATAGTTTTTTTTAAAAACATCTTCAGCAGAGAAAAGGAGAAAAGGAGGGGCAAGGATACTGCTGCTTTGTGTTGCAGTAATTTGTCTAATGCCTCACCCCCGCCCCTAGGGAGTCAGTCACCAGCATTTTGGGGGCAGTGGGCACATTTGCAAACTGGAGAAACTGTTTTGGGCCCCATGAACACATAGAAAATATATATCACATTGCTAGAATAGAATGTTTCTTCCAAACCTAATTTCAGAGGGGGTGGGGGAGATGCCATGACTGCTGGTATGGCTGTTATCCACAAGTGTGATGTAATCACTACCTGCCCTAGACAATACCTGCCAGAGATCTCTAGCCATCCTTTGTTCTTGTTTTGAAAACGGCACTGACTTCTTCCTTTCTTGGAATTCCTAAGTAGTGCCGAGTACGGGGCAGCTAGTGATTAATAGTTCCCATAGTTTTAGATGGATCTTAGGATGAATGTATGCAGCTGGTGAATTATGAAAAGTTACGGGCTGTTTTCTGATGTGCCTAGTGGTGGAAATTATACTTGAGTGCAATCGAGCATGTGCAGTGTGCTTTTCCCCTTATTTATCACTGATAGCTCTTACATACCTTCTAGGGCAAGAGGTGTGACTCTTTCCTAGGCATTCCCCACAGCACTTCTTCCTTCTACAAACAATATCTTGATGTGTCACTTGATATAGTCGAACGTGAGATGCCTGAAAAGAAGTGCACAGTACCTTCAGTATTCTAGCTGGACAGTTGTTGTTTTTTCAGTTACAACTTAGCAGTCCCCTTCATAATGTTTTGCAAGCCAGTAGCATCTTCAGCTGAAAATCACCAGGCACAGTGTTGTTTATGAGTATTCCCAGGTTATTATGTGGCTTGTTTCAAGGTCAAACTCACATTTGAAGAATTGGAAACAGAACATGGTTTTTATTGACTCTGTTTCTTATGAGCTTCTTCATATTCTCTCTCTCTCTCTCTCTCTCTCTCTCTCTCTCTCTCTCTCTCTCTCTCTCTCCAAAGTTCTGCATTGGATAAAATCTGGAGACCCTTAGAAAGTCACATTATTTGCCCTAGATATTGCATACTTATGCCCCCTGCAAGGCAATTGGGCCATATAAAAATGTTGAAGCTACTAAATGTTTCTAAGCACATTTGTGTGAGAGTGTGCGTGTTTACACTGCTATAAACTCGCATTACGCTGTTACACCACATTCAACAAAGACCTTGTCGATGTGCTCTATTAATTTCCATTGTTGCAGAAAAGGGACATTTCCAGAGTTAAGCAGTGCAAGTATTTTGTCTGTTTGAAAGTAAACAGCTGCTCAGATTATTTTAATGCACATATTTTAATATCTGCAGCAAGATGTTGATGTGGTTTTGTTTTGTTTTGTTGTTTTTTTTGCAACCTCCCCCGCCCCTCCACTGGCCCCATGGTCAGCTAGGATTTCTCTTTTCTGTGGATCTTTATATTAATGTGTCCTGCCCTTCAAATAAACATTTTGAGGGCAGCTTACACAATAATCCACGTCAAGCAATCAACTTTATAAAATAACAGAATTAAATTGCTGTTGTGGCATAAAACCCAATTGTCTGATACCACCATCCAGCAACACCTCCAGCTTGTTGTCTAGGTGAGCTCTCTGTTGTTCTATGACAGAGCAGAGATAGTGGTTTAGCACTTCCTTTGCTTAACTTGTATCAGACGTCTGGGGAGAGAGCTTGTTCTCACCATTTTAATGACACACTACCCTAAATCCGCCTTTGACCTCACTCACTGGTTCTATATAGACCTTACAAAGGAAGTGGGGCAAGGTCAAACCCTGCCAAACACCATAACCTAAATAATTGGTTCTTAACCTTTTTTGGGTAATAGACCCCCTTGAGAATATGATTAAAGCTATTGATCCCCTCCCCATACACACAACATTTTGTATGTAATTTATATTATTGCACTGGAAAATCTCTTTGCACCTGTTTCATGGACCACAGGTTAAGAATCCCCGGTCTAAATAGAGTAGTGGGCCCCAGAACCATCTTCTGAAATTGGCCATCCAGGTAGGATTCCCAACCCAGATAACCCTGTTCACATGTATATTATTGGCATATTAGCCAGATACACCAATGGGATTGCCAGATCAAAACATTCCCACAGTAGTTGGGTGCTGCATCAGAAATAATGCTCATGTGAATAATCAGTGGCCAGAGCATTAAGAGGAAACCTATGGGGCCACATGGGTATTAGTATCAGACAGTAGATTGCTTAACCTTTCTGGAAGAAAACTTAATTCAATGGGCCAAAGTGATCCCGGAAAATTTAGTTTCGGAACACAACAGGCAGAATAATTTAAAATACAGGAGATCTTCCAGCATGGAAGCTCCACAAACACAAACCCACCGTGCCAACAAAATCTGCTTGTATCTGTGCCATCAATCATGGCAGCTGGCATGGTTTGAAAGTGAATAGCTGTAAAGGCTTGTGTGGGTTTGGGGAAAATAATAGTCACATAGGAGACTGAAGCCAAAGGAAGGAGAAGCTCATGACTTTCTAACCATAAATAGCGGGAGTGGGGAACTGCAGGCACTGTGGCGGAATGTGGCCCCTTCATACACCTCCGTGTGGCCCTTGAGACATTATCCAGGCCATGTTTCCTTCCCAATCCACATTCCTCACCAGTCTTGCTCCACAGTCTCCTCATGTGCTTTTTCTTCTGTCTGGAAATGGGTCCAGAATTGTGACAGTGCCTCTTGTTTGACACGCTCTCTGTGTGTGTGTGTGTGTCTGTGTGTGTGTGTGTGTGTGCGCGCGCGCACACACACACACACATACATACGTATCCTTTTAAGCAGATAATTAATTTTTCCTTTGTTATTCCCGGTAGGTGTTACGTGCCACTGAAAACAAGGAAACGGTTTTCCATAACAGGTTACAGGGATATTGCGGCTTTTGAAATTCGCTTTAGTCATAAATTTGCAATCTGATGTTTGGAGACGTTCTGTCGCCCCAAACAGAACTGTCGCCCTTCTTTGCAATATTCAGAGAAAGATGAACTCTCCATGTGGGGGAAGGACCTTTGCTGTGTCTGCAGTTAATGATGGGAGATCATAGTGTGTTTGCCTCCCCCCCCCAAAAAAGAGAGAGAGATCCTGCTTATAGTAGTTTTTGGCTAAGAAGTGTGAAATCTCTCAAAGACCCTTTTGTTTTCCTACAGAAGAGGTTTTTTTGCATACTAACAAATGTTTTCATACAAAACAGTGCAGCATTCCTCAGCCTGGCGCTCTCTAGATGCTGTGGGCTACAAACCCCTATCAGCCCTAGTTGGTAGGGCTGGGTTTGCTGAGGCTGATGGGAGATGTAGCCCGAAACATATGGAGAGCACCAGGTTGGGGAAGCCTACTGTAAAAAGCGTGAAGATATTTAGTCGCTTGTTTTTAATATGTGCAAAAGTGGGTGGTGTTTTTTTCCAATACATTTTTGTGAAAGGTGCTGGGAATTGAAGCCTATCTTGTGTTTGTCCTGCTGCTTGTAAACATAACCTAACCTAACCTAACCTAACCTAACCTAACCCTACATGTGGTGTAGGGTTTTACATTAGACGCTCCTCACCCTTCTCTAATTGGTGCTGATAAGTCCTTCAGCTGACTGGATAGCTCAGTTGGTTAGAGTGTGGTGCTGATAATGCCACGGTTGCAGGTTTGATCCCTGTCAGGGACAAACTGTATATTCCTGTATTGCAGGGGGTTGGACTGGATGATCCTTGGGGTCCCTGCCAACTCAACAATTCTATAATTCTGTGAGGATGAGGATGGTGAGGATGAGGATGATGATGATCCTCAGGGTCCCTTCCAACTCTACAGTTCTATGATTCTGATGATGATGATTTTATCTCATTCTTCTTCCAAGGAGCACAGGACAGTGTATATACCCTGCTTGCTCTCAACAGCCTTGTGAGGTAGTAGGTCAGGGTAAGAGAGTGCAACTGGCGCCCAAGATCACCTGGCAAGCTAAACGGCTGAGTGGGGATTTGAACCCTGTCTCCAAGGTCATGTTCTAACACTCTTAAGTGTTGCACCCCACTGGCTGTCCATCAACTGAATGGAACAGGAAAGACTGAATTCTAAGGTGTAAGTCTGCTGACCAGGATCCGCTACTCAGAATCTTGGGGGTAGATTCAGGAACTCAGTGGGTGCTCTGTATTGATGTGATTTGAGGATTGCTTCTGTCAAGCCCAGCTTTGGCTGAAGTTATTTTGAGGATAGTGTGGTGGTTGAACCTGCGCTGTAATTAATTAGAAACCTCAACGATGAAAGCCCTGTTGAAATGAATAGGAGTTGCGTAACATTCCCACCCACATTTCCATGGAGTTTGTGTTGAATTTCTGGAGGTTGTGCATTTGATTTCCATCAGGCAGTCTCTTGGCTTATCTTCAAAATAGGATGAGGACGCTTGTCTTCCAAGTTGGTTTCCTAAAAGCAGTGGTTACAGAACGGAGTAACCTTGTGCTCAGAAGTATTTTCATTAATTGTCCTGACAGGTGACAGGTGAGATCCCCACACTATCTTCAACGGCCATAGCATGAAGTCAATCCTCAGGTGGTTGGGTGAATAGATCCTTCCACCACATAAGTTTATGTTAGCTTACCTGGAATAAGTACACTGAAGAGAAGACTGGGCTTGTGGTTTTTAGAGCAGGCAGTATAGGGGCTTCAAATTGCTGTGAAATGCAGGCAAATGGTGTACATGTTTTTTCTCTCTTATACTGAATCACAACGTTGTCCACCTAGCTCAGTATTGTCTCTGCATTGTCTGGCCGTGGCTCACCAGGGTTTAGATGGGGAGAATTCCCAACCCAACCTAGAGATGCCCGGAATTTAGCCTGGCGCCTTCTGCATGCAAAGCAGGTGCTCTACCGCCGAGTTACGGCGCTTCCATGGAGGTACAGCCTAAGGGCACGGTAGTTTCTAGATCGAACCCTAGACAAATAATGCGCCACACCCTGGTTTTGCACCTCCAGTTCGGTGTTGCAGATGAGAAATCTCTGGCTTCGTTTTTGTGCTTGTGTATTTCGGAGAAGTGGAAAGTCCCTTTTCATTCTTTAGGGTTTGAGAGTGCTGTTGAGCGGTTAAAACATTTCAAGGTATACCTGAGCCACATTGAGCAATGTGTGCCCTGAAAAGCAATTTTTGCTCTCCCCCCCCCTCCCCCGCCATGTTTACTTCTGCCATTTGCTCTTTCCCCTTCTAAAACTGTACTCTGGAGGGTGCAATCTGAAAGATTTGTGATTTGAAATATTTGAAAGTGGTGTGCTCACCTCTAACGCTTAACTGTATAGACATGGTTTTTATTTTTTTTAATTATACGTCTCCTAAGCATGCTGTTGGCTTAAATTGGGATTTTTTTTCTTAAACGCTCTAGAAATGCAGCAATGAAAGACTAACTTTCCTCAGAACAGCCACTGAGTTTACTACCCTGCCCACGATGAGCCATTCATGGTTGCATTCCACATCCCCTGTTCATCAGCTCGTCTATGTTTTATAATTACTGTTTATTTTTAAGAGCCTCTTAAAGCCACCCGGAGAGGAGGTGAATCATAGGGACTCCTGGTCTTTGCAAAAAGAAACCCTTTTTTGTGTGTGAGAAAGTCAGGCTTGGTCCATGAAAACGATTCTCCTCTTTTTGCCCCACACTCTCTTAAGCCAAACTCTGGCAGATGGTAGCTTTTGCAACTGAGTAAAGAGAGATGCAGTGTGCTTTTCATATGGATGCCGGTCCCTTTTCAGCAGAGACGTTCCTTGAATCTGGGGAGATCTGGATTCAAGTCTTGTCTGTGTTATGGATTCTTAGTGTGGCTTGAGCAGGCTGCTTTGCCGAAACATCTGACATGCATTGGCTAGAAAATTGAGAAAGGAACCCCTCATCGGCTGCAACTGAATTTTGGAACTCCTTGCTGAGAGAGGTTCTTCCACCAACAAGCAGTAACCTTTTACATTGTTGTAACAAGCTGCCTTCCATTGAGGGAGATGATTGCCCCACCTACCTCAGTATTGTCTGCACTGTCTGGCAGTGGCTCTCCAGACAGCAAATTTCCAGCCCTACCTGGAGATACAGTGGTGCCTCGCAAGACGAAATTAATCCGTTCCGCGATTCTCTTCGTCTAGCGGTTTTTTCGTCTTGCGAAGCAAGCCCATTGACGGCTTAGCGGATTAGCGCTATTAGCCGTCTAGCGGCTTTTAGCGATCAGCTGAGAGGTGGCTTATCAGCGGAACAGCTGATAAGCGGCTTAGCGGCTTAGGAAAGGGGGAAAAAAGCGAAAAAAACCCCGCGGGAACTCGCAAGATTTTTTCGTCTTGCGAAGCAACCCCATAGAGAAATTCGTTTAGCGAAGCGCCTCCAAAACGGAAAACCCTTTCGTCTAGCGGGTTTTCCGTCTTGCGAGGCGTTCGTCTTGCGGGGCACCACTGTATAGGGGATTGAACCCGGGACCTTCTGCATGCAAAGCAGATGCTCCACCACTGGGCTACAGCCCTTCCCAGGGTCATTCGGCCTACTGAACTGACTCTTTTATTTTTTTGCTCTGCTGCTCTGTGTTTTAATCTATATTTCTAATTTAATTATGTTTTTAACTATCTGCCATTTCTATCCACTTTAATCTTATTTTAATCATCTTCTTACTTACTTGTGAGCTAATTGTTCCTTATTATGGGTTTTATTGTCACCTTGACCTTTTTTCAAAAACTGGAATGGCAGGGAATGGACATGGGTGTTGATAAAATGGGAACCATAGTTAAACTTGCCCTACAATTTTATTGAGAAACAAAGGGCACAGTGCTATCTCGTGGGCCGCATCTTTTCTTCCCTGAGGGACTGGGCAGCTTCCATTGGTGACTACTACTTCTTCTTCTTCTTCTTCTTCTTCTTCTTCTTCTTCTTCTTCTTCTTCTTCCTATTATTACTCACTCATCTGACAAGGTTGTTCTAGAGTGCAGTGGGTTCTCCTATCTAAATGTTGTGTGTAGTGTCTTCTGTAGCGCCATCCAATAACAAAAGGAGTTCCTGCCTGGGGCTGATAGGACTGTGTTTTTAAGTGTTGGCCTGGGTGCGGGAAGCATCTGATGGGCCTCTTGCTTAGGTGCCACTCACTGCCTTGGGGCCTAGTGGCTAGAGCATGTTCTTTGATACCCACAAGGTTCCATGCAACTGGCCAAAAGGTTCTCAAGAGCAGATCTGGGAGAGACCACCTCTGAAAACCTTGCAGTACTCGTTGACTATGTAGATCAACATTTTAAATATTCCCCACCCAAGTCTGGTAACACACTTCTGCACGCCTGCACACTTCTCCGCTTTCCAGAGGCTGGCAGAGGAGAAACAGAGCTGCATTGCTAAGATGGACGGAGAGGTAGGCCCAGGTACTCCTACTTGCCTACATGTAATTCCTGGTTGCCTGGCGCTCAAATACAAGGCTGTAGATTTGACTTGATTTAATATTTGTATTACACTTTTTCAACAACAGATGTTGAGCTCAGAGCATCTCACAATAATCACAATAGCATTAGGGGAGAAATGTTAAACACTGCAATGTCAAATACAGTAACATATAAATAAAGCAAAGCAACAACAGCAAATTACTCAGAACAATCCAATCCAATAAACCATAGTAATTCAGAATATTGGAAAGAGTGTTGGGGAACTTTAGGCTTGAATGCCAGATGTGCCTGCCTTCTGCTTTGCTGGGTAGAGCATGGGACTCTTAAACTCAGGGCCGTGGGATTGAGACCCACGTTGGGCAAAAGATTCCTACATTGCAGGGGGTTGGACTAGATGATTCTTGTGGTCCCTTCCAACTGTACAGTTTCATGATTCTATGTTTTTCATGCCCTTGGAACCTTCTAGGCCCACACGCTTTATCTCCTTGCTTCACCACACTCTTTGGTTGCTTTTGCCTCACTGTAATGTGTCCTTGAACTTGGAAGGAGGATAGCGAAGGGTGTGCATGTCTGTAGAGAAACCTAGCCTAGATTGCAGAAGTAAAAGTGACCTTAGTTGCTCTGCCCTCTTTTCTTTTGGCCCTACCATTGTCCTGCGGCCCCCAGAGGGTTGCCCAGGAGAGGATGTGGCCCTCAAGCTGAAAAAGATTCCCTGCTCCTGCTTTAGACAGTAATGAACTGCATGGACCCCTGGCCTAACTTGTGTGCCTGTTAATTACAAAGTCTGCCAAGTTAGAAAAGGACCACTATTTTGTCACTTCTGAACAAGGGAGATGGTAATTGCTTGTTCAGTTGAGGCCTTTAGCTCCTGCCTGCTTAAGTAGGGTTGAATCAACCGACTGTGTTTGCACGACCAAATTTTTAAAGAGCAAAATGCTGCCAGTGATGTTTGGAGTGCGCTCTGTGTGTGTGTGTGTGTGTGTGTGTGTGTGTGTGTGTGGTGCCAACCTTTACTGTGTTGCAAAACGATGTCGCTGAATGATGCACCCCTCGTGTCTGTGCAAGAAGAGTGTGTCAGAGGCTGTTCCCTCAAACGCCGCGGTGGCAGTGCTGGGCTTCCTCCGAGGCCTGTGAATAGCTTTAATGCTTTTTTACTCAACGTGTCAGGATGCCATTTCAGCACATCTGTCAAAGCAGGAGCCAGGAGCAGCTGCTGGTGTTTGGAAGCTTACCTTGACGCCTTTCATCGCCTGATTCATCCGAATTTGGTGTTTTGGAAGGGCCTACATGCAGATTTTGTTGAAGTCCTGGAGGTATACATGCCAACTTGACTGAGGCTTGGATCTAAACCCTTTCTCTCCTCTCTTCCCACCTGCATTTTGGAGTCCAGAGAGGACTACGCCATTTGCTATTCATTATGTCAAAACAGACATGTGGCAGTTTATTGATGGGGGGGGGCGGTTAGCCTAAAGGTAGCATGCTAAGTCATACTTGCAGGAACTCATGAGGGAATAGCATGAAGCTCCTTATACTTGACTGTCTTCTGATTTTTACAACACTCGGTGTGCTTCCAGAGCCAGCCATTTGGTTGCCCTGTGTCATGTTCTTTTAAAAGGAACATGATACATTGTTTACCAAAACGATTCCTGCCTGGAAGAACAGGTTTTTATTACACCAGCCTTCAGTTTCCAAGCCCCTATGGCTGCAAAGTTCCTCAGCTTTTTTTTGTGCTTTAAAATCTTCTCAAAATCTCTCGGGGTAGGGAGGTGATATGGCTGCAGGAACTCCTACTGGACTTAGTGGTCGGACTAACTTCTTATTAATTCTCTTCCTGGAGCTGAAAATGCAAATATTTTGAGCTGTAGCAAGATGACTTGAAGAACCTCTCCATGCAGTCTCATTTCAGTGTAGGAAACTCTGTGTTTTGTAATGTCGAGCATATGTGTGGGGAGGCAGAAAAGGGAATGGACCTTATATGTCTATTGCAGCTTCAAATTTACAGTGGTACCTCGGGTTAAGAACTTGATTGCTTCTGGAGGTCTGTTCTTAACCTGAAACTGTTCTTAACCTGAAGCACCACTTTAGCTAATGGGGCCTCCCGCTGCTACCGTGCCGCCGGAGCACAATTTCTGTTCGCATCCTGAAGCAAAGTTCTTAACCAGAGATACTATTTCTGGGTTAGCGGAGTCTGTAACCTGAAGCGTATGTAACCCGAGGTACCACTGTACTGGGTCCTTTGGAACTAGTGATAGCCAGCATGATATAATGGTTAAGAGCAGGGGTCAGCAAACCTTTTCAGCAGGGGGCCGGTCCACTGTCCCTCAGACCTTGTGGGGGGCCGGAGAATATTTTGAAGAAAAAAGAAGAACGAATTCCTGTGCCCCACAAATAACCCAGAGATGCATTTTAAATAAAAGGACACATTCTACTTATGTAAAAAGACACTGATTCCCGGACCGTCTGCGGGCCGGATTGAGAAGGGGATTGGGCCCCCGGGCCTTAGTTTGCCTACCCATGGTTAAGAGTGTTATTTTAGGACCACATTTATATCATATGATGCCACTTTAATAAACAGTCATGTCTTCCTCCCCAAAATTCTGGGAACTGTAGTTTGTTAAGGGTGCTGAGAGTTGTTAGGGGATGTCTATTCCCCCTCACAGAACTGCAGTTGAATGGATTGTGAAGCCACTCTTGGGAATTGTTGCGACTCTGGTTGTGAGGATGAAATGGGGCAGGGGAGAACCATGTACATCAATCACACCAAATTTCTTCAAGGAAACACAGCACAGAATTGTAATAATTGAAAATATTACTGTTTCACAACGAAGGCAGACGTTCTAGGCCTGCTGCAGATGTCGCCTTGTTGGACTTAGCATTCTTTCTGGCACGTGAGTGCAGGCTGTGGGCCCTCCCGTAGCAAAAGGGTGGAAAGACGGTCTGCACGCGCTCAGGAAAAACGTTTCTGTTCACTAATCTCCATTTCTTCCTGCCATGGAGTGGGTGGGGGAACCCTGCTTTGGATGGCGAGCCTTGTTTATAACATGACTAACAGAGCCTCAGTGGCGTTTGTAATAGCTTATTACGGTTTTGAATCTGGTCAGCTTTTGAAACTGGGGCACGGCAGCTCTTTCTCTTTTCTTTTCCCCAGAGCAGACTGTGTGCGTTGACTCGTCCCAGGGATGACTTCTTTTTCTTCCTTGCTTTCTTTTATAACCTGCATGTGTTTGAGAGAGAAATGGGGCCCCTGGCCTGCTAAAAAAAGGCTGCACCAGGAAAGCGACTGAAAAGGCCGAGGGTGTGAGTTCCGAGGAGCTGAGATCAGGGGTGGTGAAACTGGTGCCTTTCCCCCCTCTCTCCACCCCTTCGATGAGGCCCTGTGCTTGTTCAGGCTGCTCCAGGCCCTGGAAGGCTACGCTCAAGTGAGGCACCTCGAAAGGGGTGGTTGAAGCGAGGGGTGGTCTGTTTTTCCGCCCTTTGTGTACAGGGAAAAGAGGGAGGGCTCTGGAGCACACACTCTATTTAAAGCTACCCATGAAGGCGAGCCCACTTGCTTGAAGATGGCTCCTCCTTTATTTCCCCCCACCTCCACCCTCCGCAAACCCCCAACTCTTGTTTTCGGAGCGGAGATGTTTGCTGTGCCCGTTTTAAGTCAAGCAATCACAGTTTGGTACTAGTGGCTCCATTCATGATCTGTGTGGCCTTTTGTCTGTGGAGCTGTGGAAAGAGAGAGAGACATATTTTGGAGGGTCTCTCTCCCCCCACCAATCTTCTCCCCACCCCTTTTGAAAGGGAAACAAGAAACAGCCTTTTCTCCTAGGCTGCCATGCCTGTTAAAAATCACTTTACATGGCAATAATAACATGCTTAGGAACATAGGGTTGTATCCATCTACGTTGTTCTCTGGGCCTAAGTTGGTCAAATCAATGCAACAGCAATGGGTCTACTCAAAGCATACAAGCTGTAGGAAGCAGCTTTATATTGAGTGAGACCATCTAGCTTTGCGTTCTCCTGCACTGTGACTCTCCCAAGAGTGTTGTGGCTGTTCCCCAAGATTCCAGTCCTCATCGTTCTGATATAAATGGGAGAAGAAACTGTGCTATGTGGAGTCAGACCATTGGTGCATCTAGCTCACTACAGTTTGCACTGACCAGTAGCAGCTCTTTGGGGTATCAGACAGGAGCTTTCCCCCAACCCTACCTGGAGATGCTGGGTATGCAAACCAGGGACTTTCTGTATGCAAAGCAGATTTTCTGCCACTGAGCAGCCTTCATTCCCCAGTGGTGTTTCCCGCTTCAGAAGACAAGTAGTCTATCATTGGACTAACGTCCCTGATGCAGTTTCCAGGTGAGTAGCTGTGTTAGTTTCTTATAGCAAAAGCGGCAAAGAAAAAAACAACAGAATATTGTGTCAGCTTAATAACACATTTGTTGTAGGAAGTTTTCGTGGACTATAATCCACGTGGATTTCATCAAGTGCATGTGATGAAGTAGACTTGCAGTCCATGCATAATATTAGTGTTAATCTTTAAGGTGCCATAAGGCTCCTTGTTTTTTCCAGAGCTTCAGCTTTGTACAGCTCATGTTGTACTCCAGTAGGGAGTAGAATTATTTGTTTTCCCCTAACATTGCGCTGCTTTTTTTTTCTCCTGCAAAGAAAATAGTGAATATCACATTTTGTGAGCAGCTAAGTATGTGTTCAGTGTTGACTGTCCTTAGTGATTTTGGCTGTGGCTATGCTTTTCTGCATTTTTTTTTAAAGAATAAGGCTTTTCTTTAGGAGAATTTTTAATCTAAACCTAGCAAGGATAATTGGATTCTTTCTTTGTGTTTTTGTTCCACCTGCCCTCATGGTTTCCTCCATCCCTGGGTCCTCAATTTTCCCCTTGCAAGGTAGGTTAGACTGAGAGATTGTGACTGTCGTGAGGTGAGCTTCAAGGCTGTGTAGGGATTTGAATATGGGTCTCTCCAGGCTTCTTACAACTCTCATAACTGCTGCATTATACCAGTTCCCAGGGGCTGCAATTTTATCTATCACAAATCAGTGGGGACTTGAATGTGGTTAAGTTTGGGGTTTGTGTATTTACTTAGTGCCACCAGTTTGTAGGGTTGGTCTGTGTGCTTTTCAGTATCCTGCTGACTCTTTGGTTTCCTGGGACCCTTTCTTTTGCCTTAAAGTGCTTGTGGTTTCCTGTGGTCCTGTGTCTTAACTGTTAATTAGGGGTGGAACAGTCATAATGTTTAATTCCTTTTTTACTTTATTACAGTTTATTACAGACAACATCAAAACAAACAAACCGATATAAAACAATCAAAACATTGCAAAGATAATGCCGGAAAACCCCCCACATGTGATCCGTGCAACCTCATTACACATTTTGGAAAGAATATACAGGATTGATTAAAGCAGCAGACATGCAAAGTGAACAACAATGACCTTTAAACCTTAGAGAGAGTCAGTGGCATGATATCTAAATAAAGAAAACCTGGAATGTCAAGCTAAAAGTTCAAGATAACATAACTCTCCAAAAGAATAGTGAACAAAAGGTGGTCTAGGTTCTTCTGGTGAGGAGTTAATGAAAGAAATGAAGGGTGACAAGTTATTATAAAATTGATCTCTGTTAATGTCACCTCTGTCACTGCTCTGCAGTGTTGTGTTAGTTTCTCTACACGTGCAACCTTGCAAGGTAAAGGTAAAAGGTAAATGATCCCTGGACTGTTAAGTCCAGTCAAAGGCAACTTTGGGGTGCGGCGCTCATCTCACTTCAGGCTGAGAGAGCCAGCATTTGTCCACAGACAGCTATCCGGGTCATGGGGCCAGCATGACTAAGCAGCTTCTGGCGCAACGGAACACCGTGATGGAAGCCAGAGCGCACAGAAATGCCATTTACATTTCCACCGCAGCGGTACCTATTTTATCTACTTGCACTGGTATGCTTTTGAACCTGCTAGGTTGGCAGAAGCTAGGACAGAGCTACGGGAGCTCACTCTGTCATCCGGATTCAAACTGCCAGCCTTCCAGTTAGCAAGCCCAAGAGACTCAGTGGTTTAGACCACAGCTCCACCTGCATTCTTGCAAACCTTATCACACCACTGCACTATTTAGAATTTTAGAAATCACATGGAACACATTGTCCCAAAACTTGCTTAAATCCTGACACTCCCACCATAAGTGAGTATAAGTCCCATTAGTAGAGCACCTCTGCCAATCAAGAGGGAAAACAGAGCCGTAAATATGACATAAATGCACTGGTGTTGGATACCAGTTGTGGCAGAGTCATTGCACCTTAGCAAGTGTAGAGATTGATTTAAAAGAAGGTCCCCTCCAGATATTTCCATTATATCTGCTTCCCATATTAAGCACAAGCTACCCTTATCCTATTACTGACGATCCTTATTTAATTTAATGGTTGTAAAGCTGGCTTGTTCCCTCCCTCCCCTCTTTGTATGCAGATTCCTCACTTCCTTCTCTACCTGGAGATGTGATTAATAGCTAACCATGGTTTGCTTCAACCCAGGGTTTGCATACACTGGTTTTGCTCTCAGCTTCTGCTCCCTGCTTATAGAAACTGATATCTGCCCTGATGCCTGAACATGTCAAATTGTGGTTCTCACAAACCCTAGGTAGCCTTCAAATCAGGGTTTTTCATTTGGCTTGGATGCGCAATATAGCTGCTTGTCATATTGAGGCGTCACTACATACTGGTTGCCATGGAATGAGGAAGCACATGGAAGTGTGGCAGAAGGGAGGGTGTGCAGCCCTATAGACAGTTGATGGCTAAACCGAGGTTTGGCCATGACAAAATACAAAGTTTAACCATGGGTGATAACTCTGGTTGGTACAGTTTCAGCTCTGAGTCACAGCTGATTCTTAAGTTGGGAAGGAAGCCCATAGCAAAGTTCTCATAACTGGGATCAGATTGTCCACCCCCCAATTGTTTAGTGAGGAACCAAACTCCTTGCATGTCTTTTATAAAGTTGTGGGCAGATTGCATTTTACAGGTCCATTTCTTGGGTGCTCCCCCCCCCCCCCAAGAACATAAACTAATTACCGTATTTTTCGCTCTATAAGACTCCAAAAATTAAGGGGAAATGTGTGTGCGTCTTATGGAGCGAATGCAGGCTCCTTGGCTTCAGCGATAGCAACGCGAAGCTTCCGAAGCGCAGTGGGAGCGGGGATAGCCGCCTGAAGCCTCCATAGGCTTTGGGTTGCTTTGCTGAAGCCAGGAGAGCGAGAGGGATCGGTGCGCACTGATCCCTCTTGATCTCCTGGCTTCACTTCACTGGAGAGGCACTGCACAGCTTTCCCTCTCTGCGCAGTGCCCCTTCAACGAAGTGGGAGAAGAAATGGAAGGGGCTCCGTTTCTCCTGCCGCTTCGCTGAAGGGGCGCTGAGCAGAGGGGGAGAATTTTTTTTCTTGCTCTCCCCCTCTAAAACAAGGTGCGTCCTATGGTCGGGTGCGTCCTATAGAGCGAAAAATACGGTAGAAATGGTTTGCCTAAATCATACTGAAATTGCATGAAGAAAAGTGCGTATTTTTGGCAACGCGGGGTTAGTTTTCAGTGTAGCATTTCATGGAGATGAAACCTACAGAGGAACACAGACCCAGATATGAAATTTGTCAACCACCTGGGCGGCACGGCTGCTAGTGGAAATTTCCCCAACAAACATGTTGATTTATTTGAAAAAAAAAAAATCCATGTCTCCGTTGAGTCTGGTTCATTGATAAGCTGCTGAATTTAGAAGCTTGGGTTTTCCATATTGAAGCATTCCTTGGTGTGTTTATTACACAGCCCTTGTATTTATAAAAGTAGCTTCAAGATTTGGGAGCAGAAGAAGAAGACAGAATCAACTTAGCTAACCCAGACAAACCCCGCTTTTCATTTTGGTATTCATATCCGCCAATCATGTAAGAATTTCTGGTTAACAGTTTTAAAATGTCCACGTATCTCATCACTCATGGAGTCTAAATTGCTTTCTGTCTGCTTGATAAATGGTCCAGCCTTCCTTCTGCCTTAGTATTTTTTCCCAAGTATACTTGAGGAATATAGGTTGGCACGTGGCATATCTTCTGGTGACAAGCAAATGAGGAGATTTTCTCATCAGGCTGCAAATCATTACTCTTGCTTCTTGCTAATGAAATGTAGGCACATCTACTTGCTTTTCGGGGGTTTCCAGAGGAAAAATAACCTTCCTTTTTGCATATGCCAAACAACATGGCTTGTTATGAGCTTGTTCTTTGATGTGAATTAAAAAACAAAACAACCAGCCTACTCACGTTAAGCTAGCAGGGATATCCCATATCAGCTTGGATGTCTTGCTTATCTGCTACCATGTATGTTATATTTTGTTTTCTAATGCTGTAATAGGAGCCAATCTGTCAGAAAAGTGGGGTATGAAATTAAACCAAAATTAATAATTTTTGGCCTAAAATGGAGGATGACAGCAATGTTTCTTTTGCTGGGTGGTGATTATTTCTCACCACACTTTCTACCAGGTGGGTGGCTATTTACAAGGGGTTCTTCACCCAGTTGTGCACCATGGTTGGTAATGTTAATGCCGTTGAATCAGACTTGGTTAATGCAGCCTTGTGCCTGGTTGTCTGTGGCAAGGGTAAAAGGGCAATGCACATGACCAGGAGTGGCATCCATGCCAAGATGGATTCCAGATGGAGGTAGTCATTAATTAATTTCCGCTTGTTGTCTAGCAAAGAGAAAGTGCCTTGGCTGTCTGTTCATCTCTGAACTGCATGGAAAAACACAAATGCTAAGTACATAAACCCAACATTCCTCCATATATGCGACTATGGGGCCAGTTGTCTAGAGCCGGGGTCAGCAAACTTTTTCAGCAGGGGGCCGGTCCACTGTCCCTCAGACCTTATAGGGGGCCAGACTATATTTTTTTTTGGGGGGGGCGAATTCCTGTGCCCCAAAAATAACCCAGAGATGCATTTTAAATAAAAATACACATTCTACACATGTAAAAACAGGCTGATTCCCGGACCGTCCATGGGCTGGATTTAGAAGGCGATTGGGCCAGATCTGGCCCCCAGGCCTTAGTTTGCCTACCCATGGTCTAGAATGTGGAATGCCTCCCTGTTGCTCTGCGCTTTTGTTTATGGTTATTCTCCCCCCCCAATCTCCCTTTTCCTCTCCTTTGTCATCTTAACAACAGGCTGTTGATTTTTGGGAAGGAATTTAGCATGCAAAAGTTTCAGGTTCGGTCCCTAGCATATCCGGTAGGGCTAGGAGAACCCCTGTTTCTGAAACCCTGCAGAGCCAGTCCCATTCAGTGTATACCATACTGTGCTTGATAGGCCAGTGGTCTGACTCAATAGAAACAAGTTTCCTATGCACTTGGGTTCTTCCGCTTTTTATTGCTTTACTGATGGCGTATTTGTTTTCCAGAAGTGTTGTGCAGGCTAACAGGAGAGAGAAAAGCATTTAAATTTTATTAAAATGTGCTGGCCCTACAAGTCTCCCCCAGTTCAAAGTACGAGGTACCACTGTATCTCCTTACTCTTAACCAAATTCCTCCTCAACAAGCCAGATCTAAGATTTTTCGGTTTATGTAGACTTCTTAATCTTGTCCTTGCTGCTTTCGCTCAGTTACGCACAATGATGCCTTGGCCATTGTTGTTGAAAAGCTTTTTCGTATAAGTCAATATAGGAGGCCCTGTGTTGTAAAATCCAGCCCTCCAGAATTCCTCTTGGATGACATACAAGCACCTCAGATTGCAGAGCCTCACGTGGTGCCCCTCCTTCAAATTAAGCCTCTGCAGCTCTCGGCTTTCCTGAAACGTCCAAGTTGAGTTACAAATTGCGCAGCTCTTTGACTTGGGGCTGGGGGGGGGGTGTGCACATGCATGCTATACTGAGTGGTTTGCGGAAGATTTAGAAGTTTTTCCTATTTGCCTTGATTCCACCAAATCTCTGCATTCTGCTTTATAAAACAAATAAACGTATATATATACACACACACTCCAGCTTCTGCTTGTCTTCCCACCTCTTGGTTTCTGCTGTGAAGCCTCCCCAGAGCAGCCATTTGTGAATGAGGCACCAGTGGCAGGGGGAAGACAACCTCTGATATGATAACAGCCTAACAGCCTGGCGCTCTCTTTTCATTTAGTGGCTTGTGAATCCAGAGAAGTCAACCTCTGTTTTTAGCCATTTTACTTTTTGAGTGGTTTCCTAACACTGCAGTTAAACCAGAGTTGTTTTCTGTGTGTCCCAGACCCCCCCCTCTTCCTGAACAACTGTGTGTGTATGTATGTGTTTTATGGCTGAGGAACACATCAACCCAGCTCTAGTTTCTGCATTCTTCCTCCAAAGTCTCCCCTCCCGCTGGTTAAAAAACAAAAGTTAATAAAAGCATCGGTTCCTTTTCCATACTGTTTCCAAGTAGTAGTGAATTAATGCATCCCACAGTTGTATACCATGATTCTGTGATGATATGGTACAGAATACACCTCTGCAGGATTTTTTTTTAGTCTGTTTTTGTTCTGCAGAGGGAATTTTTAAAGTGTGTAAGCAATGCCTAGAATTAAATTAAGCAAATGCTATCAGTTCACCCAGTTTGTGTAGGTGGTTGGACCCTTTAGTTGGAGTTTTTATTTTATTTTTTAAAAAGGAATAAAGTTGCCTTAGCATGGAACACAACACTGACCAAAGGCCTGCCCCGCCCCAAGCTTCCCATAGAAGTTGAGGGATTTTGCACCCAGGAATTCCCTGGGACTCACACAGGCTACAGTCCCCTCTTCCCCAGTGCGCCCCCTCTTCTTGTTGGCTACATTTGGTAGCCGGTTGTTTGTGGCTCGCCAGACCCCTCCTGTTGCTCACAACTGAATTGACGCTTCCCCGACAATGGCACCCTCGCTTCCTATTCAGCGGGGGAATGAAGAGACTAGCCATTGTTCCTGGGCATAATTGAGCCTCTATCGAAGCAAAAAAACAAACAAACCCCCAAACAAAACAAAAAACAAAAGAGATGGACAACCCAGTTTAAAGCTTCTTGTTTGAGCCTTCCAGCAGTGGTGACTGCATAGGGCGAGAAACCTAATTACTAACAATAAACTCTTTGAAGCTCGTGCTTATCCCCTTTATAGATAAGGACCTGCATGGCAACCGCAGTGAGAGAGAGATGGAGAGCGGGAACGTGCACACGAATCCTAGTGGAAATAGTTCCATTTCCCTTTCATTCCACTGCAAGAATATTTGGTTGCCACAGCCTTTTTTAGGGAACAGGGATATATCCCTATCCAGGCATTTGGTACCGTTGCATACAAACTATTATTCTCTCCCCTCCCCTCAAAAAAAGCACGAGGTATTAGCTCTTCGCTTCTCTGTAGTTGTAGGGTGAATGTACGAATCCTGAGAAACCCCAGATTTTTTTAATGTTGGGAAGCTAATATTTAAGCTGTGGTTCTTCCAGAAACCCCTTATGTGGCTTTGGGTAGACGATCCTCATCCCTGTTCCCCCTGCATGTAAAGAAGTAATAGCGTCAACATAGCCAGACCTTTGGTCCATTGAGCTCTGTATTGTCAACACTGACTAGCCCAGGATATCAGGCAAATGAAGAAGGCTACATCAAGACTATCTAAGTAAGTGATATCCTCAGGCCCTATGCCACCCACCCTGCCCTTGGTTCAAGTGAGGCTCTCTGAGAAGCTGGTTACAGCAGCTCAACCTCTGTCGAAAAGTACAACAAAGTTATCAAATGCCGGTCAGAGTCAAGCGATAACGTTAAGCGTAGGCAAGCTGGGTTAACTGCTAGAAAAAGCTTTGTAGTAAAACAAAACAGTGTTGCCAGCAGCAAAGGGGGAAGATAATCAGATAAACGCTTCACACTCAAAATACAGAAATCAACCAGGATGAAAGCCAGAAGGGCAAATTAACTGAAGCTTCCCATCAGACTTTAAGGAATAGCAAGGCAGGTAAGGAAGCACCTGTCTGTTCCCCGTGCTTTTCAACATTTACATGAAACCATAGGAATTGGTAATCCGGTTCAAGGTGTGCCAGGTTCCAACCTTGGTGTCTCCTGGTAGGTAGTCCTGAAAAAGAAAACCCCTGTCCAAAACCCTGCCAGCCGGTATGGACAATACTGAGCTAGATGGTACAATGGGTTGACTGCATAAGGTAGCTCCCTATGTTTCTATGGTTTGCATCCAGCCACTTGCTTGGCGCAGCACTAAAATAGACTAGACTAGATCAGGGAGGTCCAACACACGGCCCGAGGGCAACATTTGAACACACACACACACACACACCTCTATCTGTGGTTCAAACACAGAGTTGATCAGCTCCTCATAGGCACAGCTTACGATCCCCAACTTGGAGCTCCTGATGTTGCAGAAACGTCCCTCCAGTGTTAGCGTGCTAATAGAGAGGACTCTTGGTTTACAGCCAACTAGCACTAGACTGTTCTGAAGTCATTCTCAGACACCCGTCATGACTTCACAGGCCACTTGTTTGCACCTGTTTTTTTGGTTGGGGGGGGGGATGATCTAGAATAGGGTGTTCCAACCTCACTGCAGGATGTGACAAGATAGCATTAGGGGCAGGAGAGGAGAGGAGAGGAGATGGTGAAAAAGTTATGCAGCAGTTTCCTCCCCACTCTGCTGCCCCCAAATCAGAATCCTAGAATTGTAGAGTTCGAAGGAACCCCAAGGGGCATCTAGTCCAACCTCCTGCAACCTGGGGATCTCATGTAGATCATACATGACAGATGACCATCCAGCCTCTGCTTGAGCTGATGAAAGTGATTTATGGATGTTCAAAGATGGGCATTTGGATCATGGCAAGGAATTATTAATTTTTCTGTTTAGAGCAAATTTGATGCCGCTTCTCAGGATCACAGCTCATTCCAAAGCAGCTTGCCTGCAACTTGCAGTAAAAAGTCAGAGAAATACAACACATTTATTAACTGTTAGTGATGAGTGCCTGGTGATGCCTGGGAATTTGTACAAACAAACAAACAAACAAACAAACAAACAAACAAAATGTATTCTTTTAAATGGATGGTGTAATTTGTGAGTTTGGACCCGCCATGGCAGAAATTGGGTGAAGTCATGCCAGAGTCACATTTTGGTCTGTCATTTTCAGTAAAAATGACACCTGGCATCCATCGCTGCCTCCACTTAAGCAACCCTCATGTTGAGTTTGGTGATGATATCTTAAAAGGCAGACAAACTTATAGACAGCGGATAGACAAACCGCTTTCCAAAACATATAGTAAAGGATGACAAATCATCATCATCATGTGCACGAGCATAAATGCTCATGGGTTCTGAAGTGGCTGTGAATGACCAGGAGCAAGATATGGGGTGTGATAGCAAAAGCTTGATGAAGGTCCAGTGTATGGCAACTACAAGTAGTAATATTTCTTTCCATTGGCCATAGAGTAATTCAGTTAACCCGGTTTAGGTCTGGGGTTTCCAAATTGTGGATTGCAGACGACCAGTTGTTAGAACCATAGAATGGTAGAATTGGCAGGGGCCCCAAGGGTCATCTATTCAGACCCTCTGCAAGGCAGTAATTTCTTTGCCCAATGTAGGGCTTGAACCCACAACCCTGAGATTAAGAGCCACATGCTCTACTGACTGAGCCGTCCCAGCAGTACTGTTCACCAGCTTCATTCAGGTGGTCTTTGGTCTGCTGGTGAAAAATGGTTGGGGCAGCAGCCGTGAATGGTTGGCTGCTTTCGGCTGCTCTTAGAACCTGGCAGTCTACCCATAAGGTAAGCTGGAAAGGCCAGAAGTAACAGAGTTGAGTATAATCTGAGGAGCCATCCCTGCTATAGGGGGTGTACATGTGGTGGCAAAACAGGGTCTGTCTGCTTTTAATTGATTGGCTTGTTTTCAGCATGAGAAAAGTGCAGGCAAGCATCTCTGCTCTATTCCACCTTGCACTACTAGTGGCCGTTCAAAACTTTCTGTCACTAACAGAATTAAACACACACATATACACAAAGACACACATGCTAATATAATCCTGGTTCTTCGTGACTGGCAGGCTGGAAAGGCATTTTGTAAGGGGAGGAGAAGGGGTTAAAGCTGCCTCCCAGCCGGATGCAATAAATATGCTGTTTGCATAGGAACCCGAAAGGCTCCCAAGGCAAAGACTGTAAATGGCTGCTCTTCAGATGGCCCTGCCTGTCAGGGGGACCTGGTAAAGGGAGTAACTGTGCATGGGGCTTCCTGCTCTGCAGCTGTTTTAGTTTCCAAGTGGATGCACGTTCTAGGAAATAATAATAAAAATGGAGGGGAGGAGGAGAATGTCTTTAAGTGGCAGTGCTTGGACAAAGGTGGCCAAGAGGTTATGATGGTGAAAAACAACCAGTGGAGGTGAAGAATAGATGGGCTGATTTGTGTGACAGGAACTGGAATTTAAGAGAACTAGCTTTAAAGTTGTGGAAGTGACCATCTATGCCTGTGTTCAAGGTGGTAATTGGAGTCCGCTATAAACTGTCAAATGTTTTATGAGCTGTTTCCGTCTCTTTTCCTTTAGCATGCTTTTTTTTTTTTTTAAGGTCCCCACTCCCTAGTTTTTGTGAAGAAAATGTAGAGTTCTTTGCAGGAATGTGACAGTGTTTCTATGTAGTGCATACTCTTTTATCATTCTTTTTTGGCTGCAAATAAATTTACATTGTGCTGTTTAGTGTTCAAGAACATAAGGCGAGCCCTGCTGGATCAGGCCAAGGGACCATGTAGTTCAGCATTTTATTCTCGCAGTGGCCAACCAGATGCCAATGGGAAGCCCACCAGCGGAACGTGAGCACAACAGCATTTTCCCCACTTGTGATTCCCAGCAACTGATACTCATAGATGGGGGAATGGCTCGGGAGAAGTTCTGAATTAGCGTAGGTAAACACAGGAGGAAAGTCTAATTGGAACAGCCATGTAAAGTAGCATAGAGAATTGCGAAGTTTAGGGAAAATATTTGTCTTTGAGGCTTAGGAGATGTTGGGGAGAAAGCAACAGAAGAGCAACTGCAGATAAGAATCTGAACATTCACATTACTTATCTAAAGCTTTTAAGTCCAGAAATTGGATTGTGGAAAAAGGGAAAGAGTGACAGTTCTCAGAGCAAGACTACACAGTAACTGCGATTTAACAGATGTGACTACTGGTTGCTTAGTAGGTGAACAAGGGTGATGTTTGTTTGTTTGTTTGTTTGTTTGTTTGTTTGTTTGTTTTCCCTGTACCCCACCATTTAATGTAGTTATCAGGGCAGCTTGCAGCAAAATACAAAACATAGTAAAATAACTAATATAAAGAGAAGGCAGAAAGTCAGCTATAACTTAAAAAATAATGTGAAATGGAATAAAACAGTTGTGAAGCCGCAGGGGGGAAAATGCACTTGCACCTCTGGCATTAAATACCCTGCAGGAGAGTCTCTCTTCCTCATTTAAATTTATCTGCAACAGGGATTGGGAAGGAACATGTGACTCTTGCCAGACTCCAGCTTCCATCATCCCTGGCTGTTGGCCATGCTGACTAGGGCAGATTGGGGGTGAAGGGTCCTGAGATGAAGGGGCTCCAAAGCCCTTTCCCTTTGGGCAGGCATCTGTTTTGGGGTCCTAATCTGGTTTGCCAGTCGGTTTAATCCGTCCCCTGTTATAAACAACTTCAACCCTAAAAAAAAACCTCAACTTCAATCCTAAAAAAGGTCACTACAACTTTGGTTGGCCCTCACGGCCCTTCACTTCATCAAATCTGGCCCTCTTTGAAAAAAAGTTTGGACACCACTGCCCTTGGGGAAGGAACATGGCTCAGTGGTAGAGCACCTGCTCTGCATGCAGAATGTCTCCAAGAAGGGCTGGGAGAGCCTTCCTGTCTGAAATTCTGGAGAGCCACTGCCAGTCTGCATAGACAGTGGACTGGCAGATCTAACTTACTGAGATTCCTGAGTCCAGCAACATCTGGAGGGGCGCAGATTGTCTCCATCCCTGATCTGGTAGGCAGGACTTCCTTCCCTTCACCTTCTTCTGATTCACAAACATAGACCTCATTGGTGCTTGAGTGCTTTGCTTTTTTCTGTTTTCCTGACAGCTTAGTCTTGTGGAGGCTGTTGCTTTAGTGCAGAAAGCAATGAATTTATCAGATGGCCAAGCCGGGCTGCGAGCAGCGGCAGTAGGAGGGAAGGGTGCTGTGCGGTTACAGTATCAGCTACGCAATAATAATGATAATAATAGCAAAGTGATCCTGGGCTTGTTTTCCAAGGGGAAAAGTCCTCTTTTGGCCAAACTTTTTTTTTTTTTTTTAAAGCAAAAGCAAGCCAACTTTTTTAAAAAAATGATCTTTAAAAAAAGAAAAGAGTTCTTATGCAAACCTTCCACTTTTGCTTGTTTCCAAGAAGGAGGGGGGTGGAAGTTACAGCTGGAGATGGGGAGTGGGAGTAGACTCTTGAAGGGGCATTGGAGGGGGGAAATTTCAGTCGTAAGGTCCCAAGTTCTGAAAGCAACCCTTTGTGTGTCCCCCTCCCTCTTCTCTCTGCACCCCCCTCCCTGCTTTGCCCATGGCAAAACATTGCACAATCAAGCTATTGTTTGTTTGGGGAAAGCTACAACATCCTATTGCAATTATTTATGGAATAAAATATTTGATGTTTTTCTAGGGGGTGGGAGGGGGTAGGAAAGCTCGGTTTCCCTTTTATCCTTTTTTAAAAAAACCCAACCAACCACTTATTAACTCCTTTTATGGACTCCTCAAGGAACTTCCATACCCTTTGTAAGTTCCGTTAAATGTAGGTGCCTCTTTGGTATAGGGCAGCTTTGCAAACAATTCTGTTCAGGGGACTAGTCTTACACTTGTTGCAGCCAGACTGTCAACCCACACAGGGGTTAGCTCAGTGGTAAAGCATCTGCTTTGCATGCAGAAAGGTCCCAAGTTCAATCCCTGGCATGCTTAGGTAGGGCTGAGAGAGATCCCTCTGCCTAAAACCTTGGAGAGCTGCTGCCAGTCAGGGTGGACTAAGCTAGCTGGATCATTGGCCTGGTTTACTGCATAAGACACCTTCCTTTGTGGTAGGCAAAGGTATGTGGTAGATAAATATATGCAGCAGTGGCATGGAAAGACTGGGGGGAACCTAGCATTTCCTTGCCCGCCCGGTCGTTTTTCTACAGCCTTGTTATAATTGCTTCTTAATGGCTGGAAGTACCGTATTTTTCGCTCTATAAGACACACTTTTCCCCCTCCAAAAATTAAGGGGAAATGTGTGTGCGTCTTATGGAGCGAATGCAGGCTCCATGGCTTCAGTAATAGCAACGTGAAAGCCTCCAAAGCACAGTGGGAGTGCTCCCGCCGTGCTCCGGAGGCTTCGTGTTGGTTTCGCTGAAGCCAGGAGAGCAAGAGGGATCGGTGCGCACGATCCCTCTTGCTCTCCTGGCTTTGCTTCGCTGGAGAGGAGCTGCGCAGCTTTCCCTCTCTGCGCAGCGCCCCTTCAGCGAAGCGGGAGGAGAAATGGAAGGGGCTTCATTTCTCCTGCTGCTTCGCTGAAGGGGCGCTGCACAGAGAGGGAGAGAATTTTTTTTCTTGTACTCCCCCTCTAAAACAAGGTGCCTCCTATAGAGCGGAAATTACGGTACCCTGCACTGAGCAGTGACTTCCTTTTTTAAAGTCTCCTAGTCCAGTATTTCATACGGTCTTATGGAACTTTCGCGATTTGGGCCAAGTGTGTTGACTTCACAGTCGCTCTGTGCAAGTGCAGAACTTCATACAGTGCAAAAAGTTCAGCATCCTGAGATTTTAGAAGGAAAAGAGAAGTGCCTATGCACAGGTTTGAAAACATAGCATCAGGAGTTGGGCAAGGAGGGATAGTGAACAGGATTTCCCAGTGTACCTCTGAGTGTCATTTTCTGGGAATTGCAAGTTGGGAGAGTATTGCTGAAGCGCCCAGGTCCTCCTTGCAGGCTACCCAGAGAGCATCTTTTTGGTCACTGTGAAAACAGGATGCTGGACTAGATGGGACATTGGCCCGATCCAGCAGGAACTCGTTTCTGTTTTTTGACGCTTCTCAGAATGATAACAGGGGGGAAAATATACACAAATGGGTAAATACATGGAAGTTGTCCCCTCTTCTAAAATGCAGGATATCCACAGCACTTGCAGCGATTGCTCAAATGCATTGCTTTTTGGACAACATTTTAAAGAGGCAAAAGAAGCTAGTTGGCAACATGACTGACCTCTCCTTCATGCTGGTGTGGACCTTTTCAAATTCCAGTAGTGGAAGGATCTTGCAAAAGATAGAAACGAAGGCAGATCCCAACCAGGAAAATGTGCCAAAGGAAAGGATTAGCACTGAAAACATTCAGTGCTTGATTTCTGTTCCAATTCTCTCTCTCTCCTCTCCCGCTTGCCCCCAGCCCTTTGACTTAACTGTAGATTCCAGAAAGCATATTCTGTGTGCTGGCAACAGGTTAATGTGAAATAGGCTTACAGTAGGAATGTCATCGTGATTGATCTCTCCCCTTAAAGAAGATGGTTCATTTGCTTCTATGTTAGAAACATCTTTCCACTATGGCTGTGTCAGATCTTACTCTTTTTAAATGTATGTGTTGTGTCTGATTCCCAGT
Source organism: Podarcis erhardii (assembly GCF_964252035.2). NCBI lineage: Eukaryota > Metazoa > Chordata > Lepidosauria > Squamata > Lacertidae > Podarcis > Podarcis erhardii. The sequence goes on from NC_138503.1 coordinate 22,624,920, forward strand.
CAAACAAGCCTCTTAGGATATTTTCTGTTTGGCAAATGAGTCTGGAAACTTGTCCAACATAGTTGTCATCCCTAATCCATCTAAGTGATCCTGGGCAGGAGAACAGCCATAGGTCTCCAGGCTCTTGTTCAACTTTCCCAGCCATCTATGAGTTTCTTCAGCATAGTAGAAAATTGTTCATTACCTTCACCTACCCATTTTTTAGATCAACTTTGCTAATAACAATAAACTACAACAATGGTTCCCAAACTCCCCGCCTCCCGACCAGTGTTAGAAACTGGGATAGAAAAACTAGGAGCCAAATGGCTTCTGGGCCCTGGGTTGTAGGTGCCAAAACAGAATGTCTAGTCGCCAAAATGACGGTTCCATTGTATATGTCATAAAAGAATGTCAAATCTCATAAAAAGTGACATATTGCCTTTTCTGATGTCAGATTTCAGTCAATGATCACCTGTTTGTCCTACATGGAAAACAAAAATGGCATCACTGGGAGTTTATTGCTACTTACTGTATTAGAAGATGACCTGGCAACCATTGCAGCCATTTTACATGTATTTGTTTGTTTATTGCATTTAGACCCCACTTTTTTCTCCAAGGAGCTCAATGTTGCCTACATGGTTCTTCCCCCCCCCCCCCCGATACATAATCCCAACAATAACACTGTGAGTTGCGATCTTCTAATCTGACACTCTTACCATGACACACCACACGGGCATAAGGTGAGTGTAGCCTCATGGTATTGGATATGTGTGACTTAAGCTTGTTTGTCTTCTTCCAGTCTCGTATGGATTTCTGCTTTAACCCTCCAAATATCCAATTTTGTACTCCACAGTTCTGTTCCCCACCCCCAATTTTTCCATTTTTGCAGGACCAACAATCTGTGTGTGTGTGTGGGGGGGGTGAGTTCAAGACACAGAGTGGTTGGTTTGGGGTTTTTGTGGGGGGGGGGAGTAGTTATGGTGTGCTCTCAGCCCCCTCAGCTCCATATCTCTCTCTCTCTCTCTCTCTCTCTCTCTCTCTCTCTCTCTCTCTCTCATATTCATATATATATGAAAATACAAGCGCCTTAAAGAGCGGTGAAAAATCATATAGGCAAACAGTATTGGCATGTGACTTAAAGGCACTGGTTAAAGAAGTAACAACAGCATCTGGCAGTATTAGACCAACAAGGGAAAGTATTTTAAAGGGAAAAAGTAGAAACTGTAGGATCATATGTTAAATCTATTTTCAGCTTCCCCGGCAAAAACACAGCTATTCTTGGTGATTTGGCATGATGTATGGGGTGGAAGAATGTGCACCTCCTTTGGGCACTGTTAGCCTTGTGTGTAGATCCCTGCAAAGAGAATGTGTGCAAAACACACATTTCGCAGTCGCGCACAAAACAAATTTTGCTAAGGGGATCACTGTTGTAGGAGTGCTTACAGTGTCTGGTTCCATACTCCTGCCCCATAATCCGTTCTGCCCTGGGCTTTGCAGATCTGCATGTTTACCTTCTTGGGTTATATTACATCATCATCATCATCATTATTATTGAACTTTTGGGGGAAATGAAACATTTCAGCTGCCTTGACTTTGCTCCTGCTGATAAAGATTCCAGTCTAGCGGGTAAGGGAAGCCCCCCAGCACATGTTGTTGAGAAACCGTGGCCTCTGAACGGCTTAGGCTGATCTGTGTGAGGTCTTAGAGAGCTGCGGGACAAGGAGGAGGGGATCTCAAGTGCAACTGGGAGAAAAGGCTTAATAGTAAAGTGATGTCATGGCTAACCAATCCGGAAAGCCTGTGTTAACTTCCCTGCTGAGACGTGATTCACAGGCGCTCAAAAGAGAGGCTAAGTTGTCTTGCCTTTTGCCCACTAAGTTTGCTGCTGGGAATCGGATATTTTGATGTTGCTGCTAGGATATTTTGAAGCTGTTCAGACTTTTTTTTTTAAGGGCCAGTCAGTTATTTTGTGGCTTCCAGAAAGTGTGTAACAACAGAAGAGACAGGTTACCAGTGTGGTATGAGGTAGAAATTTGTTACTACAAGATAATTACAGAATGTTATTACATTCATCTTAGAATAGCCTCGGTCAACCGGGTGCCCTCCACCTACTTTGGGCTAAAGCTCTTGTCAGCAGGGGCTGTTGGGAGTTGTAGTCCGAAAGTTTGGGAGGGCATCCAGTCAGCAAAGGCTGTATTAGAACATAGACTGTTTGCATAATAGCTTGTCACAAATAACTTGCAACCTTTTGCTTTAATATTTTATCACAATATATTTTAAATAGTAAACTGCTGTGGGTGTCTTGGCAAGAAGGAAGTACAGAAGCAAAATAAAACGGAACAAAATATTTAATAGATTTTTTTAAAAAATAAGTATACAGCCTTTTTCATTAAGCATGTGTTAATGCTACACTTTGTGCTTTTAAATAGGCATATCATTCCCCCCCATCCCCATGATAGACCTGTGCATATTTACTCTGGTTGTGTTACAACATGATAATGTAGTCGATGGAGATCTTGCCAAAATGCAGCCTGCTTTCCCACTGTTCTCTTTAAATAGGAACCTGCCTTTTACTGAGTCAGACTGTCCTACCCATCTAGCTCAGGACTCTTGCATTATCTGGCAGCTGTTCTCCAGGATTTCGGACAGTGGTCTTTCCCTGCCCCAGTTGGAGATGCCAGGGATTGAACCTGGCAACTTCTGGTATGCAAGGTAAAGGTAAAGGGACCCCTGACCATCAGATCCAGTCGTGACCGACTCTGGGGTTGCGGCGCTCATCTCGCTTTATTGGCTGAGGGAGCCGGCGTACAGCTTCCGGGTCATGTGGCCAGCATGACTAAGCCGCTTCTGGTGAATCAGAGCAGCGCACAGAAACGCCGTTTACCTTCCCGCCGGAGCGGTACCTATTTATCTGCTTGCACTTTGACGTGCTTTCGAACTGCTAGGTTGGCAGGAGCAGGTACAGAGCAATGGGAGCTCACCCCGTTGCGGGGATTGGAACCGCCGACCTTCTGATTGGCAAGTCCTAGGCTCTGTGGTTTAACCACAGCGCCACCCGAGTCCCTCTGGTATGCAAAGTGGATGCTTTACCACTGAGCCCTTCCCCCAGTTCCCTGCTCCTGATGCAGGTCAGTCCCATTTTGTCCTTGCAACAACCCTGTGAGGTAGCTTACGCAAATGGCCTAAGGGAATCCCCGTGAGCTTTGTGACTCAATAGTCACTTGATCCCTGGTCTTCATGGCCCTACTCCTGCACTGTAACCACTTTACAACACCATTTCAAGCTGAATCGTTGTATCCCTTACTTTGGCTGAGTGGACTGTCGGTTTGAAACCCCTTGCATTCTCTGTATATTGGTGTTTGTTTGTGTGTGTTTGTCTGCAGGTTCTGCTTGGATACATGTCTTGTGCACCTTCATTTTGTTCTTTGAACTTTTCTAGTACAGTGGTACCTTACATACGCTTCAGGTTACTTACGCTTCAGGTTACAGACTCCGCTAACCCAGAAATAGTGCTTCAGGTTAAGAACTTTGCTTCAGGATGAGAACAGAAATCGTGCTCCGGCAGCGTGGCAGCAGGAGGAGGCCCCATTAGCTAAAGTGGCGCTTCAGGTTAAGAACAGTTTCAGGTTAAGTACGGACCTCCGGAACGAATTAAGTACTTAACCTGAGGTACCACTGTAATCTTTAGGGCGGGGGGGTGGGGGTGGGCAAAGAAGGAAGGGAAGTACCATTTATCAACCAAAAAACTGTATGTTCTGTGGCTAAATCAAAGACCTCGGCTTTAATGTTCTCAACAGACACCTGCGCAGAACTTTGATCCCCTTGTTAGAATACACAAAAAAATGTTGCTAGATAAAGTTTAAAAGTTCATCCTGACTCCAAAGAGATTGTTGTCCTCATTGCTTCTCTGAACATCCTGTGACTTCTTAATGCAGCTCTTTTTAATATGTAATAGTTCTGACCTTCAAGGAACACAGCGGTATTGACATTTACTCTTATAACTTCTTAAACTATTCCTTAAACTATTTCCCACATGACCATGGGAATTATGCAAGAGCTCTTGCGTACTGCAAGGTCTCCTGACTTGGAAAGTGGAGGTGTACAGTGCATCTCTTTGTGCTCTGTGCATATACAAATGGTGTGTGTGTGCACACCCAGTGGGAACTGGCTGATATCAGTGTGCAGATTTTCTTGGTGCTCTTAAGTGCAGTGCTTTTCATTCTCCCGATAAAAGCAAGCCATCCTCTTAAGACATGGAACATCGGAAGCTGCCTGTCCTAGCTCCCACTCAATGAAGAACTCAGACTCAGGTTGCAGCTTCCGCCAAAATATTTAATGCTTCAACTAGCTCCATATTGTCTACACTGACTGGAAGCAGCTCTTCAGGATTTTAGGCAGGGATCTTTCTTTCTTTCTTTCTTTCTTTCTTTCTTTCTTTCTTTCTTTCTTTTCTCCATGCCGGAGATAGAACCTGGTGGGCTTTCTGCATGCAAAGCAAATTGATGAGGGGTTTAATGAGAAAATAAACTTTCAATTTTAAAACAGACCCTTAAGGTTTGTTATTCCAGGCAGTATCCTTGCGTTCCACATCTGCCCTTATAAGCAGGATTATTGTCAGTTCTATAACCATTAACTATTAGGCCATCATAGTTTCTCTGCGTAACTTTGACATGCTCGCTGGATGACCTTGGGCAAGTCCTTCAGATGCACAAGGTGCCTTGGAGGCTGACCAGCTGCACATTTACTCCTCCCCCTTAAAGTCCCCAGATTTTTTAAGTTGCAAAAGGACACTTCACATCAGATTGTCAAAGATTTGAAGAGAGGGAGCAGGGAAGTTAGTTGTAGCAAGGGTGTGTGGAACTCTCTTCATTCTGAGGGCCACATTCCCTTATGGGCAGCCTTTTGAGGGCCAGAGGCAAAAGTGGGCAGTGCTACTAATGTAATTTTTGCATATGTTGTAATATAATTGACTAGTTTCTACCCGCCCTTTCTATGCTCCCATCAAGGCAAGCATGAGAAATCACCAGAGTTCAAGGACACATTCTAGCTAGGCAAAAGCGTTTGGAGTATATAGCTGGGAGGTGAGAGATGTGGTCTGGGCAGAGTTTCAAGGGGCAAGTAGAGAGATCCGGAGGGCCTCATTCAGCCCCTAGGCATGGGGATCCCCAGCACTGAACTTCAGGAATAACAGGCTCCCCATTCCCACATTTTCCTCTTACTTACCTGTGAGCATATCCTTAGAATTGGGCTTCCACTATCTATTCAAATCACACCTGTTCAGGTATTGCTAAGGACCACTTTGCTCTTTCCTCTCTGATTATAAAGGCGTCACAATCAGAGAGGTGCTGGCAAGGGTTGGCCCAATGTGGCTGTGGCGTGGGGTCCGCGAAGAGAAGATGCAGTGCCTCAAGGTAGAAAAACATTTTCCAAAAAGGGCACGGTTTCAAAGGCTGAGGTTCTGCAGAAGGAACTTGGTGCCAAAAACGTAACCTGTTTTCCATAAACATGGTGGACAGTTGCAGCCAAAACAAACAACGAAGGTCCTTAAATGAACCTGAGTGAAAAATGGGTTGCTGTAGCGGATGGATAATGCTAGTTAAATTTGCTCTCTTTTTTATAATGCTAGTTAAATATGCTGTTTGTTTAAGGCGGGGGGCGGCGGGGGGGGGGGAGACAAACAACCTGGATAACGTATGTCTCTTGAAGCTATACAAGTTGGGTGGTGCTTTAAGAGTTAAGGAGCTGTGCAAAGAGGCACGGACTCTGGAATGCATCATATCTGATGTATTGGTACTCTTTCTTTATGTCCTGGGGTGGCGACCTTTTTTTCTGGGAGCCATATGCTTGTGATGCGTGAAGCCATAGCACAAGTGGGTGGAGCCAGTGGTGCCACTCTTACCTTTAGACAGTAGGCTATATTTCAGTCAGAGGTTTTTACATAGATTCGCACACATCTCCCCATCCTTCTTCAGGCGAGTAGGAGGCATTATCACAATTCAGTGAGGCAGAAGCACTTAAAGAGAGTTCAAAGCAGGGCTGCTGGGGGCGGGCCTAGGGAGTTGTGGGTGTGGCCTGGGATAAGCCTCAGGGGCCAGCTTGAGAGGCCTGGAGGCCGAATCCAGTCCCCGGGACTGAGGTTCCTCACCACTATGTGATTAAACCACTTCCTTGCGGGAAGGAAGGAGCCAAAATTAACTTGATAATCTGAACATTTGGGTTCAGTGTGTCTTAAGAATGACAGAGTCAGTATGTGCAAGGTCTGTTGGATCTGGCCACACACGCGTAAAGGCCAGTGTCGCCTCTTCCAGAACAGTCAGCTTTCTCAGGCTGGCTACACAGTGCAATGCACCCATCCTTCCTAAAAGCTACTTTACCAATATATTTTCATTATGCAAGCACCGTCCATAAGCGAACAGAGATAATAAGAGCTGCTGGATCAGGCCAATGGCCCATCTAGACCAGCATCCTGTTCTCACAGTGACAAAGCAGATGCCTGTGGGAAACCCACAAGCAGGACCTGATTACAAGAATACTCTCCCTTCCTGTGGTTTCCAGCAACTGGTATTCAGACGCATTACTAACTCCAACCATGGGGGCAGAACGTGGCCATTGTGGCTAGTATCCTCTTTAAAAGCTATCCAAGGTGGTGGCCATCACTGGCTCCTATGGGAAGGAGTTCCATAGTTCCATATTGCTGTGTAAAGAGGGGCTTTCTTTAGTCTTGAATTGTCCAACGTTGAGCTTTGTTGGGTGTCCCTGAGTTCTACTATTATGAGAGAGGGAGAAATCGTATCTCTGTCCACAGAGATGCATTTAACATCAAGGAAAAGAGCAGACACACAAGAAGAATGTCTTTTTTTACTTTACTTTTTTTTTTAAAAAAGCAAGCTTAATGTACTTTTTGTTTTTTGTTTTTTGTTTTGTTTTTACTTCAAATAATGGTGTTCATCCACAAAGCAAGACTGTATGCCTGGTTTGGACCCACAGATGCTAGGAAAAGTGATTTTAAGTGTGTGTGAAGAAACAAACACCACACTTCAGATTTTTTATGAGCTGTTGCCGATATTGGGCTCCTACATGATGGCTTCATCTCATAAATGCTTCATCAAGGAAATAGAAATGGTTGGCTTCCTTGAAATTTACCACGGCTTTTGGGATTCCTACAGATGTGCTCTGTTTATCTAACTTTCCTGTGAAGCATCTCTTTGGCAGTCCAAAGAGAAAACCTCTCTTCCGTCGCGCAAATCTGGGAAACTTTGCAAAGCTTCACCACCTTTGGCTTGAGTGTCCGTTTGACATAAAGAAAACAAAACCAAACACTGTAAGCGTGTAGTAAAAGAAAATTCAGGGAAAGAGAGGAGAGGACAACTTTATTTTCAAAAGGCATCAGGGTGTCAATCGAGCTGGTGGTCTGGTTCTTTCAAAAACGCTGACCTTGTGCTCCTTCTTTCCTTAGGGATGGTGATTGTCTCTTTGTATCTTGATGCCTCTTGACTCTTAAAATTGCAGATTATTTCCCCTCTTTTTTTTGAAAAGCATTTAACCTTTTGTCATAATTACTCAAACCACTTTTCCTGAAATTAAGTAACTGGCAATTTCTGTGCTTTGTTCCTGAACTCTCATGCAGACTCTGATTCAGAGATGACAAATTGAGAGCAATTTCCAGGGGCTTGAGTTTTGCTGCTTAGGAAAACATACAGAGAGACTTGGGAATCTGAACTGAGCCTTAGTTCTGCCCTTTGCATTTGCAGGGTGGTGATTGTGGAATTGCACAGCCACCTTTAAAGACATATTACCTGCTGCTTGTACCATTGTTTGGAAAAGCGTAGCAAGATGGCAGCCACTTAGTACCTTTCCCTCGAGTGCTACGCATGCATTGAATGGCAAAAAAACTGGCATTGAACTGACATTAATGAATCCTGTGTGATCTAGCAAGCAGAGACATATTCCTTTTTAAACAGATATAGTAATGAATGTTTTGGTGGCAGTTTGCATGTGTGTGCGATCGCACTACTTGTAAACAAACAATTCCTTTTGCTTTGAAGTGATCTCTGTGCATAGATGTGTGTTGCCCCTTAGTTATTCTGTTTTTGCTTCTTTAAATGTGGGTGGGTGTCGTGCCCTAGTTAGTGTTCCTTGCTTGGGTTATATCTCAGAATGAGCAACGTGTGTGTGTGTGTGTGTGTATGTACAATTTCAGTACATGCATAAAATCGGCTTTGGGGTTATTCTCCTTTGGCCTACACATCTGCAGTTTTGCAGGGTAGGTGAGACTTCTTAAATAGGAAGAACCCCAGTGTAGTGGCTAAAATGACTTCTTGAGGGAAATGCCTGACATGCCAGCATGCATACCTTTGTGGTGATATCTTCCTTGGCAGTGGGGAGGAGGCGGCTGTGAGGGCTGAGAGTAGCCTTTCGGAAAAACCTTAAGCTCAAGTCCTCCCAGAGGAAGCTCAGACTCTATGGTTGGTGGAGGGAGGGGGAAGCTTAAGTGAAAGCATTTTGTTTCCTCTTGAAATGCAAGAAATAGAGGTTTGGGGGGGGGGACACTTTTACTGTTTTTAATTTTGCTTTGGGTGGAAGGAAGGGAAACAGAAGATCATTGTTTTCATGGTTGCCAAGCCCTTAGACAACAATTGAGCCTATTGTTGTTGGTCTGCGATTCCAATTGCTAGAAAGTAACTCGATAGTGAAATATGCACACCAGATTTCAACGAAAACAGTCTTTCTTTACCTGCAAAATGATCTGTATTAGCAAGAGAAGAGTGTTCGCTTGGAGGGGAGTGGGCATATGAGCCATAACCCCCAGATTGCTAGCTTTCATTTTAAAAAGAATTTGTAGAACTTGAGGATCAAACTGCACTGTGAATTTAAATCAACACCATACCACTTATACAACTACACTTTACCGAGTGGTTTAACAATCTGTCTTCCCAGGGAATTGTAGTTCTGTGAGGGGAATAAGGGTCTCCCAACAATTCTCTGCATCCTTAGCTAACTACAGTTCCTAGGATTTGATTTTGGGGGTGGGGGTGGGGGGGAGTCGTGACTGTATAAAGCGGTGTGACACTTCTTTTAACAGTACAGTACAGTGGTGCCTCTGGTTACATACACTTCAGGTTACAGACTCCGCTAACCCAGAAATATTACCTCGGGTTAAGAACTTTGCTTCAGGATGAGAACAGAAATCGTGCTCCAGCAGCGCGGCAGCAGCAGGAGGCCCCATTAGCTAAAGTGGCGGTTCAGGTTAAGAACAGTTTCAGGTTAAGAACAGACCTCCAGAACGAATTAAGTTCTTAACCTGAGGTACCACTGTATAGTAGAGATGGGGCCTAAGATAGGAAGCAAAACGTACATGCTATATTCTTGACATTCTCTCTCTCTGTGTGTGTGTGTGTGTGTGTGTGTGTGTGTGAGAGAGAGAGAGAGAGAGAGAGAGAGAGAAGCCTGATCTTCCCTTTCAGTGTTTTACTTTGTCTCTCTTCCCACTGCCCCCCCTACAAAAAATAAATAAATCCTGTGGTTGCCCATGAGTGTGGCATGTAATCGCATAAATGGAAAGGTCAATCCTTGCACACATTTTTGAACAGCATGAACTTTTCGGAAGAAAGGTAAGGTAGAAGTACAGGTGAAAAATCAAGTACGGTACTCAAAGCTCTTAGTAGACATTGTTTCAGCCCTATAATTGAGGCAAGTGTTGATCTCATATAACAGGTTCAGGGCCTGAGACAGAGAGGGTAGTACCACTGCTGGTTCTAAGAGTAGACCCACTGGATTTAATGGGTGCAACTGGAAAAAGCCAAAGAGCCACCTGGCTGCAGCACTATTTGAACTGGAAACATCATGGCTCTCACTTGTAGCCACTACATTGCATTGGCCCTCTGTGCATGCTCCACTAACTGGTACCTAGAATGGTGCCTTTCTCAAGATGTGTGCATGGGATAGATAGAACTACTGCAAATAATTCCACAAAAGTTGCATGCCCAGATTTTTATTTTATTTTACCAGTACTGTGTGAATTTGTATGAGCTCCTACCTGGGCAAACAAACCTTTTTTTTGTGGTGTGGGTCATAATCCATACTTGGCTTCCTGGATTTGATGATTGCTTACAACAGGTGAGCAGGTGAGTGGCTGTTTATAAGCTTGAGAGAGAAGCTTGCAGTTTCCCAAGGAACTGTTTGTCCTCCCACGCTGCCAAGATGTTTCCAGGTGCTGCTGTAGAGGCCATTCAGGCTTAAAGCAAAAAAGTTGGCCTGTCTTTTTATGGAGGGGGCATATGGTTAAGCCTTCAAAAGTTTGCTCATCCGTAAATTGGTATCCATATGATTTAAAAGCAAATAAACTCGTGTTCAATTAGTGGTTCGCCTAGAAAAATTACAATTCTGTTAAGTGCTGCACTGTCAGCAGCATTGTGTCTTCATTGGGGTGGGGCAAAAGAGGTCTATTGCTTATAAGGCCAGCATCACTTTAGAAATTCCCATGAACTTTATGCCAAGTGGCCCATTTTTCTTTGCCACAGATGGCTCTGTTTGTTTTCTGGTTAAACATTAATTTAACAAAATCAATTTAGGACTCTGCGTTAAGTGGAGATCAGGTAATTCTCCCTTTTATCTGCTGTAAATAAGAAAACATTTCTCAAGTGTGAACAAGCAAGCAATCCCTGGCAGAGGATTTCATTTGCAAACAAATGTCTCCTGGTTGATCTACCTTTTGCCTGTTATGATATCGTCTCTGTTAATCATTCATCTATAGTAATGTATGAGGACAGACAACTGTGTTTGCTGCCATTGATGATTTTTAACATGAAGAGCCGGGATGGTGGGGTGGTGTATTGGTTAGAGCATTGGACTAAGACTTGGGATCCCAAGGTTCAAATCCCTGCTCAGCCATGAAGCATCCTGGGTGACCTTCGGCCAGCCATTCTCCCTCCCAGCCTAATTTACCTCACAAGGTTGTTGTGAAGATTAAATGAGGTGGAAGAGAACCATGTACACCATCTTGAACTCTTTGGAGAAAAAAACGATATATAAATGCAATGAGTTAACATAAAATAGCCACAATGGTTGCCAGTTCATTTCCGAGCTGAATTCAAGGTGCTCATGTTTATGTTTAAAGCCCTAGACCACTTAGGCCCAAAATATCTGAAAGACCATCTCCTTCCCTACATACGGACTCAGGTTTTAAGATTAACAGAGGGGGCCCTATTTGTAGTTCTACTTCCCTCAGAAACTCCGAGGGTTGGCCAAGGAGGGCATTCTCTGTGGCAGCCTCTGAGTTGTGGAGCTTCTTCCTCACAGAGGTATATCTGTTACCCTCACTTTGCAGTTTTATGTGTCTGCTGAAAACGCACCTCTTGTAAGTTTTTAAAACAGCTTTTCATGTGTTTTATATTGTTGTGACCTTAGGATGAAGGGCTGATAATAGATGAAATTAGATGATGATGATAATCCTTATACCACTGAAAACCTCATTACCAAACCAAATACCTCTCCTAACATGAATGTACCCAGACCATACAGGTGTCATTTGGGGCCCTTCGTGGTTTACCCCTCCTTTTCCAGAGCCCCCCTCCCAAGCTAACATATACAAAATGCAATATCCAAAACATTGCAATTTAAAGATTTAATAAAATCACTTGAAGTGCAGTAAATCATCTGATGCCCTTATTTGTGTGCCCCGCCCTCCAAGAGGCAGTCAGAGGATGGGAACAAGGGGAAAAGCCTTCTTTAGATTGGAAGTGGAATGCTCTCCATTGAAGTCCGCCTTAGGCCAAAACTGATTTCTTTCCAGCACCAGGTTAAAGGCTCATCACCCAGGCATTAGATTGGATTTGAAAAGTTTTTGTTAAAGCCGTCTAAAGCATGGACTCCTATGCGTTAGGCAACCCACTAATTAATTAATTGAATAAATAATATATTGTCTATTGCACTTCTGTCATGATCTGTGGCCAATACAAAAATAAAACTGAAAATGTATGTTGGCAGCAGGGGAACGGGGTGTAATGCTGTCTTAATGCAAGGTGGAAGGGTGTAAAGGAAATGGCTTAATTGCGTGACTTTTTGCATATGAAGGAAGAAATTAAGAATTCACCAGAAGTGAATGTGTTGGGTCAATGAGATTCATTGGAAATTTTTTTTGTTAAGACCTTAAAAAGGAACACGAGTAGGCTGTTGGCTTTTCAGTAGTTATTTTTATAACCTCATGAAGGGGATTGTGAAATTCACATGGCCGGCAGAATTTAAGGCAGTGTTTTTCAAACTGTTCTGGGGAAATTGGAAGTTCCTTAGAAGCTCATCTGGGAATCCTCAGTGAGAAGGTCAGACTGGTGAGCGAGTTTCCTTGACAGATGGTTTGCCCTGTGTTACCAACAACACACAGCTGTGAGGAAGTGTTTGTCTGCAGCGTGTGGAAGAGGCCCAGCAGGCCAGTGCGAGCTGCAGGCCTCCTAAGACACTCTCCAGAAACCTTTGCATCATTACAGGAAGGCATTCACATGTGCATGAATGCATGAGGAGGGAGTAGGAGCTTCCCCCCTGCACACTGATGCACTTGCTGGCTGTGTGTTAGTGCACCTGCTTTGGGTGCAGAGGGTTCCAGGTTCAATTCCCGGCATCACCAAGTAGGACCGGGGAAGTGAATTTTTGTGTAATAGGACTGTGGGAGCTCAGTTCTGGTACTGAAATCCCGTTCCTGGGCTAAGAGCATGTACTCAGAAGTACCTTGCCTCTTAACTCTTAAAGAGTATATTTGCACCTGACTCCCGTGTGTGGATCTGGGGTTTGGGGGTGTTGAGTGAACATTAAACAGAGCCTGGAAACCTGAAGTATGCCCACACTTGCCTAACATGGCAGAAATAGGAGCATCAAACTGGTAAAGCATCTAGAAACCAGGTTTTGCCCATGTGTTTAGAACAGTGGTTTTCAACCACTGTGCTGTGGCACCCTGGGGTGCCTTGAATGATGGTCAGGGGTGCTGCGGGCAACACTAGCCACTGTCCCTCTTTCTTTCCCTCCCTCCCTCCCTCCCTCCTCTGATGCCCTCTCGCATCTCTGCCTCCCAAATGCTTGCACAGATGTTTGTTGCAGCAGCCCTAGCTACAAGCTCCCCAGGTGAATGCTGCCTCTGGAGCTGGTCAGGGGGTGCTTCTCAGGAGAGCCAGTGTGGTGTAGTGGTTAAGAGCAGTGGACTCATAGTCTGGTGACCAGGAGTGGCAGCTGTGGCTAGCCCAGCCCCTGCTTTGCCTACGGAGGACCCCTGGTTCAGTCCAGGTAGGGCTGGTCGAAACCTCTCTCTGAATTCCTGGAGACCCACTGCCAGTGTAGGCTGACTCTGTTCAAGGCAGCAAATGAATCTTTCATTCAGAATCATCAAGTTCAGCGACAGCAGTGAACTCGAGGAGGTGTTTACATCTTGCTTGGTTTTTACTTGCTTGGGACAGAGTTTACCAACCGCTCCGGGTTTTTCGTAGATTCCTATTTTGGATGTATAACGACAGTGAAAAGGCTCTCAAGTGGATTGTGGTTTCTTGCTCAGAGCAGTATGATAAAGGCATGTGGCCATTGTGCCACAGCCAGGCAATTCCCTTTCTAAGATTAGTAAGTGGGGAGTGTCAAGTGTGATTTCATAAGCATTTCCAGATAATGGTGGCAGGAGCATGTTTGGTTTACATGAATTTCCATTGAATTTGCGTAGTTAACCCTACTTCACAAGAAAGCCAAATGTCTTTTTTAAAAAAGTGATTTATATAATAATTTTCCTTTGCCTGATGTTTTGCACAAGTACATTTCCGGTGTGAGCAGAGATTTCTTTAACCGTCTTGTCCAGGGTAAAATGTTTGATGAACTTACAATTTGTCTTTCCTGTTGCTTGGAGAACTGTAGAACAGGATTGGGAAACCTTGGGCCTGTGGCCCCCCCAGGCCTCACTATCTGGCCCTTGGGACTCTTCCTCGGACATCCTAGCCCTGCTCTGTGCCATCCTTGTGTACTTTTTCCAGCTGGAATGTGATGATGCTTCTTACTTGCCTAGATAGTAAGATACCTGTGTTAGATGGGGGGGAGGGATGGTTGTGTAAAATCCTCTTGGTTGGTTGGAATGTAGCCCTTGCCATAGAAAGGGTCGTACTCACTGCTCCTCCCACTTTTGATAGGCAGGAAGCACGTTTTGAGATGGCAGCAACAAGAGTGGAAGGCACGAGGGATGGGGAAGAGCTTTGCCTACAATTCTGGGCTGCTGCTTCTAGCCAAAGAACGTAATACTAGACTAGCTTAGGGGTTGCAAACTTATCTCCCCCACGATCCCTGTGGGCATGTGGGTTGGCATGGTCAACCAAACTGAGCAGGATTTAATGCTTCCTCCCTCATCAGCTTAAATAAATAAAATAAATTAGTACTCCTATTAAGGCTTCATGCATTCGTGCTGCAGCTACTGAAAATTTGAGATAACCCCGTGGCTAATATTACCAAAACCTTTCTCCCTGGTTTGCTAATGTGACCATTTTTGAATTACACATATTATTTGGAATGATGTTTCAGATTGCCTCGATAGATAAGCAGCATTAAAAACAAGACAGTCAGTTTCACCTCTATTTGTAGGCTTCCTAGAAATTCTCTGGTATTTGAATGTTCAGCCCTATGGTTAACAATAAACTTTTGTCTTTTGGGGAGACAGAACATGATGTCCTATGTTTTAGTTTTGCGTTTTATGAAAAACAAGTTGTAAGAAACAGTCCCTTCAGAATACAAACAAACTTGTTCAACTTAATTTGTTAAATGTAGGTGGGGATTGTGTGTGTGTGTGTGTGTGTGTGTGTGTGTGTGTGTGTGTGTGTGTGTACCTGCACGCATATATCAGGAAGGGGAACAAAAACCCTTTGTTCTTCCCTCCCAAGTCTCAAAGATGAGCTTTGTATATACGTAAGTTGGGTGCCTCTTGCTAATCTTTCCATTGTTTTAGAGTTGGCTTTATCATTCTGATCAAGGTGTGTGCTGAGTGCACTGGGTGCTACAGTGACATGCCTCTTGTTTACACAGCCCTCTTTACCTTGTTGCTCCTTTTATCCTGTATGTAGACTCCTGGTCTCTGGTGAACTGATAATAATGCAAGAAGAGCCCTGCTGAATTGGGCGGCATAAGGCTCATCTAGTCCAGCATTCTGTTCTCACAGTGGCCAACCAGGTGCCCCCAAAGGAAGCCCACCAGAAGGACATTTGCTGTCCAGCACTTTCCCCACTTGCAGTTCGCAGCAACTGGCATTCACAGAGAATACTGCTCCCGACAGTGGAGGGAGAACATAGTAGCCATTGACAGCAGCCTCCATGACTTTTGGCTAAACCCCATTTGAAGCTACCCAGATTGGCGGCTGTTACTTGATCTTGTGGGAGCGAATCCCATAGTTTCACTATGCACTGTGCAAAGTAGTGCACCTTGGGGTGGCCCAGTAATATGGGTTGCTAGAAGATTCAGGACAGCCAAAATGAAATACGTCTCTTCCTACAGTAAGAACATAGGTAGAGCTCTGCTGGATCAGACTAAAGGCCAATCTAGCCCAGCATCCTGGACAACCAGAGCAGGACACCAGCACAGCAACATTTCCTTGTGATTCCCAACAATTGGTATTCAGAAGCATACTGCCACCAGCAGCAGAGATAGAACATAGCTGCAGTGGTTAGTAGCCACAATTTAGTAGCCTTACACTCCATGAATTTGCCCAATACTCTTTTAAAGCGGTCCAGGTTGGTGACCTTCACTACATCTTGTAAGAGCAAACCCCATCATTTAACTATGTGCTGTGAATTTTCATCTGTCCTGTCCTGGTTAGAAAGCCCATTTATTTAGTTAGGGGGGGAAGTTCCCCAGGCCGTGCCCAACTGCAAAAGTTGTACCTGAAACATAGCTAAAGTCCCCGAACCAATTAAAAACCAATATGCACACAAACTTTATCATTAAAAGCCAAAGATAGAATCGGTAAAGCTTTGAGAACTTGCCTGTGTCTTGTGTTGGAGGCAGGAAACTACTTGATGGCATAAATGATGTCTGTATGTGGTATCTGGGGTTCGGGTGGAAAGTCAAACTGTGGGCCAGATTGAGCCTATTTCTCGCCTTCCAATCTATCACTTTGAACAGCTGTTCCATTTCGCACACAGTTGTGAGGTTTTTTTTTTCTTGGGGAGGGGAGGAGAACAGCAGCTGCCCCATGGCACTTCATCTGGGTAGCAAAACTGCAGGTGCCTTTCCCACCCAGTTTCTCCTGCCACCTGCTCCTGCATCGCTGGGATGGCAGCACCCACAGATCATATTTGGTTTCCCCACCCCCCACCCCAGCATTTCAGGCCTGCAGAAAGTCCCAGGTTCACTCTCCAGAGTCTCTAGGAAAGACTTGGACAAATTGGACCCTGGGCCTTTCTGTATTGCAAAGCAGATACTCTGCCACTCAGCTGTGACTCTTGCCCAGACAATTCCTGCTGCCAGTGCGCTGCTTGGCGGTGGAGCATCACATTTCAGATCGACAAAATGTAAATATTGAAGTGCGGCAAAGAAACCACATTTAAAATGCCTGTGCAGCATTTAAATGCATTTATTGTCCCAATTTGCTTATATGGAGTGCAGAAATGTAACTTGCTTGGGTGCAGGATTATTGTGACGTTCAATCCTTTAAGCATATGTTACAGATATCCAAAATTTCACCATGGAAAGGGTGCAGGATGCATTTAAGAACATCAGTCCAATGGAGGAGCCAATACTCAGCTGTAGGGCATCTGCCTTGCATGCAGAAGGCCCCAGGCTCCATGCCTGGTGTCTTCAGGTAGGGCTGGGAAAAGCCTTTCTGCCTGAAATCCTGGACAGCTGCTGCCGTTCAGTGTGGACAGTACTGAGCTGGATGCACCGGGGGTTTGACTCTGCATAAGAGCAACTTCCTGTGTTGTTCCTATATAAACAGTTAAAGGCATTAAATGAATAAAATATTTCTTGGTGGAGGGGTGGGGACATAGTAAACCTGCTTGATTTGGAGTAGAGGATGCGGCTTTGAAAGGGTTCTTAGAAGGCTCTTTGCTGTGTGAAACAGCATAGCCCACCCTCATCCTCTCTCTGGCTACGTGTGACTTTGACTCCACCTCGAAATGGCTCTTGCGTGTCCTCTTTTGTCTTGCCACCGGGTGGGAGAGATTAAAGGGTGGAGCACGGCATCTTTTGTGCTTACCTCTGCTCCCAGCCAGCGGAAGAGAGAGGGAGGGGGGTTGTTTACTACTTTCTACTCTGAATAACATGCCAATCATCTGGATCCGCCCTCCGTGCCATCCAATTGGTTCCTTCGGAAATTCCACCTTTATGGCTGGGCTCTGCAAAGCTGGCTGACTTGTCGGGATTTTTCTTTTTTCTTTGGCAAATGATCCAACTGGGCATCGCGCAGAGCAGTGCTGCTGCAATAGAACCGAGGAGACTCTTGCTTCTAGCTGGGATGTAGTAAAATAATTGCTTCCTGTAAACAGGAGAGTGTCTGTGCATGCAATTTGGGGGGGGGGGAAGGAATATGCAATCTTGGCTTTAAATTGATAGAGGCAACCCCTGCCTTGCGTTTTTGTATTTTTAAAGAGGGAAATACCATGAAGCAATTTCCAGAGCGCAGTCCTCCTTTATATCTCTCCTAATTTTATTGTGCTCATTCTTAAATGCAGGGTTTTATTACTGATATGTGAGCTGCTACGGTAGGAGAAACGGCATGCTGAACTCAAAGGTGGTTTGTTTCAGCTGGGGGAGGAAAAGCTTTTGTCCCACTTCCTTTGCATCTTCCTATCCGTTCATCTCCCACTTTTATGCTCTTGAGAAAAGGCTTAGACGCCTCGTCTGTTTATTAATAATGGCACTGAAAGGAGCATGGCGGCGGAACACGCGCATGGAACCATTTTGGGATGCAGGCAGCCAGGGGGAAACAAAGCACTGGGCGACTCACATTCACTCCACCCCCACCCACCCCAATCTAGTATTAGGTTTCCCTGCCTTCCACAACAGTTTCGAATTAGCGGTTGGGTGTAGGAAATGTAGGGTTGTATTGTGTGAAGATCAATGTTGTGGTGTGAGTGGGGGGTGGGGGGCAGGAGGGGGGAAAGCTTTTTGCTATGACCTGAATTAGGTTTCCTATTTCCACACAGCACAATGTGCCTGTATTCAGTATGACAGAGGAGTAGTGGACATGAATTATTTGTGACAGGGTTGCTTGGAACATGTGGAGTGGAGTCCTCCTGCAGAATGCAATTGCTCCAATATTAAAATGGATAGCTTGGGTAGTGAATGCACGCACGCATGCACATACACACATACACACACACACACACACACACAAACACACACACAAACGTCCCCCTTTTCTGGCCAGAAGTGCGTTGGAAAGGTGGTGCTTTAGGTTAGGTGCTTGAAGCGTTTTGATTTTGCTTTATCTTGTCAGCCAGAATTGTTGCTTTTTCATCTCTCAGAGTATTAAATGTGGGAGTCATGCTAAGAGAAGCTCTAGAAACTCTTTGCATGGGAATTTGCCCTTTTTATTATTATAATACAAGCCGGCAGATTTGATTCAGTCTGTTGTGAGAGATCAATGAAACATCAACAGAAAGGGCTCCATGAGGTTTTATTTTACAAATTCCCCTTATTGTACAGCGTTAGTCTTAAACAGCACAGTACTTGCATCACAAAGGGCACATGTAGCCCCATTGGTCCAATAGAACAAAATCCATAGGTCACAGTTTGGCAATATCTTGATTTGAACCAGCTCAAAATGTCACAAAATAATGATAGAACTTCCGGATTATTCAGAATTCTTCATCGGAGTGGGGGGAAGCAGGAGAGACAAAAGGTGGGGAGGGGTGCATCCAACATAGTTTTGAGGCAATGAGATAGGTTCTCGGGGTGGGGGATAGAAAAGGGAAATTTTCCTATGCGAAAAAGGGTAATTTGCATTGGGCGCTGTTCAGTTTGCTTCAGAAAATCTTAGGGTGCCCCCAAGAGTGATCTGATTGCAGCATGTTTGCTTTACTTACATTTAGTAAACACAGTAGAAAACATTGAAACCGCCAAGCTCACCTGATACTGTATTTGCAATTGGTGCCACACCCCATAGTCACCATTGACTGGACTTAATTGTCCAGGTGTCCTTTACCTTTTTTACCTATTTGTAATTGGCACCCATTCCTTCTAACTAATGTATTTATAACTGGAAATCTGTTCGTTTTGGAAGATTTTCTGCTTCGCTTCACTCAGTTTGGGACATCCCAAGTTCATGGTCCATCCTTGCCCTGAAACTTGTTTGGCTATATGCAAACTGCAAAATCTTAGCCTCAGTTTCTTGTCTCTTGCAAGGTGGTTGTGAGCATTATTCAGTATCTGTGGTTTTGTCCTCCAATGCGTGTTTGTCACATCAGTCAGTTCCCCACCCCCCTTGTGTACAGCATCAAAACACTGAACTTTTACAGTAGTCTGCAAAGAATATGTTAAAGTGTCCTAAAGCATGTCTGAATGGTGTTTGATTTTTTCAAATTGAAGTGCAGGACAGAACAGAACAGGCTGCATGTTAGTAGTTTACACTGTTTCTTTGGAACACTGTCATTCTGTCGGAATTGAACTGAGCCGGTTTGGTCCTGATTCATGTGGTCAAACTTCTGGATGCAAAGTAGTAAGTGGCACAACTGATGGTGTATTAAATAAGAAGGGAAATGGTTAGTACTCTGGTTGATCCAGTGCATATAAAATAATGTTAATGGTTTAAAGAACGTCATCTCCTTTTTTAAGTTTAATGCCTAGGTGTAGTAGAAGCATGGAAAATTTGTGAGTATTCCTAGGATGGAAATTTAGTATTTTGTCCACTACTTGGTAGATCTTGATTTGAAGATCACTACAGCCTCCCCAGGAGTAGAGTGAGGCATTGCCACTGATTTCTTGTGTATGTTCGTAAAAACACAACGTTTGAGTGGAGGGGACAGATAAAAGGAGATGCTTTGTTCCTAGGCTTCAGCATGAAAAATCTTGGTTCAGTACCTAAGTCTCAGGTGTCAATGTTGCCCACCCAGTTTTGCAAAACATGATTTGGCCATGACTCATGATTGAATAGATTTGGCAGTGGCAAACTTGGGTTTACCCTGGTATAATGTATGAAATGACCAGACAGAGGTGTGTGTGTGTGTGTGTGTGTGTGTGTGTGTGTGCGCGCGCGTGCGTGCGTCTGCTTTTACGTGGATATATTTATAAGGGATTGTAAAAGACATGATCAGTCATTCGTACATTAATGGTGCAGGAGTGGGGATCCTATATCTTCTCACCCAACCCGTTAGAGTTGGTGATTTGAGAGCCTGGGCTGTGTGTGTTTTTCAGCAAGCCACTCTTCTTGGTCTTTTCCCCATACGAAATGTGGGGATGTTGCTGGTCTGGCCTACCTTACAAGTCCATTAAAGGCGTTACAGTGGTGCCTCGCAAGACGAAATTAATCCGTTCCGTGAGGCTCTTCGTATAGCAGTTTTTTCGTCTTGCGAAGCAAGCCCATTGACAGCTTAGCGGATTAGCGCTATTAGCGGTTTAGCGGCTTTTAGCGGATCAGCTGATAAGCGGCTTATCAGCGGATCAGCTGATAAGCGGCTTATCAGCGGATCAGCTGATAAGCAGCTTAGGGCTTAGGAAAAGGGGGAAAAAGGGGAAAAAACCCCGCAGGAACTCGCAAGACATTTTCGTCTTGCAAAGCAAGCCCATAGGGAAATTCGTTTTGCGAAGCGCCTCCAAAACGGAAAACCCTTTCATCTAGCGGGTTTTCCGTCTTGCGAGGCGTTCGTCTTGCGGGGCACCACTGTACTGAGAATCTGCAGCTCTCTGAGTGCATTGATAATAATAAATAATAATGCTCTGTAATAATAAATAGATTGAATTAATTTGCTTGAGTGAGCACATTGCCAAGATATAAAAATCACAAGACAATTAAAATAAAATGCAAGGCCACTTTACCCGACCCCACCCCCGCCAGCTTTTCAAAAGCCCTTGCTTATCTTCATTTAAGTTCTAGCTTCTCTTTCCCTTCCCTCCCCACCCCACCCCACCCTCGCAGGGTTTGGCTTTGACCAGACGTAGGGATGTGCGTGGCAATAGCAAGCTAATGGAACTTTTTGTTCCGTCTAGACGTTTTAGGAGCAATGTTGACAATAAACGAGGCAAAGAAAATCCGGCAGATTAAGTAAGAAGGCAAGTCTGATAACCACATGCAGCAATAGGAGGTGTGGGAGAGAGACTGTAGTATTTCTCTGTGTTCCAGGCTGCTTTAATGGGCCTGCCTCTGTCTTCTGTTCCCTGTCATTGACGATTTTTATGAATATGAAACAAATGTTGGCTGGAAAACAACCTTTCTGGAATCTGTAGTACAATATGTGTTGAATGGATTATG
Source organism: Podarcis erhardii (assembly GCF_964252035.2). Taxonomy (NCBI): domain Eukaryota; kingdom Metazoa; phylum Chordata; class Lepidosauria; order Squamata; family Lacertidae; genus Podarcis; species Podarcis erhardii. The sequence goes on from NC_138503.1 coordinate 22,646,311, forward strand.
GAGGCATCTTTAAAAAAATCCAGAAGGATTTCCTTTCTATACACGATTTATCTCTGAGTGGCTGGGATTCTTTGGTGTTTGGTTTTTTAAATAAAAAAAAGTGATGAAAGAACATAGACACTGAAAACCCTGCATTTAACTTGGCATTTAATTATTTATACTCATCCCAATAAGGCTTCCAGGGCACACAAATTGAAGAAAAGCAGGCCATCACTTCAAATGAATAGTTAGAAATTGTTCATGTTTTCTCTATAGCATTGAAGAGATGGAAGGTACATCTCAAGAATAATTTTATATAATGACAAAATAATAATGCTGCTACCTTTGCCTATAGCTTTCAGATGTTGAAGCGTTCCACATTCTTTATCTAGTTATTCAGGGGTAGACGCTGGCCATGTGCACACATGTTTTTCTAGAATCAAGTGGCATGAAGTACTTGGTTATATATAAAATTTCTATGCTGCCCTTCATCCGAAGATTACATGGCAGTTTACAGTTTGTAGTGTACACACAATGTAGATCTACTGCGTATATTTTGCCCCTGAAAAACACATCTTGAGAAACTAGTTTGATTCCAAAAATGAAAGCACGTTGCAGATTAATTCTGCATTGACCTGCAGTGTGTCCGGTTAAAAACAAATGTAGCAGTTCCAGCAATAGTTTGTGTGTGTGTCTCCATACCTTCCCAATGGCGTTGTGGGTTGGGTGTATATCAGTATTGCAGTCGCCACATCCTTCTTCATTTATCTGGAGGAAAAGTTGTGGATCACCAAATCAAGGGGAGGGTTTGCAAATGTATGTCAACTGGCCAAATCCACCCTTGTACATGGCAGTGTGTTCATGCAGAGTAGAGATTTGAACTGGGTACTTATCACCTACTGTGCTATGCTAGTTCTCACATCTAGAATGGAAATCTGTTTAATATTAAAGCATATTCTCTCCCCCCTCCCCACATAACCCACCAGCCATAGTAAACTTGGTTGGTGGTCAGGGATGATGGGAGTTGTAGTCCAACAACATTTGGATGCCATCATGTTGACTACCTCTTCCTCATGGCAGAAGTTGTTCTCTCCTACCTCATGAGTCCTCCTGTCATAATCAGCAATAGGCAAAATTACTTCCTTTCTCCTTTTGCTACCCTGCTATATACAAACAGATTAAAGAACATTCCTTGACCCAGTTACTGTTGTATTTTTGAAAATAGGCACAGTGCATGTCAGTTGATGGATTTATGCACTGGATTTGTATGTGAGTCTTGTGTGATAATGCACGGAAACAGCTATGATATATCCTACTAACACATTTTTTGAAAACGCTTTCCTAAAAAATAATGCAACCTTTAAATATAGTGCAAATGTATTTATGCATCTTCTTTCTTTCTTTCTTTCTTTCTTTCTTTCTTTCTTTCTCTCTCTCTCTCTCTCTCTCTCTCTCTCTCTCTCTCTCCCCCCCCCCCCCCCCGCTTTAGAAGTGTGACTGAATCTAAGATTCAAAGTTTTGTTTAAATGGATAGACATGATGCACATTTGTGGGAGAGTTGAGCTGTGTGTGAAAGCTTCCAATTCTCTGAATTTCATTGTCCTTGGATTGCAGTGGAAGTTCCCTGCAATGCATCCTGGTTGATGTGTTGAGACAGCATCACTGCCCCGAGATTTCCTACCCGCCTCCTTATAAGCAGGTCATTGCTGTTTGTGTTGGCAAAGCTGTAAAGCCTTGTGTAAGGCAGGAGGAGGAGGTGTTGGCAGCGTATCATGTGACTCTGCTCCAGACTCATAAACAACCATGTCATGTGGCCTGTCCAGGGCTTCAGCGTAAAAGAATATGAAGGGACCTGCGTCTTTTATCTCTTCCCTTTCAGCCATTAGGATGATGCTTATATGTACATATTACGAGACTGATTGATTAGTAGATTAACCAGGTCTCTTCTCCCAACTTCTTCCAATTAGTTATATGGCTGTTTCTTTCCCTGGTGTGTTTTGTTGCGAAGACTCACATGCTAGTGTTTTTTTTTGGTCTTTAAATGCAGGTTTTAAATCACCAGCCCCAGTTTGTGCCTCTCCCCCCCACCCCCCTTTTGGTAAGTTGTCTGTCTAGATTCTAGAATATTGGGGAAGAAGGCATTCTTCATATTTCAAGGGCTTCTGGTTTTCTTTTCAATAATGCAAGTCACAGTACCACTTGTAACACTACCTGTATGTTGTTATGTACAATAGGGGCAAACGTATTTGCATAAGCACAGTTAATGTGCAAATGAAGAAAATTCAGTTTGGCTTGAAACAGTTTGTTATAGTTGAGTTTCTAAACAAAAGCAGATGCCCCATCAGCGAGCTACAGCCTTCCACGAATATTGAGAGAGGGCAAAGAGGTATGGATGGATTTCACCAACCAAGTGTGCCTACAAATCCCATGTCCACCGGCCCCCAGTCAGCATGGCCCAATGCCAAAGATAATGGTTCAGCAAAATCTGAAAAGCCAAAGGTTCACAACTCCTGCATTAGACTGTTTTGGATCAGTGGGCTGCCATTTAGAACATTAAGTTTAAAGTTTCATTATTTTTGAACATTTACAGTTTAAAAAGCTTTTGGCAGGAGGGTTTTTTTTTTTTAAGTTCAACCCTCTTAACTCATCTATAAAAATGCTTTGCTTGAATTTGGTGGCTTGTGTCCAGCTAAATGTTTTTTGAAGTGGACCTATTAAAATTAACCAACCTACATCAAGTCACATTCATACTGTACATTTAAAGTGCTATACTCTAACTACATTTTAAACAGGACTATCTCCCCCCCCCCCCGATAATTATGGGAGTAGTGGTTTGTTAAAGGTGCTGAAAATTGTGGGGAGGCCCCTATTCCCTTCAGAGGCTACAATTTCCAGAGTGGTTTAACAGGCAAACCTCCTTCCCGGGAAATTCTAGGAATTGTAGCTTGGGAAGGGAACAGGAGTTACCTAGCAACTATCAGCAACCTTCTCAAACTACAGTTCCCATAATTCTGTGGGAGATGCCATGGTTGTTTAAAGTGGTATCATAGTGCTTTAAATGTATGGTGTGAATGTGGCCTTAGTCATCCATGAATTGCAGTAGGTCTCCTGTGGAGTATGATGCAACCCTATATCTCTGCCTACGTCCCCATCACTAATCATTACATTATACCCTGACATATGTTTTTTGTGGGTTTTTTTAAACCCAGCAAGGGAACAGTCCATGTTTTTACATCTAATGAATTACCTCTTTTGGAGCCTCCAGCATCGTCTCGCTTGCATAAGGGCTGCTGCTGCTGCTTGATTGCTACCCAGCCCTCACACATGGGTATCTGCAATACTCATCTCTACTTGGGAACAGTTGCCTTAATCCAGGGATGAAAGAGAGGGTGGGATAGCTGTTTTTCAGCTCTTTCTTTTATAATGGGAGCTGAATTTACAAGCAAAATAGGACTGGTATGACTCTATTGCTAATTATCCCCGTAATGACTTCAGCCTATGGCTCTTTTTGTTTTGTTTCAGGGGTTCCTAATTGTTTGCAAAACATGTTCTGAGGTTGGCATCGCTTGCCAGAACTTGCTCTGGAAGTTTTCCTTTCTTTTCAAAACTCGCAGATGAGTTCACTTGAACTTGGGGGTTTTTTGGGAGGGGGTTGTGGCTTGGTACAGAGCTGCATGTATGTGGGGCTGTCTGTGTTTTGAAGAAGGAAGCATTCTAGGATTTGGGTAAGGGGACCAAGTGTGGACTTGGACACCATGGCAGCTTAATTGCGAATGAGGTAAAACTGTTTCAGGAATGCACTGCTTGAGACTGTAGGTGGAGGAATTTCACATTATTATTTTTTTAAAAAAGAAAAACAACACTTTCTTGCGTGAGATGGAGGTACCGTTTATTGGTGACTAGAGCAGTTGTTTTGCATGCAGAACGTTCCAACGTCTTCATTTCATGAAGCACGTAATGGGAAAGGTCTGTCTCTCCTGCTCCCTCATTGCCTGAGACCCTGGAAAGCTGCTTCCAGTCAGTTTTGGCCTAGATCAAGAATAGGGAGGTGCCCTGGCCTGTCCCCCTCACTGGCCCTGCTCCCTGCCCTACAGGAGTGCTTTTGCATTACTGGAAAATGCCCTTGAATCCTGATTCTGTCTTATCCCAACTTGCAGTCCTCCAGATGTTGCTGATCTACAGCTCCCATCAATGCCAGCAAACATGGCCAATGGCCTGTTAATGGTATTGTCATTTAGCAACATCTGGATGGCCAATAGGTTGCCCATACTTGCCCTTTGCTTGCCTAGGAGGGACGCCTGTGTGTGGAAACCTCTGCCTTTTGTGTGGTTGGAATATAGTCCTCTGTAGAAGTCATATGCATTGTTCCACACTCTTCTACCTGTGGCCCTAGTCTGTGAGGCTGAAATGGGCCAGAAAGACAAATAATTAGCCCCATGCAGCATGGAAGGCTGAGTTAGAAGCTGGGGGTGTTTGGAGTTGTATTCCAAAACACATCGAGGTTATCAGATTGGGGGAAGGCTGAATTAGAAGCTCCTGGTGGCCAAATGCATCTTCTTGGTTGCATTTCTCACCTATTGTATTGAATATAGTTGGGCAATATGTTTTAGTACTTCTATCAGTATTATATGTTGATAAGCAGTAGCAGGGATTGAAAACTTTTGGCCCCGCCAGAAGTTGATGAACTACAACTCCCACCAGCCCTGGTCAGCATGGCCAATGATTATGAGAGTTGTAGTTCACATCAAAAAAATTAAAGCGCTATGGTACCACTTTAAACGGTAATGGCTTTCCCCCAAAGAATTCTGGGAGCTGTAGTTTAAGAGTACTATAACTCGGTGAAGGGGAGTAAGGATCTCCCAATAGTTCTCAACAGCCTTAACAAACTACAGTTCCAGAATTCTTTGGGGGGAATGCATAACTATTTAAAGCGACTTTATAGTACTTCAGATGTATAGTGAATGTGGCCCTGGAGGGCTAGAGATTCCCTCATGACTTACAGCTTGACACAGTACAGAAGATTTAAAAACGTCTCCTACCCCAAATTGTACACTTTCAGCCCAAACCATTTTAAATTAACAGAACTATAGAGAGAAACAAAAAGTAGAAAAGGAATTATCTTTCAGACATTTTGATGTGGGGCTGTATATGAGGCATGTAATTTACACATAAATGGTCTCTGGTACCAGGTCTGAGATGTACTGCCAAAACCCACTTTGTGTGTTTGAGTTTGGAGACGCTGCCTCAGTTAAGGCTTCTCTTTTGCAAAAAAAAAACAAAAACAGCCCCGGGTTTGTTTCTCCCTGGGACACAAACCTGCCTTGTTAGGAAATCAGCAAAGTTTGGGAGACCACAATACCTCGCATAGCTCTGCACACAGCAACAAAGTGTAAAAATGGGGCCCTCGGCACAAACAAGCAGTGGAGCGATAAATATAGAATACCGTCTCAATTCCACTTTCATTAGTCATGGCCGGACAGTTGAGAGTTTAATAAACTTATAAGGAATATTGAAACAGCTTTGCATTTAAAGCAACTCATCAAGTTTTTATAGTTGGTGGGGTTTTTAAATTCATAGGAGGATCTCCTTCCTTTTTTTAGAACATCGCCACGAGAAACGTGGATTAACGGAGATTATAAAATATTGATAAAATATATGTTCTGTACAAGAGTGTGCTTTCTTTGCTTTCTCTCACACACATATACACACTGTCTTTTTCCCTTCCCAATCTCTTCTGGTAAACACCAAATGATATGTCAACCTTGTAGCAATATTAAATGTTCCACCTGGTGGAAAAAAATTTCTGTTGCACATTTCAAGTTGTTAACCTCCGCGGTCCTTAGAGGCCTTCAGTCTCCTTAGCTCAGTCCCATAAGGAAAGGGCCCAGTATCTTTTCCTTAGTCGGGGAGAAGTCTGCTCATAGCTAGGGGTCTGCTTTTGAGAATCATTTGCCACGTGGCCTGCTGCTTAAATGTTTTGGGTGGGCGACAGCATAGCTGTAGGCTCTAGCCATGTGGCTGACTGAGAGTTAGCATGGCTTGGGTGTGGTGAACCTTTGGCCCTCTAGATCTTGCTGGACTACAACTCCCATCAGTCCCAGCAAGTATGGCCAATGGCAAGGGATGATGGGAATTGCTATTTCATTTAAAGCTCACTTCTCACAAGACATCCGGAAGCAATTTACAATACAAAGGCCTGTATAAAACAGCTGAAAATATAAAAAACAACTTTCAAATATTCAAGATACAGAAACATTTGGAATGTCACCTCCTACCCCATCCAAGGATCTGTTACTTGCCCCAACAAAAGTTGAATTTTTGTAACTTTTTTAAAAAACACACCCCAATAATACTGTATTTAGCAATATATGCAAGACTGTGACTTACTTGATCAGTATGAGATTTCTTAACTCTGTAAGGAATTTGTCAGTGCAAATATCTATAGTGACTTTATTATTCCCCCCCCCCAAAAAAAAATATTTGAAGTGTTGCTTTAGGTTAGGTTCTTAACTTGATTATTTTAAGCTTTATAAAATAAAGCCTTGTGGCATTCTGAAATACTTTGTCTCCAGGAACTTTGGGTTCCATTTAATGATAGTGTTATATTTTTGAATTACAGTAATGTTACTGATGCAATTCTCCTCCAGGCTTGTGAACTGCTTGCTGATGTCCAGTTCTAAGATGTTCAGTACTTCATTGTTCTTTTTTTCAGATTTCGTTTTAATATTAATATTTTTATTGTTCTTGTTAAATCCTCTGTAGGTTGGTATTTCAACCAGTCACCCCAGTCAACCAATTGAAAGCAAGGCAATTAATTGGCAAGTTTTGTAAAGCTTAATTTGATTAGGGTCTGTATGTATTAGTACAAGTCTCAAATGTAACTCCCCCAACCAGATGTTGTTAATTCTGGAAATGTAAGTGGTAGCAGGAGGGAGGAACTGCTATGTGGGAAGATCCTCAGAATATCTTGGAAGCCTCCGTTGGATAAGAGTGGCTCTGGTAGGATGTAAACAGGGAACATATGGTGGTTCCTGAAATGTATTTGGGTCAAATGTAATTCTTGGATGGTAGACAGCATGCCCTGAGTTTGCTGTTGGGACTCTCTCGGGTTCAGCAGAATCTTTCTATGCTCTTTGCAAGTGCAAGCAGTTGTGTGCAAACTCTGGAGTTTAAAGCAAGAGCAGATAATTGCTTGCAGTTCTTAGCACCCGTGACAGTGAGAATAAAAAGCTATAAATAAGGACCTAGCAGGCGATTACTCCTTCCCCACCCTGTTCTCCCCTGACCACCACCTTCTTCAAGAAATCTTCTAATTATGGTTTAATTATCAGGAAGCAAAAGGAAGCCATTCAGTGTTCTCATGTTTGGTGTTATGACACTTTCCTCCTGTGAGTTCCTCCTCACAGAAATGTCATGGCTTTTATCCCACCCACCCCCTCTCTTTCTTTATTAAGCTGCTCCGGTGAAGAGGAGGATTTACCCAGTGAGGCAGGAGGACGACGGGGAGTATGCAAAGTTAGGCCACATTCAGGGCATTCATTTAAAGCCCTATGGTACCACTTCAAACCGTCATGGCATCCCCAAAAGAATTGTGGGAAATGTAGTCTGTTAAGAGTACTGATATTTAGTAGGAGACGCCATTCCCCTCACAAAACTACATTTCCCACAATTCCCTGTGAAGAGGGGTGATTGTTAAACCACTCTGGGAAATGTAGTTCTCAGGGTTGTATAGATAGTAACTTTGTGTGTTTGATGTGTGGCTGTTGTTTAGAACTAGAGGAGGATCTTGGAAAACTCCTCAAGAAAGCAATGGCTATTGTTTTGCTCCACGTTGGGACATGCTGCTACTTGCAACTGAATGAATATGTATAATTTCACAAGCTCGATTTGCATTTCAGCTAGGTCCATGAATCATCAGAAATGGGTGTGGGCATGTGAGAGAGGGAAAGGAAGAGAGAGATTTCCCAGTTTTCTTCAGACCCCTTCACTCTACACCCCCACCCTGCATTCCTCTTTTTCTTAGCGAGCCAATGTAGGACAAGAGTCATTGGGCTTGGTCCAGACAGACACTGGTTCAAAATCGGGCTAAGCCACAAATCAATAGCCTTAGGGCAGAATTGTTTTATGGCGTGCAGTCTAACCCTGTGTGCATTACCCCCAAATGCCTGCCATTTTACCACTTGCTGTTCTGTCTTGCAGGGTGGTTATACACATTCCTAAGGTCGTGTACATCAAGCAATTAAGACGGGTCGCCAACCTTTTTGAGCTAATAGGAACATTTGGTATTTACTCCTCCATCCCTACATTGGGAATTTTGAGACGGTGCTGTGGATGCCAGTCAAAATGGTTGTCCTGAGGGGGTAGGGCATGGCATAGCACAAAATGGCTGCCCTGGAGACGTAGCATAATCGATCCCACATCTAAAAGAGCAGAAAAAGTAACAAGGCCACAAAGTGGTGTGGGAATTCCTGCCGCTCAGTCAGCTATCCCATGAATGGGTGGGATGGGGAGGCTCTTTCCATCTGTCTTTTGTTCAGAAGAGGGATCCATTTAACTGGCATCCAGTTAAATGTGGGCATATTTAAGGATTGTGTGTGTTCAGTGTAGGAGAGGCCCATTCAGTACAAACAGGAACTGTGTAGGAAGAGCAGATAGCCTCTCATATATTGTGGATTTTTGAAGGGATATTTAACAGACCTTCGACTGGGCACTGTAGGTGGTACTATTGGGCATCCTGGCACCCATAGGTGCCATGTTGATAACCTCTGACTTAAGACATTTAAAATGCACTGAATGAATACAATAATATGTTTGGAAGGGCAATTTCTGTAGGATGATGTCAAGCAGGTAGTTAGAAAACAGCCTCTTCCAAGATTTAATACGAGTTACTATTTCCAAATTCCACTTTTTGTGAGCGAAATCAGGCATGTTCATATACACAGCTCATATACAAATGCATAGTCATATACAAATGCTCGTCACCTTCTGAATTCCCTTCTTGAGACAAAAGTTTTGTTGAAGTATTCAATTGGATGGGGATTTGTTTTAATTTTGGGGTTTGTGGGAAGGATAGGGCTTGGCGAGAGTAAAGGGAAGACTTGACTATCATTTTACAAGAAAGGGAAGAATATTTCTTTTAAAAACTAAAAAGAAAAAAGAAAAAAACCACCACACTTGGCAACACTGTGTCTGCCCGCGTGCGACTGGCGCCCTGCCAATCTTGGCGGAGGCTGTGGCCTTCGCTTGCCAGGCGTCTTACGCTGCTGGCTACGTTTCTTCATTCCCTCCAACTGACTGTTTATTCACCTGATTGTTCCGTTTCAGCCTTGGTGAAGTCATGGCGACCTTTTGAGGCATTCCAGAAAACTTTGTGTATTTGCTCTGTTATGCTTCAACAAATAATTTACGGAGAGGTCTTCCCACGACACAGTCTTGTGTTCAAAAGGCAGTAGTATGGTCCCCCTAATACTGAAACTGCCCCTTTTTTTTCTTTTAAGTAATTTCCTTTTTTTAGGAATGTGAGAAATGGCTTCATTTGTATGTTTACCCTTCTCTCTCCTCAGAGTCTCAAGGCAGAGAGGACTCTCTTTATAAACAAAGCAAAACTATATACAACAATAAAATTTAATACACTAATTTAATCTCACATACATTTCAAAATAACTTTTTTTCCCTTTTGCATTTTCCATTCCTAGCTATCCTTTCTCCGAACTATTTTTTTTTATAACATGAGTAGCCCACTCCAACACCTGAAGTATTAAATTGTCTTTTTTACATAAGTTGTTAACTGACTCTTCTTGATAATTATCACCACTGGCAATTAATCAAGCTCAGTTCCCAGATTTTTCTGCTCTGTCGGTTTGCAGGTACTTTCCCATGCTTTGCCATATAATAGCCTTGTGATGTTCCAAAGTTGCAGAGTCTGGATCTTATTCCTATTAGGGGGACTTTCAAATCACCTGTTACTTGAGCCTTCTAACTAGAGACAAAATGACTTCACAATAAAATAAATATTTCAAGGCACACGTTAAAAAGCATATTTTCGAAGAGAGTGTTAAGACGAAGACTGGTGGTTTAAAGTTAACACAAATGGGCTTCAGTTCCGCCGAAGAGCTGTGTGCAGACGGTCCCATGTTCATTACCTGGGAGGGGCTGGGAATGTTCACTCTCTGAAATGCTGGGGAAAGTTGCAGGATATTACCCATGTCCTGCTTGTAGTCTTTCCACAAAGATCTGGTTCGCCATTGTGGAAAGCAGGATGCTGTGCTAGATGGGCTTTTGGTCTGATCTAGTAAGGACTCTCTCATGTACTTAAAATGATAAAAGGACAAAAATCGAGGCCAGGAAACCAGAGGGGCTCGGTATAAACGCAGCTTGTGTTAGAAACAGCCTGTTCTGGTTGTATTGTAGCTTTTTATGCTTTCTGAAACATGAGCGATGCAAGAGAACCTTGTGTAACTGTGCTGTTCAGCTCATTGATGCCAGATTAGTTTGGTGTAGATGGTGTGGATGACCCAGGCAGTGTTGTAGGTTTTTGTTTTTATTTGCAAATCACCCTAAATAAGTGTGCATCAAGGTACATAATATTTTAGGTACCACAAGCTGAGCTCTAAAGGCATGGTATGTATCCATGTGTCTGCGGCTTTGCTTGATATCCTTGTGTAAACGGGAAATCTTGTTACCATACTAAATCTTACGTTTTGGCACTCGTGGGGAGCAGCAATCCATCTGCTTGCAAGACGTGCTGTCTGGAGCTGCTAATGAAATCCCTTAATAGCCTTGGAGACTTCTAATATTTACGTACACTGAGCTGAGGCGCAGCCCACTGCAGGCTAGCAAATCTGGCATCCAAGCAGAGAGCCTTTATGATGTCAGGTTAACACCGGTTGACTTATTTAAACTACTCGTTCAAAGTAATACTTCGAATGGTCATTTACTATCTTTAGCTGAAGACAAAAATAAGAAAACTCGCAGCCGCCTGTGTCTAAGGCTGCTGTGATGTCATGCAGTGTTCGCTAACAACTCTGAACTGCTTGAGCGGGGAAATGTCAGCAAAGGAAGGTTGATAGGCTGTGTAACTTCTGTGAGGCAAGTGAAAGGGTAGGAACTGTAGCGCAGCATTCAGACTCCTGCTTTGCAAGCCGAAGGTTCCTAGGTTCTTTCCTTGACAAGTCTAGCCAAAAGGACATGGGGACACAGGGAGCTGCCTTACACCACATCATACTGTTGGTCCATCTACCTCAGCCCTGTCCATGTGGACTGGTAGAGGGTCTCTAGGGCTTCAGAGAGAGGACTGGGGCCTTCTGCATGCAAAGCAGATCCTCTGTCATTGAACTGTAAAACATTTGTGATTGTAACTTTGTTTTAAAACTCTTTTAAAGTATTCACTGTTGTACACATGTCTTGTAATACTTTTTTTTAAAAAAAAGTCTAGCCATTCTGTCTCTAGGAGTAGAAGAATGGACTATGAATCAATCAATAAATACGTCTGATAATGAAAAATTTAAACTGATAATTTGGGGGTTGTGCTTTGCCAGTGGTGGAGAACCCTTTGCCACCTAAGGGCTGCATTTCCTTCTGGGCAGCCTTCCACGGGCCATGTACCAGTGGTGGGCAGGGCCAAAGGTTATAGTCATAGATGTAATTTATTTTACCTTTGTACAGTAGACTAGCTTCTACACTCACACACTGCTCTCTAGCCCTCATCCAGATAAGCAAGAGGCATTATCAGAATTCAAGCCGGGCAAAAATTACTCTAGGTGTGAAACTTGTCCCATGGGGGGGTGGACTGGGGAAAGCTGGAGGGCAGTTAGAGAGCCCCAGAGGACTGCATTCAGCTCCTGGGCCTGAGATTCCCCACCCCTGTGCTGTGCCATTGTTTGGGTTGCGTTTATGCCTTATAATGTGCCCCTTATTTATGCTGCTTTGCTCTTTTTCCTCCTTACAGTGTGTCCCAGCTCATGTGGCAAACACGCTTGTACTGACCAAAATGAATGTTGCCACCCGGAGTGCTTGGGAAGCTGTACGGCCCCAAACAACAACTCGGCATGTGTGGCTTGTCGCAACTACTACCACGATGGGACCTGCGTCGCCACCTGCCCGCTCAACACGTACAAGTTTGAGGGCTGGCGCTGCATCACGAAGGAGGCCTGCTCCAAAGTGGCCTTGGAACACTTCGAATATGACAGCTTTGTGATTCATGACGATGCGTGTGTGTCCGACTGTCCTCCTGGATTTGTGCGCAATGATACTCAAAGGTAACACACACACACACACACACACACACACACACATTGCAAGTTGCTGTACTCTTTGGGAAACAGAGTTGGAGAAAGGCTATTCAGACATGGAGGATATTGCAGTAGAGCATCTGTCCCATTTTCTAATATTCCATTAACAATGCAGTACCTCTTTTATTATGGAAATGTGGCTTTTTGACCAATGTACCAACTATGGGACGCGGGTGGCGCTGTGGGTTAAACCACAGAGCCTAGGACTAGTAGTGCCATTTGCTAAGGGTGCTGAGAATTGTTAGGATCAGAAGGTCAGCGGTTCGAATCCCCACAATGGGGTGCGCTCCCGTTGCTCGGTCCCTGCTCCTGCCAACCTAGCAGTTCGAAAGCATGTCAAAGTGCAAGTAGATCAATAGGTACCTCTCCAGCGGGAAGGTAAACGGCGTTTCTGTGCGCTGCTCTGGTTCGCCAGAAGCGGTTTAGTCATGCTCACCACATGACCCGGAAGCTGTACACCGGCTCCCTTGGCCAGTAAAGCGAGATGAGCGCCGCAACCCCAGAGTCGGTCATGACTGGACCTAATGGTCAGGAGTCCCTTTACCTTTACCAACTATTTATGTGTGGACCAGGGGTGGCCCATCCCGTTTAGCTGCCTGAGGCAAAACAGAAATGTGCCACCCTCTGCTTGCGCACTGCACACCCACAGCCTTGATACCCCTCTCGAAGCCTCGCTTCCTGGGGTTGCGTGGCTACTGCTTCTGGGTTCTGACAAGATCACATGACAGTTTTTTGTCACAGACCTCTGGAGGTCTCTATGATTTTGTAGGATGCTCGCGAGATCTTGCTGGGAGCCACTGCAGCCACTTGGGCAGTGGAGGTGGGCCTGGAGACGCCACTTGAATTCTGCCACCTGAGATGGCTGTGTCAGCCCTCGTTGATAGGCAGGTGTGTGCACAGAAACCAGACTTTTTTATTGCAGGAACATAACAGGGTTGGAGTAAGATGAGGGTCTTTTGTTATTTCCCTGGGAAGAGGGCTTGACTGTTAAACCACCTTAAGGAACTTCAGCTCTCTGAGGAGGAGAAGGCGGGGGGGGGGGCGCCTAACAACTATCAGCACCCTTAAAAACACTACAGCCCCCAGGATTCTTTGGAGGAATCCATGACTGTTAAAAGTGGTATAGTAGTGCTTTAAGTGTGTTGTGCCCATGAGGCAAGTTGAACAATCCATGGACAGGTATTCTTCCACTGCAGATCAACTTATTGTGTGCAGACTACTTCCTCTGTGTTGCAGTCAATGAGTAATGAAAATCTGTGTGAACTTGCCCCTAAATTGTAGCATTGTAGCATGTGTTTCATTTTTAAACCTTTGGCCAAAGAGCTTGGGTGACAGATTCTGGAGGGATGACCATGTTAGTCTGTTGCAGCAAAAAGAGACAGACTAACTTAATGGGTCAGAAGTAGGCCCAGAATCTTACTTTGTTGGGTGCAAGACAAATAAAACTTTGGCATTCTCATGAGTGGATGGTTAGATAAATGAAGACCATGGCCTTCCTCTTGAACTTTTTTTTGGGAAAAAAAGTTCTGTGGAGTGTTTGCCTTTATTTGTTCAGCGATTTCATTTTCTGTTGACATCTGACTTCTCGTGTTTTTTATGTTAATTTATCCAAACAAACCTTCCTCTGGCCCCCCAAAGAGTTCCTAGTTTATATACAGGTGCAAAGTACTGATCTTTGCCCCTCATTAGAAACCCAGTGTTTACTGGGAAAAGTTTTTTCCTTGCTGCCTCTGACTACTTGAGTTTTCAGGCAATTAAAAACACTCATAAAAAGCATAAGCCTCTTTATCTGAGCCTCTGTGTGGTAATGGAGAAGATGGGAAGTGGTGAATTGAAAGCCAATTAAATTTGTAGTGTCCCCTCCTCTCTTCCCCACTTGCCTTCCCATGATTAGCACTGATAGCTGCAAGGGAAGGGGTGGTAATTATTGGTGTGTTTACTTTTAATGGTTTCTGGCATGCACCAACAGGGCCATGTACTAAGAGTGCTTGAAATAAGTGAGGATTAATCAATCATTGGGTTGTTTTTGTTTTTGATTATGTATTCTGTGTTTCTATGTTATAACCTGCAGGTATAGGGCGGTATACAAATTTAATAAATAAAAAAAATTGTATGCTGCTTTACCAAAGTTCAAACCATGCTCAAAGTGGCTTACAACATATAAAACATTACACAATTCCAAATGTAGCAATAGTAGTTAGAAACAATAAACAAAACATCAAGTACACAACCAAATTGGACAGTTTCCACATAAATCATAAGATCTGAAATAAAAGTTACAAAAAATTAACAGCAACAACACACCCACACCCCGCCACCCAGCAATGCTGCCTCCTAAACAATGCCCCAGCCCAAGATTCTGTTCAGCAGCCTCAGCTTTTGTAGCTGGAGTCAGTCAGGGCCCCACCCTTCCAGGCCAGGTGGGAAAAGGCCTGCAAGGCAGGGAGCAGTTCTTCCAGGACTTACAGGCAGTGACTGAAGTATAGTCACTGTGGGGATAGCTGACTTGAATAATTTCCATGTGGCTCAGCCATGTAGTCAGCTGACATAAAACAGAGAAGAGTCATGTCTCTGCCCCCAAGGAACTGGCAGTAGGAATGAGAGAGCAGCCTTGCTGGAGCAGAGCAGAGTTCCATCTGGTCCAGTGTTCTATTATCACAAGGAGATATCTCTGGGAGACCCAAGAGCTGGACATTATCATCTTCATCATTATTATCGTCATTTATTTATTAATTGCCTTCTAAACCATCGTCTCAAGGTGATTTATGTAAAAAAAGGAACCTAGCCACTGTGTTCTGCACCAGCTGCAGCCTCCTGACCAGCCCTAAGTGTAGCCTTGCATAGAGCATATTGCAGTAACCCAACTACAGTGGTGCCCCGCAAGACGAATGCCTCGCAAGACGAAAAACTCGCTAGACGAAAGAGTTTTCCGTCTTTTGAGGTGCTTCACAAGACGAATTTCCCTATGGGCTTGCTTTGCAAGACGAAACGTCTTGCGAGTTCTTGCGAGTTTTTTCCCTCCCCCCCCCTTTTTCTAAGCCGCTAATAGCCGCTAAGCAGCTAATAGCCGCTAAACCGCTAATAGTGCTAATCCGCTAATAGCCGTGCTTTGCAAGACGCAAAAACCGCAAGACGAAGAGACTCGCGGAACGGATTAATTTCGTCTTGCGAGGCACCATTGTACAGTGGTACCTCGCAAGACGAATGCCTCGTAAGACGAAAAACTCACAAAACGAAAGAGTTTTTCGTTTTTTGAGTTGCTTCGCAAGACGGATTTCCCTATGGGCTTGCTTTGCAAGACGAAAACGTCTTACAAGTTTGTTTCCTTTGTCTTGCAAGTTTGTTTCCTTTGTCTTAAAACCACTTAAAATTCACTTCGAGGAGCAACTCATAGCACGCGGTGTGGTAGCCTTTTTTGAGGTTTTTGAAGACTTTGGTGATTTTTGAAGCTTTTCCAAAGTCCGTGCTTCGCAAGACGAAAAAATCGCAAGACGAAAAAACTCGCGGAACGAATTAATTTCGTCTTGCGAGGCACCACTGTATGAGCTGCTCAGTGCAGAGTAAATTGTGGCCAAGCTATATCCCTATCCAGGAACAGCCATAGCAAAAGTGTACTGCCTTTCTCTCTCCATTACTGAAGGTAATATATCGTATTGTTCGCTCCATAAGACGTACCTAGTTTTTGGTAGAGGAAAACAAGAAGAAGAAAAAATCCTGAATCCCAGAAGCCAGAACAGCCAGTGGGATCGCTGCGCTGCGATCCGTTGGCTGTCCTGGCTTCTGGCTTAGCCGTGCGCAGTGTCTCCCCGGCAGGGGATGAAGGCTCCCCGGGCAGGGGAAAAGCCCCCCAAGAGTAGCATACACGCTCCACGCGGCTCTTTAAAGGGAGCGCTGAGCAGAGCCTCCCACCTGCACTCGCTCCATAAGACACACACACATTTCCCCTTACTTTTTAGGAGGGGAAAGGTGCGTCTTATAGAGCGAAAAATACGGTAGCCATCAGGACTAAAAGCCATGATAGCTATATTACCTTCATGACTAAAAACTGACGACTTACGAGAAGGTGACCCTCTATAAAGAGGAAAAAGATTGGAAGTTCTCAAATATATGGACTTCTTGCCATATATTTGAATGTCCCACCACTTCCTCCTCCCCTTCCTCTCTCCTCCCTCATTAAAAGTGCACACAGAACGTAATTGTTTTGATTTATTATGGTTTAACTTGTGTTGTTTGACTATTGTTTTGTTTTTCCTTCTTCTTGGGGAAGTTCAATTAAAAAAACCTATTGATTGAAAAATGGCAGGTTTTTGCTGATTATTTGTTGCCCTTCTCTCCTGACAGCATGTTCTGCAGCCCTTGCGAAGGACCCTGCCCCAAGGTGTGCTCCTTTGAAAAGACGATAACCATTGACTCTGTCACGTCGGCAGAGTTGTTACAAGGATGCACAGAAATCAAAGGGAGCCTCGTTATCAACATCCGCCGTGGAAGTAAGAAGCAGTTTCTGTTCACTTGCTTGCGTGTGTGTGTGTGTGTGTGTGTGTGTGTGTGTAATCACCATCACTCCTATTTTTCTAGAAAATGTAGGTGCAGGAACTCACCACGAGCTTCTCCCTTGCTCTCTTAGAATGGCAGTGGTGCCTACCTGAGAGGTGCCGGAACTGAGCTCCTGTGAGCTCTGGCTGAAAAAACACTACTATTGTTTGAGAAGCGTCTCCATTTTGGATACCTTACAAATAATGCAAGCTTCTTTAAAAAAAAAAAAAAAAGTTTTCCCTTTTTAGTGGTTTATTTTTATTTTGTCTTGTTTATTTATTAAAAGCAACAAGCTATGCAGAAGGATGGTAAAGTAGTCCTTTAAAAGAAATGGAATAATGCTTGCTTGGTAGAATGCAAGCCATTTGCAAGAGGTACTTGCTAAAGCAGGTATAGGGAGGGAGGGAGGAAAGGAAGCATCCTTTGCCTTCAAACAGTCGGCAGACCGCAGGCAAGTTGAGTCTCCTGCCCTCTCCATTGGCATGGACTTCCCCCTTTCATCTCTGTGTTACAACACCTCCTGCCTCACCAGCAGAGTTTCTCTAATAATTACAGGGACTTCCCGCCTTCCTCCACTGCGTCAGTAAGGAAAATGAGAAGATTCCACTTGCCTGGAGTGCCTTAGCCAAATGGCTAAGGCAATTTCCAAATGGAAATATTTAGCATTTCCATTTGGATTCTTATTGGGAGCCCGAAATCTGCAAGATTGCTTATGGGCAACTTTTCAGCTTGTAACAAAATTTCTAGCTCTTATGAGTGGTAGAATGGTTTGGTAATCTCGTGAATCGTATTGTATTTTAACTTTTAATGTATCGCTTATATATTCAAAGCTTACTTACTTTCATTTATTTTTAAAATTGTCTAGGCCAGTGCAGTAAATTTGATGATGATGAAAAACTACATTGTGCTTATCTTTCCTGGTCCACCTCTCAGTTTATTTGGCTTCCCACCATGAATATAAGTATTTGGAAGTTTGATTGTTGGAACAGAATAAAATGTGTATGGGAAGCTTACACACACACACACACACACACACACACACACACACACACACACACGTATGCCAATAGGCTAAATCCACATACTTCTTACAGTTGAATTTTGTATTAGTTTGATCTGGGTAGAATGGCCTTCACCAAACTACTCTATAGGTGCCTACAAATCCCATACATCCCAGCCACCATTAGAACTCAGTGGTTTCTGACAATGGAAATTTTAGTCCAAAATATCCAGAGGGCACCAGATTGGGGAAGGTTGGAATAGAATATACAGTGTGCAGAGGAGCTCTTTCGTTCCACAATTGTTCAGACAATTACTGCCTCTTCTTAGATAAGGGAATTGAACTCACAGTATGACCTTGAAGGAGGGGATACTGAGATAAGGGCCACATTCACAACCATATATTTAAAGCACCATGATACCACTTTATAAACAGCTTTAGCTTCCTCCAAAGGATTCTGGGAGCTGTAGTTTGTTAAGGGTTTTATAATAGTTTAGGCTTGCCATATTTCAAAAAGTAAAATTCCTGACACCCCCTCTCTTTTGAAAGAAAGAAAGGACACATTTTCCAACTTCATCTCTCTCTCTCTCTCTCTCTCTCTCTCTCTCTCTCTCTCTCTCTCTCTCTCCTTTCTTTTCCCCACAGGGGAAAGGGGGCAGTGGCACAGCCTCCTCCCCAAAAAACAAAAAAACCCACCCCCACCCCCAGCGTCTTCCACCAGGGAGGAAAGAAATGGAGATTCCCTTTTGAGCCCCCGCCCCCCCGCTTTGGGAGGGTGGGACTGAGCAAGTAGCTCCCGAGCAAGTAGCCACAGGTGCCCTGTTCCCTTTTAGCCGGGCTCCTTGCCTCCTGCTCTGCAGCCTGGAAAGAGGAACGATTGTCCCCCTTGAGGCAGCAGCTGCGGCAGCTTTGAGAAGGTAATGCAGTGGCTCTTGAGAGGGGAGGAAGGCATGGGCAGGATAACTGAATTGTCTTTATTTTCCTCTCTGGGCGGCTGGTGGGTGCTCAGGGAGCTCTTGCCCTCTTTCTACCGTCTTCCATGCTCCCCTCCCCCTCAGTTGGGGCTGTTGCACGTGGGGAGGCATGGGGCGCAAGCGCGGTTTGGGTCTCCCACGTAAGGGGAGATATTCTTTCCATTGCTCAGTGGGGGGGGGGACCCAGAAATAAACCCCAGGTTGCCATATGTACGGGAAATTCCGGACATCTCTTAAAATTCAATCCCCCCCCCCGGACATTTTAGGCATCAAATTTCATGGCATGTCTGGAATTTTCTGGACGTATGGCAAGCCTAGAACCGATTCCCATCCCAGAGCTGCAATTCCCAGAGTTCTCTGTGAAAATTGGATTGATTGCTAAACCACACTGGGAATTGCATAACTGGGAGGGGAATAAGAATCTCCTACCAACTCTCAGCACCCTTAACAAACTGTAGCTCCCAGAATTCTTTGGGTGGGGGAAGCCATGACTGTTTAAAAGCAGTATCATAGTACTTTGAATGTCAGGTTTAAATGTGGCCTATGTCTTCAAATCAAATATGGGAGCAAAGAGCTGCTGCTGTTTAGAAGCTTGTGGTGTTTCTCCCCCCCCTTGTTTCTTTTTTAGTTTTTTTTTTTTAAGTAAGGGTGCATTTTAATGTTGGCACCTCCTTTTGCAGAGACGTTGGGTGGCACGTCTGTGGATTAAGGTATTTGCCCACTGGCAAAGTTTTTCCTGCAGTGTACATGATGCCCTCTTTAAATACTGGCGCCGAAGCTTCCATTCCTGCCCTCCCTGGTGCCATGAGCTGGCCTCACCAAGTACATGTCTTAACAGAATACAAGTGCTTAGTTAACGATTCGTCGGGGTAGTGAATCATACTCTGGGAAGATTCCAGCCAGTGCTAAACTTTAAAAAGTGTTACTCTTCTTCTCTTTCTTGAAATGTGTGCTTTGTCTTTATTATAAACAAGCAAGGAAGAATCCAGAGAGGAACACTATAATTTTGTCTGTTGCATTGAGCCACATTTCTGCTAGATATTTAAAGGCACCACGATACCACTATAAAGTGGTGGATTCTCCCAAAGAATGATGGGAGCTGCAGTTTGTTAAAGCTGCTGAGAATTGTTAAAAGACTGCAGCTTCCCTCACAGAACTACACTCCCCAGAGTTCCCTGGGAAGAACGATTGGTTGTTAAACCACTCTGGGAACTGTAGTTCTGGGAGGGGAATAAAGAAAAAGGGACCCCTGACCATTAGGTCCAGTCGTGACCGACTCTGGGGTTGCGGCGCTCATCTCGCTTTATTGGCCGAGGGAGCTGGCATACAGCTTCCGGGTCATGTGGCCATCATGACTAAGCCGCTTCTGGCGAACCAGAGCAGCACACGGAAACGCTGTTTACCTTCCCACCGGAGCAGTACCTCTTTATCTACTTGCACTTTGACGTGCTTTTGAACTGCTGGGTTGGCAGGAGCAGGGACCGAGCAACGGGAGCTCACCCCGTTGCGGGGATTCGAACCGCTGACCTTCTGATCCTAACAATTCTCAGCACCCTTAGCAAATGGCACTTCCCATAATTCTTTGGGGGAGCCATGACTGATTTTAAATATATGGTGTGGATGTAGCCTGAGTTCAGCAAGGAACTGTTTTGTGGCTCGTGGAGACAGTTCAATGAGGGTGAATAGGGCATTGTCCCACTAAACTCATTGTGCCCTCAGTCAGCCCCCCACGTCCAACTCTACAATTCTATGATACTGTGACCTGCTTGTCTTCTTAATTGCCACTACCAGTTCAAGGGTTGACCTTAGTCTCAGGGTTGCCCTTGTAGAGCTCAGTAGGGAGGAGTGTGGGGAGAAAACAAGAATTGGTTGATTCTGACCATCATTGGCTCTGGCTCCACCTACTGCTTGGCTCCCTGCCTTCTGCCCTACCAGCCCCAATGGGATCCAGCCTCCACTGATTACAACTTTGTTTCCCTCTGATAGCATTTTCACACCTTTCAAAACAGAACTTTAATTCTGCCTCATGTTGACTGCTAAGTTAGCTCATCGTTTGTCTTAACTGGATCTGCAAGAACAAAATGTCCAAGATAAGAGAGGCAGTTAAAAGCTATAATTTTGGGGGGGGGAGGGGGGTGACATTCCTTTTGGCCTGAGTCATGATACAGCCCCAGAAATACCATAATTCTTTCCCTCTATTTATTTCCCTAAAGCAAAACTTGTGGGAAACCTAAACCTTGCGCTCAAGGAAGTGATAAGCAGCTTTCTTAAAAGTGCTGTAGAGAATCTGTACTCCATTCATTCTCCTGTTAGAAACATGGACCGACTATCCTCCTTATCCTAATGGTACAGGAATAGGGAGGGCTAGTCTGGATGTCAGCTTTGAGTCCAGACCTATGGTTTTATGCCTGTATGATGGAACTCTGTAGAAAGAGAGGCTACTAAAGCGGTCCAACCAGTCTCTTTGTTAAATTAATAGCTGTAAGATATCTCTTTGCATGACTAAAGAGTACAGGCAACTAGTTGCCACAGAAACTACTGTGCTGGAGATGTATCCAGAAGGCCGGCCTTGCCCTGCCTCTTGCCCTGGCTAGAGGTGATATCCCTGGTATGTGTAGGAGAACAATAAACCTGGGCTAGTCTGATGTGGGCCTGGATGTGGGCAGACACAGCATCCACATCTATGGCTTTCAGGCGCCTAGAAACCTAATGAGGAAACAAATGCTACAGTCATACCTCGGGTTGAAGTAGCTTCGGGTTGAGCATTTTCAGGTTGCGCTCTGCAGCAACCCGGAAGTAACGGAACGCGGGTTTCGCCGCATGCACAGACGCTCAAAATGACATCACGCGCGGAAGCGGCGAAGCGTTTGCTTCAGGATGCGAATGGGGCTCCGGAACGGATCCCATTCGCATCCAGAGGTACCACTGTATTGGCACATTAATGACCTGAATTGTCTTTTGTTCTGCTTGTATGTACTGTATGTGTAAATAAAACCATATCTCACAAAGACAGCACAGTCTCCAGTGAACTTCATTCCAAGGAAACAAAACCTGGAGTATGCTCTGGCACCCCTGAAATCTTTCGTTTCTTAAGATTTTTTTGGGGGGGGTGTGTGCGGGTGACACTAATTTATTTGGAAATCCAAACACTCCTTTGGAGAGTTAACTAGGTGAAGCTTTCTTAGCACAGGGAGTCTGTTGGGAGTCTGTTGGGGCTTTATCAGAAGGGTTGAGACAGTGGAAATCCTACTATTCCAAATTACCCAACGAAGCTAAGTTGTTCTGGCAGTCCTGGACCTACTTCCAAAGGAAGTATTACTTCTCACCATGCGTAACTAACTTAAAAGAGTCCACCACTACAGAATGGGATGATGGTCATAAGCTTAGAGGCCATTAAACACAGATTAGACAAATTAATGAAGACCATGAGAGCCAACCTCCAAGAGTAGCAAACCTCTGGATAACTAAAGTTTCTAACCAAATCGGTGATGGGCATTGACCACTATGTCCTGTGTTTGAGAAGAGCCTTACTGGATCAGGCCAGTGGTCCATCTAGTCCAGCATCCTGTTCTCACAGTGGCCAACCAGATGCCTATGAGAAGCCCACAAGCAGGACCTGAGTGCAACAGCAATTCTCCACACTTGCTATTCCCCACAACTGGTATTCAGAGGCATGCAGCGTCTGACAGCGGAAGTAGAACAATAGCCATTGTGGCTATTGGCTGTTGAGAGTTGTATCCTCCCTGAATTTGTCTAATCCTAAATTGAGTTTACGGACCTTGCATAGCTTGAGGTTCCGGGGCCAGAGCTTCTCAGCGGGATGTTTTCTGTTAGCATTAGTATGGTAAAATTTACGTCTGTCCTGGAGCCTAACAGGAGCAGTGGCTTCCTGTATGTTTAAATTTACAACTGCATCAGAAACTCTTGCCAAAGCATTGGCTGTTGAAAGCTCAGAATCTGACGCTGGCACTAGCAGGGTGCATTCATAATGAAGGGAAGGCCATCCGTACTGGCCAGAAACTGACGGTGTAAAATTGTAGCGGTATCTTGTTTTGCGTTCCATTTGCCTTGTGTTCGTAGGTAAATCATAAAGGTTGGACTGCTGAACAAGGAGTCTGTATTTAATCAGAGAAGGCAGTCATTAGTATTCTGATTGGGACAATGTGCAAAGGGAAGCTTCTGAAACTAGCAGTTTTTCTTCAACTCTTCTTTCAGGCAACATTGCCTCGGAACTGGAGAACTTGATGGGCTTGATAGAAACAGTGACTGGCTATGTGAAGATCCGGCATTCCCATGCACTGGTTTCCCTTTCATTTTTGAAGAATCTGCGCTATATCAACGGAGAGGATCAGCTGGAAGGGTGAGCATTTAATTGCCATGTAATGATGTTATTGTTTCTACTATTTCTTCTGAAAACAGTGCTATTGGAGATACATTCTTTGGCATATATATACAGTGGTGCCCTGCAAAACGAACGCCTCGCAAGACGGAAAACCCGCTAGACGAAAGGGTTTTCCGTTTTGGAGGCGCTTCGCAAAACGAATTTCCCTATGGGCTTGCTTTGCAAGACGAAAATGTCTTGCAAGTTCCTGCGGGGTTTTTTCCCCTTTCCCCCCCCTTTTCCTAAGCCCTAAGCCGCTTATCAGCTGATCCGCTAAAAGCCGCTAAACCGCTAATAGCGCTAATCCGCTAAGCTGTCAATGGGCTTGCTTCACAAGACGAAAAAACCGCTATACGAAGAGCCTCACGGAACAGATTAATTTCGTCTTGTGAGGCACCACTGTATACACACACAATTGTGGTGGTCTCGGTCATGTGTTTGTGGAAGAGGCAATTCATGTGTTCTGACACCACTCCTTGTGGTCTCAAACCACAGGGTGATTGCCACCTTTGCACCATATGCATGCAACAAAATTTATCAGTAGTGGAGGGGAGACAGCATGTCAGAATCTTGCAGGTTGTGGTTGTTTTTGTGGCAGTGGAGTTTGTCTGGGAAATTGCTGTGTATGTTCTCTTTCTCTCTGCTCTCTCCCCCCCTCCCCCCCATTCCTTTTGGATTTAAGCTGTGACAGCAGTTAATAAACAAGATTTGGGAAAAACAGTTTGTGAACAAGGTGGTAGCAAGGTCATGGGAAAGGCACCGTATGTGTCTGATTTCTGATTTATCAGGTCTGAAAGGATTATGTTACAGCATGAGGGTTTCTTCACAAGCCTCCCTTTTTTCTCAGGCTGTGCTTTGGTGAGCTTTAAATTCTTAAAATTCCACTATGTGATAGAATAAGCTCGATTCTACACTCGAAAAATCCCACTGTCTCCCTTCCCCATGAATATTGCCCTGACGGTGCACTTTGAAAGCAGCAACCAAGTGTTTTTCTTCTTTCTGCTCCTGGCAAATCCTGGGATCTGCTCTTCTGCCTTGAATAAGGAAAATGCCTCGTACCAAGGGAGACCATTAGCCCATTTAGCATAGTACTGTCTGCACTGGCTGGCAGCAGCTCTTCAGGGTTTCAGACAGGGGACATTCCCACCCCTACCTGGAGATGTCGGAGGACATTTTTCATGTCAGGCTGATTCTCTGCCACTGAGCTAAGGCCATTCTCTTAAGACATGGGAGCATAAAAAATTGCCTTATACTGAGTCAGATCAGTGGTCCATCCAGCCCAGTATCTTCTACACTGACTGGCAGCAGCTCTCCAGGGTTTCCGGCTGGGGACACCCCCAGCTGTCTCTGAAGATGTCTACAGCTGAATGCAGCCATACATAAGAAGAACCTGCTTGATGGCCCATCTGTTCCAGTATCCTGTTCTCACAGAGGCCAACCAGATGCCTGTGGAAAATCTTAAAGCAGGATCCAAACACAAGAACTCACAACCCCTGCAGTTTTCGGCAACTGGTATTCAGAAGCATTGCTGCCCCTGACTGTAGAGGCAAAGCACAGCCATCAGGGCCGATGGCCATTGATAGCCTTCTCCTCCATTAATTTGTCACATCCTCTTTAAAAGCAACTATGGGAGTTCCCTGGGCCCTCCAGGTTTCTCTGCCTGACCCTCAGGACCAGCATTCAAAATTCACCAGGTGCATTTTGCACCTGGCTATTGGCCACTTGTGACCAAGTGAAGAAAGATGCCAGGATGGCCTCTGACAACTCCACTATCTGGAGATACATGCCTGGGGATCCTGGGATCTTGACTGTTTTCACACACGTAACAACACCTCCTGTAAAATTCTGTCTATGATATTTCATCTGCACAATCCTAACCCAATTCCAGGAACCAAAAAGTCATTGAAAAATATGACTTCTGAGCCACCTGGCCCCCAAATGGCAACTAGGCATTCTGTTTTGGCAACTGTAATCCTGGTCTAAGGAGCCATTTGGTGCGTAGCTTATATATCTGAGTTTCGGTTCGCGTCTCCACTCCTCCACATGCAGCTGCTGGGTGACGTTGGGCTAGTCACACTTCTCTGAAGTCTCTCAGCCCCATTCACCTCACAGAGTGTTTGTTGTGGGGGAGGAAGGGAAAGGAGAATGTTAGCCACTTTCAGACTCCTTAGGGTAGTGATAAAGCGGGATATCAAACCCAATCTCCTCCTCCTCTTCCTCCTCCTCCTCCTCCTTCATTCACACTCTCCTTGAGTGCTGGAATGTAACTGGAATGTGCCCTTGAGGTCTCATAATGCCTCACACTTCCATGGATGGAGGATAGAAACTGGCCTACTGGTGGAAAGTAGCATTTAAATTCATTGCTATGCCCTCTTTAGCCTCTGGCCCTACCTAACCCTGACATGTGGTCCCCATTAGGTTGCCCAGAAGATAATATAGTCCTTAAATTGGAAAAGATTTGTTGTCCCTTGATTTAACAGTACAGCCCTCTGCCACCCATTCTTACCAGTGTGGAAACAAGTAACCTGCAAGCAGTACTGTCTACCAATTAAACACATAGCCATGCTCGCATGTTTCTCAGGGTACTCTACCGCATATAGTTACTGAAGACGTGTTTGTTTCTATTCCTTGCAATAAAGGTGTTGCTGCATGGTACTATGGCCATGTTTTTCAGAAATGTGAAAGATAAATCTCATAAACAAATCCTTCAAAGTTTCCAGTCCACAAGGGGGTTATTCATTCACATACCTCTATTCCTAAATCAGTCATTTGCAGGCAAAAAGAAAGGGAGGGAAACCAGCTTTTATCCTTTTATTTCCTGAAGGCAATGCTTCACTTTCCAGGGACGATTAGACAAGTGTCTCTGTTTACAAGGCTACAGCAAGAATCCTAGTTTGACTTTTGGGCCATTACTGCGCCTTTAGATTCTGGATGCTTCAGGAGAAGCAAGCAAAAGCACATCCTTTGGGTGCAGAAGGTTCTAGTTCAGTCCCTGGCAACTCCTCAGTGTCTGACACGCAAGAGAGCTGCCGCAAGCTGACATTGACAATGCTAGGCTATATGGACCAGTGGTCTGATTCTGTGTAAAGAAGTTCCCTATGTTTCTGGAGCCCCAATGGTAATTAGTGCACTATTCCTTAGTGGCATTGGATGCCTGCAATGCACAGCACTCTCCAAAGTGCCTCTTAATCTGCTGTTGCAGCTTTTCTAGGGTGGGGGAAGTCACTCTCTCCGAGCATCAGTGATTCTTGTGGGGGTTCTCCCTAGCAGAGCAAAGAGTGCCCCCCCCACTTGTGTGGATTGTCAGCCTTGTAAGCTCCCTACTGTAATGTTCATTTGTTTTATTTGCAGGGAGGCAATAAGCAGAACAGAAAATGTGTACAGTTGTTGGCAAAGACTGGTTTTGCTTTCAAAACATTCCTGTCCTCTCCCTCCCTTATTTTTTTATAGGAATTACTCATTTTATGTTCTGGACAACCAAAACCTGCAACAACTATGGGACTGGAGCCATCACAACCTGACCATAAAGGAAGGCAAGATGTACTTTGCTTTTAATCCCAGACTCTGTGTTTCGGAGATCCAGGATATGGAGAGGGTTACTGGAACCAAAGACCGGCAGAGTAAAGGCGACATAAATCCAAG
Source organism: Podarcis erhardii (assembly GCF_964252035.2). NCBI lineage: Eukaryota > Metazoa > Chordata > Lepidosauria > Squamata > Lacertidae > Podarcis > Podarcis erhardii. The sequence goes on from NC_138503.1 coordinate 22,673,110, forward strand.
GAACAACGGAGAGAGAGCGTCCTGTACGTAAAGGAAGTATAAGATAATGATGATTCTGTCACTTTTGTTACAGCTGCAATTAATGAAAGTTGTTAGTTCTTGTGCAAATACTCTTCAAGTGCCTTGCAATATATTTAAAAACAAAAGTAAAATTACATTATACTAGAAACATATTTACACAAAAACACATGCAATTCATTAAAAGTACACAAAGCAATCCCATAGCAGCAGAAAGCTTCAATGGCACACTAGCACCAGACAACATCATTGTACTGCATCGAAAACCAGGGAAGGGAAAAAAAAAGTTATGTTTTTCCCTGGTGCCAGAAAACCAGGCGTCTCACTGAGGAGTGTGTTCCACAAAAAGGCAACCACATCTAGCTCAGGACTGTCTACATTAAATGGCATTCTCTCTCAGACAGGAGAATTTTACAACCCTAACTAGAGGTGTTGGGTCCTTCTGCATTCACTGCCATTGAATTGCTGGCCCTTTCCTGGTTTCTGGTCCTCATTTAAAGACAGGCCTGCTTTTTTGTTGAGTGGGCAGTGGGCTCATGAGCCCTAGACGAATAACAGGTGCCTGGACTGCTGCTGCTACCGCTGCCACCACATCTCATGCCAGCCTTTGTTTGTTTCTTAAAACACACACAAACACACAAAAGAGCTTTCTGACTTGCTTGCCTTCAATGCAGAGAGAGAGGGAGAGAGACTCCTCAAACAAGCTAAATGGGCTTTGAAATGCTGGCAGTTTTTTGAGCCAGAATACAAAAGGGATGAAGCACTGGTAGTTCTCTTGAGATTTGCAAGCTTCTTTTTAGAAACAACAGAAGCAAAGCAAGCAAGAACCTGCTTCCCCGTTTGACATTCGGCATGCTGGATTCTCTATGCGAGAATTAAGGGTCTTTTAAAAAAACAACATACACAAGCACACACATCTCTTTTTGTTTTGAATTGGATGGCTTTGGAAGATGAGGAAAAAAGTCGCCTGTTCACTTGAACAGTGAGCTTGGCGCTCTAGACAAACCCAGCCGTCCCCAGTGCCAGGTAGGACTGGTCTAGAGGGTAGGGTGTCCCCTCCCCTGCCTGATGAGTCTGAAGACTCGAGAATCCAGCCTGTCTCAGCTGGATGGAGGTCCTATCCCGGGAGGTAAGAACTTCCTTACATGAACAGAAGTTCATAGTAAACAAGCTTCCGATTTAATTTGGCAGGGACTGGCTGAATCACTTAATATGAAACATATAAAGAATAGGTCTGGGTGATAAATTGATATGTTGTCCAAAACTGGTTTGAAGACCATATCGTGATAATGGTTTTAGCATTTTTGACCTGGAAGTATTGCAAATCATGGTGTATGTGTGCACACGCACTATGCAAAAATCGTGATGCAGGGAAAATGTGAAGCCAGCCAATGCTCCTACATAGCTCCACCCTCATTTCAGACATTGTGGTATATCAGTATATTGTGATATTTAGCTGGTGACGCAGGTGGTGCTGTGGTCTAAACCACAGAGCCTAGGACTTGCCGATCAGAAGGTCGGCAGTTGGAATCCCTGTGACGGGGTGAGCTCCTGTTGCTCGGTCCCTGCTCCTGCCAACCTAGCAGTTTGAAAGCACGTCAAAGTGCAAGTAGATAAATACGTACCGCTCCGGCGGGAAGGTAAACGGCGATTCTGTGCGCTGCCCTGTTTCGCCAGAAGCGGCTTAGTCATGCTGGCCACACGACCCGGAAGCTGTACGCCGGCTCTCTCGGCCAATAAAGCGAGATGAGCACCGCAACACCAGAGTCGTCCGCAACTGGACCTAACTGTCAGGAGTCCCTTTACTTTTGCTATATCATGATGTTGAAAACCAGATATCGTCTATCTCTAGTTGGGAAGCTCTTGGTGTTGAAGGACTTTGAAGCAGGGAAGGAGAACCCATTTCAACTCAAGGGCCATATTATCTTCTTGGCAACCTTCTGGGGTCCACATGTCAGCGGTGGGTGAGGCTGGAAGCAACAATAGGCAAGTTAGAAAATGTGAAATTTTCCCTTGTACAGACAGCTAGTTTTGTCACACACCCCACACTATCCTGCATCTAGGCAAGCAAGAAGCATCAAGGACATATTCCAGCCAAGCAAAAATGCTCAACGCAAAGCAGGGCTGGTGTGGGGTGTGGCCTGAATAGAATCTTGAGGTCCTGACAAAGAAGCATTGGTTACCAAGCCTGAGGTTCCTCACCCCTACCTGTATAAGGCTGATTTACACATTCACATTCCTGTAAGGGGGGGGGGTGCATTTGTGCTTACAGGAATGTTTTACCTGTCACACCTTAAGTGCCAGACAGCCCCCACCCCAGGCCTCTCACTGCAGGAGAAGACAAAGGCCATAACCCCCCTAATCTACAGCCAGTTTTATCAGTAGAAAACTATTCTGAAAGTAGGGTGATCCATGATATTCCTGAGTGTAAGTAGACCGTAAGTGCCGCTGTGCCAATTTGTAGCCTGTGCTACTAAAAAGTAAAAGCAGAACAATGATAGAATTAGAAATGAAGTTGGAATGTAACAAAAATCCTTGCATGTGTTAACACTTACATATTTGTGACACTTCAGCTCACTTGCTGTCCTGCATTTTTCAGGTGAAAGCCACATTCTGAAATTCATTTCCAACACAACCAGGAAGAATCGGATCATGCTAACCTGGGAACAGTATCGCCCCAAAGACTACAGAGATCTGATTAGCTTCACTGTTTATTACAAAGAGGCGTGAGTATACACATCTCCGGATGATACCACTTATGTGTGTGTTTTGTGTATGTGGGGTGGAGGGAGGAAAGGGTAGCAAATTGTATGAAGGATGCTACTGATTGAGGAAGAAGAGGGCCTGGATCTCCATGTAGCTCCTACTAAAGACCGCAAGTTGAGGACAAAGAGCAAATGCTGTTAAACTATAGCAAGGATTAGATAGCATTTTAATTGGGTCCTTTCACCAAAGAGCTTTATCCCAGGTAGGCTGAGTGAGGTGTGCATGTGTATGAGAGACTGGTGTAAGGTAATAATCCACTGAGTACTATGGCTCAGTGGAGACTTGAAATGAAGTCTCACCAGTTGAGGTTTTCCAAGGGTATATATGCAACTGTTTAAAGTTGTGTGGTGATTGTTCATATCACGTACCTATAGCAAAAAATGTTTGCAACATGAAAGGGTAGAGCACCTCTTGAATACAGTGGCCACATAACGTTAAACTATGGTTTGTTGCAATATGGTTGAGCCTGAAGATGCCTGATCAAAGTGTTTGGCTTGTGTGCTCCACTTTCTTTCTCCTCCTACACTGGAGAAAGACAAGCTGCTAAAGAATCCCATTATGTTTAAGCCTGGTTTAAATCACTCTGCTTAGTTTATCAAGTCAGCTTCATAACCCATGGTTTGATGTTGGCTTTCTATGACAACAACAACAACAACAACAACAATTTATTTATACCCTGCCCATCTGGTTTCCCCAGCCACTCTTTTGTGAAATTTTTATTCCTTGGTGTTTTTCAGACTCTCATGTCTGCTTTGTTAACCTTGCTACCTGTTACTTTGCAACCCGCCCTCCTATATTTTCTTCTATTACCCATCTTTTCCCTTGCCTCTTTTTAATTTTCTCTTCTTATTTCTGACATTGTAAGTGGCGCTGTCACTTTCAGTATGTAAAAAGTTATGGAATATCTTGCCATCCACAGTATGTTTCCATCTTGGCTAGAATTTTCCCCATCCCCTTTCTCATATTCCTTTCCTTTGGCTGCATTCAGACATAATAATAAACTCAATAAGGCTTATGATAGGAACAATAGTAGATGAGCTCACATGCTCCTTCCTCCTCCAGCACAGCTTTGAGGAGGCAATCTGAAGTCTGCTTTCAATTTACCACAGCTCAGCATTGCATCTGGACTGTGAAATCTGGTTAGTTATTGTTTATTGAAGTGAGCCACTTCCATAAACCATGGTTTGAAGTTGGCTTCCTTAAGTAAACCATATTCGAGGCTAACCACAGTTTGTCCAGGTTCAGTCATAATGCTAAACTGTGGTTAGTCAAAAATAAAAATGGAATCTTCTGATTTCGTCATAGTTGTAATGGAGGAGTGGGGAGTGTGAGAGCCCAAGGCTTGGGTAGGGTTGTTCTTTTAATGATAAATCATAGTTTTACTCTTGAATGCATTCAGCGTCTCTTGTGCACCTAGATTGTGACTCTGTGGGCAAGGCCTCTTAATTCTTTTGTGTATAGTGCTTTGGTGTAACCTAATATTTTTACCATTGTTGCTTCCAAAACTTTTCAAAGTTGTGTGTAAAATAGTAGTTTGTGTTTCAGCCAGGAGTGGGTGATGAGTGAGTCGTTTAAATAATGCCACTCAGTTGACTAAACAAACACTGACAGTAAAAATCTGTCAAAACAGTGGTTTTCTCTTAAATATTGATCTGTTCCCCTTTGTTAAGCACTCGTTAAATATAATTAGTGATTGTGTATGTATTTTGACTAATAATAGAAGGAGACTGAATCCATGGGGTCCTGGTGAGATGGACGAGGGCAGCCTTTCTCAACTGGGTGCCATCCAGATGTTTTAGATGGTGCCAGTGGGAGCTGATGGGAGTTGTAGTTCAAAGCCTCCAGAGGACACCTGGTTGTGAAAGGCTGGATTGAAGGGCCACCTTTTTTTCCTCGTGGCAAGATTGCTTATGACATTGCTGTTTTCAAAGAGTGCCTCTTGCAAAGCTTGCAGGATGGTGATGACAAAGAGGTTGTCCCCCCATCTTACAGAGGGCAGACTGGCCTTAACCAGAAGTCAGGCATTAAGGCTATATTCACACCATACATTTAAAGCACTGTGATATCACTTTAAATGATCGTGGCTACCCCTGGAGAATCCTGGGAAGTGTAGTTTGTTTAGGGTGCTGAGAGTTGCTAGCTGGCCCCTATTCCCCCCACTGAACTACAGTTCTCAGAGTTCCATGTGAAGAAGGATTGATTGTTACTCTGGGAATTGTAATTCTGGGGTGGGGGTGGGATTGGGTCTCCTTAAGAATGACAGTTCCCAGAATTCTTTGGGAGAAGTCATGGCTGTTTAAAGTGGTATAAAAGTGATATAAATATATGGTTCAGATGGGACCTATATGAGTGGTGTGAAGGCAAGAAACTGAAGAGCAGAATGAGATGGGTGAATTCTCACAGGGGCTGTATAATTTTTGATAAGAAGGAAGTAATGGAGTTTTCAGACCATTGACTAGGGAGCTAAAAGAGTGCAAGATTGATAGATTTAAAGCAGGAGAGGGTGGAAGGTAGACTGGTACCCGCTGGGAAATCTTGGGGCAATCTTCAGTAGATCATCAAGGATTTTAAACATAGCAACATCAAACTGAGCATTCAGCTACGTAATTTAGGTTGGAAATAAAGAATGTGATCCCTTCTGTGAGAGGACTGTGGGCTCAGCTGAGTTCTAATGCTGAAAACAAATCTTTAGGCTTAGAATGTGCTCAGAGGCACCCTTGTGTGCCCTTTCCATCTGCTCTGTTTGGTAGATCTTGGGTTCTGGGCAGGGGGAGTAGATCTGACAAGTTCTGCCTACCCCTGAAGTCTGCCCACCTCATGAGTAGTCAGTCTATTGTAGGAAATAAATTCTGCCAGTGGTGGCTGTTAATATCACTTCAGCATTGTGATGATCCCACAATCGTAAGGGACAAGTGCAATCCCCACCTCCCTATATAAAAAAAGTAGTGTTGGGACGAACCATCCAAGTCCTTTAGTGGAGGCTGCAAGCATGCATCTTGTCCAAGAGGAGTAGGAGGTTCTCTTTATTTCTTTATTTTCTTCTTTTGCTTTATGTCTGCTTTAGCCAGGGAGCGGCTGAATAAAAAGCTGTTTGCTTTTGTCTTTAACAAAAAGCTTCATTTTGTGGGAAACAAAAACAACAACGGTGGCCTGCCCCTTTTGGAGATCCCTTGTCATTTCAGGAACTTGCAAAGGCTTGGTTTCCTAAATATGAATAGAACTTGAGAAATAAAAACCTGGGATTCTCCAGGGTTTTTTTTTTTATATTCCTTCTATAAAATGCTGAAGTTTTATTGTTATGCATTTCATTGGGGGAAAGTTGGCATGAAGCTTCCATCCTTAAAAGTTTTTAAAGCGATTTTTGTTAGAAGTAAAAAATTCACAGCCCTCTTTGGTTGCCTGTTTCCAGACCTTTCAAGAATGTGACAGAATATGACGGGCAAGATGCGTGCCGCTCTAACAGCTGGAACCTGGTTGATGTGGACCTTCCTCAAAATAAAGAAGACAATCCGGGGATTTTGCTACAGGCGCTTAAACCATGGACTCAGTATGCCATTTACGTCAAGGCTGTCATGCTCACTATGATGGAGAATTACCATGCTCATGGAGCAAAGAGTGAGATCGTCTACATCCGAACGAAAGCTGCAGGTAAAACAAAAACCCAAAATATTGTGTCCAGTATTCGTCATATTCTGACATTTTCAAAATTCATGGAGGTTTCTTAACTCCATTAACTTTCAGAGGGTTTATTGTGAGTAAAACTCTGTTGAATACAACTGCGAGACAGCACTTGGTCCCGATAAATTACTTTGCGCTTTTGAAAGATGGTATTGCTTTGACAGAGAGGGCTGTGTGCTTGGAAAACCAATCCACAGTGCCTTCAGTGGGTAATATAAACTAACAATAAATCTCAAGTGTTTCGGCTTAATTAGGCTTTGGCTGCAAAACATAGATACTAGGATGCAGCTCAGATTTTGTCCTGCTGTGTCCCGGTGGGATTTGCTTATGAGTAAATGTGCATAGTAGCATCAGGCTATTAGTCAGTACTCTGCGATTTATATTGGAAGGGGAGGTGTTGCACAGGTTTTCCAGCAGATGGCCAGAAGATACGGTTTGTTGGTTTTTGCAACATCTCATCCAAGCTTTGTTTAATTCAAAGATCCAGGGATTTTTGATATGAAAATGCAAAAACAAGGAGCAAAAATAGTCACTGTTGAATTTTAGAATCAGCTGCTTTAATGTGGCTTACCAGTACGAAGGCTGAATGCTACCAGGGCTGCAGTTTTTTCAGAAGTAAATAGCGTATTTTTTGCACCATAACACTCACTTTTTTCCTCCTAAAAAGTAAGGGGAAATGTCTGTGCGTGTTATGGAGGGAATGCCTACAGGTGGCATGCCTACGGATTTTCCTCCTCTAAAAACTATGTGCGTGTTATGGTCGAGTGCGTGTTATAGAGTGAAAAATACGGTACATTGCAGAATCAAAAGCTCTGGCCAGTTCATTCACACATATGCATAATTTGGTGCCCTTCTGTTGAACCTACATTGAAGTTCTGTAGAAGTTTGACCTGTGATGGCCAAGTCAGGACTTGGTTCTACAGTCAATGGGTAATGAATGAGCCTTCTCAGATTGTTATTTTTATTTTATTAATTTTTTTTTTCAATACTTGGTAAAGATATGGCATCACAAACTCTCACAACTGAGACTGAATACACAACATAAGGTAAAATAAAGGAGGCATAGGTTATATTATTATCAAACCAGTAACTAGAAATGCTTAGGAATTACATCTGAGCACGAGGGCCTTTGCAAAATTGGAGTAAGTAATTTACTCTCTTGCTTATTAACATAAACAGTGAGAGGTGTTGCAGGTAATGGGGGACGATTTCTGCATTTTGGCTTTCTCTGTCACAGCCAATCTGCAGATTCTGCTCCAGCAACCTCTTAGACTAAAATGTCTGTGGTATGTCCAGTGCTGAGCAGCTTCCGTAAGTGCAGTTACAAGTAAGAAAACAATTCACTCTATATTGCACATTTCACATTGTATCAGGCAATTTTGACAATAAAGCTAGTCCAGGGTACATTGAAAAAAGTTGTTGCACTATAGCTGAGACTTGCTGAAGAACTCCTCACAACACTTGTATGACTGGACATTCCCACCACATGTGGAAATAACCCACCAACCTTTGCAACCCTCAATATTGTTCAACTTGGCCAGTGTAAAATACCATTAGGTTAACTCGTCATAGCTTCCCTAGTTTGGGATGATACATTTTTTATGGAGATACATGCCATATATCATTCCACACATTCTATGCTATCAGGCCCAAGCTTCCCTAAGACTTTTCGGCGTGGTCCTTAGATTTCTGATGCCTCTGTGCTTCCTGAATTCTGGTTGAGAGAGGATAGATGTTGTGTTGGCTAGGTGATGGGAAAGTGCTACACAGCTGTACCTTGGAAGTCGAACGGAATCCATGCTGGAAGTCTGTTTGACTTCCAAAACATTCAAAAACCAAAGTGCAGCTTTGGAAGCTGTGGAAGCCCCATCGGACGTTCAGCTTCCAAAAATAGTTCTCAAACCGGAACAGGGTTTGCGGTGTTTGGGAGCCAAAACATTCAAGAACTAAGCTGTTTGAAAACCAAGGTACGACTGTATTTGTGGGACCAGCTATGGTGAGGTTGGGGAAAGTTTAATGCTGAAAGAGGGAAGCAAGGAGTCATCCTAGCTGCCCCATGCAGGTAGGTCTCCAGTGACAACAGATTTTGATGTTTCGTGCGCAGGGGCTGTTTGGTTGTTGGCACATCAGGCAGCTCCTACAGACCAGTGACGGCTTTAACTATACAACGCCTCTCCACCTTGGCCTTGCCAGAACTTAATTGTATCCAATACAGGGCTGTGTGTGGAGAGGTGATAATTGTCCGATTAATCAAACACAGATAAATCCCCAACAGCATTTAATCATCTTGAACGAAGTCTCTCTTAATTGAAAATGGAAATTGTATCTGATTCAGTGCAGAAACGGGATTGATTCTGGTTCTGCTTCAGACAGGGATCTTGGGGGGGGGGGTATGGATGCCATTCTCTGCAACATACACTTTTTGTGATAAAAAGAAGTCTCATTTCTCCTGAAACAGGGTGTCTGATGCTTTGAAGTTCTGTTCTGTTCCTCTTTAAACTCCCCATACTCTCCCAGGCTAGCTGGAATTAAATATGTTACGGTTATTTGCATTACTAGAGTCCTGAATGTGTTTATTTTTAGCTCAGAATCTCATGTATTAAGAACGAGAGTATGCACATCCCTGACCATATTTAAGGTAGCACAAATTATTATATTTGTTGTAAATTCTCTTAATTTCCATTTTTCCTTGGAAAGCCAAGAGTGTGCACAAGGATTTCCCAGTGGTCTCCAATCCAAGTACAGAGCTTCACCAATCCTATAGCGCTGGGTACACCTAGACCATTTACTGGGCTAATCTGCTTAGTTGGCTATGCCTTGATGCCATTGGTTTTTTAAACTTTCCTCCTTCAAAGAACCCGTTGCACGTCAGGAATTCCTGTGTGTTGCAGAGGGAATGGCGTAGCATTCTGGGGAGCCTCCTAAGATGCATGTTGTGTTCATATGGGGCACTGATTAGACCTCTCAGGCCCTCCCCATTGTCCCATGTGAACCGAGAGTGCATCCCAGTGCATAGTCAAGTCTCTTTTGTGGGCTGCGTGTTGCGGGGGGGGGGGGGGGGGAGTTGTGACAGGGAGAGAAGCCAGAGGCTGCCTTTCAGAGAAGCTTCTCTGACACAACTGATCTTCTAATTAAGGAACATTGATTATGCTCCTGAGGAACCACAGGTTCCTTTAATGAGTGTCAGGTTCATTTGGGGGCATATGAACCTGTGTTGCTTTGCTGACCTTTGCTGACCTTTTTAGGCATAGGAGCACAACTGCCACAGGAACCTACAAATATCCATTTCACGGGGGGATTGGTTATGCTCAGAACTGCCTCCACCCCACAAAAAAGAGGCAACCCTTCCCATAAAATAGATAAAAGCAGGATTACCCCCCCCCCCAAGCAGGCAACCCCTACCTAGTAAAAAAAGAAAAGAAAAAAGCCAAACCCCCCAATTTTAAACAGAATCTTAAAATTACGGGGCAGGAGGTGTTGGCAGGCATTTCCATTCCATTGTTTTGCATTCATTGTACACCACTTAGAGACTATTGTAATGGACCAGTACATTAATAGTCTAAACCCATAATAAATACATAAGGATGTGCATGTTGGGTGCTGTGTTGTCCTGTATTTGTACTTTAGCTCTGGTGAATGAGCAAGGATATTATTTTATTATTTTTTTAATTTGTATACCTGTAGATCTGAGAGCGGTTCACAATATATCCTGCATGGAGAACGTTAACAATGGTTTTCTTCTCTGTAAATATAATCTCATTCTGTTTCTGACTTTAGGAGGTGATAATCACCTTGCAGGAATTTTAATTTTCTTCTTTTCTTATGTCCCCCCCCCCCTTAGTACCTTCTGTTCCTCTGGACGTCATTTCAGCTTCCAATTCTTCCTCTCAGCTGATTGTGAAATGGAACCCACCCACTTTCCCCAATGGCAACCTCTCCTACTACATTGTGCGGTGGCAACAGCAGCCTCAGGATAGTTACCTTTATAGGCACAACTACTGCTCCAAAGGTGAGACCAAGGTTGAAATGCCCTTACACAAATTCAGGGTTTCTCCTCATCTTAGCACTTTGAAAATTCCTAAGATTGCAAAGAGCAAGGATAGGGAAATCTTTTGCCACCGCCCCACCGCCCCCAAGTTGTGGGGTTACAACTCTCAACAGTCTTGAATGTTGGCTTTGCTACCAGCAGTCAATGTGAGATGCTGTTCAGCAACACCTTGGTTGCTGAATTATATCTCCCTTGGTTCATTGCGGGGTCAACATATGGTCTTTTAGGGAAGGACCATAGCTCAGTGGTAGAGCATCTGCTTTGCATACAGAAGATCCTAGGTTTAGTCTCCATCATCTCCGGGTAGGACTGGGAGAGACTTCTGTCTGGGGCTGATGGGAGTTGGAGTCCACCAACTTAGGGAGAGTACCAGGCTAGGGAAAGGCTGGCTTGGCTTTTCACAAAATTGGCTGCAGATCATCAAGGTGTGGTCTACACATGCAGTAGAGTGAAGTAGCAGAATGGGCTGTACAGCGTCCTACAGCTGGTAGGTACTGTTTTTGAGTATTCCTCCATATTACAAACAAAGGGAATCTCCTAGCAAGTTTAAAAAATGGAACAAAAATTCTAGCACCCTAGAGAAATTCTAGTTCTCATTTCAGGGAATTGGAGAATGCAGAGGAAAATTTGTAAGTGTGATTTCCTCTGCCTGGAGGCAAAAGTAGTATGGGATGCCTCCATACTGCCAGTATTTCATGGGAGTGATTGAGTAGCATACCAGAATTTTAGGTTTGTGCATTTAAAGTGGATTAAAGTTCTCCGACATTCTAGTACAACAAATCCACTTAAAAAAGAGAAGATGGAATTTTTGAAGTTTGGAAAGTGGCAGAGAAATGTATTGAAAAGTGTAAATATCCCACATGCAAATCAAGATGAATGTGGAATGAATGCTTTCTCTGGGTCTCTCTGTAGAAGCTGCTGCCAAATTGGGTTATTATCAAACATTTCTTCCTATTTGTTTGCAGGGCAGTTAAATGTCAAAAAAAGAGAGACTTCTACTCACCATGAATGGGAATTCTGAATCTCATAGAAGCTGCTGCCAAACTGTGTTATACTGCCATCCGGCAGTCAACAGGCAAAATAAGTTTAAAAATACAAACAATTCCTATGTAGCTCCTCCCTGTCCCTTCTGGAGCCAGTTTCTCTTTTGCGTGCATCGAAAGCAGTCGTGTAAGACTCCTGGCTCCATCGTCAAATTTCAGACATTATCCCTGATTGCTTCTCCCTTTCACCTTTGTTTGCCTTCATTAGAGCCCCTTCTGGCTGACCCCCTCCTTTCTCTATTTTACTCATAACTTTGTTAGTTAGCTCCAGTGTGGCTTCCTCCAAAGCATTTTCCTGCTCTGCTTTTAAGCGTCCAGACCCATTTTTACTTTCATTTTCCACTGGACCTAGATGAGTCTTCCCTCTCCTCTGCTTGTCACTGCCTCCCACCTTGCCTTAAGCCCATTGATCTGTGCTCTCGGCCTGTCTTGTCCCTGCTCATAGCAGCCTCTCAGCTCTGCTTAAGCCTTAGCCCACGGGCAAGTGGGGGGGGGGTGGCGGCAGAGAATTCAGTCTCTCAGCTATGCTTAAGCCTTAGCCTACAGGCAAGGGAAAAATAAAAAAGAATTCACTTTAAATATGTGCAAGGCCTTAAAGAAATCATCCACCTCATGCAGGGAGCTAATGACTGCTACACTGCAGTTTTCTTCCTTACAGGCTAAGGACCCAGCCTCTGTGAGCACAACTTAATGATGACATCCCCCTACTCCGTTGACTGCGCATCAGTCTTCAACCATCCTTTCTGCTTCTCAGCCTTGATGTCAGCTTTCCCCCTCCCTAAGGGTGCTCTACAATGAATGCCTTAGATCCAGAGAGGGTATGCAAGTAGTTTCCCCCTGGCTGCTTTCAATCTTGCCACCCAAGGGGGCACTGTAAGTGGAAGATCAGCAGCTGGCATGACCCACTGCTCCTATGGACATGCACTCAATCAGAAGGGCAAGGAGGCAGAAGAGTTTTCTTGGGGCAAAGAGGAAGCCCCAACTCAGCCTACTTGCTGCTCCCCTCTGCAAGTGTTTGGAGAGCTCCCCCTCTCTCCTGGGCGGTCCTCTAGAAATCCCACAGAAGCTCCTACAGTTTTGGTTTAGCAGCGCATAGCTCCCTCGCAAAAACTATTCCCTCTGGCAGCAGCATCTTCTGCCCTTGGCACACAGCTGCAGACTCCAGCTATGCCTGATCTGCATCCAGAGTTATTGCACTGGGTTTGCTGGTAGATTTGGCCAGAAATGCAATTATGCCTTCCTCCTCTCTTCAACCCTAGGTCACTTTCAATCCTTCTAGTTCTGCTCCTCCTCCTACACACCAGGCCAAAAGATGGTCTAGAGTGTGACCTTCCCGTAGGGTTCCTCAGTGCCTCCCATGGGGCTCTTCTTCCCCCAAAGATCAGGAATCAGAGCATCTCTCCTTCAGTGAAGAGGGTGTCAATTGGAGTAGTGAATTAGAAGTGGAGGAGTCAGAATCTGATAGATGATTTCAGGACTCCCATTACTTCATGCTTCTAGGCAAGGCTAAGGAGACACTCTAACTCATTGATCTTCCTGCAGCCACTTCTACTTCTGCTGACAAGGTGATCACAGCGGCCCTTGATCCTAAGCCTAAGTCCAGGATGAAATAGCTTTCTGCAGTGGCTCCAAAAATTATCCAGTTAGATTTTGACATGCTCTGGCAGGCGATCTCAGTCCCTCCCAAGGGGCTGTGCTTCCCCTGAAGACCAACATTTAGATCCTCAGATGATGGATCCAGATGGTGATGAATGGAGTGAACAATCTGAAGTAGTAGAATCAGACTCCTACCGTCTGCTTCAAGACTTAGCAGTGTGCCCTGACCCCACACCAAAGTCCAGGAGTGTCTCATGACCACTAACACTCTCTGCCAGGGAAGATGAGGGGTTACATCAGGTTCTGGGGGATTCTGTTAGAATTTCTCCAGGAGTTAGTTTCAACCCTGATCTCCTGCAATACATTGAAGAATCTTTCCTGGGAACTTCAGCAAAGGATGTAGTCCTGCCACAGGCCACTTCCTAGCCAGCTGCTTCAAGATCTCCAAACCAACCTAATGTTACTCCAACAGTTCCCCATTGATGCGGGGTAGGGGATCTTCAGTCCCAGCTTGGGTATTCTGCTTCCCTTGAAGATCTGGACACAGTGTGCTAGCAGTTGATGATGAATGGAGTGACCAGTCTGATATTGAGGAATCAGAATCCTATAATTGTCTATAATCCCATCTTGTCTGGATGTCTAATACCTTCATCTGTTGTGTAAATCCATGGTGGCTAAGTAGGAATTATTTGTGTTTATAAACGTAACTTGCTATTTTACCTGTTGACCTCTGGATAGCAGTATAACAGAGTTTGGCAGCAGCATCCATGAGACCCAGAAATCCCATTCATGGTGAGTAGAATGGTCTTTTTTGCCATGTAACTGCCCTGCAAACAAATTGGAACAAATATTGAATAAAAACTAAATATAATTTAACCTCGCTCTAAGCCCTGAGCTTCTCCATCCATGATGCAGACAACACTGAGCTAAGTTATAAGTCTAACTGTATAAGGCAGTTTCCTGTTTTCCCAAGTGTCGCCACCCATGCCTTTTTTTGGGGGGGGGTAAATTTTCTTGCCTTTTTGTAAATGTTCTCCTGCCCCCTCTTCACTTAAAACCCTTCCATTGGGACGTGTACCACTTTAAGGGGAATAGAGAGGCAGTAGACCTTTGCATTTCCTACATTTGGAGCTGCTTTAAGCAGGCTGTCATGGTGCCATTCTTTCCCAGTTCATCTTCAGCTTCTGATTTCTTCACACGTCTCTCTTTTTTTAAAGATAAAGTCCCAATTCGGAGATACGCTGACGGCACCATCGATACCGAGGAAGCAACTGAACCTACCAAACCTGAGGGTTCTGGGGGAGAAAGGGGACCTTGTTGCTCCTGCCCAAAGACCGAGGCAGAGAAGCAGGCAGAGAAGGAGGAGGCAGAATACCGAAAAGTCTTCGAGAATTTTCTGCATAATGCCATCTTTTTGCCCAGGTGAGGGGGTCCATTTCCAACACTCGACGAGGTTCATTTCTTTTTAAAAACTTTTAAACGAGCGGCCTTACACCCAGCATTGCTTAGGAAATCTGTGAAATGAGTAAATTGTGCACTATTGAAATTGGTGGTTAAAATCAGCGAATGCAGTGTTGGACAGTTATGTCTGACATCCTGATTCAATATGGCATCTGTTTGTAACCACAAAATACAGAAAAACTTTCCTTGATCTCAAGAACCTTCACGCAGAAAACGTTGCAGAATCTTTAAGAGGTGTCCAAATGCATAGTGAATGAACATCTTTCCAGAATATATAACCGATAACTTTTTGTTTCGTATTTTCAATTGATTTCTCTCCTGCCGCCAGCTAGTAATATCAAAAACCCCTTTCCTACATGCTAGTAACAAAAATAAGTGGAGTTACCTTGAGCCTTGTAGGGTATGTGCCCCATGTTCAAAAGCCATTTTGTTTCGTCAAAATTTATACTTTGGGGCAGTTTACACAGGATTTAAATGGCAAGATTGCATTTTTAAAAATGACCATCAGAAAACATCATTAAGTCAATCAAATAATGAAGATTTTTAAGTGCCTGAGTGAATAATAATAATAATAATAATGAAGTTTTAGCCTGGTACATCAAAGATGACTCTCTTGGTGCCAGGAGGGCCTTCTTGGGGTGTGTATTCCATAGTTGGGGCATAGAGTACAGGCAGCTTGATTTAAGAGTAGGTGCTCAATTGTATAACTGGGTCCCAAGCCATTCAAGGTGAGCACCAATCTCTTTGCATTGGGGCTTGGAAGCAGATAACTGCTCAGTATTGTTATCTATTATTTTGTTGTTTTTACATTTGTTACTCACTTTATGGTGGGGGGAGCCTCAAAGCAACTTAACAAGACAAATAACAAAGAGAAACAAAAATAAATAAAACCATGTACAATACAAAAATTCTTAAGATCCTCATTCCAGTAACACAACGAAAATGAGAATTCCTACCCCGCCTCACTGCAAGATCACATTGTTTCCTTTGGGATACTATGCAACCCAAGTCTGTCTTCAATTATTCCCCCCCTCCGCGCCCCCACGCAAGAGAGGGTGGTAAACTTTCCCTACCATATTCACCTTTTTACACACTAAAGAGCCACTGCTGGTTATTTCCTTTGGCCATCACATTGAAGGGCTTTTTGCAGGGGTTACTGAACCTTTGTAGAGAGTTCCACAGCTTTGGATTTCCATATGGTTGCCTTCAGAATAGTCTTAACATGGCGCATTTCCAACATGGTGCCTTGCAGATACTGTTGGACTCCACTCCAGCTCCCATTAGCCCCATCCAGCAAGGCCAGTGGGTCAGGGATTGTGGGATTTGTAGTCTAGTGCCAGCCAGAGGGCACCATGCTAGCTACTCCTGGCCTTACAGATGCCTAGGTGACCTGGCAAATGGCTTGCCTTTCTTTGACCTAGATTTGAAAAGCAGCATTTCCCAGTAGCATTGCTGGAGATAGCATTTGCTTTTAGACTTGGGTAGCAGAACTTGATACTAAAATCAGGTTTCTGGAAAAGCCTGTTTCTCCTGCATATCAAAAGGCTCAGATGGAACTGATAGTGGCATATGGTTGCTGATAAGTGCATGTTTTCCTGGTTGTGTGAAGTTTATACTTTCTGTATGCCCCATTTTTTCTTCTCTCTCCGGCTTTTTCCTCTCATTCCTCTGGGCCATTCACTGCTGTCATTCCTTGCCCTTCTGAGTTATCTAAGGGGCAGACTAACTAATTTAGCCAATGGCAACCAGGGAAACTTCTGACTGGCTCTGCCTTTCACAGCCATCAGCTTAGTTCCGATAGTCACGGCTCAAAGCTTTCTCCTGCCATGGCATCCTTGTGCTAATCAAATATAGATTTCTTATTTCAGCTGGTAGTTAATTTTGAAATTGTACGAGTAATGCATTGGTGGGGGCAGGGGAAGCAACAGAATACCATGAGCATCTTGACCCTAGAAGAAATGGTAGCAAATGATCAAGTATTGTGACAGTCTCTAGATTGCAGTTTTGGGTTGTGGGAGGAAGCAAGTGGGAACGATTTGCTAGCATGAGCCTTGACTGTTTCTGCATATTTTCCTCCTCTTTGCTCAGCTTGTGTTCATAATTGGTGCATTTTTCTTTTCAATGCTAGAAGAACTTTAGCAGTTGAGATGCGACTGCTAAGTCACTTGTACTTGTAAGTCACTGAGCAGTTAAAGTGACTTAAGAGCCCAGGATGTCAGGGAACTGTGAGATTAGGAACTGGGTGAGATTGCTCCCTCTAAGCAACTTGTTACTTGCACATGTCTGTCTGTCTGTCTGTCTGTCTGTCTGTCTGTCTGTCTGTCTCCCACCTCCTCTGTTTGCCTTTTCTTCATTGCTGTCTCCCGTGGGAGAGAGCAATTTGTATGTCAACACAGTCCCTATTAGACTGGTGCAGTACGTTTGCAGCCTCCTGCTGGAGCGTGCAACACTGCAAAAGCACCAAAGATGCCAAATAAAAGGGTTGTGTTCTTTTAAACACATCACCAGTTAGGTCTAGTCCCAGCTATTTTATTTATTACTTTTTAAATTCATATCCTGCCCTTCCTCTCAAAGGAGACTCTGGTGGCAATTTAAGCTATCCAAGGCAGGTTATCCTAAGACCTTAAAGAAGGCTGGTCATACAGTTACGGAGCAGAAGTTCCCAGGTTCAATCCTTAAGTACCACTTGATCCCTTACAATTGCCTTGATCACCGAGAACCTCTAATGGGGCATTTATTATGGTTTCTCATGCCTCTGAGGGTCGGTTGGCCTTTAATAGAGACCGAGTCTTTAGCGTGGGCAAGCCCTGACCTAGCAGAGGTTTGGCTGGAATCATTCCTGCCTTTTAAAAAGCATCTTCTAAAAACTGTGTTATTCAAACAGGCCTTTGTTATTTGAATTTCCGTTTACCAGCCACTGTATTTTTATTTATGTTTTCTTACTGCAGTTTTGTGTGGTGTATACCACCTTGTATGTTTTTTAAAAGTGTGATTTCTAAATATTTATATAAAATCTCAGGCATCTCCAGGTAGGGCTGGGGGGGAACTCTCTGGCTGAAGCCCTGGAGGGCCCTTATGGTTGCTTAGAGACGTACACTTTGAGCCAGGAAGGATGAACACCCACCACCTATTGCATAGTGGTCTGAAGACCTCACTTCCCTGGCTACATTTGAGCATATTTCTTATAGATGAAATGTCAGTCTGGGGATACCTCTTTGGACAGCTGGAGGTCTTACATTAACTTAATACATTTCTTGTAGGTTGGATGTACTGATGTAATGGTATCGATGTGAGCTGCTGGTGGTTTATTAGTATTAGTATTATTAATGTATTGGTTATTTTTCTTCCTTTTCTTATTCTTTTGTTGTTCTTCTTTCTACTTTGTTTAATTTGCAAATAAAAAAATTAACCGAAAAGGAAGAGCAGCTGCCAGCCAGTGCAGGCAATAATTGAGCTAGATATGGAGCAAAGGTCTGGCCAGTCCTTTCTTGCAAGCATGCAATGATGGGATCTGCCTCTTTCCATGATGATTGCTTGTCCTATTGCTGAACTTTCCATGGAGTTTGAAGTGATTCTGTTTTCCCACAGTGTTTTCTATATCACTTCTGCCCTCAGCTGCCTCCTTTCTGTTTCTTTTCCCTGTGAAATGTGTTTTATTGGGCTTGGATGAATCACCAATGTGAAATTTAACTCGGGAGAGACAACACCTATAAACAGAGAGTTCTGTTGATTGGGACGTCATGCAAGCTTTGGACATCTGTCATTCTTTAACCATCCTAATGGTTCTCATTATTTTCTCTCAAAACATTGTGACTTCTGGCTGCAAACCGGGTCTCTTAAATTTGCTTTCCTCCTTATAAAAGAGGGATGCTAATCTCACTTTCACTGACTTCTCTTGCTTCTCTGTCCAGGCCTGACCGGAAGCGCAGGGATCTGTTGCCTGTTGCAAACACAACCTTTGCTCACAAGAACAGGACTGCCACAGCCCCAGAGCACTTTGCCAATGAATCGGATGCTGAGGAGGCTGAGATGGAGTTTCCCTTCTTCGAAAGCAAAGTGGAAGGCCGGGAGCGGACACTTATCTCCCACCTCTTGCCTTTCACGCTCTATCGTATTGACATCCACAGCTGCAATCATGAAGCTGCAAATCTCGGCTGTAGTGCCTCAAACTTTGTTTTTGCAAGAACCATGCCTGCAGGTACATTTTTGAAACCTGGCTTAAATTCTCTCCTTCCTTCCTTAATCATAATAAAAAGAACAATTCCATCTTTATCTCTGCATTCAAAGCATCTTACAAAAAAACCACAAAAACCTGGCACAAAGTTTTAATCTCAGACTCGCTTTCAAAAGGCAGTTTTAACTCCCTGTTTTGAAATCAACCTGGAAGGAGCATAGCTCAGTGTAGAACAACTGTTTTGCAGGCAAATGGCCCCCAAGTTCAATCCCTGGCATCTCCAGGTAGGGCTGGTTGAAGACCAATGGTCTACACTGACTGGCAGACACTCTACAGGGTTTCAGGCAGGGGTCTCTCCTAGCCTGGGAGAGACCCCTGCCTGACACGCTGTAGAGCAATGGTTCCCAATTAGCTATCCTGGGACTCCTGGGGGTCCGCAGAACACACCCAGGGGGTCCATGGCCCCATCTCTTGTGTCCCCTCCAACTAAATATTTGGCATTTTTGCATGGTAATACCAAAAAATTTATGATCTGTTTTAGTGCTGTGCAATTTTTCAATATACTGGCCCAAAATCACACCGTGATAACGATTTTGACCCAGCAATACACCGCTTCTCGTGTCAGGGAGAGCAAGGCTGCTGATTTCATGGTACTGCCAATATCGCACAGTGATCTCAGCCGGTAACGCTGCTAATCCAAGTTGCCTTCCCTGAGGGAGTCGATAACGCTGCAGCCTTCCCTCATGTTGAGGGAAAACTGGGCAGCTGATTGTGAGGTGCCACCTCCCCCTCACACTGATGGAGAACAGGGCAGCTGATTGCCCTTCAAGGCACCGTGGCACTACCTTCCCCTGGCACTGAGACAGAGCAGCTTTTCTCAGTCAACGGTAAAACAGCAGTAGCCACAGTGGACGTGCATCTTCGCTGGCTGCCCTACTGATGGCAGTTTAATGCCCCCCCATACCCAACTGATATATCACAATGTCAAAAACCAAATATCACTCAGCCCTAGTCTGTTCTTTAGTATATCTAAAATCCTTTGCTTATTAGGGACTACCCCGCATTTTATTCAAAAAATTGCTTTGTAGAGGTAACTACCATAGAAATATCAAAATTTTCAAAAGTAGGGGGTCTGTGGCTTGGCTTTTGAAAAATAGGCGCTCTTTGATAATTAGCTGACTGGGAACCACTACTGTAGAGTGTCCAAACTTTTTTCAAAGAGGGCCAGATTTGATGAAGTGAACAGGCGTGAGGGCCGACCAAAGTTGTTTCGGATTAGGCCCCCAAAACAGGCTTTGGACATGCCTGGTGTAGACCATTGGTCTTCAACTGGTGGGTTGGGAACCACTAGTGGGCCATGGCCTAGTTCAGTGTGGGTCATAGCAGAAGCACAACCAGCAGGCAAATATATAGTAAAAAATTAAGAAATGGGTCCCCAAATGCATGTTGTGGGTCTGAAAAGGGTATAGATACCAGTTGCTGGAAGCCATGCGGGAAAAGAGAGATATTGTGCTCATGTCCTGTTTGCCAGTTTCCCTTAGTCATCTGTCTGGCATGATGCAACAGGCTCTCTTTATGTTCTTATGACTTTAGTCGGTATGTTGTTTGCCTCAAATCTTGACATTGACTCTTGCCCGCATCTTTTCGCAGAAGGAGCCGATAACATTCCAGGGCCAGTAACGTGGGAAGGGAAGGAAGAAAACGTTATATACCTCAAGTGGCCAGAACCGGTTAGCCCCAATGGGTTGATCTTGATGTATGAAATCAAATATGGGCAAAATGGAGAGGTAAGCGGGATTATAGGTCTTTTTCATCCAACCCAGTTTACAAGGTTCTTGTGTTTATAGACAAAGCCCTGAAAAACCAAGATACCTTAAGGATTGCCTAAGCACTTCTATCCCAGCCCAGTCGCCAAGTTCATCTGAAGAAGCTCTGCTAGTTGTCCTCCGGGTTACAGAGCCTCAAGTCTCAGTGTCCTGCATGCACAAGCTGCATTAATAAAAACCATTTTAACTGCTTTTCTCTCCCCCGCAAAAAAACTTCTGTAGGAGAAGCGGGAATGTGTTTCAAGACAAGAATACAAGAAACTTCGAGGAGCCAAACTGACACATCTGAACCCTGGAAATTATTCTGTCCGAGTTCAAGCCACATCACTGGCTGGGAACGGATCCTGGACTGAGGCAATCTCATTCTATGTACAGCCCAAAAGTAAGGATGTTTTCATTGGTGGGGAGGGAAATAGCATACACACTGGTTGTGTAACTGCTTTCCCCCCATATTTCGTGTGTTCTTTAGATTTAAGATTCTGAACTTTTTGCAGAAAATGGATGGTTGGTTATTTATCCCAGATTGATTTGATTAGAATGTCTGTGTTTCAAGGCAGATACTGTAGATGAAACAGCAGATGAGCTGTGTCTTTTTTTCTTTTTCTTTCCTCCGTGTGAGTTTCCTTGGGAGCAACAGCCAGCCACCCTTGGGGTTCCTCCAGATGATGTGCTTGTTGAACCTTAATCCCGATTTGAGCGTTTGTTCTGATAACATTTGCAAGGAAGTTAAATTGAGCATTTTCAAGGAGATTAAATGACAGTGTTATCCCACACTTTCCAGTGCCATTTCCCAATCACCTTCCTTTATCATAAAACCTCTGCTCTTTTTCAGGAAGCACAGGACCTCCAAATCAGCTCTAACAGTGCAGCTTGAATTTTTCTGATATGTAGTTGATTCGTACCCCAAAATACCGATCATCTGGAAGTGCTTTTGTAAAAAGAACGCTCTGTTAGGTGGCCCTGTGTTCTGTGTCTGTGTGTGATTTTTATATTTCTATATATATATTTAGAGAGAGAGAGAGATAGTTTGCCCAGCAGGAGAGGTCTAACTAGCTAGTGCAGCAGTAGAGATGCACACATGAATAATCACCACCCTTTTATTTACTTTCTTGTTTTGATTGCTGCAGCACCGAATTACGGGGGTTTCTTGCACCTGATTATTGTTCTACCCATTGCTGTCATTTTGATCATTGGAGGGCTGCTCATCATGCTGTATGTCTGTAATAAAAAGAGGTGAGGGTTGATATTTATTTGTATTATTGCATTTATATCACACTTTTCCCTCCAAGGAGCTCAAGGGGGCATATATGATTCTCCCTCTCCTCATTTTATCCTCACAACAACATCCTCACAACAACACGACAGCCAGCATGTAGTAAGTCAGAAAGTAACATTGCCCCTTTCCTGATAGATTTTGTAGTCAGGCACATTGGGTTGAACCTTGTCATACTGGCCTAGACAAGGACAAATATATTGTGTGTTCTTCACCTTGCTATAATTGATTGACTCAAGCTGCTGCTGTTACTGTTGTTGTTATTTTGTTCAGCTAACCTAGGTTCAATAAGTCAGTCATTGAGCATAGGCATATTTGGGAAGTAACACAATTGATTCCCAACCTGCCAAATGCTGTTGTTGGGGTGGGTGGGTGTGGGTGTGAAAAGCAAGTCACAAACCAGAACTCAAAGGTGAGAGGACCAGAATAGAGTGAAATGTTGATCTCTCTCTCTTTAAAAAATAATATGTGTGTTGAAATAAGGAACTTTCCTCTTGCATTTTAACAGGAACAGCGACAGGCTTGGAAATGGAGTGCTCTATGCCTCTGTGAACCCAGAATATTTCAGCGCCTCAGATGGTAAGTCAGGCCTTCCACTTCTGACTCCTTTTAAGACAGCAACATCTTGGAATAAAAGTGAATGCTGAGTCTGAGATGGAGTCACAAGAAGCTCTATGTGAACCAGTTGTAAAGACATTTACTGTCATTCAGGCAAAGAAGAAGTTTGGGGGGGCTGGGGAGAGGGGGTCTCAAGCTTTTTTTTTTTAAAGGTCAAGTTAGGTCAGAAAGTTCTTAAAGAAAACCTAATAGTATTTCTGTATTGCAATAGCACGAAGTATCACATCAGTGTACAGCAATAAAACATTAAACACTAATAAAAACTATACAAATAATCATTTGAAGTGAACTTTAACAATTCTTTAAATTCTTGGTGATGTTTCTTAAAACCACAGTGCAGGCCTCTTGTATATATTGATTTATATTTATTTTTAAATTTCTGTCCCACACTTCCTCCTAAAAGAGCCCAGGGAGGCAAACAACCCCCAAATTGAAGGATATTTAAAATACTTAAAAACAGTAACATAAATACATAGTTAAAAGATTGCTGGGAACCGTATCTTTCAGCTATCATAGTAACATAGGAAGCTACCTTATCCCAAATCAGACCATTGCTCCATCTAGCTCAGTATTGTTTATGCTGCCTGGCAGAAGCCCTGCAAGATTTTAAACAAAGCGCCTTCCCAGTCCTACCTAGAGATGTCAGAGATTGAACCTGAGACCTTCTGCATGAAAGGCAGATCCTCTGCTGCTGAGCTATGGTCCTTTCCTTCTCAATTCTTAGCACTTCAATACACTTAGCACTAGTTTTTATTTGTAGTGAAACCTTTAGCCTTTTTTTTTTCTTAAATGCTAGGCTGTAGCTTTTTGAAGACTTGTCAGAGGTTGCACCTTCCAATTGTAAGCTAGGATTTATAGCTCTTAAGTTGCATCCTGGAGCAATCCAGTCCAGCTTTCTGGCATCCAAGAAAACAGGGAAATGTTAATGTTTTGGAGTTGAAATCGTGACCTTGTTCTTGGAAGTTAAACCTGGAGTTTCGTGCGGCTTGTGTATTATTATTTTTTAATAAAAAATAATCTTCCTATTCAGCCAAAAGAAGTTCCCCAAGTGACTTTCAAATCACAAAAATATGCAACAGTAACAGTCCCTCCCCTCAGGCTTACACTTTTAAAAAATGATACAAAAGGAAAATGGATTGGTAGGGAAGAGGAAATAAGAAAACACAGGTGCGAATTATTAGTTACAAAGTTAGCTAATCTCCAGCTGAGTGGAAAATGTCCCTTCTCTTAACCCCCCCCCCTTCTAGAGTGTGTTGTAATGGTGGCTGCCACGACATCCCCACCCTTTGTTGAGAAATACACGTTACAGCTTTTTAATCACATTATTCTGCTCCCTTCTGTTGAAATGCATAGCAGATGCTAAGCAAAGTGTCCTTACCCTCTTAAAATATGCTTTTGCATTACACCTCTGCTGCAGAATGCTCCCTTGCCAGGTACACCACATGCTAAAGCTTGGGTCTGTGTCTTACTTCAGCAGTAGGCTCATTTGTGCATCCTTGGGCATGATGTTTTGGCTCAGGGTCAGTTTCCAATCTGTGAAATGGGGGCAACATTATAGCATGGCTAAACAACATAATGATTACAAAGGACTGAAGCAGTAAGATGACTGTTGAAATAAAAGCATGAAGTGCAGAACATCCTAGTATGCTTTAATGGAAAAGGACGTTGCTTGCACTCTGTTTTGTTTTGTTTTGTTTTAATTATGATTGTCGTTTCAGTTCTTGTGAAATGGGTTCTCCTTGTGATTTTTACAGTGTACGTTCCAGATGAATGGGAAGTACCCCGGGAAAAGATTACCATGTGCCGAGAATTGGGGCAGGGCTCCTTTGGAATGGTGTACGAAGGGATAGCGAAAGGCGTGGTTAAAGATGAGCCAGAAACCAGGGTGGCCATCAAAACAGTCAACGAGTCGGCAAGCATGCGAGAGAGGATCGAGTTTCTGAATGAGGCTTCGGTGATGAAGGAGTTCAACTGCCACCATGTCGTAAGTTGCTGAAGCACATTAAAGCTTTTTCCACTCCACGCTATCCCCCGTTCTCTTACTTCAATCCTGGGAAATGCTGCTTCAAACAGGAAAACAGCCATTTGCTTGCCTGTATGATGCTTTTGTACAGAACTGGTATAAATGGAGTTCTGAATCAGAAAAAAAAGATTCCTTTATAGTTTTTGGATTAGTTTTCTCAATGCTCTTCCCAGGTTCTTTTTGGGGCAGGGCGGCACTGCTTTAAATTATGTTGAGTACGTGGGTGGCGCTGTGGGTTAAACCACAGAGCCTAGGGCTTGCCGATCAGAATGTTGGTGGTTCAAATCCCAATGACGGGGTGAGCTCCCGTTTCTCGGTCCCTGCTCCTGCCAACCTAGCAGTTCGAAAGCACGTCGAAGTGCAAGTAGATCAATAGGTACCGCTCAGGTGGGAAAGTAAACGGCGTTTCCGTGCACTGCTTTGGTTCACCAGAAGCGGCTTAGTCATGCTGGCCACATGACCCGGAAGCTGTACGCTGGCTCCCTCGGCCAATAAAGCGAGATGAGCGCCACAACCCCAGAGTCAGTCACGACTGGACCTAATGGTCTGGGGTCCCTTTACCCTTACGCAGCTAGGAGGAGGACGCTGACATCTGGTGCCATCCTCTGGACTGGCTGTAAAAATAAGGTGGGCAGGTTGAGGCTGCCTGTAGACAGGCTGAAGTTGGTGGGGCAGAGCCCCATTCACCCTAGTGGCCTGGTCTCCACTGCTTATGTTATGTTATTTCTATCTCTCTCTCCTCTTTCCCTTTTCCCAAGTGGATGCATCGTGTTTGGTTTGTGTGTGTGTAGTGAAGAATCACACACTCACAAGTGCAGTACAGTACATGAGAGTGCACACCTTTGAATAAAACGCTGCCTCTGCAGGTGAATAACCCAAGGCTTTCTTCTCTCAGGTGCGGCTGCTTGGAGTTGTTTCTCAAGGCCAGCCCACGCTGGTTATCATGGAACTTATGACCCGTGGAGACTTGAAGAGTTACCTGCGGTCTCTCCGACCAGGCACAGAGGTCAGTCCTGTGTTGAAAGGTTTGACTGCTGTTTTTGCAGGCTGACTTGGGGAGGGGAAGAGAGATAATGAGGGGTACTCATCCCCCATGGGCATTAAAATGGTTGGTGACTCCTCATCTAACTGTTAGCAGTCTTAATTATGTTTAGAAATGTGGTAGTTATTTAGTTATGAGCTAAGTAGAGTTATAGCCTTGTTACATTGTTGTATTTAAAAATAAGAACTTTCCATCATATGAAAATAAACAACAAGAGCTTTCCATCATATGAAAATACAGAATCACCAAAGGTTTGTTGTAAGAAACCCCACCAGCCCCAGGTGTAGGTATTCTTGCCTCTTCCACCTGAGGTGCCCTAACCAAAACAGGCTGTGTGACCCATGTCCTTGTGCGTTTTTGGGGTGCTTCCATATTGCTGTAGCAGGTGAAGAGTCTGGCCTGTGAGCTGGGACATCTCCCAGTTCAGCTATACTGCCTTGACTATGGCCTCCCTAGCAGCGATGTGGGTGGTTTATTTTCCTGTTTGATAAGTTCCTTAGTAACAATGAGATGCCTACTGCAAATGCAATAGTAGCCAAGCTTGGCAGTTTTGATGTTTTTAGCTGTGTTTATTAAATACAAGTAAAATAAACATGGTATAAACTAGATCACTCTCTGGGGCACTCTTCCTGACACAAACAGAAAATGTTCTGATTTAGATTAACCATGTGCAAATTCCCCACTGGAAATAGTTCCAAGTCTTAAATTTTGTGGAAAACCCACATCACTGCTCCCTAGCTAGGCAAACGGCAGTTATCTTCTACAGATGATACGGGGAAGGAGGTTACAACACTCTGTAGTAGACGGATGTGCTCAGTTCCTAGAAAAAGGAAGTAATTTGTAGAAGAATAGATGCAGTTGAGGTTCTTTGTTCATTATTTAGTTTCTTGCCCCGCTTTGCCGTAAGGTCCCAAAGCAGTTTATGAGAATAAAACATACAGTTATAAAACAATTACAAAATAGCGTGCAATACCGGGACACACTCACACAAACAATAAAAGTAAAAACAATTAAAGAGAGTATATAAAAATAATAATTCTGTTTATAAAACAGTACAAACATTTAAAAGCAATTCCACATTTTAAAAGAGTTAAAATAGTTCTATTATAAGATTATAAGAACTATTATAGAATAATTCTATACATATAAGACCCATTCAGTATTATATGTCTATGCTCAATATGTGAACAGTGTATAGAGTACTTGTATTTTCTAGAAATTTTCTGCTTTCCTCCTCAAACCTGTAAACTGCTGTCATTTTGACCTTTTTGCCCAGATTTGGACCCCATGAGCCACCATCCCTCTCAGTGATTATAGGTGGCAGTTGCTTGTTTCTTTATGCCTGTCATGTGCACCGCTAGACTGGCTGCTTTTCAGGCCTGAATTAAACTTTCTGTGCCTACGCGTAACTCAGCATGGGTCTTTGGTAGGCGCACAGATAAGCTAATTGCTCATGTATTAAATGCTACATGCTGTTACCCTTTTTGTTTTTGATCTGAATTATGAATGAGTGTTGCAACAAACACTAATATTTAGTCATGCACCCAGCATTTAGCATTCATGCTGGCAATTAGAAGGCTTGCAGCCGCCCACATGCTGTTTGCACGGTCCAAATAGGGTAGGCGAAAGCGGGAGCCCCTGAAAACCATATTCTGCTAAAATGAGGGCTAGTGGTATATGCTTGGGTCTCCCTGTAGGCACTTGCCTTCATTGCGGTCAGCCTCTGGAGTAGATAATTTACAGTTAAAGCAGTGGGAGCACCTCACATTTGTGGAAGAGGACAATTAAAATGTGATTGGGAAGCAAACTACATTTCTTCCTTGAAAGGGAAAATGGGATTACACAAATTAATGGATGAAAGACTCTCAGTGGCTATGAGCCATGGTGGCAATGTTTTCCCTCCACTGTCAGAGGTGTTGGGAACAGTACAGCAGAGATCATTCCACGTGCAACTTAAGGGTTAATTCTGTTCATGTTAAAAGGTAGGCAGGTGGAAATATTGCTTAGCAACCAGGAACAGTTGGATGATAGTTGCTGCGGAAGTTTTTTCTCTGTATGTTTGTTTGATTGTTCCCCTGCTATGTACAGGAATTGGCTAGTCTGTCCAAACTTGGGTAGGATTGAACTCCTTGTACAGTATTCCCTCCCACTCTAGAGGGCCAAATTTGGTGCATGGAACTGGCTGGAATTCCTGAACAGAACTGAACTCCCTGTGCATCAATCCTGCTTTCTGCAGTCATGTCTCTACCTGCCAGACACCTGACGTCACATGTGACATCAGCTGTAGGGCAGTTGGCCATGGTTTCAAAGAAATGGCTTGACGGGCCAAGTAGGGAGGCCTGGGTTTGCCACCTGTGTTTAACCTTTCTTTTGGAATGGACTGATGGCTAGATGCAAATAAATGAATCTGAACAGATCCTAGCCAAACCATTGAAAATTTAGCAAGGAAGGAAGCAACAGCTTCTTAAACTCATGTTAACAGTTGTCTTTCTCTTCTTTTTTGTTCAGAATAACCCAGCTCATATTCCTCCAGCCCTAAAGAAGATGATTCAGATGGCAGGCGAGATTGCGGATGGCATGGCTTATCTCAACGCCAACAAGTTTGTCCACAGAGATCTCGCTGCAAGGAACTGTATGGTGGCTGAGGACTTTACTGTGAAAATTGGAGGTATTCCCCCCCTTTTTTCAGTCCAAAGGTGAAATACAAAGGGAAGAAGGATCTTAGTTCTAGGTAGGGCATTTGGAAGCCACAGGTCTGCAATAGGTTTTTCCTGCTGCTTGTTATCATTAAATTTATTCCCCATCCTTCACCAGCAGGTCCCAGGGCGGGTTACAACAATTTAAAATTCAGAATTAAAATCAGTTAAAGCATACTACGTTTGCAAGAATAGGATGAGTCCTGAAAATGCATCTTCAGCAGCTACATCTGTTTAGAGCTGTGCCTGTCACATGTCTCGAGAACAACACTGGGCAAGTCTATGTCTAGTGGAGAGCCAAGCACCCTGAGTGTCTTGGCTTTTAAGTTTTTAAGAAGAAAATGAGCAAAAGCAAGTTTCTGGCCATTTATTTGGGCTGTGGAGTAGGCAGAGCTTGAAAATGCTGTGGGCAGAGCTTTGTGAGATCACTAGAGGCTGCTGGAGTAAAATGTCCAGTTTTCAGCAAGGTAACAACAACAACAACAACAATTTATTATTTGTACCCCACCCATCTGGCTGGGTTTACCCAGCCACTCTGGGCAGCTTCCACAAAGACCAAAAATACACTAATATGTCATACATTAAAAATTTCCCTGAACAGGGCTGCCTTAAGATGTCTTCTGAATGTCAGGTAGTTATTTATCTCCTTGACATCTGATGGGAGGGCGTTCCACAGGGCGGGCGCCACTACTGAGAAGGCCCTCTGCCTGGTTCCCTGTAGCTTTGCTTCTCGCAATGAGGGAACCGCCAGAAGGCCCTCGGTGCTGGACCTCAGTGTCCGGACAGAACGATGGGGGAGGAGACGCTCCTTCAGGTATAAGGTAGAATTTTGGCTCCTCCTTCTCCCTCCTTATGACTGCAGATGAAAAAGGTATTTGTGGTGCATCCTGTGAATGCAAGGAAGCACAAATAGAAACCTCCAGGGGAGCCACAACAATGACCAATCTGTTTGATTCACTGGACAAATAATATTTGTACATACTGCCTTTCCTCTAAGCTGGTCAAGGCAGTGTGCCACATGGATTTCTCTACTCTCATTTTATTCTTCCAATAACTCTGTGAGTTACATTGCCTGCATCACCAGGTAGGGCTGGGAACCCCCACTTCCTGAAACCCTGGAGAGCTGCTGCCAGTCAGTGTAGCCAGTATTAAGTTAGAAAGACCCAATGTTGTGACTCTCCCTCAGGTGTCAGTTGTTGGCAGCTTGAATTGTTTAGAGGTAGTTCATAAGGTTCTTCAGCAGCTTTCATGGCAATGTGGTACTTTTGTTTTGTTTTTACCATTATTATTGTTATTGTTGTTGTTGTTATTTTAACACGTGTCCTGTTGTGTACCATGTAGATTTTGGCATGACGAGAGATATCTACGAGACCGATTACTATCGCAAAGGTGGGAAGGGACTGCTGCCCGTCCGCTGGATGTCCCCAGAATCGCTGAAGGACGGCGTGTTCACGACAAACTCGGATGTCTGGTAATAATGAATGTGTCTGGGGTTGTTTTTGCAACATTCCCAGAACCCCTGCAACTTGATTATGGCATGGAGAAAACACCACATCAAGCTTTTGGACAACTCTGGTTTTTCCTGTTATCTATCCTATTTGTAGACTCCTTGTTGCGGCCCCCGTGTAATATAGTCTCAAGGGTGCTACTTCCTCTGTTTTCGAACTTCTGTCATGCCAAACCCCCAGTTTTAAACATGTTTAAACAAATACCTATATGGCTTTAAGGCTGGCTCGCTCCTGTAATATCCATGCAGGGCTACTTAGCAGCTGCTGCAAAAGAATTAGAGAGGAGAACTAGAGACATTGCAAGAAAACACAGGATATATATATATATATATATATATATATATATATATATATATATATATATAAAAGCTTTGGATTAAATTCTTTGACATAATAGACTTAAAGCTGTAAAATTAGAAGTTGTGTCATTTTGTGTCTATGCCGTTTTTCCCACAGCCCCAGAGAAGCATTTTGAAACTCCACGCTTTGGCAGTCATGCTTCTTACATAGACGAGTGTATTTTGGAAACCACTTGGCTTCCCATTGCAGAATTCTTGGGAAGGGAGAACCCGTTGCTCCCTTTGTAGCCCTGTCTTCTGGAAAAGCTAATTTCAGAGCTGGGCTTATATAGCTTTTATTTCAGATTCCACTGACAGAGTAAAATAAGCACACTATCATCCAAGCCAGAAATAGTGTTGCAGGGAGGGGTGTGCGTGATTTGAATCCAGATCCCAGGGTATTGAGATTTTAGTTAGAACCAGGCAAGTTTCTATTAGGATGGATTCCAGCATCTGCATTCATGTGGAAGAGCCCCTTGTGCAGACACAAAATTCCTATGTAGTATTTGGAGCATAAAGTGTTACTTGCAATACAAAATCTGTGTGACTTTGTCATAAACCTAGCCTCCTGTTTTGCAGATATTTTCTGCAGATCAACACTGGGTTTTTCCTTTTAAATCATGACATAATTTACACTTCAGGGAGGTGCATGTGTAAAACCGGCAAAACACTCAAAGCAACTGACCCAAACAGCCACTTTCCTAAAAGCTGTTGCACTCGTTTCTTTTTCCAATACAAGAGATTTATTACCAGGTCAGAAAAGGCCTGTGCCCCATAACTTGTGAATGGTTTCCTGAGTGGTGGCTTTGGTGTAGGCGCAGTCTTCCAGAAACCACGACATATACTGGTTTATCACGTGTATATTCCAAGCCATAAAAGGTAGCCTTGTACCTCCAGTAGTCCACAGAAAGAATGCCAATGTGATGTTGGGCCATCAGTGAACACATGGCTTGCTGTTTGCCCCCATAATAAAGCTGGAATCCTTTGATCTTTCCGTCTACATACCTTAGAGCAGTCTTTCATTATGTATGTGGCTTTTTCAAGCCCTGCTCCATTTCCTCCTCAGTTAGGCCCGATTCCCATACCTCTGGAATTTCTCTGCTCTTGACTCATTTTGTTGAGGTGAGATATTGTCCTTCATTTGCAAGTCTGGGGTAGAGAAGGAGGTTACTTACTTAGTTGATGATGATGTGAGCAAAATACCTGATGTGAGCAAAATACCTCTCTGATGCTCACATAAGCACAGTGCACAAAAGTAGCCAATTCAGTTTAAACTTCCGTTTGCTAGAATGCTACCTAACTTTTAGGCTTTTCTTGTAGGTCTTTTGGTGTCGTCTTGTGGGAAATAGCCACATTAGCAGAGCAGCCTTACCAAGGCATGTCCAACGAGCAAGTTCTTCGCTTCGTGATGGAGGGCGGCCTTCTGGAGAAGCCAGACAACTGTCCTGATATGCTGTATGTATCGACCCATCTTTATCTGCCTTTCTCTTCTCACCTGACTGCCTTGACTCTGATGCTAACAAGCTGTCTGTGTCATCAAGGCAGGCTGAAGGGGTGGTGGGGGATATGGAACTGAGCTACTGCAGATTTGAGCAGATTCTTTTTGCTGAGACCCAGTTGCCCATGAAGATCACTTTCCCATTTACGCTGTTTCCCATTAAGAATTGCTGTCAGTGAAGCCAGAGCTAGGAAGTCTTATGTGGGCAATGCCAAACCTCTGTCCTACACAATGTATTGCATGTATTTCATTGACCGTAACTCCAGTTGGGAAGGGCCATAGCTCAGCAATAGAGCTTAGCATGCAGAAGGTCCCGGGTTTAATCTCTAGCTAGAGTTGGGATACATACTGGCCTAAAACCCCTTAGAGCTGTTGCCAGTCAGTGTATACAGTACTGAGCTAGGTGGACAAGTGGTCTGACTCCATTTCAGCTTCCTATGAGCCCCTGATTCTTTCAAGTCAGGAATCTTCACAACACAAATGTTTCTTTTGGAAGGTTTTCCTCCCACCGGAAGCAGCTACAATGGTTAGCCAGCTTTAGGCTGTTTTGTCTCAACCCCCAGCTTTTACACAAGCTGGTTTCAAGCCTGGTTCGCTTCTCTGTGAACTGGCTTTCTGGAAAAGAAATGCTGCGCCTTGCTGTTTGCGATTTTGTCGGAGGCCCACACAAGGGATGCAATAGCTTAGGGGGCCCCAGCTGCTTCAGATTCTTGGGGAAAGAGCTTATTTGGCCAGCGAACTCGGGATGGTGTCCGGTGACAATCCAGTGTTGTTTTGCTGCTTGCTTGCTCGCTCGGGTTGGGCAAGAGGAAGAGCCTGTTGGAGGTTGCCATGGAAGTGGATTTCCCCCACCTTGCATTCTTTCCCTTCCAGGATGGGAATCTCCAGCAGGCTCAAACGGCTTTGAAATTATGCTTGACATTGTGGGAATAGCTCAGCAAGGCGGGCGAGAGGAAGGGTGTGTGTGCTTGTGTGTGTTTTGGAGTTCTGTAGAGGGAAAGAAATGTTTTCCCATTTTCATTTCCTTTGGCGGGGATGACAACGGACAAATAGATGAGAATAATAGGGTGTTTTGTTTGTTTTGTTTTGTTTTGTTTTGTTTTGTTTTGTTTTGTTTTGTTTTGTTTTGTTTTGTTTTGTTTTAAAAGCTCTGAAGTCCCCCCCCCCCCGGCATTACGACTGAAATAATGTTGATAGAAATATTTCACATATTTTTGTTTCCTTTGGGCATTTCCAAGCTATATTTTTTTTTTTTTTTTATAAATATTTATTAAAGTTTTTAAATATAAATGCACAAATAATAAACAGTCTTACTTCTATCACGGACATAATTTCATCACTTCTTTGGACTTCCTCACGTCTCCCGCTCCCATTTACATCGTTAAAAGTTTTTTCCAAACAAATTATCAACTTGTTTACAATCTCATGTCCACTCATTCAAATATAATCTAGCACTTCTTCCAAAAAATTTTATATTTTCTTTAGTCTCACTTATCATCAAATTTCAAATCTAATTTAGTGGTGGCCAGTTTTTTATAATCTAGCATCCTTCTTAGCATTCAACCAAATTACAATGTTTTTGTAGATACTTCTTGAATTTCTCCCAGTCTTCCTCCATCTTCTCTTCTCCCAGGTTACGGATTCTGCCTGTCATCTCGGCCAGTTGCATATAGTCCATCAGTTGCATCTGCCACTCTTCCAGTGTGGGTAGATCTTGAGTTTTCCAGTTTTTTGCGATGAGTATCCTTGCTGCCGTTGTTGCATACATAAAGAATGTTCGGTCCTTCTTTAACACCTTCTGGCCGACAATACCCAGAAGGAAGGCCTCTGGTTTCTTAGTGAAGGTATACTTAAATACCTTTTTCAGCTCATTATATATCATTTCCCAGAAGACCTTCACCTTAGGGCATGTCCACCAGAGGTGAAAGAATGTTCCTTCGTTTTCTTTACATTTCCAACATTTATTATCAGACGAATGGTATATTTTGGCAAGTTTAACTGGGGTCATGTACCATCTATATATCATTTTCATTACATTTTCCTTCAGAGCATTACATGCGGTGAAGTTCAGCCCAGTGGTCCACAACCTTTCCCAGTCCTCAAACATAATGTTATGCCCAATGTCCTGTGCCCATTTTATCATAACCGATTTGACCATTTCGTCTTGTGTATTCCATTTTAACAGCAAGTTATACATTCTAGATAATACCTTAGTCTTTGGTTCTAACAATTCAGTTTCTAACTTCGATTTCTCCACCTGGAACCCTAACTTTTTATCATTTTTAAAAACTTCTTTAATCTGAGCATAATGTAACCAGTCTCGCACCTTATCCTTCATTTTCTCTAAACTCTGCAATTTCCAATTGTCTCCATCTTTTTCTAATATTTCCCAATATTTTGGCCATTTAGCCTCCATATTGGGTCTTTTTAGGGCCTTAGCCTCCAGAGGTGAGAGCCACCTTGGAGTTTTATTTTCCAGTAAGTCTTTGTATTTTGTCCAGACATTAAACACTGCTTTCCTGACAATATGGTTCTTAAAGGCCTTATTGATCTTAACTTTGTCATACCATAGGTATGCATGCCAACCAAAAGCATTGTTAAAACCTTCCAAGTCCAACACGTCAGTGTCTTCGAGAAGTAGCCAGTCTTTTAGCCAGCAAAAAGCTGCGGCTTCATAGTACAACTTTAAGTCTGGCAGGGCAAAGCCCATTTCCAAGCTATATTAGTCCCTGATTAAAGTTGAGGGTTTGGAATGAAGTTTCGTATAGAGTTAAATGTTGAGTTGCTAATAGATACCAATTGACATGATTTATGGAAACAATAACTCTTCCTTCCCCCTTTGAATTGGCTTCAACTGATGGTCAGACTTTACATAATTCATTTTTCTGATCCTTCATTGGGTAAATGACTCAGTTTTGGAAAGCAGCAGACAACTGCAGAGCTTTGAATTCCAGCCCTCAATATGGTTACTAAGGTTTAATCCAGGGGCTGCCACTGAAGTACCAAGTCAAGTTCAAGGTCTTGCCCTGGGCAGGCTTGGGGAACGAGGACCACATTACCTTCTTAACGTCCTTTTGAGGGCCACACATCAGTGAAAGATGGAGCAATGAATGGGAACTTTGCTTTTGTACTGTAGGTTGGTTTCTGCACACGCACACACACGCACATGTGTGTGTGTGTGTGTGTGTGTGTGTGTGTCTATGCACCATCCAGACAAGCAAGAGGCAATACCAGAGTTCAAGGAGTATTTTGAACTATTTTAAAATATATTGTGAATAAGAACATACTGTTTGAGATTTCTGTATGTAGTGTGTGCTGTTGTATTGTGCTTTTGCTATTTTTTGTTGGGAGCTGCCCATAGTGGCTGGGGCAATCCAGTCAGATGGGTGGCATAATAAATAAATGATGATGGTGATGATGCTTTATGGCAGAGTTAGGATTTGAACTCTGGTCTCTCAGGTCCTACTCTGGCACTCTAACCACTACTCCACATTTAGCTTGTATATCATGTTGCTCTGCCCCCATCATTTGGAGTGTTGTTCCAACCAGCATCATTCATACACACCTGCTGTTGGTCCAAAGGGGGTAGGAAACCATCCATCGCCAGGATCTGTCCTCTTTGCTCTACTGAAGGACCAGCTCCATTTGGCTCTTCCTCTCCCTGAACTGTTTTCATTCCAGCTGCTCAGTGTAAAAACTATTAACTTAAGGGTTCCTGAATTTTCTTCTTGCCCTCTTCTCTCCCCATCAACTGTTCCTTTTGTATGGTGCCTTTTAGACTGCAAGCCTCCAGGCAGAGATTTCCTTCCTTCCTTCCTTCCTTCCTTCCTTCCTTCCTTCCTTCCTTCCTTCCTTCCTTCCTTCCTTTTTTCTCTCTCTCCCCCATTGTTCATATCTAAGCTGCTCTGGAAGCCGCCTTCAAGTGTAAAAATACTGTACCTATAATGAATCATTTCCAGCTTAAACAGGGGGACCCGGACGGGTTGTTGCTTTTCATTTCCAGCCACACAACTGCAAACATATTAATCCAGCCTCAGACATGGACTTCCATTCGGAATCCAGCAAAGAAGATGCTGTTATTAGCATATTGGTTTTCTCTTCTCCCTCCCGGTTCCATCCACTTACAGATTCTTCCTCCATCTTGGGAAGTGCATCTTGTTTCCAAGACAGTATAAACAAGGCCTCCTTAACCACTCGGTGCGAGTAGCAAAAAACTTCCTATTATGGGAAGCACTGGCACTGGCTTAAAGGAAGTGTGATGTGTGCTTGCTGGCGCTGCTAGTCACGTGTCTCCCGTTCCGCTGGTTGTGGTATCTCCTCAGCAATGCCCAAAGGCCACAGGGCAGGAAGCCAGCCCAGTGTCCCATGCTCTTGGCTCCAGCTGGTGTGCCAGTCCGTCCGTCTCCCCACCCCCCACCCCCCGAGACAGAGCCTCGTCAGCTGGGGAGGAACAGCGATGAAGTAACAGAAATGGATCTCGGATATTTTTGTCACACTCTTTCTCCTTGGTTGTGAGGGGGTGGGGGAAGGTGAGGAGGGGGTGGCAGCTGTTCCTGCAGGCTGCCTGCTTTTCAAGAGGAGGGAAGCTAGGCAAACATAGGGCTTACTTAAAGGGGGATGGGGAGAGAACATTTCACCCCCTTGTCCTAGGCGTCTGCTGGGGGAAGGTAAGGGGGCAGTCCCCCCTCCTCAAATAAACCGTTATCCCAGATTTTCAGCTTTCATATTTTTTAAAAAGTAAGTTTGTGGCATTTGTAGAATGTGGTCAAATGTACAGGCAGTATTCTTACTTTTTTGTGAGAAATTAGCCTGCTTCCCCTGTCATATTGCGCGCGCGCACGCACACACACACATACCCCGTCCAAAAAAATTATTTGGAACACCCATGATCTATTACCAGGCTATAATTCCATTTTGTTTTTCTGTTGAAGACATTTTTATGTAGACAGACCTTTGCAGCTGTTTAGTTTTTTTATTAACCAGTCACCTTACTGGTAATCTGTATTTTTGTTTGTACAGACGTACCTTGGTTCTCAAACAGAATCCGCTCTGGAAGTCTGTTCGACTTCCGAAAATGTTCAAAAAGCAGGGCGCAGCTTCCGATTGGCTGCAGGAGCTTCCGTGCTCAATCAGAAGCTGCATCGGACGTTCAGCTTCCAAAGAACGTTCGCAAACCGGAACACTCACTTCTGGGTTTGCGGCGTTCGGAAGCCAAAACGTACGAGTACCAAGGCATTCAACAACCAAGGTACGACTGTATTCTTTTAAATGGTGTTTTCTAGTTTCACCTTGCAAACTGCCCCGATACTTTGCAATGTGGCGGCATAGAGACACATTTATAAATGAATAGATACTCAGCGCTGCAAAACTAGATTGGTGGTTTCACGCCCGTGTGTTTTCCTCTCTCCTCTTTCCAGTTTTGAGCTGATGCGCATGTGCTGGCAGTACAATCCCAAGATGAGACCCTCCTTCCTGGAGATCATTGGGAGCATAAAGGACGAACTGGACCCAGCCTTCAAAGAGGTCTCCTTCTTCTACAGCGACGAGAACAAGCCGCCCGACACGGAGGAGCTTGACTTAGAGACAGAGAACATGGAGAGCATTCCTTTAGATCCTTCCTCAACCCTCCAACCTTCTGACAAACACTCAGGACATAAAGCTGAGAACGGCCCCGGCGTGGTGGTCCTGCGGGCCAGCTTTGAGGAGAGGCAGCCGTACGCGCACATGAACGGGGGGCGCAAGAATGAGCGAGCCTTGCCTTTGCCTCAGTCTTCGGCCTGCTGACCTTTCAGAACCAGGTGTTGTTGTTTTTGTCGTTGTCGCGAAATCGTGCATCTGCACAAGCATCGGGAGAGGGGCGGGGGAGAGAGAGCAAGCAAAGCAAGCAAGAGAAATAACAATATATTCAAAAGCCTACTGTACCTCAGTGGATCTTCAGAACTGTCATAGCTGCACACAGGAGAATCCTCTCTTCAGTTTAAAAGACGAAATAGCGTTTCTCTCTCTCTCTTTTTTTTTTTTCAATATGCAAGCAGAAGATTGTTTCAAAGCAAAAAACAAAACTCTGAATGTGGGGCACACACTCAGCCTTCTGAAACTCTTTGACAGTAACAATAGCAAATGAAAACTTGAGAATCTGATGTGTGCATCCCCCTTTCTTTCCTTCCTTTCTGCTTCATAATGGGAAACATATCTGCGTGAAGTTCAACTGTACGGCACTTTTCCTTTTTTTTTAAAGAATCACATCAAAAGAAAAATGGCAGGCCAGCAGAGGCGCGCGCGCGCGCACACACACACACACACACACACACACCCTTTCTCTCTCTCTCTCTCTCTCTCTCTCTCTCTCTCCCCCTCCCTCCTTCTCTCTCTCTCTGTCTCTCTCTGTTCTCCTTCGCAAGCACCTGCTGAACACTTTAGGTTGTTACAAAAGCAAAGCAGGATTTAAAGGGGGGCAGGGGGAAGGACTGGATTTTTTAATATTATTCCTTAGTCTTTTTAGGATCACCTTAGAGATAAAAAGAAAGGCCATTATTTGTCCAAGCTTGTAAACTGTTTTCAACGCTGCCAAATTTTGCCAAAAAAAAGAAGACAAAACGAACTTTCTTTTAGGGGTGTTTGTTTTTGGGTAGGCATCGAGGGGGCGAAATAATCACATGGTCCCTTAAAATGAAACGCAGACCAATACACTCCAATCATACACTGGCATTATTTTAAAAAAAAAAAAAAGATCAGATTGTCTAGATTTTTTTTTTTTTTGACTGGACAAAAAGCCTGATTTTTTAAAAAAAATGCAGTTGAGAACCTAAAGGAGAGGGTAGAGGTGAAATAAATTACCTCCCCTTATATGAATTCTGGACAAAACTGGCACTGGTTAGCCAAATCGGGGGGGATGGGGCGGAGATGAATTTTGTGCAAAAATTCAACAGCACTATGAAAAGGAAATAGACAGAAAAAAAGAAGGAATTTCCATGAGTTGTTCCTGCTCTTCCGTGGCAGGCTTGCGGGGAAATACTTAAGAGAAACACACACATAAAATGGAGAAGAATAGCCAATTAAACGGATTCAAGCATCCAACACTTTGTTGACCTTTTTTCTCTCTGTTATTAAGACTTCAAAGGGTCTTGCAGTTCTATGTTAGACCATGGATCATTTGCATACACATTGTCTTTTTGTGTCACTTTTATAACTTTTTTACAGTTCAGATGCTCATCTATATGTCTGTACAGAAAAAAAAGCTGCTATTTTTTTTGTTCTTTATCTTTGTGGATTTAATTATGAGAAATCTTCAGGTCTACCCCCTTTTTTTCCTCTTGCCAACCCCTCCCTCCCCATTCCCAAAAAAGTTTCTAAATGCTTTGTACTATAATGTGTAACTTCTCTTTTTCGCCAACCCCCCACTTTCCCAAGATGTGATACCTGAAACATGATTTGCCATCAACTGTTAATGCCTTTTATAAATACGTTTCTGTTTCCTCCCCCCTGTCTTCCTCTCTCTCAAATCTCTCTATTCCTCCCCTTTTCTGTTAGTTATTTTAACAGTATCTATAGGCTGTTTGGGCGGGCCTGGGTGGGGGGAGATATATTTCTGGTAGCGTGACTTCTGCATCCTGCCTGAATATGTATCCTCCTCCCCCTTTTTTTAACCGTCTCCTCCTTTTCCTCGCCCTTTGCCCGTAATACAGCACCCATGTCTCTTACAGTGCAAGGTGTGATGCAAGCTCAGGTCAGGAAAACAAGTTAACTATTTAGTACATTCTTATTCAGTGTTCATATTCATATTGGTGTATTGATAGCCTCGCCCCCATTTTCCTTTTGCCTTTGTTTTGTTTTTGGTTGTCAAACAACCACACGCATAAAAAAAAAAAAGTACATACATATGTATTTTAAATGTTGGGTGCAACAGCTGTTGAGCTGCCAATACCAGATTTGGGGGTCATTTAAGAAAACAACGGATTGATTGGTTTTTAACCCTTTCACCCTACGAACAGCACGTCTCTTTTAGTTCTCAGCGCTGGCAACTTTGTACAAGGCCACAAAACCTCTGTGTTTGTTTTTCTTTCTTTTCTTTTTGAAAAAGTAGGCTCTGGTGGCGAAAAACGAGGGTTGCTGATAGTTCCAGCTTGCAGAAAATGGTGGGTGGTTAAAAATGGAGGCAAGCCGCAAGAAGTCTTGAGTGTTTGGGGCCACTGTTTGTATGTGAGCCAGTGGTTCCCTTGCGGCAGCTATGAATATCCGCATAAGTTCAGACCAAACTCCCCAAACAAAGCGAGGAGTAATTTGTTAGCTGAGTTGCATATGTTCTGTAGAGGAACAGGGAGCCTGCAGTTTGCAAAATCAAGGTGCCTTAACACTCGTTAATTCACCTGTACTTAACTGCATGGAAGTTCTGTATTAGCACTGATCCAACCAAAGTCTGACAGCAAAAAAAGAAGGGTTGTTCTGGGATGGAAATGTTGAAATATTTCATTTTGGGCGGGAGGGGGTGTTTGACTGAGAACAAAGAATTAAAATATAATTGCTAGATGTGACTGGAGATAATGATATGTTTGTAGTGCTTCCCCTCCCCTCATTTGTGTAGCTTCAGTCCCATTATTTTCTTTTTCACCTATCCCATAGTTAGCTATATCCCCCCCCTTTATAAAAAAAGAAAAAAGAAAAAAAGGTATTCTATGTAGGATTTTTTTATTTATTTTTGTGCTATCAGTTTAAATCACTGTAGAGACGCCCCATAATAAATTTTAAATACTGAGATAAGGGTTTTTGAGTTATGACAAGGGGACAGTTTTTTATTTTTTCTTATTTTTTCAAACATTTATCTACCTCACTCTTATTTTTGTGTGTGTATATATATATATAAATATATAAATATACATCTCTCAGCAGCCAACAGTATACTGTTGATATACCGGTAACCTCATTCATTGTACAAACCACATCCTCCAGGTTTTGGAGAGGAGAGGTCACTACCAAATCAAAAAGGTCACCTAAAAACATTTGTAGCTGCTGTTTTAAAAACACCGTTTATGCTTTCACTTGATGCTGTGTTGAGAGTTGAAAATCATTGTCAGAAGTCATTTGAGCTGAAATCAATAGCTGCTCTTAAAACCTGTTGAAATGGATGGGCAGGGGTGAAACCTCAGTGGAATATGCCCATGTCCTCGAAAAGAATGGCATAGTCAAGCACAACAGACCCAGGTCATCCTGGCTGAGAACTAGTGGCTCTCTGGGGTTTAAGAAAATGACAACTGTTAATACATTTATCATGCACCAGTTGTGTACTGAATTTGGATGGTTGCTCTGCTTTGTACGGATAAAGAGTCCAAGCAGATGCATGTCTTTCAGATGCCCCAAGCACTCACAAAAAAAGACTGCTGGAGCAAAGTGGTACCTACATAATAATGATGAAGTGTGGTAGGTTCCGTTCTATGGCTAAAACAAACAGTGAAATGTGCTGTCCTCAAACCAAGAGCCCACTCAATGTACACTTTAGGAACTTTGGTGGAGAGGAGTGGGAGCTGCTTCTGTTTAACAGGAGCACTGAGGCATGTTTCATTCTGTGCAGATTGAATGTGCTGATCATCTTGAAATCCTTTTCCCCACACCTCCAAAACTCTGCTTTAGGTGTGGGTTCTGACCATCCTGTCATCAGATTTGTCACGGCTTAATCCTTTTTTATTCTGCGTACCTGATTCTGGAAGTTGTTCCTGCAGGTATGGCTTGTGGCACCTGATTGTGTTAGTTGACTATTTTTTGGAATTATGGAGCCTCTTAGATACATGGCCCGTGGTTACACGCTTCAGTTGTCGCCTTGAGAGAGCATGACTATCTAGTTCCTGCGCTTGACCCTGGGATGAGTGGGAGGTGGGAAGGAATCTGGAATGCCAGATGTGCCGGGCTTCCCCTGGCTTAATCTCTTGGTTTTGCCCTTTTCGTCTTGGTGATCCTTTGTGGTGGTGGTGGTGGCCTCTGTTCTCTTGCACATATTAAATCTCCACAACCGTGGGGATCCTCACTCAGTCCTTTCAGCTGGCTAAGAGGGTTTTGTTTAAAACTGTCCAAGTTATTATT
The DNA here is from genome assembly GCF_964252035.2 of Podarcis erhardii. Classification (NCBI taxonomy): domain Eukaryota; kingdom Metazoa; phylum Chordata; class Lepidosauria; order Squamata; family Lacertidae; genus Podarcis; species Podarcis erhardii. Next base: position 22,714,787 of record NC_138503.1, read on the forward strand.
ATTTTTTATTGTATGTAGGTGGTTTTGAAATATTAGGAGAGAACACTAACAATGTAGTGCCCATCTAAAAAACACATTTCAGAAGCATTCAAGGGTAAGGCAGTCATGTGACTAAGCAAGTGGGCCCATGTGATAAGTCAGCCCATCTGGACCAAACCACCTCGACTCTACCATTGCATTCTGCACTCACAACATTTATAATAATTCCATTTTGGTTTCCACAGCCCTTTGTATTGGGATTTGCGTGTGTGTGTACATGTATGTGTCCCAGATCATATAATATACCTGGCTTTTCCCATACAGTTGTTTATGCATGTCAAACAGAGAATTAATGTTGGCTTCATATTGGGCATGAGGCTGGGGTTTTCAGCAAGACTGTTGTCTTGCATGGGATGGAGAACTGATTTTAGATCTTGATGGGCTTGAATTAAAGATGTTTGGATTAACATTGGGGGGGGGGGAATCTACTCGTGTTCTTAATAGTAAACACAGAAGATCTTGGCTCCTTCAGTCACCAGATGTGACTTACCAACAAAGATTGTCTTCATTGAAGGAAAAAAAGAAAGCTGAACTACCAGGTCCGTTATGTATTTTGATCAGAACATAAGAATAACTTGGATGGATCAGACCAAGGATCCAACCAGTCTTAGCATCCATTTTTCCACAGTGGCCAGCTAGATGTTTCTAAGCAGTCAACAAGCCAGGTACGAAGGCTGCAGCCCTTCTAGTTTATATCCTCCTGCAAGAGGGTTGTTGCATCTGGATCCAGATGTTCCATTTAACTTACATGGCCATCAGCCATTGTTATGGCCTCTCGTCCTCCATGGAGCCTCCTTTTTAAATCCATATAAACCAGTGGCTATCCTTGTATCTTGTAGCAGCAAGTTCTGTGTTTTCTTTCATGTGTCCTGAACCTTCTACCATTGGGTGACCCAGAGATCCAGTGTCAATGAGAAGAACTTTCTGTAACCCATTTTCTCTCCCTTGTGCTTTTTTTTGTGTAAAAAAACCTCTATCATCCACCCCCCTTAACGTTTTATATTCTAAATTTTAAAGGCGCTGAACTTCTTAGTTTTTCCTTTCTGGGAAAATGTTCCAACCCCGTGGTCACACCTTTTCCAGCTTGTTGAGATGTAGTGAGCAGAATCATACCCAACATTTCAAGTGACTTTGCACCAATTGATTAGGTTATTTGTAATGTTATTTTCAATAAATTTCCAAACAATCCCTAATTGGTTTATTTCATTGCCGCTGCACATTAATAGCCACCACAACCTCCAGTATGTATTCTTGGAAACAACTTGATGGTTCAGATCCCATCAAACATGTATGTGTAAAGTTAGGGTTATTTTTTGGTCCATTGTGCATCACAAAGTTTCATTCCCCATGTTCTTCTTTGGAGCTTTTCATGGTCAGCATGAGTGTTCACTATCCTTAATAAATTAAAAAGCATCAGTCCCAATACAGATCCTGTTGGGACTTCGTTGTTTATATTCCCCCATTGAGAGGTTTCCCCATTATTCTTCATTTCTGCCTCCTGTTCTTTAATCTTAGTAATCCATAGGAGGAGTTGCCTTTTTATTCCATAACTGCTAAATTGATCCAGGAGTCTCTGATGAAGGATTTTGGCAAAATATTTTTTAGAAGTCAGAGAAATATAATAACTATTGGATTATCCTGATCTACCTGTTTTTTGAATCTCAAAGAATACTAAAATGTTGATGAGGCAGGATTTCAATTTGCAGAAGCCAATTTGCTGCTTCTGTTTAATAATTCTGTCTTCTGTACATTATGACAATTTTAGTGGGATGGATGTTCGGTGAATGGACCTGTCTTTTTCCAGGTCCTCCTGGCTCACTTAAAAAAATATAATTGTTGGGATTTGACTACTTTCTAATCCTCCAGTATAGAGGCCAGTTTGTATTGAAGCAACATGCAAATTTTTAAGAGCAACAATTTCTCATTTGGCGTTTTCAAAGAACAGCACGTATGCCGTCCAGAAATGGTGACTTGTTAACTTCTGATCTTATAATTAGCCCCAGATTTTCATTTCATGACACCTCCATTTGATGTAGTCCCCACCCCCACCCCCACCCCCACCCCCAAAATGTGATTCATATGTGTCTGTCACTGAGTTCTTTTAGTGATGTGCTGGAGGTGGTTTGGTTTCAGAGGAAGGAATTTTGTATCAACACAGAAGTGTTGCATGCTTGGTTACTATTAAATCAGATGTTAACCTTGTTATGAAAAGAACTAGACACCAAAAGCAGAGCATGAGGTGGGGCTAATTTCCAATTAATTTCTCCTCCTTGAGAGAAGAGATGTTAAGATTCTTTCACAGTTTAACGCTGATGCTACTGTTGATACAGAAAATAAAAGAAATGCTCAGCCTCAAGACTAGTCACGAGATGGAACTGCTTTTTAGATCTCTGGGAACCTGCTGTGGGTTGTTTACTACAATCCATGGCTGTATGAATGACACTCCTGCTGTTGATATAATGTTCTATGTAGTTCTATTTTTTTTAAAAAAAAAAATCCATTCCAGTAGTCAGTAATGCATTCTTGTTATGCTCTTTTAATTTTGTTTTTTTCAATGGTGTACTCCATCACTGGATAACAATGAGTGGATCTATTGGGGCTCCTGCCATAGTTGCATAGCCCAGCAATGAACTCTATATACTGCGACCCCACTCTTTTAAGCATAATTAAAAGGAAAGAAAATGTTGGCACAAACAGAAATAACAAGAGAGCATGTCCATATATATATATATGTGCCGACTCAATGGTTATGTATAGGTTAAACCCTTTTTTTCCCCTGCGGGTGCTGAAGATACAGAACCAATGGGGTTGTATTCTAGAAGTTGCTGGCTATCATCTCAGTTTGGAAGACCAACTGGTTCTGAGTCAAGGCACTTAACATTTCTTTTTAATAGGTTTTTTAAAAGAACTATAAGGAGGTCTATCCAAACTGAAGGCAGAAAATATGCAAGACACTGTGAAATACAGGTATGGGGCAAAGATACTGATCTACAAAGACACAGTTTGCCCGAAGTTCGGCATAGTTTACAAAGCATGACAACATCCAACTAATTAATTTGACCTTGCATAATTGAATTCCTGTCTCAGTGTCTTTGCTGTGGAGTCAAGTACACTATGTAGAACTTTATTACTCATGATAATAAGTTTACCCTGATCCAGCTCTCCGTGTGCATATGGAGTTCTGCACACCTGGCTTCCCTGTTCACCTTAATGGAAGGCAGCTCCACTGAAGTAAATGGGGAAGTCCTTGCTGGAGTAGCGCATGTGCTGTACGCACGTACTAGAGCAATTGGAAGGGATTGCTGGACTGGGCCACCTGATCATAAATAAGTGTTGCACAAGTTCCAGATGGCTTTCATTAGATGTGCATGTGGAATGGGTGTGTACTTGTGTGTGGTTGTCATCTTTTACTTTTGTATCCTTTCTGTTGACTAGCAATCCATTAGCATTTTCAATAGGGCTCTTAAGTCCAGTAGATTACGGGTAGTCAGTTGACAAAGCTCTGGTTTACAAAACAAAACCCTTATTACATATTTCATTGCATTTTATAAGTACATAGAATGATTTTTATAGAAATGTTTGTAGTTTATAAATGCCTAAAATAATTTAAGGGCACTTTTCAGTGTGTGTGGATGTATGTCTAAGGTTTTCTTTTCCTTTCCTTTCCTTTTTAGGATACTGGTTTTACTAGTTAGCTTTACAATATGCCAAAAAAGGATCCTGTACCAACTCTTAAATCATGGTTCATTTGTTGCCCCAAATACACAGTAAACCCAGAATATGTTCTGTATCTTCAGTCACCTGGTCTTCCAGAGCCCTCTGGATGGGTGGGATCATCTTCAACTGGTCATTTCACTTATACTGTATGGGTGCAGGTTGGGATAAAACCTCATTGGTTAAGGAAACAGAACCATTGTTGCTGCTACGCAGTCTTTAGCTACAATCCTCAGTACGCTTCTTTGGAAGTAAATTACACTGAAATCCAGGGTAAATGCATCTCCAAGTAAACGTGTTTGGGATTGGAATTATTGTTTGCATTATTTAAGTACCTGCTTTATTGTTGCCTAGGTTGATTGAAGGATTTGACTGCATAGTATGATATCGTGGTGAAAAGCCACTTTCAATACTTATCACTGAAAGAAAGACAACTTACGTTTACAGATTCCTTATCACTTCTATTCAAAGAAAAGGTGGCTTCGTATGCAGCCTGTACAATTTATGTAGATATTTAGCAACGTTAAATCTTTGTTTTAAATGACCATCAAAGGTCCCTATTTATTATTCTAATTATTTAAACAAGAATACCGAAGATCCAATTTCTGTACCCAAATTAAAACAGCTCCTTCTCCTCTTTACCCGAAGGGTTCTGGGTAGTTCTGTTGCCTTTTTTAATATATTTTTTTCTGTTTTCTAAACCAGTGAGGTTTGAGAAGAAAGGACTGGCCAGAGTTGTTCTACCTCTGGAACAAAAAAGTTGGAAAAAAACACAGAAACTAGAAAGTGCTATGGAACTGAATGCATTTGCAAACAACATTTTCCAAGTTACCTTGTTTAAAATATAAAGTTTTTTTAAAAAAAATAATAAAAAATAAAATAAAACAGTAATAACATGGCCAATTTATTACATAAAGACTTGCTATGTATAAATTATTCCTAAAGAAATTCCTGTGTTTATATTAAAATGAATCAGTAGATGATGAAAAAAATTCAAAATGTTTTTGTATATTCTGTTGTAAGAATTTATTCCTGTTGCGATATATTCTGGATTCTTTACATTATGAAAAAAAGAACCTTTTGTCTATTTTGAATGGCTGAAGCTAAGGCTCCTTTAGTTTCTCTTACTCTGCTTTTTTTCTAGTAGTTACAGTACTACATAATTAAGTTAAATAAAAAGAATTCTGTATGCATTTTTGCGTACTGTGTATTGCCTTTTATTCAGAATACAAGATACTTTTTTAAAAATGTAGCCTCTTCTAACAAGATGTGCTCTAAATGATGATGATGATGATGATGAATTTCTATTAAAGCTACTTCGTTTCTTCGGGAGGGGAGCGTTGTCCACCCTTTGGATAATTCTTCTTAACAAAAGTATCTGCAGTAACGCATCTTTTAAAATTCAAGATTTTCCTCATCAGAACCAGAATTACAGAAAGATTTATTTATTTGCGGGGGGGGGGGGGGGGTTCAGCTTTACTTTATGTTTCTATGGTTTTCCATAGCCACTTAATATGTGCATGGTGTATTGTTCCATACAGTTATGGGTGGAATGGAAAGCCAGCTCCTATCAGCCCAAGCCAATTTGGCCAATGGTGAGGGATGATGGGAGTTGTTGTCCCAACAACATCTGGAGGGCCATAGGTTCCACATCCCTCCAATGTACACATGCAGCTCCTTTGTCCCCAAGTATTTTTACATTTCATCCCTGAGTGTAAGCAGTGTGTGCATTGAATCATGAAGGCACAAGTTTGCACACACAGAGAACATTGGATTGCATTGGTTATTTTTTTAATAGGTATGACTGATGGTATTACATTTTTCATGAAGTCAGATGAAAATGAGCATACCTTGTAACTTGTGCGTGTAGGTTTTTTGGCTTTACATTATCCCTTGTTTACATTGCTTTAAGATCTCTAAGATAACAGTCTGCAGGGCTCTTCCAAGAAGTTCTGCTGTCACCCATTGGGATAGAGGAGGTACATGGATAAACGCTGCTCTTCCATTACCATAGTAAAGAGAGGTATAATAGATGTAATCACAAACGTACCTGCAGCATGGAGGAAATGTATACTTAAAATTACACAATATGTATGCTTAATTATATACTTTTAACAGTTAACTCCATCTTGGTATTGAGGACTAGCTTTCAGACAACGCATCAGAAGAGGTAAGGTTGTGAACTGCTTAAAAGCATCTCAGTACAGCAAACAATTTCAAGAATATCTGCACAGCTGTCCTTTATCTAGCACCAGAAAATTTGCATTATAAAAATAGTATTATAATCACAGTAACCCAAATTCAGTGATGCGTTAAGGCACAAAAGTGCCAAATCTCATTCAGTAAAAGATTCCCTACATCGTGGATGGAGAACCTTTGGCCCTCCAGATGTTGCTGGACTGAGATTCTAGTCAATCCTGGCCATTGGCCATTCTGGCTGGGGATAATGGGAAGTCCAGTAACATCTGGAGGGCCACACATTACCCATCCCTGTGCATTTAGGTTTGATCCCAACTTTGAGACTAATGGAGAAGCTTCAAGAAGCAGGTTCTCTGCATGCATGGATCAAGGTGCTAACTTGAGAAAAAGCTGCATCAGATCCACCTTGTGGTTAACTTGGGGTCCTAAGAGTTTAGATCATGTTCCATTAAGTATTGGCCAGTATACACAAAAGATACTGTTTTCTCAGATCTTTCCAAATTTTGATGTGTTTGACTTTTGGGAATATTTCCTAGTTGAATCATGTCTCCCACAACTGACATGGTTTCTCAATACAGCAAGTAATTTACCTTCCTGCATCTCTGGAAAAAATTACATCCATCCCTTCCACCTGAACGTTTTTCCAGACACACTTCAAATTAATTGTAGAGTCTATTCTTTCTGGGCCTTCTAAGACACAACAACCTTTTTCTGGACAGAATCCACAAGCATCCATTTCTTTATAGCCTTTGTTCTTCCCACACTGCTCCAGAATGATGATTGCTTTAGAAGTAGAAACCAGGCCAATATGAATCATAACCTGTAGGTTGCCCCACAAGAGAGAAGATAGGAAATAAGTTCTGATATACAGTATATAATGAATCTGTGCCCTGGCCTTGTGTGAAATACAGACTTGCTATAGAGAACCTTGTCCCTTTCCACTGTGTTGGGGAGAAAGTCATGGTTTTTTTGGTCTATTTATTTATTCATTCAAACTATTTGTATGTTACTTTTTAGGGCCAGGCCCTCACAAAGTAACATGCATGATATCAGATGCATTAAGGACATCAGATAGATATACAATTACTATGAGAAAAACAAGTAATTAACACTCCTGAAGGGCAGCAGTGAAGAAAAGGTTTTTCTAAGCCCTGTTGCTGAAAAGATGAGATGTAAATTAATCAGAAGGAAGTTGAGTAAAGGGGGGGGGGTGGCTACCGGCAAGAAGGCAGAACACCGCATGTCTGCTAAAGGGGGTGCAGGTATATGCGTGAAAATGGTCCTGAAGGCAGGAATGGAGAGCCCTCCAGTTGTTGAACTATAACTCCCATTACTTCTTCCTGTTGGCCATGCTGGCTGGGACTGATGTGAGTTAAGAGTCCAATACCATCTGAAGAGTCACAGATTCCTCGTCCTTGCTGTAAGATAACCTGGTCCCAATATGTTTAGGGCTTTAAAGATTAATCCCAGCAGTTTGTCAAAAAAATAATAAGGAATCTTCTGAAGATTACACAAAATATTTTGAGAATCTAAAGCTTAATTTTAAATTGAGTCCTCTAGTAGTATTTTCACTTACTTGGGGCTGAAGGATTGCCCATGCTTGACAGACAATCTCTCTTGCTTTTTTGTAAGCCACTGGCAGTTCCATGATGTGTAGGTCTACATCACTTCCAAGACCAATTCTGGCCAGTTCCTGTGTTGGAGTGAACAACTTATGTTGTGTTAAAATATTTGATGTTTCAGAGGAAGCTGTACAGCTAAACTTTGTGGCCCAGCTTCTCCTAAACCCCATTTCTTAGTCATGGCTGATCAGCATGCAGAAGGAGGAGATGGCCTAAGCAACCACGAACTCATCATCCTTCCTTTTTAAACGTATAAGAGCCTTGTCTGATAGAGCAGAGCTGTTCTCAACTTTTGAAGGTAGACATAACCATGTTTGTATAAGTTACCAATGCAATGTTTAGGAATTCCAAATGCGTAACAGAGAAAATAACCGCTCACCTGGGACTGCGGGTGAGCAGCCGTTGTTGCATGGCATGGCTGCAGTGGCTCCAGGGAGGCTGCCATCTTCTGGCACAGCCAGGGGAGGAAACAGCTGGCACTGCCAGCCTCCGGCCGTATCGGGCCCTCGGATAAGGACGTACAGTGTACACTCAGCCAATCAGAGCCAGGGGCTTGGGGGCTGTGAGCAGCCCACCCCGAGCCTATTTAAGGGGGTGGCTAGGTGTTGGCCACCCTGTTGGCCAAACGTATGGTCCTCCAGGTGGTCTTGGAGGGTCATCGCTGGCTGGGACTGATGGGAGTTGGATTCCAAAAACTTATGGAGGGCCACAGGCTCCCCAACCTTGCCCTATGGGGAAGCTGCTGCCATGTCATCTTCCATGTTTCCACAATCTGCCTTTCCTGTGTACTAGCTACTAAAACTCTTCTCCATGCTCTTTTGGCCCTGGCCCCCCAACTACTTGCTGTTTTGATGATTAAATGTGTGTCTCATAACGCACTCCCCAGGGACCTGTTCTTGTTTGGAAGAATCTCTATCTTCCTTTTCAAGTTGGAAGGTCCCAGTGTTTCATTTATTGTACAGAATCCAAGGTGGCACAGAAGGAGCCGCAGACTTAAGATTGCCCTGGTACTGGTGTGTGAATGGGGCAAGCTTGTTCTTGAAGGTTGGCTTCCTGAGTAAACTGTTACAATTTCCTTGTCAGCGGAAACATTGATTAGCTGTGCTCAATAAACTGTTTGACATAAACAAGCAAACAATTCTTGCAGGCGAAGTAAACACATTAGGAGAACACAGCCAGCTGTGTTTTTCCTGTGGCACGAATGGTCTTGGAGAGGCTCTTGCATCATCTTGCATAAGAATGCAGCATTGTTTGCCTGTTTTTCCAAAAGTAGATCCATGCCAGCTTACAATTAGCATTTTATTTTCTCACACACATTTGAATTTCTCTGTGTTTAATGAGACACTCTTCTGTGACTGGTTAGGCCAGGGTCAGATGGCCGCATGTAACCTCCCCCCCCCCCCTTTTCCATGCAAGAAACCGAGGCCAAATAATAGATTGGAAAGCTACTACTACTGTTTGCTGTCCATGGTAAGCAAGAAGAAAGGTTATTTGATCAAAAGCTGAGGACAGAAAAGAATTTGTAAACTAGAAACAACTGTATTTTATTTTTTTAAATAATTTTTATTAATTTTCACAAACAAAAACACACACAAAAAAAACATACACAAACAACACATGACTTCCCCATACCTCCCCTTCACTGCACCCTTGTTTCCAATTTTTTAGCAATCCTTCATTCCATTTTTATATTTAACTTCCCTCAGGTTTTCTTAACTTAAACATTTACAGCTGTAATTCTCTGTTTCTTATCCCTTGACATTTTATCAGTCTGAAATTTTACAACAGTTCTTAAGATATATTTTGAATTTTTCCCAGTCCTCTTCCACTGTCTCTCTCCTCTGATCACGGATTCTGCCGGTCATCTCTGCCAGTCCCATAAATTCAGTCACCTTCGTCTGCCATTCTTCCAGAGTAGGTACCGGTAATTCTTGCATCTTCCAATACTTTGCCAAAAGGATTCTTGCTGCTGTAGTTGCATACATTAAAAATGTCCTATCTTTCTTTGGTACCAATTGGCCGACCATGCCCAAGAGAAAAGCCTCCGGTTTCTTTGCAAATGTCCACTTAAGGATTTTCTTAATTTCATTATAGATCATTTCCCAGTAGGCCTTAATCTTTGGGCAGGTCCACCAAAGGTGGTAGAAGGTTCCTTCACATTCGTTACATTTCCAGCATTTATTATTGGGCAAATGGTATATCTTTGCAAGCTTGACTGGGGTCATGTACCACCTATAGATCATTTTCATTATGTTTTCTTTCAAGGCACTACATGCCGTAAATTTAAGGCCTGTGGTCCATAACTGTTCCCAGTCAGCGAACATAATATCATGACCTAAGTCTTGTGCCCATTTGATCATAACTGATTTAACCGTTTCATCCTGTGTATTCCATTTCAGCAACAAGTTATACATTTTAGACAGATTCTTAGTATTGGTCTCTAACAATTCTGTTTCCAATTTTGACCTCTCCTTCTGAAATCCTAGTTTCCTGTCCTGCTTAAAAGTCTCATTTATCTGATAATAATGTAACCAGTCTCGAACCTTTAATGCTTCTGCAGCAGGGGTCAGCAGACTTTTTCAGCAGGTGGCCAGTCCACTGTCCCTCAGACCTTGTGGGGGGCAGGACTATGGTTTTTTTTTGGGGGGGGGGTGAACAAATTCCTATGCCCCAGAGATGCATTTTAAATAAAAGCACAAATTTTACTCATATAAAAACACGCTGATTCCTGGACTGTCCAGGGGCCTTAGTTTGCCTACGCATGTTCTACAGGGTTCTCCCATCTCCCAAACATGCAGAACATAGCTCTTTTAGCAGGCATAGAAATCTCGGTTTGCTTGGGACAAATAGGGATGCCATCAATATAAAGAGAGAAGAGGTTAGGGCTGGTGTGTGTGCAAAAAAACCTATTATTTGTGGAATCTGAACCTATTGAATTGTTTTTCAAGCCTGAATAAACCAGCATCTTCAGCTACACTCAAAAGTATTTTTTTTCAACCAAAGAGGAAAGAGACTTTAATGTGTCTTCTACTGCAGGGCTTTGGCATGTTTAATGATATACAGCTTTCACTTATCTTATGTCATTTTTCAGCACTGCAAGAAACCAAAAATAGTCTTCAAAGAAATGCTCTGTTTCATTAGTTTATTTTGGCTTTAGACTGCACTAATTTGCAAATAAATGACACTTAATTTTCCTCCAAGATAGTATACCGTACTCTAAAATAGGGGCCAAACACTACCAGAAAACAATGTGTCGAGCTATTAAGTGATTATTCTTGTGGTTTCAGGCACAGAGCAAGCTAGGGCTAGGATAAATAATAATTATTAATTTATTAGATTTCTTACCCACCCTTCATACCAAGGTCCCAGAGTGCATTACAAGAATTTAAAATACAATATTAAAATCAGTTAGAATAAATTATAATCAAGAGAATAAGGTGGATCCTAAAATAAATATCTCAAGTGTCAAAAGCCAGGTTAAATAGAAGTGGCTTCAACATATGAGAAACAACCACATAATGAAGCTAGGCTTTCTCTATGGGGAGGAAATGCCACAGTTTATGGGCTGCTACAAAGAATGCACCATTCTTGGTTGTCATCTGGAAGTACCAAGAGGGTCCTCTCTACTGATCTTAACACCCAAGAGCATCTGTAGGGAAGGAGGCAGTCTTTCAGATATTTAAATCCTAAGTACAGTAGTTTTAGATCTCCTGGATTGCTTGATCTCCTGGATTGCTTGAAATATTGACAATTTAGTAAGGAAGTTCTGGTTCAGTGATTTGGGTTCAAAATTTCACTGGGTGTACAATAAATTTCCTATCCAGAACACAAAGAACATAATGCTTTATTAATACTATAATTTCCCCACTTAAAATTTCATCAGTTTTTGCTTATGTTTTGATTACAAAGAAATAATTCCAGGTAGTGAAAAATACCCTACCTTTGAACGCAAGAGAAACACAAAGCTACACCGGAATATTGTTCCTTTTTGTACTTCAACATACAGGGCATTCTTACCTTTGCTGCTTCCCAGCTAGAGTTAACAAGATGCTGTCGAAAAGGACCAAAGCCTGAAAGCAAATAAGTATAATTAAAACCTTAAAATTAATAAATTCCTGATCTTGTCACGATTTGTTCCCTTGGCTAACTTCTGCTGTGAGTTGTTTATTGAATGGTTCTTAAGATTTTTACAGTAAAAGGTTCCCTTATCTCAGCTTCTGAATGACAAACAGATTAGTCTCTATTTCTTATTGTCTCCACAGACACCCTCACTTCAGGTTACAGGCATGTGTTCAAGTTCTGTGTCACACAAATTTAACTATTTGCAATTAACACATAGCTGAATCACTAAACTTTTTTTTTTGCTATTTTTTTCTGGTAATATTCCTGTAATATTTTTCATAGCAAATGAAAAATATACAGTTAATAATTCTGCTCTGAAAAAGACTTTGTATCTGAAAGCATGTTTTAGTTGCTGTATTTTAATAGTTGCTGTGTTTTATTGTTAGATTTTATGTTGTAAGCCTTCCCAGGAGCATGAATTCATGAAGAGCTGGAATGGATGGATGAATAAAGAGATACAGAGGTGTAAGTAGTATAAGGGGAAGAGATCTATCCTCTACTCCACAATCCACATAGATGTGTAAGAAATGTGAAATTTATCCTTTTAATGTAGACTCTTTGTTCATGAACTGCAAAGATCTAAAAGGTATTTCACCCACTGATCCACATTAGGAGACCTCCCCACTTTACATTTATGCAGGATAGTACATTTAGCTATGGGCTTGTTTTTGCACTGAACTAGTGGAAGGATTTTGCCCCTTCTACTCCAGGGATGCAGAACCTGTGCTCCTTCAGATGTTGAAGGACAACAACTCCCAGATTCCTGGCTGCTGACCATTCACAGTAAGCCTGATGGGAGTTAAAAACCCAGCAGTATCTGAAGGGCCACAAGTTCCCCTTCCCTTGCCCAATAAAATTAGAGTTGCAACAGAATCATAGAACCATTATCAATTATGCAGCAGCTTTTGAAATAATGCTAGTTTTAATGCAAGTTCTTATAAAAACTACAGTTCACAAGGTAACATCTTAAAATGCATTCTGGCTCTACCAGGGAAGAAACCTAAGATGGTGTCTCTTCGGGTATGATACATAAATCCATCATCTAAAGACAAAGTGTGCTGCTTGCTTCAGAACTATAAGGCTCCTTAAAAACTCAAATGCAAATTTTGTCCAATTTTGTTCCAGTTTTGAGATTCTTTTTAAACTAACAAGCTGACAATTTTTCATGCCTTCCTACATTACACACATTATCTTCTGTCCAAGAGTTATTGCCACAGAGAGGGAATATCGGTATATCTTTCTATACAGAAAAACATATTGGTGCCCCACCCCTTATATTCAGTAATGCAGGATAGTATGGTTGAAGTTATCATATTCTGGTTTCTCAACAGCTCTGTGATTTGGGTTAGGCAGAAAATGAGAAAAGGGCCAAAGATGGCCTAGTGAGTTTTAGGATTGATCAGGAATTTGAACTTGGGACATCAAGTACAATATTTTACCAGGTATAACACAGGGAACAGATGAAACGTTTGAGAGGAAAAACAGAGATATGGTTCTGTATCTGCTTCACTGCTTTTTCAGTAAAAGAAATGGGGGGCTCACCAGAGTTGTACAACATCAAGTTATGAGCTAGCTGAGTGAAATGTGCAGCCTGCAACTGTGGCTATAAGAAACCTCTGCCAAGGGTTTAGCTGTTCTATTAAAAGAAGTGACTTCATTATGAGCTCTTCAAATACTGGAGTGTCGAAACCAACACAGGGATCATATTGACTGAATAATATTGGCTACTAAAACCAGAAATGGTGCCAACAATTTTGTTTCAAGCAGGTGAAAAAGTGACTGAGGCATTTAGTGATGACACTGCAGTACCTCTAAACTGCACCTGCACATTTAACAGAAAGATATGGGACATAAAACATAATGCTGCAGGGTGATGTTCTCCTGTTTAGGGTTTTAGCCAGCCAGCAGTGCCATTCCATGCCCAATGAGCATACTGATTGGGCTGTTTGCCCTCCCCCCTTTTAGGTTTCCTTGGGGGGCCATTTCCATGTGCAGACCTTGGGGCTCTCCAGACCTGCTGATACCACCCCCTTCTGCATGGGTGCTGCTGTTCTGGATTTTAATTTGTTGCTGGTTATTATAGTTAAGGAAAAGGAGAAGAAGGTGGTCTCAAAGAGCAAAGGTAGTTGTCTTGGCCTATAAGATAGACCCCAAAGTCCATATTGGACTTTTCCGGTTTATAAAATAGCATGCAAGCTTTTGAGTTTCCCCAGAATCTTCCATCTTAAAACTTACCAGAATCAAACATGGATGGCTTAAAAAACACCAGCAGCCTTTTCTTTTCATGCAAGTTAAGCCTATTGATGACTACTAGCCATGATGGTGTCCTACCTCTACCTTCAGAGGGAGTGTGTATCTGAATACAGTGGTACCTTGGTTCTCGAACACATTAGTTGTTGAACAAATCGGCTCCCAAATGCTGCAAACCTGGAAGTAAGTGTTGCGGTTTGCGAACGTTTTTTGGAAGCCGAATGTCTGACGCGGCTTCCACTTGAGTGCAGGAAGCTCCAGCATCCAATCGGAATCTGCGCCTTGGTTTCCGAATAGTTTCGAGAGTTGACCGGACTGCCAGAATGGATTAAGTTTGAGAACCAAGGTACCACTGTACTAGTTGCTAGGAATCACAACTGGGAAGAAAGTTGTTGCATTAATGCCCTGCTTTGCATGCTTCCATAGGTATAAATCTGGCTACTGTGGTAGCAGGATGCTAGACTCGATGGGCCTTTGGCCTGATCCAGCAGTGTTCTTCTTATGTTCTTATATTCTCTTCCCTATATGTTTTTTAAACATCTAGTCTGATGTTTGCATACGATTTTATGACATTTCGGGTGGCCAAATAAATCTATTTCCCTCATATGGACATTAAAAATGGATATGTATAATTTCGTTCAGATTACGGCAACACAGGGGGTTGGACTAGATAACCCTTGGGATCCCTTCCAACTCCACAGTTCCACAATTCTACAGAAAGCTTAAGTGGTTTCGTCATTCCCACTTCCTCATCCAAGTCACCTAAAACTATGGAGCGTCTGAAATGTTTCTGCCTAGGCTGCCTGGGAGCTATTTTAAGAAACACAAAAATAATCTTAAATTGTGTGCTAACTGAAAATGGCTAGATTCAGATTCTCTTTGACGCCACTTCATTCTCAGTCCTGTGTCCTCAGATGGCCTACAGTGGAAAACTATCCAGCAACTCACATGTCAAGCCTATACGTAATGATTGCCTTTAGAGCAGCTAGTGGCGTAACAGTGAGCAAGAGTGTGCAGTGGCATTCCAGGAGAGTTTCAACCTTTTAAAGCTCAGTCTCTCTCTCTTAACTGATTGCATCTTCACTGGTGATTCAGCATTAACTATAACTGAAAAGAAATTATCCAAAATTGGCTCCAGGGACTTGGATGTTCCGGAATGCTATTTCAACACACTGTTTATATATTATAGTGTTGGGGTAATAAAACAGTGTGTGTTATTTCCTCTGATTTTTATCTCCTTGTTTTGAAACTGAGAAGTTGAAATTTGACATGTGTTGGCTCTAATTTTGGACCTTGATGTGGAACTGGGAAGCAGTCTTGCTCTATAGCTCTTTTTAGGCAACACTTTTCTAGTTTTACCCTAGAGGCTAAATAGCCCACACAGGAAAAGATATCAACAGATATTTTCGGAAGTGACAGGAATAACGAACGGCAAGCTTTCTTGGATAAAGGATAGCATGCATTTTCTTTTACCCCACTGACATACCATCTGATCTTTTTTAGCAAGTTGCAGCAGTGAGCTATTTTCCATTTGGAAATGTTGGTATGTCCAGTTGCTAGTTGTTTGTGTGTCTGTGTGTGCCTTTGGAGTTGTTTATGACAAAGAGCAGACCAGTGTATGCACATTCCATGCATGGCTAAAAGAGGACTAAAAAAATTGAGCCTTACCCGTGACAACCACCGTGTCAGAATTGATGTCCATTTAATTTAAATCCTTTACGTTCCGGACACCAATAACCAGCTCACTCTTCACTGGTATCATGCTTGATCACAGCTGACCTTATTATATTCTTTTACCATCTGTTCCAAAATGTCCATCTTCCTATTGGTCAGTGGAAAAACACTTCACCAAACTGGGACTGTTCTGGTTTCACATGATGTGGGATAATTTTAATTACACAAGCCCTGGAATATTGATGGTTACAAAGATCCTTATGCTTTCTCCCCTTTCAACTATGCAGAATGACTTAACTACATAATCTTAGCTATTGATTTCAAATCTAACCTGATTAGAAATAATCCAATCACTTTTATTTTTGTATGTCTCTGTTGCATAGTGATGCTGAATTAATAAAATAAGTCTACCTATTACTTATAAATTTGGGCTTTTATAGTCCACTATAAAAGCCAGTGCTCTGTAGAAGCAATTTTAGTTATCTTTTATTTATTTATGTCTCTATATCTTGCTTTTCCAGGCAAATAGTCTTGACAAAGTGGCTTACAATATAAACAGCCTCTCTGAGGCTCTTTCATGCCCCTCTTCTTTGGAGATCAGGGTGGCATACTGTCATCATAAAATAACACTAAAATAATTTAAATCACAGTTAAAAACCACAAAGACACATAAAAATACGGTATAAAAACCATTTTCCATTTTAAACTGAAGCATCTATAACTACTATAGGATTAGAACCAATGGTTGCGAATCCGATGAAGCTGATTTTGGCTAAACATTAGCAGAGCTTTTCCAATGGACCTAAATTCAGCCTTGTCCTTTTTAAATGGGTCTCGTTGCATCTAGCTTAATTTGAAACCATAGTATCCCACCTCCAGCCATTCCCATAATGCATCTGGTTGTATGTGGGTTATGGTATTGCTAATCACTCCTATTTGGTGTATAGGGGCCTAGAAGCTATTGTACAAAGTGCATGCTAATTTTTTAAAAAGAGCATAAGAAGAGCCCTGCTGCATCAGCCCATCCAGTTCAGCATCCTTTTCTTACAGTGGCCAACCAGATGTGGATGATAGCCTCATTCTCCATGAATTTGTCTAATCCGTTTTTAAAGCCACCAAAGTTTAAAGCCATATTTCCCCCCCCCCCAAGAAGGCTAAAATATGGACAGTTGGAGTGCATGCTAGTGCGGTTCCTACATTGCTGTGGACACTGCAGCTATTAAATCATACATTTTTATGAGCTTGGACCACTACAATGTGTTGCATGTGCAACTATCTTTGAAAACGTTCCAGAAACTGCAGTTCGTTTGGGATATGGCTTCGAGACTGCTAGATGGGACCAGGTGATAAAAATTTTTTGCCATCTTCACTAGATCCCAGTTCATTTCTAAGCTCCACTCAAGGTGCTGGTTTTGATTTTTTAAAGCCCTTGGGAGCAGGGCACCAGAAATACTATCTTATTCTACATGTGAACCTTGAGATTTTGGCGTCCAAATATCCTCCTCTGAGGGAACTGCAGGAGCCTTTTCAGTGGTGGCACTCTAGTTGTAGGATGTCTTCCCCAGAAAGTCTTGCCTAGGACCTACTTTGCTGTCGTTTCAGGCCAAGGCTGATTTTAAATATCTTCCCATTATTATATTTCCCCACGACTTTAAATCTGTTTTAGCTGTAAGCTTTTACTCTGTGGTTTGTTTCTTTGCCACAATACTGTATGAGGATACCACCCCCCCCCAAAAAAAAACCACCTCGTTTTGTCTCACTGGAGGCTATTTTGTGGTGAATACATGCACACCTGTATGTATTTGTCATGTGTATTTATTTTTAAGTGGGTTTTTTTTGGGGGGGGGAGGGGGTCTTGAATTAAAAGTCAAATACGAATAGATTTCTTTGGCAGGAGGGCATTTTGTGGGGAATATACACGGCTTCCCATCCAAGAGCCGGTAGATTTGTCGCAATTGTTTTTTGAGAGGATATGTGGAGAATACCAATTGCCTCACGGGAGGCTATTTCCCCCGCTTCCCGCCGAAAACGCTAAGGCAACCTATATGCACTCCGTGAGCTGACTGAGATTTCGACGGTCGAAGTGGGTGTGAACGGCAGGAGCCATGAGGGAGAGAGACTGGCGATGGGCGGCTCTGAGGGCCGGCGGAGGAGGAGCAGCAGGGAGGCTTTAGAGCCGCCCCGGAGGAAGTGATGATGGCGGCTGCGGTGGCCCCTCAGAAGCGGGCGGGAAGCGCCGCCTCAGGCCGTGCGGGTAAGAGGGACTGCGAAGCGCTGGCTCTCGCTTCTCTCGGGGCTTCATTCTCACACGGCTTTCAGCTTCGGGAAAGGGGTGTTTTTCTTTTCGTGTTTTGATTTTTTGAGAGTTGTATGTGTGTGTGTTTCGTTGTGTGCATATTTTAATCCGATTACAGCAACAAGGGCAGCGACTAAAAGCACAGCGCATTTCCCTCTCCTTTCGCGCTTGAGAAATCAAGACCGCAACTGCGTGCCGAACCGTAGGTTGAAAACACGCCATCTCTCCTCCGCAAAGAACCATGGGGACTGTAGTTTACCCACACCGGGAAGCTACAGTGCCTAGCCCCGTTAACAAACTACAATTCCCAGGGTTCTCTGCGTGAAGATATATGTTTTTGTTTCACGCACAGAAATCCTGCCTCCTCCCCACCCCCGCCGCCAGCTTCTCGGCTTGTAAATGCTGAAAGCCCCTAATTTCTTACCTCCCTTCACCAAAGTGTAGCATTTTATGATGTGAGAATCTTTACCTCAGGGCAGGCGGGGCAATGGGGTCCCTCCCTCATTTTTAGTCAATATATGCAATAGTTTATTACATTTTTTTCTCCAAGGAAACTAGGTGTGATGTACATAGTTCACCTACTCTTCATTTTATGTTCACAATTCTGTGGTGCAGGTTAGACTGAGAGGCAGCGACTGGCTAAAGGCCACCTTTTCGGCACCGTAGCTGAGTTAGTCTTTGAACCCTGGTCTCCCAGGCTTTAGTCCTTTTCTCTTTAAGGTTTTGTGACCCACAGAAGTATTAATGCTCTGGATGTTCTCCTATTATAGTAGGAATTTTCTAGATGCTCCTTCCAGTAGTTTTTGACCCCATAGATACAAAATGTCCTTCATAGACCACTGGATCCCATTTTAAGTTTTGGCCCATTAGCATTGGGGCTACTTCCAAACTGCTATTTGTGGATGGCTTTCAGTTCCCTAACCACAAATTCAGGTTTTGCAATCAAAGTGAATTGGGTACCCTTCCAGGACTTTGTGGGGTAAGGAAGGTGATGGGGGGAAATGCTCTGGAAAGAGTGAGATAACAGTTGCTTCATATAACCTCCCTGCAAACAAATTGGATTGAATGCTCAGTAAACAGCCACATTGTGTAATCTGGTTGCCAGTTCATTTCTTGGCCCAAATGAAAGTGCTCACATTGCAGCTTAACACCCAACTTAGACCCCAAATATTTGAAAGACTCTCCCACAGAGCCTCTTGGGTGCTAAGATCAGCAGGGGGTGCCCTCTTGGTAGTTACTCTGCCCTCAGAGTCTCAGTTGGTGATAGTCTGGAACAGGACATTCTCTGTGACAGCCCCTAAGGTCTGGAACTCTCCCCACAGATGCCTGGCACCTATACCACTTTCAGTGAATGCTGATGACCTCTTTACCCAGGCTTTTGACACTTGAGGTGTACAGTGGTGCCCCGCAAGATGAACGCCTCGCAAGACGGAAAACCCGCTAGACGAAAGGGTTTTCTGTTTTGGAGGCGCTTCGCAAAACGAATTTCCCTATGGGCTTGCTTCGCAAGACGAAATGTCTTGCGAGTTCCTGCGGGTTTTCCCCCCTCCCCCCCTTTTCCTAAACCGCTTATCAGCTGATCCGCTGATAAGCCGCTTATCAGCTGATCCGCTAAAAGCCGCTAAACCGCTAATAGCGCTAATCCGCTAAGCTGTCAATGGGCTTGCTTCGCAAGACGAAAAAACCGCTATACGAAGAGCCTCACGAAACGGATTAATTTCGTCTTGCGAGGCACCACTGTATATCGTAGAATCACAGAATTGTAGTTGTAAGGGACCATGAGGGGAGGGTCATTTATCTACCCACCTGCAGTGCATGAATCTTTTGTCCAAAGTGGGGCTTAAACCTACAACCCAAAGTTTATAAGAGTCTCATGGTCTACTGACTGAGGTATCCTGCCTTATTTTTAGTGATTGTAATTTGTTTTAAACTGTTATAACCTGCCCTGAGATCTTAAGGTGAAGAGTGGGTAATTAGTAATAAGCATAATAATCTCCCTGTTAAGGAGGAGGGGGTTGCCTGGGGGGAGAGGTAGAGAAGAAGGGGGAGGGATGGTGACGGTAGAAGGAGAGAGAAACATGAAAGACACCCCCCACTTTCAGGGTTATTTTCAAGAACAGGCACACATCCAGGCAGACACCCCATCAAGCTACTTTGCTGTTTTCTTGTATTTCTCAAGCCCTCTCTGTAAAACTAAGGAACTGTTAATTACAGAAGCTGGGGAGGATTTTTGGTGTGGTTTTTTTGGAGGGGGCTGCAAGTTAATGAAATGATGGCACCCAGGGCTCCCCTGAATGTTCCTCTAGTCACCCCAGGGTGCCACAGCACACTGGTTGACAACCACTGGCGTAGGGGATAAAATTGAATGCTGAGTAACCCCACATTGAAGGCTCTATGGGGCCAAAGAGCACTCCCCAAGCATCACCCTCTGGAAGTGACCATCCAAGTAGGACCAGAACCACTCCAAAGCGGTGCTACCCACACCTAACTTGGACAGCTGCTCCAGAAGGGCTCCAGAAGGATACTATGGTTGGTGGTTTGTAAAACTGCTGAGAGGTTGAGGAGAATTAACGGGGACACATTTCCGCTGTTTCTCTCCCAACAAAGGTAACCATGCAGGGCGAGCAAAACAGTTTCTGTGCCAAAACTGGGCCCAATTGAAATGGATTTAGAAAATCAGTTTCCTCCAAAAGTGTCTGGATCTGGTCTGTGACTACCAGCTTAAGAACCCTGCCCAAGAAGGGGAGATTGGCAACTGGCTAGTAGAATCTACCAGTTAACTACTTTAACATAGGTCCTACTTTTAATTTCTTGGCTTCTGTTTGATTTTTCTTTTGCTTATTTCTGTCTTCTTGGGACCTTTCTGTGTGATTGCCTTTCTCTCTACCCTAACCTGTACTGCCATCTTATTTCTCATTTCCTCATCTCTCACTGAATAGTCATGTACCCTTCAACCTGCCCATAAGGGTACACATGTTATTATTTATGTTAATATATTTGTCTCCTTCATGGATCACTACCTTGTTGTGGCGAAGGGGCTTGAATAACTCAGAGAAGCTATGAGCTATGCCGTGCAGGGCCACCCAAGATGGACAGGTCATAGTGGAGAGTTTTGACCAAACGTGATCCACCTGGAGCAGGAACCGGCAAGCCACTCCAGTATCCCTGCCAAGAAAGCTCCATGGACAAAGACAACAGGAATATAAAAGTTATGACGCTGGAAGATGAGCCCCTCAGGTCGGAAGGCGTCCAACATGCTACTGAGGAAGAGTGGAGGACAAGTACAAGTAGATTCAGAGCTGATGAAGTGGCTGGGCCAAAGCCGAAAGGTCGCTCAGTTGCGGATATGCCTGGAAGCGAAAGGAAAGTCCAATGCTGTAAAGAAAAATATTGCATAGGAACCTGGAGTGTAAGAACCATGAACCTTGGTAAGCTGAATGTGGTAAAAAATGAGATGGCAAGAATAAATATTGACATCCTGGGCATCAGGGAACTAAAATGGACGGGAATGGGCAAATTCAGTTTGGCAAAAGCTGTACTGGGATACAATCTCAAAAATGACAGAATGATCTTGATACGAATCCAAGGCAGACCTTTTAACATCACAGTAACCCAAGTTTATGCACCAACTACCGGTGCTGAAGAAACTGAAATTGACCAATTCTATGAAGACTTACAACACCTTCTAGAAATGACACCAAAGAAGGAAGTTCTTCTCATTATAGGGGATTGGAATGCTAAAGTAGGGAGTTGAGACATAAAAGGAACAACTGGCAAGTTTGGCCTTGGAGTTCAAAACGAAGCTGAGCAAAGGCTAATAGAGTTCTGTCAAGAGAACAAGCTGGTTATCACAAATACTCTTTTCCAACAACACAAGAGACGGCTCTACATATGGACATCACCAGATGGGCAGCATCGAAATCAGATTGATTATATTCTCTGCAGCCAAAGATGGAGAAGCTCTATACAGTCAGCAAAAACAAGACCTGGAGCTGACTGTGGCTCAGATCACCAGCTTCTTATAGCAAAATTGAAGAAAGTAGGAAAAACCACTGGGCCAGTAAGACACAATCTAAATCAAATCCCTTATGAATACAGAGTGGAAGTGAGGACCAGGTTTAAGGATTTAGATTTGGTGGACAGAGTGCCTGAAGAACTATGGATGGAGGCTCGTAACATTATACAGGAGGCAGCAACGAAAACCATCCCAATGAAAAGGAAATGCAAGAAAGCAAAGTGGCTGTCCAATGAGGCCTTACAAATAGCGGGAGAGAGAAGGCAAGCAAAATACCAGAGAGATAGTGAAAGATACAGGAAATTGAATGCAGATTTCCAAAAAATAGCAAGGAGAGACAAGAGGGCCTTCTTAAACAAGCAATGCAAAGAAATAGAGGAAAACAACAGAATGGGAAAAACCGGAGATCTGTTCAAGAAAATTGGAGATATGAAAGGAACATTTCGTACAAAGATTACCATAATAAAGGACAAAAGTAGTAAGGACCTAACAGAAGCAGAAGGCATCAAGAAGAGGTGGCAAGAATACACAGAGGAATTATACTAGAAATATATGGAGGTCTCGTACACCCCAGGTAATGTGGTTGCTCACCTTGAGCCAGACATCTTGGATAATGAAGTCAAATGGACCTTAGAAAACACTGCTAATAACAAGGCCAGTGGAAGTGATGATATTCCAGCTGAACTATTTAAAATTTTAATGTTAAGGTGCTACACTCAATATGTCAGCAAGTTTGGAAAACTCAGCAGTGGCCAGAGGATTGGAGAAGATCAGTCTACATCCCAATCCCAAAGAAGGGCAGTGCCAAAGAATGCTCCAACTACCGCACAGTTGCGCTCATCTCACACACTAGCAAGGTTATGCTTAAAATTCTACAAGGCAGGCTTAAGCAGTATGTGGACTGAGAACTCCCAGAAGTGCAAGCTGGACTTCGATGGGGCAGAGGAACCAGAGACCAAATTGCAAACATGCGCTGGATTATCGAGAAAGCTAGAGAGTTAAAAAAAAAATCTACTTCTCCTTCATTGACTACGCAAAAGCATTTGACTGTGTCAACCACAGTAAACTATGGCAAGTTCTTAAAGAAATGGGAGTGCCTGATCACCTCATCTGTCTCCTGGGAAATCTCTATGTGGGACAAGAAGCTACAGTTAGAACTGGATATGGAATAACTGATTGGTTTAAAATTGGGAAAGGAGTACGACAAGGCTGTATAGTGTCTCCCTGCTTATTTAACTTATATGCAGAATTCATCATGCGAAAGGCTGGACGGGATGAATCCGAAGCCGGAATTAAGATTGCTGGAAGAAATATCAACAACCTCAGATATGCAGATGACACAACCTTGATGGCAGAAAGTGAGGAGGAATTAAAGAACCTTTTAATGTGGGTGAAAGAGGAGAGCGCAAAATATGGTCTGAAGCTCAATATCAAAAAAACTAAGATCATGGCCATAATCCATGCTCCATGGAGGACTTCCGGGTTAGCGCCATCGGCAATGGCGGAATTCCTCTGATCCAGAGGAACCCGCTCTGCGAAAATCGGGTCTTGCCGCCACGGCGAAGGCGGAGACCCCTTAAAAATCCCAGGCGGAGGAAGCCTGGGAACGTGGGATTCGGCTGACACCAGGAGCGCCCCCCCCTACATGCAAGGAAACCCCTTTTTGGGGGGTCCGAAGCGACGTGGGGGTGAGTGACGCGGTGTCTTGAATCGACCACTATTTTTACAGAGTGAAGCCGCACAGCCGTTGCCGGAGAGCGCTGACTTTTTCCTGTGGACAATTGGACTCTAAAACAAGTACCCATGAGTAGAACGGAAAATTGGGCTAAGAAACATTTTAATTTGGCATTCAAGCGGGAAGGCTCTAAACAGGAAGTCTGCCTTCTGTTTTTGTAAATAATCCGAAGCAAAAATTGTGCAAGCTAAAGTCTGAAAAGCTGTTCATAAGGATCTAAAATTCCTCCTGTTTTAACCATCCAAACCCCTCTTTGAGGCAGGAGTAAAGAGGGGAAATTTGACTGTTTATACCTGCAGGAGAGAGAGTAAAGAAAGATAAATTTCCACCGTCTCAAACCTGGGAACGGGGTGTCAGAGACAGAGACTTTTGGTGAGTTCATTGACCGTGAAAGAAACATCTTTTGACAGACAGCTAAAGAAGAGATACAAATTATCTTCAATGTTGTCCTTTGCATTTAAAAGGAATTAAAAATTCGAAAAGTGAAAGTAACTTTCTTTTGTTGGATTTGCCTTTAAGATGGATACAAATAGAAACTGCCTGCTCTAGAGGGAGTTTGTTAAATTGTTGCTGGAGTCAATCTGGGGTTTTTCCGGCTGTGGTGATTAGGATCCTGGGAACAGACTGTGACCTTGAACAAAAATGTATCTGGAAGAAACTTTGGTGCTTGCTCTTTGCAAGACGAGCGCCCTGTTAGAACAGTTGCATGAGAAGATGGATTTGATGACTGTTGCAGTTAAAAATCTTGGACAAACAGTGAATATTTATACAGGAATTACTCAGGAGCCAACTCAAGAACCTGATTTGATGGAGCAAGTGCAAATGCAGAAGACAGGGGAGGAAATTGTTGAACTTCAAGCAATACAAATGGAGAAGCCTGAGGCCCCACAGGAGCATAAGCCGTTGTTGTTGAAGGTTGAATCTGGAGCGGGCCAGGGGAGATCTGGAATTGTGGGGGCCCTTAAGTTTGGAGGGTCCTTGAAGCATGTCGTTAAATACCCTCTGGACTACGCTGTTGATTGTGGGGAATGGAACTATGAGGAATGGGCTGATCTCTTGAGGAAAGATGGAGACATTTTTGAGTTGGAACATCCCTGAGATCTACTCTTCAATGAGAAAGGAAAGAAATTAAGAAAGAGATCAACAAAAGAGAAGGTAAAGTGCAAGTATAAACAAGAAGAAGATCTGCAGAAGGGACATGGAAGAGACTTAAGAGCCTCGGACATAAGACTACCAGGTTGATGGATCAGAAGAAAAGGACAATAAGGACTGACATAACCCGAGACCAGGAAAAAGAGACGCTGGATGAAGATTGGAAGAAAATTTTTAAAGTTTTATTTTGGAAATTATTGTAAAATTAATGAATATTAGGGAAAACGTTGGAAGGAAACTATTTGGCTTTAGTAGAAATAATATGGAGTTATGTATAAATAAGTATTAAGGTATTTTATGGTAAGATAAGGTTAAAATAAATTAAGGCAAATTGAATGACAGAATATAGTAGTGAAAGATGGAAGGATTTGCTGACTTAATTGACAGGTTAGGTTTTTTAAGATAAATTATTTAACTGAAAATTGAGTGTTACTAGGTGAAAATGCAAAGTTACAATATATTTAGATGAATTATCAAGATAAAAGAAAAAATGGAAAGGATTTGCTGAAATTATTAATTGAACAAGAATACAAAAAAGGGAGGTGTGAGGAGGTCAGGGAAACAAGTAAAGGAAAGTTAAGATATGGAAAGGATGACGTGGTTTTTTTTTAATTGTTCTTATATTATTTTTACTTCTTTTTGTGTGTATTTTGTATTTTTTGTTCTTTTTGTTCTTTTTCTCTTTTACATTTTTGTAACCTTTTCGAAACTTCAATAAATATTATTTTTTAAAAAAAACATAATCCATGCTCCATGGAGTCACGAAGAGTCGGACACGACTAAACAACAACAACAAGAACAACAATAATATATTTGTGCTTAAGGAATATGACATGAGAAGTGACCTTTGCATCCACATAAATTTCCCTTGCCTTCCTTGACATCCCATGGGATTTGGTTTTATCCCAAAACTGTGCAGCAAGTGAATTGTAAGGGTGGTATTCAACTAATAAATTAACATGAGTAAGTTAGGTCTATGCATTACAGTATGTTGAGTGAAACTTAGTTGAATGCCACCCTAAATATTGAGACCTGGACTGAGATTAGTCCTACTCATTTTCAGCATCCACAACGTACATTTTCAAATGTAATTCAGATATTATTGAGGGTATTTTGATCTTCTAGTTTTGTTGTTAGCCGCCCTGAGCCCGGCTTCGGCTGGGGAGGGCGGGATATAAATAAAATTTATTATTATTATTATTAAAAAACTTCATGAACACAATCTATTTTAAAACATTGCCCCTGTGCTTTTATAGTACATGAGCAACATTATGTATTCTAAATAAAAAAGCATGCGAAAAATCCTTATCATGCTTTGTGATGCATTTGCCAAGTGACTTCCAGGTTTTAGGTCAAGCACACACAGAGCCTTCTGCTTAGTTACACATTTAAAAGGTTGCCTTTTAAACTTACAAAACTGCAGTCTGGTGACCAGTTTTAGCAAGACAGCATTGCTGACAACAGATGGCAAATAGCTCTGATGTAATTCTTATTTGCAATTCATTCTTGTGAAGCTTCACAAACATTTTCATACAATTCGCAAAAAGTGCCTCTCTATACGTTTGTTGCGCTCTGAGACTTCAAGTCAAATTAAAACTAAAAAACATTTTGTATTGTATTGTTGGGATTCCTGTGGGCTCATGTGATGCTTTTGGTAAAATTGCCTTGTGGCAATTTTGAATAAGTGCATGTTTGGAAGCAATTAAAGGTCTGTGTCCTTTAAATAATGCTTATTAGTACATAACAGATGCTGTTTAGAAACATCATGCTTTTTAATAGGCTCTGCTTTCAGACTGAATGGTTGTTTTTCAACCCTGACTGTCAGTCAGAACGCTTAAAGGTATAGCATTGTTTATGCAAAGTCTAAGTCAATTTTCTGCTTTGAAATTAAGCTGCTAATCCCACACCTTTTCTTTCCTTTTTTTTACGCATACCAGTAACATATTCTTTTTTCCTCCACCTCCAGTTTTCTATAGTCATATTTTGGAGATATGTCAAACCCCCACAACTGAAACCTTTATGTCTCTGCTTTATCATTAAAATTGATTTTCTTGTCTCTGATTGATGCCTCACAATTAAAGTTGGTTGCAAAAAACTATACCACCATAAACCTCAGTTGGTCTTTTTGTTAGAATTGTTGGTAGTATATTTTTCTTTTCTTTCTTTCTTTCATTTGTGAGCCGCCCTTTTGCCAAATGATATTCAGGACTGCATTCTTTCAGCCTTATTTTCCCATCTGTAATAAATAAATCAGATTTATTTCAAATCAGGTGTGACTGTTCAGACCTTCTTCCTCTCTTTGATGAAAATAATGATGGCTCTGCTTCATATTCCTACTTCAGCTTTGGAAAGCAAAGATTCGAGTAATTTTTCCTATGATATTGCTGCAGCTTGAATTCTTTCTCTAGTTGTATGCAGTTTTATATTTTTATTTTAAAATTATTATATTATTTATGATTTTCAGTTTTATACATTTCAATAATTTTGCAATCATTTTAACATATCAAAACTCGACTTCCTTCCCCCTCTTTCTGCAGTTCCTTAAATTTATTTTTTTATATTTTCTGCATATTCCAAATTAACTTTACTCATTTATTCTATTCATCTACCTTATAAACTGCAGGTTGTTACAATAATCCTGCCAATGGTCTTATATGTTTACAGTTTATTTGTAAATATTCAATAAACCATTTCCATTCTTTTATAAAAAGTTTGTTATCTTGATTTCTTATTTTTCCAGTAAGTTTTGCCATTTCTGCATATTCCATAAGTTTTGTACATTCTTCTTTTGCTGGGACTTCTTTCCATTTTTGGGCAACTAACATTCTTTCCGCTGTAGTCACATAAATGAATAAATTTCTATACAGTTTGGATCGTTCCATCCCTATAATTTCTCAAATGAAAGCTTCTGTTTTTTTTTAAAAAATGTTATTTTAAACATCTTTTTCAATTCATTAAATATATCATTTCCCAGTAAGCTTTAACCTTACTACAAGACCACCACATATGATAAAAAGAACCTTCTTCTTCTTTACATTTCCAGTACTTATTTGATTTTGACTTATACATTTTATACATTTTTGCCAATTTCCTCCGTGTTAAGTAGGTACTATCGATGTGACATTTTCAAATAATTTTCTCTTAAATGTTGTAAGTTTTATACAGTGGTGTAGCGTGGGTTGTCAGCACCCGGGGCAAGGCAAGTAATTTGCGCCCCCTAACCCGTGGATTTGCGCCCCCTAACCCTAACCCCCAGATGTTGCGCCCGGTGTGGCCGGCCCCCCCTGCACTCCCCACGCTACGCCACTGGTTTTATATCCATATTCCACAATCGTTCCCATGCTTCTATATCTATATTATGACCAATATCTATTGCCCAATGTATCATTGAGGATTTTAGTTGCTCATCCTTTGTCTCCCATCCAATAATATATTATAAATTTTGGATAACACTTTTTCATTACATTGCAGCAGATCTCTCTCCAGTTGTGATATTTGTTCCCCAAACCCTCGTATCCTATCTTTATTGAATACTTAGTTCAAATGATGATATTGTATCCATGTTGTTAATTTTCCTGATAATTCCTTAAATTATTTCATTTGATGCTCTCCTCCCTTGTTTTAATAAATCTCTATAAGTTGTCCACCCTTCTATCATATTATTTTTCTTTACCACTATAGCTTCCAACAGTGAGAGCCAAAGTGGTGTTTTTGCCTCTAATAATTTTTTTGTATTTATCACATACTCTATACCATTTTTTTCTAATTATATGATTTGTAAATCCTTTATGTACTTTCAACTTTTGATACCATAAATAAGCATGCCAACCTAAAATATTATTATGGCCTTCTAAGTCTAAAATATGTGAATTCTCCAATGTCATCCATTCCTTCAACCAACAAAGACAAGGTGCTTCATAATATAATCTCATTTTTTGTTTTTAATTCCAGATTTTTAAAAACTTACCACATTAGTATTACATCAGATTTGTAATTCTTTAGCAAGCAAGCAGATTTATAAAACTTATCAATCCAGATATTTTATTCTATGTGATACAACAATCTCCTACCACATAGAATAGAGTGGCTGGGGAAACCCAGCCAGATGGGTGGGGTATAAATAAATTATTATTATTATTATTATTATTATTATTATTATTATTATTATTATTATTATTGAATTTTTTCATTGTGTGAGATAGGTCTGTAGTTTTTAAACGTAATATAGCTACAAAAAACTGTTTGAATTGGAAGTAAGGGATTTTAAATATTCAAATACTAGTAAAATGTACAATGCTGGATAAATTCCAGGTTAACTTTAAACTCCAGAAAACATCTGTCTGTTTATTACACACCATATTTTTTGCAGAAGATGAATAATAATTTGCATGAAATGCTATATTTCCTAACAGCAAATCTTATCAACAACAAAATCTCATGGGCCAGTAATTTGCTTAAAAGTTCAGGAGTCTCCTTCATTGGTTCTTTATTAGAGGAGTCTCTTTGATAATACTTTGTAATATGTGACAAAAACAAAATATTGAAAAATCCACTATTCCAGCCAGTCAGCCTTAGCATACTACATAAGACTGCATTTCATTCCCCCTTCCACTCAGTTTTCCACTTGAGGCTGCCCGTTCCTCAATAGTTAGCATTCTGATTTTTATACTTCTGCAAACCTACATTTACTCCTTCAGCCTTCCTAAACATGCTCGATTGAACAAGTAAAGGCTTTACTCGGGGACAGGCATGATCTCTATTTGAAAGTGGGTAATTATATCATTGATGTACCCGGTGTGGAAATAATTTGATTATTCATCTCTTTAACAGCACTGATGTCAGCTGTAGGTTGATATAGTAACTGAAGGTTATGAAGGTCAGGAGGGAGTTTAGAGTGGCTGGAACCTCATCTCTCAATGACAACACAAGGAACATGGGATTCTTATTACAAATAAATCCTTTAAAATGCCATGTGAGTCATAAGTGGGTAACTGGCAGAAGATTAGTAGAAGTACCATCCATCATACTAAAAAGTGGCAGGTGTCCCCTTTTCACCGCAAATCTTGCCTCTTTTTTGATTGCTTTGGGATTCTTTCCAAAATCTCTCTTTTGGGTCATTGCCCAAAGGGGGCAGGATTTAACAATGAAAAGGGGGCAGGGCACCTGTCACTATTTAGTTTGATGGGTTGTAGTCTTACCAGTTTACCTATCATAAGGATGAGTTTCCCACATCTGCCACTACACTAGGAGAATTTGAAGGTTTTCTTAAGGGCCCTTTCATTTGGAGATTTGGTAGCTTCTACGACTTGAAATTCCAGTAAGAACAGCTTTAAGCAAATAAACTTAAGTTTGTGCAATAACCTATGGTCAGTTCTTGACAGAGATCTGGCTTGCTTGCAGAGGTTTGGAACAGAAGATTGGTTAAAATACATATAGGACAGCTTGATGGCCTTTTTATTGAACTTGCAGGATTTTACATAAAAGCATTGTGTTTTTCCTGTTGTACTGTAGAGGCAAAATTCTTTTGGTTATGGAATAATAATATTTCCTGCTGGCTTCAGGCTGTGTTGAATCAGTAATGAGGTGATCTAGGCCTGTGGGTTTGAATGACCATAATTTTAGTTCAAGACAGTAAATAACTATTCTACAGTTAATCAGAACTGTGGTTTTATAGTGGGATTTACATGATGCAGTGATTAAGCAATCATGTCAACATATGCCATTTCCATCCATCTTAATTCTCAAGCAAAGTGAGTTTGGAGGCCACCGTAATTGACTCTAGTGTGTGTCCTATTTCACAAAATTTCTTGCAGTTTGATTGGCAGTTTGAATACAAGTCGAATCTAAAATCAAAGTTGTGATTGGTCCCCCCCCCCCCAGGTGACTATCTTTGGAAAGCAAATGTGTTTATCTGCAAAATGTTTATGGCATGCTAAGCATTGTTATGCCAACAATTTTCTTTTTTCCTTTCTTTTAAAAAATACTTTTCTTATTTATTTTCATGGTACAGAAGGTAAATATTGAGAAAACAATTGTTACAACAGTAAACAACAAGTAACTTGTCCTGATAAAATTACAGACTTTTATCATGCTATGTGTTAAAGTTTCATTCGATAACTCTAAGAGATCACACCACATTTTCCCATGAGTGCTGGGTGGATTCCTGCCACAGCTTGAACTATGTATGTATTCAATAAACAGTTGCCACATACTATAAAAGGAATATGGATAGCATTTGCCCTTTGCTGCTTTCACCTGGCATAGTCTGTTATATCAAGAATCATTGTTCAGCCCATCACTGGTTTTCCAACATCTGGCTATCCATACAAGCAGCAGTCAATAGAAAGGCTAAAGAGGTCATCTTTAGGATAATCACGAGCAGACAGGATCCTAAGTGCAAGTGGTGCTATTGCAGGGGACATTTCAATTGTTTTGTTGTATATCAAGCTTATTTATTTGCAAACAGCATTCCAGAAGGGTTTGATGATGTCACAACACCACCACATATGGAAATATGTACCTTTGACTGCGCATCCCCTCCAACAATTTTCTGAGCCATCATTTCCTCCTTTAAAATCTAATGCAAGTGAAATATATGCTATTGAGCTGTCATTCAGTCATTCAGTTCAATCAAATTAAAATGGGATACCTTTTAAACAGTGTAACCCTATGCATGTCTATTCAGAAGTCAGTTCAATTGAGTTTGGTGGTGCTTACTTACAGATAAGCAAGTATAGAATTACAGCCTTAGTTTTGTTTCCTAAATATAAGTCAAGCATGCTATATCAGTTCTCAATTAATTTAGGGCAGTGAATTTTTTTCTAGATAACCAATTTTATTGTCCAAATTTAGGCAGATCTGTGGCAGATGCTTAGGATGCTCTGCAGGTGGATAGATACAGTAAGTACAAAATGTCCTTTTGTACTGGAAGGTGGAAGCTATTATAAAGTATTGTAGAATAAAGGATATGAAAAAAAACTTATGAATCTTCTTCCAACCTCTGTAATGAAGATGTGATTTCCTGTACCTAAAAGCCTAAGTTTGCAGTTGTTAAAATCAGTTAAACAAGTCCAGAAATAAGTCATCCAAAAAAAGGAAATTGGCTGATTGCTTTTAAGATCTCAGTGCTAATTTTAATTGAAGAAAGGACACCTTCTTGGGTGTCTTAGATACGGAGCTCTTTCTCTCTTCCTTTCTGAAACTGGTCTTTTCATGATTAACAGAAGACTCCTAGACAGGGACATAAACTATGTATGTTATTTCCTTTAGATTCAACAGACATATTTTACTTTTGGTGTGAATGTAGCTAATTACCACATGTAAAAGACCTGAGGCTGCAACCTGCTGGTTTGAGACCTTTGTTGACATTGTTGCTGTAGAATCAGCCTATGTGATGTCATGACCTTGTTTACCAGCTTGGGTTATTTAAGATGGCAGTCCCTCTCAGCTCTGCAGAAATGCAATGGCTAGAATGTCTGGAATCTCTCAAATGCAAGAGGCCTCTTCTTCTAAATATACTCTCTGGATGGTTGCACTATCTTTTCTGCGGTTGCAGAGAACCCCTCATATTTTATTACTCTCATTTCCCCCCTTTGTTGGTGACGGTCATATAAGTTTGTTCTGTTTTAAATAGATTCAGACTGGTTTATTGTAGCTTTTCTGGCTCAATATTCTCTTAACACGTAGCTGTGGATGAATAGCTGTTTTAAATGTAATCCAGCAATTTAAATTGGCTACAAAGTTCTCCTTGGAATTTTGGAATCTCCAGTTACCGAGCTGTTGAAAGAGACAATCCATAACCCAGGCAGTTGCAGAAAACAGTATCTAAGTAGAAAAAGGAAATTGGCAAATTTTATCCCACCCCCAACTTTTGGATTTTTTTTTTTTACTTCTCTCTCATCACTCTGTGAGACAACAGCAAGAGTTGTTTTGTCATGTATAAAAACACTTTGGGCTTATGGAAACAGAATATTTATGAGATCTGCTTTTGCAGTTCAAAATATTTTAGAAAGAAGAGTGGCACGTGTCTGTATCTCATCTTACATTTTGAGAAACAGACATGCTGAAGAGGTTGAACGGCAAATGCAGCGCCATCTCGCCTACTGAAAAGTTAAATACCCAGATTTGAAAGTAAATTAAACTTATGACACTATATTTTCTGCTGGGTTAAACAGAACATGAATAACATTATTGCTGATAATGCCAAGGTTGCAGGTTCGATTCCTGTATGGGACAGCTGCATATTCCTTCATTTCAGGGAGTTGAACTAGATGATCCTCAGGGTCGCTACCAACTCTACAATTCTGTGATTCTATACTATGATTCTATACTGCCTAGTATGTTGGGTGCAAGAATATTTAGCTAAAGATTTTGCCCTGTGATATTTCTGTGCTTTTTGAATTTCTATATATTGATCATCATCACATAAGTTCACATGAACCACTATGAAGAATACTGTACTTGCTAAGAGATTTTGAAAGGTTAAGAGATTTATGTTGCCAGCATGTTTACAGGAGGGACAAACAAAATGCTGTATCCATAATTCAGGCATTACTGGGATAGAATACAGGGTGCTTTTCAGCTTCATAGATGGAATCCCACACATTTTGCTGTTTATGGAACACATACCCAGAACTTAAATCTGTGCATAAAGACTTTAAAAATAAGATTGGTATTAATCCTGCAAAGCATTCCTCTATTTAAAAATATCTTATTAGCGCATTAAATAATAATGATGTCTCATTTTGTTCCTAATGTGGACTGGATCCCCTTTGCCTAATATGGTTGTTTGACATACTTCTAGGAGGGCCGGTGTACCTCTCTTATATCCCCTCACCCACCCCACGGTTTCTTTAGTACAAAGTGCTGACTTATGCTTTGCAGTGGAAATTAACCGCTGTTGTATTGCTCAGTTTGTGATTACTCTGGTATGCTAGACTCCAGTATGCTTGCGCTCATAGTCTCAAACACAGATGTTGTTAATATGGCCTGCTTTATTTTGAGGTTCACTACCCACCATTCTATGGGACACAGGTGGTGCTGTGGTCTAAACTACTGAGCCTAGGGCTTGCCGATCAGAAGGTTGGCGGTTCGAATCCCCGCGACGGGGTGAGCTCCCATTGTTCGGTCCCAGCTCCTGCCAACCTAGCAGTTCAAAAGCACATCAAAGTGCAAGTAGATAAATAGGTACTGCTCCAGCAGGAAGGTAAATGGCATTTCCGTGCGCTGCTCTGGTTTTGCCAGAAGCAGCTTAGTCATGCTGGCCACATGACCCGGACAAACTGTCTGCAAACAAACGTCAGCTCCCTAGGCCAGTAAAGTGAGATGAGCGCCATAACCCCAGAGTCGTTCACGACAGGACTTAACGGTCAGGGGTCCTTTTGTTGTTTAGTCGTTTAGTCATGTCCAACTCTTCGTGACCCCATGGACCAGAGCACGCCAGGCACTCCTGTCTTCCACTGCCTCCCGCAGTTTGGTCAAACTTATGTTGGTAGCTTTGAGAACACTGTCCAACCATCTCGTCCTCTGTCGTCCCCTTCTCCTTGTGCCCTCAATCTTTCCCAACATCAGGGTCTTTTCCAGGGAGTCTTCTCTTCTCATGAGGTAGCCAAAGTATTGGAGCCCCAGCTTCAGGATCTGTCCTTCCAGTGAGCACTCAGGGTTGATTTCCTTCAGAATGGATAGGTTGGATCTTCTTGCAGTCCATGGGACTCTCAAGAGTCTCCTCCAGCGCCATAATTCAAAAGCATCAATTCTTCGGCGATCAGCCTTCTTTATGGTCCAGCTCTCACTGCCATACATCACTACTGGGAAAACCATAGCTTTAACTATATAGGGGTCCTTTAACTTTACCTTTTACCCACCATTCTGGCTAATATTCCTAGGAAATATTAGGCCTTAAGAAGGTAGCTTGAGAAGGCCAGGAAGTAATTTTGAAGCCTATCCTGCTGAATGGCATTTTGTAGTGGCAGGAAAATTGGTGTAAAGGTGATCCAATAACCCTCTTAGATAAAGTTTTCACTCAGAACAGTTGGAAACAGAGCAGTTTCGGGGCGGCAGGTTGGGGGAGGCTTTAACACTTGCCCCTGCTCTCACTGCCTAAATCTCTCCTCCACCTGACTTCTCCTCTAATCTTTAACAGATCTGTTAAATTAGTTAAATAGATATAAAATATATATTACATTTCTTGCAAAAACATTTACTTTGTTTAGAAAATGTCCATAATCAAAGACTTTGAATGTACGATAGTGGACAAATTATTTAATGTGCAATGTATCTCAGTTGCAAGGTTGAAAATTTTAAAACCTAAAGGGATTTTAGTCAGTGGAGCACGTTTGAAGGAAATAGCTCTCAGGTTTGTTTTGCCAATTTGGAAATTCTCAATTCTTTGCTTATGCAGAAATCTAAGAAGAGACCATTTTGAGCTAGTTGTTATTGCTGTGGTTTTGTTATAACATAAGAAATTAGGTAGATACATTTTTCTACCTTTCCTTGAAAATGTTATAGTTACTTTGTGGTTCTGGCTACTGTGAAGGAGCAAAATTGTTCCTGTAGTTTTGCTGCTGCTTTATATACTCTCATTATATATACTCTCGTATACATTCTCATTTTAGGCCCTCCTATGTGAGACAGAATGAGTGATCCTACAAAAAGTTGTACACCATTTTGGTCAAAGTTTGAGTTTGGAGAGAAGTAGGGCTGTCGCTCAATTAAATAAAAATATTCAGTTTTTTTTTTAAAAAAAACCATTCTGTAGCAAAATATACTTTCTTTTGTTATTTTAAATATAATTATTAATCATCCTATATAGTTCTCTGAGTGAAATGCGTATTTCATGAAGCATGTGTGTGTATATAGCAGACATTCTCTTAGAACAGGGGTGTTGCTGAATTGCAGCTCCTGTTGGCCTTAGCAAATGTGGCCATTGCCCTGGGATGATTGGAGTTGTAGCTCAGCAACAATTGGAGAACCAAACATTCCCCACACCTGCTCCAGGTGTTGTTGGACTCCAGCTCCCATCAGGCCAAGCATGCATAGCGAATGGTCAGGGATGATGAGAGATGGAGTCCATCAGTGGCCACAGTTCCCCATCCATGAGTAAGAAAATGAAATAATATATTTTAGGATAGCACATGGCATCTGAAATTTTTATAACTACTTGTGTTAAAGTTCATTTTAGTTTTTAATCTATTAATCGAACCACTTAATTTATTAAGTGTTGCAATCCTAGTGAGAAGTAGCATATTTAATAGTAAATCACCACAGCACTGCTTAAAAATATTCTTATTATTGCATAGAGTGTGAAGAACTTCATTGTATTTTCTTCATAAGGCAATGATGCTACCCGACAGCACAGTTTGACACTCATGTTGTGTTTGACCAGTACACATAAACAGGCCAATATTTAACATTCTCCTTTCACCTAGATCATCTTTATCCAGTGGATATTAAAGGTGGAAAACCCGAGGCTCTGGAAGAAGAAGCTCATTCATATTATACAAAGATTTTAGAGGAGCCATCATCTGCTGTTGAGTTTTTATCTATTCCAGGAAGAGGGAAAGTAAGTGTAGTTTACTTCTTCTTTCTAGATAGTAGCAAAATGAAATCACTCTTGCCCAGAATTCTTTGTAATGATGACTTGGCTAGTCCCATGGAGTTAAAAATCATTACATGTTTCATGCCAAATTATGACTTTTTAGTTTCTTGATGAGAGTGAAAGAGTCTCTAAAGCAGAAGTGGGCAAAATGCAACTTAAGAACTTAAATTCATACGAGCTGAAATTAAAAACAAGCAAAAACTACTTAATAGGCCAGGCAAAGGCCATTATTGGCCACATCCATTTAGAGTTATGGTAAAGTATTTCTCCAGAGCAGTATCTTGAGCTTGAAATGAAGCAAATAGAATTTATTTACCCTGTTGATCAGGAAGGGACAGAAGCCCAGTTTTCCAATATGTAAATCAGTTCAGATCAATCCAGAGTTGTGTAATTGCCTGCCAGTTGTAGGTGTTAGTGTTGTCCATGCCTGTTTTCCTTGCCTTTTAAAGAGGGCTTTGAAACATGAGCCCATTGGTTTGCCTACAATAGCTTACTTGACTTAATCCCACCTCAGCAACTGTTTTCCTGAAGCAGTTGCTTGGGCTTCAGCACCCTGTCAAGTCTTATCCCACAAATTGTAGTAACGGCCACCAACTTGGATGGCTTTGAAAGAGTATTCATGGAGGATGAAGTTTATCAGTGGTGTAGTAGGAATAGACTACACCGAACAGGAGTCAGTTGATTTCTTCAGAGTACAGCAGCTGGCTGGAGAAAAATGCTGAAACATAGGGCTCGTCCACATTTCTGCTTTCCCCACCCCTTTCCTCCAGGGATATATTGCTTTTTACTGCTGAAATGAAGCAAACATCTGTTGGGTTTTCTGCAGCTTGACGTTTGCTCCGATTCAGTGGTAAGGAGTGGGTTTTCAGTGGGAAAGCAGCAGGGTGAATGAGAAATTGCTCAGACCTGTGCTTTCTAGGCATGGGACAAGTGTGGACAAGCCCATAGTTGCTGCCATTACTAAAATCAAGAGTATTTTTACAGTATTCAGTACAGCTGAATAAGCAATTTCAGCTGAAACAGCTCCCAGGATACATTTGGCAAGAAGGAGCAGGAGATATAAGCTTCTTGACACACAGCTTCTTACAAGGTTGCGTTCTGACTTGGCAACAATTCCTTTTTCTCATGCTTGGCTAACTTTTCTCACACAATTCACCTTCCTCAGAGGCTACTAGCTACAACGACTGTCCTCTACCTATGCATGGGAGGCAGTATGCCTCTGGAGGCCAGTTGCTGAGAATTGCATTTGGGGACAGTGCTATTGCACTGATGTCCTGCTTAAGAGCCTCCTTTAAAGATCTATTTGGTGAAAGCAGGATGCTGGAGTAGATCAGCCTTTGACCAGATCCCATAAGGCTCTTCTTATGTTACTATGGCTCATAAAGCCTGTCCTGCTGCTCTGCCTCAGCTGTGGTTTTGCAAAGCGGCAGCAGCAGGGAGCAACAACAGCACGGACAATTCCCTGGTGAGCTTTGGGGTGGATGTAGTTACCCATTTCTGCATGGGTGGTGGATCCATTGGGTCATTCCTCTCTCGGAGAATGATGGAATCTTTCCACTAGACATGGCTGGTGCTCCTGTTGATGCTCTTTTCTCACTGTGGAATGGTGAGATCGAGCTGGTGACACATTCACTCCCGAGTCCCCTCACCATCGCTGTGGAGCATGTATATCACCTTGGTATTCCAGTGACCTACCTGCAGTGAAACAGTTGCACTGCTTGCCTGTTCGTTTCCAGGCCCAATGCAAGGTGCTCACATTAGTGTTTTAAGCCTTGAACAACGCAGGACCCAAATCCCCCAAAGGCTGTCTTCTTCCCTACTCACCACCTTAGGTTCTGAGGTTGGCAGAAGGAAGCAGGAGCCCCCTTGGTAGTTCCTCCATCCTCAGAGGCTGGCATGGTGGTCGCCCAGGAGAGGGCCTTCTCTGTGGTGACCCCTTAGCTGTGGAACTCCATCCCCGCATAGGCGCGTCCGGCACCTTCATTATACAGCTTCCAGAGAATGCTGAAAACACACCTCTTTATGCTGACTTTTGATATTTTTAGGGCCCAGCTTATTTTTGTGATTGTCAGTTGTTTTAAACTGTTTTCAGTATTGTGTTTTAATATTGTAACCCACCCTAGGACCTTAGGGTGAAGGGCGGATCAATAACAACAAAAACAATTTCAGTTTCCCAAAATGCCCCTGACAGAGCATCAGTTTGTGGAATTGTGGTAAATTGAAATGGCCACTTCCATGGACTTTGCAAAGAGTAGGCGTTTCAGTCCTGGAGCCAGCATTGCTCTGATCATGGGTTTCTGTTTCATCCGGCTACATCTGACTTGATTGGTGTGTCCAAAGGTACTTTTGATTTCTGCTACTCAGGCAGGACCTGTCCACGCTGTATAGGAAGCCTCTTATGAAACTGAGGGGGCTTTCCCAGTGCGGCATTTGTTATGACATGGGGATGAATGTATCTACTGTTCAATTAAAAATGTCAACAATCCCACTGCGTGCGAAGAAACGCTTGGGTGTGTGACTGAAGTACCTCATTGGATTCTGGCTGCAGATTTTATTTCCCCATAATCCTGATCTGGGAGGACATTAACACTGTAGATTGAAAGTTGTTATTGCATGATCTGCAACTGCTTGGATACAGTTGATTTGCTTTCAGTGCCAGAGGGTGTTTTTATTCTAACAATTGCGTTTTCTAATGTGCATTGGGTTGTCATGGAAAGTTTGAACAAAAAGGGTTGATGCAGACGAGATAAAATGCTTAGAGATTAAGTCTGCAATGCAGGCTGTTCCCAGCTGGAAGGAAATGGGATGTTTAAGTCTTTCTCCCATCCCTCAATCCTTTTGGCATCCTTTCACCATGTCACTGCTTCACAGTGCAAGACAAGTAGGTGGGGGAGGCTTCCATAAATGCGTTAGTTTATTGAGCTGGAGCAACGAAAAAAGCCAACTGAAACCATGGCTTCATGCAGTTTTGGAACATGGTTCGTAGTCATTTCCACGGGTGAGTGGAGAAACCTGTGTACCTAAGGTGAGTTTTTATGTAGCCTGAGAGGAAAGGATGCCTGGCATAATAAAACATTCTTTCAATGCCCTCTGGCGTCTCAAGAACGGAACTGCTTCCAAAGCTAAATAAAACACAAGGCAGGGTGGGTGGGAGGGAGGGAGGGAGAGAGAGACACACACACAAAAGGGTTCAGGCTGTTGTTCTGTCCTTAGCTCAACCTGTCGTGCTTGGATGCAGAGTTAGCATCCCATCTGGTGCTCAGTTGGGGAGAGGGGGAAGGGGGACTGAGGAGCTTAGCACGCTAAGTGATGCTGCATCCTTACAAAAGTGAGACACAATAGGGTGAGCTAAGGATGCAATCTTGGCTGTGATTTATAAGTATGCTGGTTTCTGTGGTTTATAATCAGAACCTAAATGTTATTTTAATTTTCTGTTGCATTTGGGGGGTGGAGTGAAAACAGACCTCTAAGGAACATCTTCCCTTTGTTTCTTTCAGCCCTGTCCCCCATCCCAGTTATAACAAACACTTGGATTTGGCAGTTTGCTAATCAAGTTCTGAGATGAAAAATCAAAATGTTCCCAATTTCTGTGGCAAAGAAAACTGGGTATTTGGCTTAATGTTATGGTGGAAGAGGATTACACTGAGATGATGTTCATCCAAGCATGAGATGAGATGCTTGTAATTAAACATCCCCTTTCCCTTCATTTCTACCACCTCATCATTTTGGGCCTGGGTATTGCCCTCACTGTTTTGAATTTGTTGTTCGTTTTTAATTAAACACAAGTATCTTTACTTAGGCCAGTTTTAAACTATCATACATTCTTTGTATGTATTTTTGGTTTCTATGGAAGCCGCCCAGAGTGGCTGGGGAGGCCCAGCCAGATGGGCGGGGTATAAATAATAAATTATTATTATTATTATTATTATTATTTGGAAAAAAAGTGAAATAAACAAATTGGTAATGGCTTTTATCTAAAGGAGAGTAGGTACGTCTATTCTGGATTATTCAGAGAGTGGAACTGAATTGATCATTGAGGTTTGTGTGGTGTGTTTTTTTTGTGTTTTTTTTTGGGGGGGGGGGTCAGTTCCAACACCCAGAATGCCAACTTGTATTTGGTTGGCCAACCACCTTAAAATCACAGGATACTTCTATCATACATGATTAGGAATTTCTACCTCCCCCACTCCCTGCCCCACAAAAAGTGACACAGTGTGTTACAGAGTGGGGCAGCCTAATCTTACTGATTACTTTATAAATGCTATGATCCATTTATAGATACCATTATTATGCAGTGGTCATAATTTTATAGTGTTCTAAGCCGATAAGACACTTAGGCTTGATTCAGAACTGACAGGAAACCATTGTTTTCTATTTGTTTATTTTACTACAGTATTTATTTACCTTTCTATATTTGTTTACCAATAACAAATGTTTTCTGGCCAGCAGTTATTTACTTTGACAATGCTTGTGTTCATGTGCTTCTCCATCTTTCCAGAATGAGGGAAGGAAGTTTAAAGCTTCTGTTTGTGGTTTGAAAGAAAACTGCAGGCTCTTTTATGTAAAAATACAGGAAGCTGGTATGTCTAAACCACAGTTAACAAACCAAAATTTGAAACTGGATTGATCCTGGTTTGTTATAACAATTATGTGCTAGTGTAGTTTTGGAACCTCAATGCCATCTCCCATAGACAGATCCCAAGTTTATACAGTTGGACTTTTGCTATTAATTAAAAACAGCAACTGCAGTCCTACTTTTTGTTGCAGATTATGAATGCAAATAACTGCTTTGATTACAGGTTAAACTTGAGGCTCCATTGATGCACTTCCTTCCTCTGTATAAAGAAGACAGCAAACATAAGCTTCTGGTTTTAATTGATCCACAAGATAAAAACACAGGTGAGTGGCTTACCCTATTCCTCCAGTTTGCAGCATGGCTCACAGAATGATCTGAAGGCATATGATAAGATTCAGCTGCTGAAGCTAAGGCAGTCTAGCCATGAAAAGGATCTGGATGGGAGGCCATGTGAAAGTTGTATATGTAAACTGCTCTGACCTTCTTGGACGAAGAGTGGAATATAAATGTAACAACTACTATTGCTAACAAATACATGAAAAACCTTATTCATTTATTTGATTTCTTACCGACCCTTTATCATAATGTCCTGGGGCAGGTTTCAACAATAAGATACACAGTTATTCTTATGCCTTATCCTGAAATCAGGCCATTGAACCATCTAGCTCAGTATTGTCTACAATGACTGGCAGTGGCTCTCCGTGGTTTCAGGCAGGAGTCTCTCTCAGCCCTACCTGGAG
Organism: Podarcis erhardii; assembly: GCF_964252035.2. Lineage (NCBI taxonomy): Eukaryota > Metazoa > Chordata > Lepidosauria > Squamata > Lacertidae > Podarcis > Podarcis erhardii. The sequence continues at coordinate 22,756,517 of NC_138503.1, forward strand.
CTGCCAGGAATTTGGAACCTTCATGCAAAAGTATGGAGAAATTGGGAGAAAAGTATGGAGAAATTGGGAGAAAAGGTAGTAGTGTCTTTCCCAGGTTCTTGCTGGTACTGCAGATCCAATGTCAGTGGGCAGGTAAGCAACATTACTTTATGCTACTGTTTAAATGAACACTGAAACAAATATTTGAAACGTGGCAAATGCATTTTAACAATGTGTTTCCTATTTAAACTGAAACTTGGGTGTTGGCAGTGGGTCTATAACGTATCCACTCTCATAAATATTCATGAGCTTTGTGGAATTGCTGTACAAATCCTTACTTAAATATTACCAGTATACCATTTTTAACTTCCCTCCCACAACAAATGCTCTGAAGAACTTTTTGTCTGCAAATATTTGTGTTCTGCAGAAATACACACAAACCAATACAGGAGAACATTTCCCTCTCTATCTTTTATCTTCCTATTTTTGCCTATATTTAAATTTTAATCCACGACCCAATTTAAAAACATGGTCTTACTTCATTACTAAACTCTTCCACAGTTTCTCTCAATTGTCTACTGATTTGCCATTATTTGAGATTTGCTAACTGAGCCACATTGAGAACCAAAGTTACAGCCTTCCGCCAAATATTTTATTATCACTGTTTCTAGACACCTTGTAATTGAGATCTCCCTTAAGCCTGCTTTAATAGGATTGCAGGATGGTAATGGTTTGTGATAAGGTATAAATGGGAACAAAAGAACAAACTGTTTCCTGACATCAGTCTGTAGTAATGGAGAAGAGTAAACTTATAAATGAGTTTTGGACTCAAAATGTTCTCCTTGTACTTCTGTGGTACACTGTGTGCCATAATACCTTCACACTGAATTACAAAACTAGGTGTAAAAGTTTGCAGTCCATGCAGTAGGTAAGAAGTTTATCTTTTCCACTTCAAAACAAAACAAATTCCTTCCAGTAGCACCTTAAAGACCAACTAAGTCAGTTCTTGGTATGAGCTTTCGTGTGCATGCACACTTCTTCAGATACACACTGTGTATGTCTGGGTAGGCTTGCTGAAATGAAAAAAAGTTGTCACCAGTCTTCTAAAACAATGGAGTGAAGGTCCTGCCTATGTCAATGCACAAGCAGGTCCAAAGCATTTGAGGCCCTTCCTTCTCTCTTCTCAGTGTTTTTTGTGTCGGTGTTGATATGCCTTTCTCCATAACGAGGGTCACAAAGGTGTTGTAAGACTTCTTTGTATTCAAAATGGGCTGAATGGAACTTGAGGGGGCCGGAGTGGGCTAAGGAGACTTAAATGGGGACTTAAGTGGGCTCAGTGGGGTTGGCTAAGTGGGGACTTAAGTGGGCTAAAGGGACTTAAGTGGGGACTTAAGTTGGCTAGATGGGAACATGAGTGCACTAAGGGAAAATCTGTTTACTATATTATTATACTATATTAATAGTGGAGGCTCGTCCATTAGGGTGAACGGGGCACTGCCCCACCAACCACACTGTGTCCTTAGTCAACTCCCACTTGCCTGCCTTCTTACAGCCAGTCCAGTGGATGACATTGGCTATCCTCTTCCTTTTCCTCCTCCTCTGCATTCTCAGTGCTGCCTTTGCGGACCTCAACAGGCAGCAGCAGGAGGAGGGTGGAGACAAAGGCAGACCTAGTTGACTCCGCCTGTCATTGGCCTCCTTACCTTCTGCCACAGCAGTCCCAATGGGTACCAGCCACCACTTTAAATTAATGGTGAATATACCTTCATATGGGATATGGAGAAGCCTTTCCCTCTCCTTCCGCAAAGAGATCTGTACAGGCAAAGTAATCCAAGCAATATGATGTGACAGTTGCTATGTCAGCTTTACTGGACTACTTCCCCTCTTTTCCTTTAAATTATTGAATAGCACAGGAAATGTGCCATAAAAAGTCAAGTCATTTCCATGTATTTTGCATAGAGTTTCTTTAGGCAGAGCCAAACTCTGCTTGCTAATAAATCGACACAGCTCTCATTGACGTTGGACTCCTTTTGTCCCATTTGTCTGGTGCTTGTTCACCATTGCTAATTGCCTATTTCTTGGCTAGTGTGGGAAGATGGAGTTCTGGAGCAGTACCCAGTGCACTCATTCTATTAGTATAAGTATTAATGCTTGGGCAATGGTATTTTCATGCCCACCCTCTGTGCAAACCCCATGCGCTCTCTGAATCTGCTCCAGAGGCTTGGGGGAGAACCTAGAACAGATTTAGCCAATGCACAGGGAGTGGAGAAGATAAAGTTCTGTTGAGCAAGCATATATCCTTGCGCTATCAGAACGAGTTATGTAGAGCTACAATTGGATACAACCTTTTGTGGGCTGCTCATGCTTCATAAAGAAAACACATGAAAACCCTCTGCAAGGGAGTGTGAAATATGTAATGAAATGGGCCTAGTTGTAATTATGCATCTGCAGCTTCCCCTTTTCCCTTTCTTTCACAGCTTGCATGTAAACACATTTTGGTGCATGCTTTAATAATTTATTCAAATTATAGGTTAACTAACTGATTGCACTTACCCTTCAAGCTCACTTGGGAGCTAGTGCAGAGAAACCAGCCTTATATATGTGCATTAGAACATTTGTACAGTCTCGGGGCTAACATAGGCAATTGATGACATTCCTGTTAAAGCTTTTTGCGGTTAGAAATGCACCACTTCTTCCATTTCACCTACTGGTACATAAATTCTGCCCTCCACCATTAAATGTTGTATAGCTTCTGTTCCCTGGTGTGTTTTATCTCACTCAGTAATGTAGATCTTCCATTGATGCACACAACTGTATTTTTCTTTCTGGAAGTATTCTTTGATTGAAGTGACAGTTAAGAACAAAAAAACATTGCTTGCGTTATTTCCTTGTTGTCTTCTGTACTCATTTCAAGGTGTTGGAGATGACTTTTAAGTAGCAATGGATGGTCTATGACAATTTTGCATGTGTTCAGCTATAAGTTTATTTGGCCTCTTTCTGAGTTAAGGTGGGTGTTTTAAAAAATCTGAACAAAACTTTACATTGAAACATGTATTGTATTTAAATGTGTAATCTATTTTAGGCATTTCTATGTGTCTTTTATCCTAAAATAATTTTTTTAAAAAATGTATGTGCTTTGGGATGAGAGCTTCATCTCAAAATTTGGAAAAACACAGAATATTGACATTTGCCTGGTGCTTGCAAAAGGCCTGCCTGGTCACCCTGCCATTGTAGGTTGTAAATACCCAGTCTGCGTGTCGATTGGCTTATGATGTATTGCAATGCATTAATTTTCTTGGAATTGTGTTTTATTGTTGTGAGCTGCCCTTGGATTATTGATGGAAGAGTGTTATAAAATGTTTTAAATAAATAGAAAAAAGCCCATGTCTATACTGCATGACTGGTGTGACCCATTGTAAAGTGATTTGAAAGAGGGTCTTCCCTGTGGTGATAAATACTTTGGGAGGTTCTTTTGCCTTCCTTGGTGATTATTTTCCATTGTCAACAGGAACACATCTATTTCCAGTGGCATTTGGGGGGAGGAATGCCAACCTAGGTATGGTTAATTCTGTGTCTGCTGCTGAATTGGTTCTATAGTTGCTGCTGTGATTTCCTTTTCTTATTTATATTGATTTGAATTCTTTCATCTGTATACTGCCCTGGGATCCTACAATACAAAGGGTGGTTTGATGAATAGTTGATAATGGAAATAACTGACAACAGCAAGAGAAAGACAGCACAGCTGAAACCCTGTATGAGCTCTTGGCATCATGGTGGCAACCATTTCAATGAAACGTCTTCATTTCATTCTTTTTTAGTATTAGCAATTTATTTGCATAGTTCCTGGTGGCTTATTGAAGATGTAATGAAAACAGCTGATCATTCCCGGGAGGGGCTGAAACAGGTAGGTATTTACTTAAAAACCTTTATATCTGTCAGCAAGATGGTCTCAGTTGATTGTGTGCTGGTTTTTTAAAACAGGGTAGTGATGCTTAGTGCCCCCACTTGATACAGTATGGAATGGATTATATGAAACATTAATCTATACATGACTTGATTTCCATAATATCTAGCTTTTCAGAGAAATTGGAATATTTTGGAATGGTGTGGAGTAGTAGCAGGAACAGACCAAAACTCTTGCCTCTGAAAACTCTCCTGAAGGCATAGCATTTTTGAGTTTTCATCACATGCTGGTGGTACCTTGATGCTAGAACTGTCAACCATTTATGGAATTGTTTGTTGATAAGCACATTTCTGATTAATTAAACCCTATTAAAGCATTCCGAGAACACAGGAGGGAGTAAAATGTAGCGGGACTTAGCATGCTAGTCCCATCCCTAGTGTGGCCATTCCTGCCAACTTCACCCTCAACCTTCCTACTAAGTGTGGGAAGGTTAGGGGTGGAGGGGACAGACATGGGGGCAGAACTGGCACACATGCCACCCCATACTTTTAGTTCACATACATTCTTTGAAGGTGGTTATAAAAGGTAAAGGGACACCGTTAGGTCCAGTCGTGGATGACTCTGGGGTTGCGGTGCTCATCTCGCTTTACTGGTTACAGGACTTTGGTTTATTCAAATTCAAAGTATATGTATACATATCTCACCAAAACTTCAATGCTGGGGCCAGGCATCTACAAGTTTTGACTAGACTTGGTATTTAGCTATAATTTGCAGTTGCCGTTGGCTTTGACCGCCCTATTCCAGGGGAGGCAGGTGTGACTATGAAAGTGAGCACCTGACCGTCTTTCCAGCTCCACGCTTGGAGCAGGAACTCCCCGAGTGTCAGTGTGCACAGTGCACCGAGTGTCAGATGCTTTGAAACCAGTGATACATCCTACTGGTTCTGAGACTGGAAATCATGGCCATGTGGGAATCTCTTTTTGTTTCTGTTAAATTTCGACCCCATTCCCATGAGCAGTTTAATCCCATCACTTGTGCTGGGGGAGTAGTCTTCCTCGGGTAACAGTGCTGTGCCTGTATTTTTGTACCTAGCAGAGCTAATGCCAGCTTCAGGAGGTTGGTCAGCAGTGCAGATGGAGGAAAGAATAAGCCAATCCTCTTCCAGAGCTTAGAGAATGGTCTCTGAAGGCTCATGATGCTGTTTAACTATAATAATAGTGCCACTGTATTCTGCTCTGGTCAGAGCTCACCTGGAGTACTGTGTCCAGTTCTGGGCACCACAGTTCAAGAAGGACACTGACAAACTGGAACGTGTCCAGAGGAGGGCAACCAAAATGGTCAAAGGCCTGGAAACGATGCCTTATGAAGAACGGCTAAGGGAGCTGGGCATGTTTAGCCTGGAGAAGAGGAGGTTAAGGGGTGATATGATAGCCATGTTCAAATATATAAAAGGATGTCATGTAGAGGAGGGAGAAAGGTTGTTTTCTGCTGCTCCAGAGAAGCGGACACGGAGCAATGGATCCAAACTACATATCATGTGTATTTTGGCCTGAAGCAGCTATGACCTTAGAGGAAGATTAGGGTGTGTGCCTTCACCCCGCTGCCTTGCGGAGGCTTTGCACAGGTAACCCCAAGCTAGAACAGCAAGACGGAGCGCTGCGCAGCGCTCTGTCTCCCTGTTCTGGCTTTGGGCTTAGCTGCGCAGCCTGCATTCGCTCCATAAGACACACACACATTTTCCCTTACTTTTTAGAAGGGAAAAAGTGCGTCTTATAGAGCTAAAAATATGGTATATACATATATATATGCAAACACACAACTCTGTAGGCATTTCTGCCCTTTCAGGGTGCATCTTTCTAAATGCTTTTCCATGGATAATTCAACTTTCCCCATTGCCATCCATGCCCCCACGTTCCACACATTATAAAAACGAGTAATCTTCCTCAGCCCCATTTCCATTTATCTGCTGGTTTGTCCTTTTCCATTTTTGTCCACTTTGCCTCCTTTGGCCAGGTACTAGGCAAGACAATCAGATAACGGAGTTATTTCATTTTCAATAATAGCCCTTCACCATTAGCGCTGCTTGATTGGCCATCTGTTGCGAAGAGCCAGCCTTATTAACCTTTGGCACAGTGTGTTACTTACACACCCTTTTACAAATGCCTTCTGTCTTGGACCATTTAAACATAAATTGCATTTATTTTATGGAGTTCTTGTTTAAAGGGATTTCTCTCATCTAAAATTCTTCCTGTGCTTTCCTCTTAATTTTAATGCCGTTTGACATACCTCTCTGACTAACTCTTTATTTTACATATTCCCCAACTGATTTAATACAGTAAGTCTATTATGTGCAAATGTCTGATAACTTTAGAGCAAATTAGTTTGTTTTGTGTTTTATATATTTAAAAGTACTTAAATTGCTTAATATTTAAAAATCTCTAAGTGGCATACAAAAGTACAACCAAAAGGCAATAAAATGGTTTCATAAAACAGTGGTATAACATAGAAGCCAGTAAAAAAGCATTATAAAAAAAGATAAAAAGAAGAATTCAGAATTCTTCCTAACCACCTTTTCCAGCAGTTTTTTTCCTGATTCCCTCTGTCATAATCTTACTTGTTTTCCAACCATATTTATTACACAATGTGTAATCTGGGAATATTTCCTGTGCAAATCTTATATATTTGGGCAAATTTGTCATCCTGCTGACCTTACCTCCTTAGACATTTTAACATCACACAAATCACCAACACCAACAAATGTAAAGCACTTTTACTGGGAACCAGAATGTTTTGATTTCTCTTATTTTCTTCCCTCCCCTGCCCCTATTTGTTTTGTAAGGTCCAGACATTTGAAGAAAGAATTGTCCTCTTTGTGCTTAATGTCATTATTTTTGGAATGCTAGAGAGGAGTTTGACTCACGATGTGCTCTTTGTGCCTCATTCTGAGAAAGAGTGTGCCAAAATATTTTGGAGGAGTGGAGATGCAGCTGCCTTTTACACCGTAAAAGTGAAAGGTACACTTGTTTTATTAATGCAGGCATACTGAGGAAAATGAAGGGCACCATTTTAGATGGTTGGCTTGGTTTGGAGAATCCTATCTCAGCTTAATATTCACAACAACCAGAGCCAGAAGTCTCCAATTACTCCTGGTTTTCCCCTTCATGCAAACTGAGAAACTGTGGCCCACCAGCGTTGTAACAAGCCAGGACCTTAAACCAACTTTAAACTATGTTTGAAAATGCTGGGTTTTTCTGAACCTGGTAAGTTGTTAATTGGAGACTTCTGGGTTAGATTGCAAGTGGGCTGTTTGCTTGGGCAAAACATATATTGACTTAATAATCCCAAAACAGGGTTATCTAAACCCTATTTAGATAGGGAGTGTGTGGCCCTTGCAGGACTCCAACACCCATCACCCTTACCATTAGCTGGAGCTGATGGGAGTTGCAGTCCAACAACATCGCTATAGTCACACAATCCCTGCCGCTGATCTTAATGTAGCCGGTCTTCGAAAATTGTTAAAGGCTTGGATATATTACAATTTGTTTTAAGAACATGTGTTGTGGTTCTTTGGCTTTTCTTTATAATTCATAGTGCAGCTACTGGCTAGCCATTCATTCCTTAGCTAACTGTGTGAGCTAATTGTTAAAAGATTGTTTCTTGATACAGAGATCTCTCTTGAGTGCTTTGGTTGGGATAGCAAAAGGAGCTTGAGGAGGATGTTGACTTCTGCTTCCTCAACTAACTAGCAAGAGGAGCTGATGCAAAGTGTGTATAAAGAAACAGCAGTCTTGTCATAGAACATAGTATATGATGTATTTTTAATTGTTTTATTCTTACACCTCCCTGGGAATATTAGTTGATGGGCAGCTATGCAGGGTTTCAGCTGGTCAGTCATCCATACCCTTTTCAGGATACTCCATTCCATTTACCTTCTCTCTGGGTTTTTGTTTCCCCTGCTGGCAGAGGGTAGGGGGCTTGGTTTAGATGGCTATAGCGGTTCCATCAGATTCCAAGTGCCATCTTTTCTTTCTGTCTCTTTCTACTAATGCATGCATTTTTATTTTTGCATTAGATACAAAGCTAAACAAATATACAATGTGTTTTTGTTTGTGTGTGTATATCTACACACACACACCAAGCCATGCCTTCTTAGTTTTATTTGAAGCTGGAGATTTTGCTCTCTCTTTTGGGTTTTGTGTAGGCGTGTGTGTGTGTCTGTACACAAATCACACAATGGGTTGACTTTGGGTACCATTCAGCAGAAACATTCTCTCCTGTTACACAAGGACTCTGTCTGCAGAAGGTCTCTCTGGACAAGCGTCTGCCAAGCCAGCTTGTTAATCAGGGAACTAACTGGAATGTGCAATTTTGTTTGGTTTGAGTCTTTCAGATGTGGGGCAGGATGGGGTTGGGCTTTTCCTGAGCTTTTGGATGTTTGAGAGCGTTAATGGCTGTCTCTTTTCTCTGCCCTTGTAATTGCTGTTTACCATTCTGCTGGCTCACAGGTTAGTCATTTAGCATGCGTGACCTAACCAAACAGATTAAAGGCCCTGAAGAAGCAGACTTCACAAAGACTGTCTTCTGTGATGGCATCCGTTGACTCCGCTTGTCATTTCCCTTGCCCATAACACTCAGTGTGTACACCCAGAGAGTAAGAGAAGTCGTCATACCACCTCTCCCCTTCCTTTCAATTCAGTGACTATGTGTTGGGGAGCAGGAATGTGCTCAGTTGCCATGCCTTCTGATTCTGATATGCCCAACGGTGTGTTGTGCCCTTGTCAGCTGCACATTCAGCATTAGTGAGTGGGGTGTCTTTAAAATGTGTACAAAGTGATTGCGTTGGGATGTAAGGGCTGAGGCAGGCCTTAGGGCATCTTGTACCCCAGTTGTTCAGTGTTTGTATCAACCCAAGAACCTTTAACCTGGACTGGTAGGATATGGGCAGCCAATGCAGATGTTTTTTTTTTAAAAAAAATATTTATTAAGATTTTTAAATACAAATGCAAAAAAAATAAACAATATAACATGTATCATAACATAGTTTCATAGCTTCTTTGGACTCCCTCACGTCTCCCGCTCCCACTTACATCATTGTAGATTTTTACCAGCAATTTATCATCTTGTTTGCGTTCTTATGTCCCGCTCATTTAAATATAATCTAATAATTCTCCAAAAGATTTATATTTTCCTCATCTCACTTATCATCCTAATTCCATCTAATTTAGTGGTGCTCAATTATTTATGATCTAGCATCCTTCTTAACATTCAACCAAATTACAGTATTTTTGTAAATAAATCTTAAATTTCTTCCAGTCTTCTTCAACCTTCTCCTCTCCCAGGTCTCGGATTCTGCCGGTCATCTCAGCCAATTCCATATAGTCTATCAGTTGCATCTGCCATTCTTCCAGTGTGGGTAGATCTTGAGTTTTCCAATGCTTAGCGATGAGTATCCTTGCTGCCGTTGTTGCATACAGGGAAAAAGTTCTGTCCTTCTTTATCACCCTCTCGCCGACAATACCCAGGAGGAAGGCCTCTGGTTTCTTAGGGAAGGTATACTTAAATACCTTTTTCAACTCATTATATATCATTTCCCAGAAAGCCTTCACTCTAGGGCACGTCCACCAGAGGTGAAAGAATGTTCCTTCATTTCCTTTACATTTCCAGCATTTGTTATCAGACAAATGGTATATTTTGGCAAGTTTAACTGGGGTCATGTACCATCTATATATCATTTTCATTGCATTTTCCTTCAAAGCATTACATGCAGTGAAGTTCAACCCAGTGGTCCACAACCTTTCCCAGTCCTCAAACATGATATTATACCCAATATCCTGTGCCCACTTTATCATAGCCGATTTAACCATTTCATCTTGTGTGTTCCATTTTAACAGCAAGTTATACATTCTTGAAAGTACCTTAGTCTTAGGTTCTAACAGTTCTGTTTCCAATTTCGATTTCTCCACCTGGAACCCTAGCTTTTTGTCATTTTTAAAGACTTCTTTAATCTGAGCGTAGTGTAACCAGTCTCGCACTTTATCCTTCATTTTCTCCAAACTCTGCAATTCCAATGCAGATGTTTTAACAGAAGTGTCACATGCTCTTGGCTGCCTGCCCAGTCAGCAGTCTAGCTGCTGCATCCTGCACCAGCTGGAGCATCTGGACCAGGGCCAAAGGCAGCCCCACGCAGAGTGCATTGCAGTAATCAAGTCTTAAGGGTACCAGTGCATGGATGATGGTGTCTAAGTTATCGTTTTCCAAATACAGTTGTAGCTAGTGAATATGACAGATGATAAAAGGTGCTCCCAGCCACTGAGGTCACTTGGGTCTCCAATGACAAAGTTGTATCCAGAAGCACCTCAAGCTACATTCCTACTCCTTTAGAAGGAATGTAACTGTTTAGAAGGAATGTAACTCCATCGAAGGAATGTAATCTCCCTCCAGAAAAGCAAGAAGATTATCAGAACTCAAGGGTGCATTTTAGCCAGAAGAAAACACTCAACAGGATGTGAAGCAAGGCCAGTGAGGAGTGTGGCCTAGGGAAAGAGTCCCAAGGGCTGAACAGAGAGGCCCAGAGGAACCACATTTCATCCTTGGCCTGAGGTTCCTAAAGCAGGATGATCAACTGTTTAATTGAGCTGATTTAATTGAGCTGATCCTTTAGCTCCCCAACCTTATTCCAGGTGTTTGCAAGATTCTATCAAATTAAGAAGTGAAATAGTAAGAAACTCTATAGGATGACAACAGGATTGGTGAGCCTGCTAGCAATTCTACAGTCCCCTTTTAAGGCTATTGCAGATCTTGAAGCAAAACCTTTGTCAGCATCCCAAAATGAATGGGCTCATGTTGCCAGAATCTGACATCTCTGCCGGGCTGCCGGCCAGTCCAGGATGTGCTGGGTTTCTTGGCTCACGCAGGGGCCTAATGCTTTTATTAGCTGTGCCCATATGCTTGATCTTATGAGTAATTGGAGGGCAATGAGTCCCACCCTAAGGGAGCCTTATGCAGCAGGATTCTTGGACATTCAAATAACTGGGCTGTCCTCATAAATGGAACAGAAAAGAGAAGATGATGCTATTCGTGGCTGGTCTTGAAGGATAACATGGTTGCCAGTTAACCTGCCTGTGAGATCAAGGGAAGAAATGGGAGCTTGCTTCTCTGAAACCATGAGCTCCCAATTTAGCTGGGCCTGCAGAACATGTCATCCACCAAGCTCAACATTGTTCACAATACTTGTTTTGTGATCAGCTGTGTGTGTGATTGCAGCAAAACAGGAGGGGAGTTGTGGCTCTGATGGGCATGAAGGGGTCACATGTTGTTTGGGTCTGATTTTAGCTGTTAATAGGCCTGAAAGGGTCTATGTTCATTCCTTTTTTAAAAGCATTTTTATACTCCTTAATATTTCAGAAATCTCTTAAGTGTTTGAAAAAACTAAACACTAAAACAGAAACACAGCCTAAAACCAGTGAAACAGCAAACATAAAGCAAATAAAACAGGAATTCAGAAGGTTCAGACATGCAGAACAGGATGCAAAAGCCTGGGCAAAAAGATACGTTTTTTACGAGATACCTGAAACCACTGACAGTTGCTACTTCACATATGACAGAGGGGAAGGTATTCCACAGTACAGGGGCAACAACTGATAATTCCTGCTTCTGGGTCACCACCCTATGATACTCTGTAGGGTGCTGTGCCACATAAAGAGTTTCCCCAGGTGAACTAAGTGATCTTACAGATCTACATGGGGGCAGTCAGGCAGTCTTTCAAGTAACCTGGTCCCAAGTTCTTCAGGGTTTTATATGTTAACAAGATCTTGAACATGGCCCAGTAGCTGATTGGCAGTCAGTGTTGTGTGTGAGCAGCATTTTTCAAAAAGTAGTAGGAGTAAGAAGAATCAGCCTGTTGTATAATAGGAAGAAATACGGTATACTGTGTATTATGTACACATTGATTTTCAAAAACCACAGAGAGAGAGAACGCTGCTGTGATATATTTCATATGGAAATACTGCTCTTTGGCCATATGTCAGAGCCAGGTCAAGGTCACAGAATCCAGACCTGGGATGGGGCTTTTCCAACTCAGGATCCTTCCCATCTATTACAGGAGCTGCAGCCTGGAACCAGAGCTGTGTTTTGAGCTGGAGTCTAAAGGGCAGTTTCTTGGTGTTTATACTAGTCCACCCAGCGAGCTGCATGGTTTTAAATCCAGCTTTCTGTCTACAGCTTCATAGTGATTTTAATAAACTCATTCATGAGCTGTGTTTGGAATTCAGTTTAATTACAGGCAATGTTGTTTTCTGCTTCCAGGAAGCCTGTGTGATGGGTACTCCAGCCAATGCTACATGCTCCCAGTTCTGGACACAATGTTTGTCCGAAAAAAGTTTAGAAGAGGTGGAGTTGGTATGAAAATGCTGCATGATTTTTGTCAGACATTTGCAGCTGAAGTTGCCCTGGGACTCAGCTGTCCTGTTTCTGCTGTCATGTACCAAGGTAAATGACTTGGTTTAGAAACATTTGGCTTAAAAGGTCATGATGGTTTGTAGGAAGCATAAAGAGGCTTTCTGCCTGTGTATCTATAATATTTTGTATATTTTAAGTGATTTTATTTTGCAGGCAGAAATCTCTCACATGAATGTGCATCCACTCTGCTATGAAAACATTAATGTACGGTCAGAATTTCAACAAACAACTAGCATGTTTTGTGTTATCTAATGTCATAAACGATACGTCACTTTATGGGAGGGCTAGGCCCCAGGGATTATTTTGGTTTAGATCAGCAGTTCATTTCAGGGTGTGGCTGCAAAAGTTGGAAGACAAGAAGTCTGTGGTATACATTTAGGTGTGAAATAAATACATAAATGAGATGGTATTGGTGGTTCCTAGGCTTTAATCTCAATAGTGCATTCTTTCATCAAACCAATACAATCTATTTTAACTTGTCCTTATTGAAAATGGTATGATGTGAGGCCAAGTCTATTGAGTTACTTCTCATTATAAACAGCTGTGCAGCATCTACTGAGGCAAGCCCTTAATTTTTTTTTATTAAAAAAAAAAAAAGGCCCCAGACACTGCTGTAAAAAAAAACCACTCAGTTTGAGCGGAAGACATAAATAAGCTCTTTTTGACAAGGCTGCTCACTGGTTTCCAAACATTGTTATAGAACTAATTGTTGCACAAGAAACTTCAGAATTCCCAGACTGATCTTTACATTCTTTCAGACTGCTCCAAATGCTCAGATATAAATAAAAATACTCAAATTGTTGTTCTGTAATGGTCCATTACATATGTAAAATGATAGATTTCCCCACTTTGTCTCATGCAATCTGTAGAGCAGTGCAAGTCCATCCCAAGAGAAAATAGAATTTCCTTAACTTGCTTGATACAAAATTCTAAATGAAATTTTGAGGTGTTATTTTGAGACAAGAGGAGACATGATAGAGGTCATAAAGTAGACAGAGAAAAGTTTATCTCACTATCTTATAAAAATAGAACTTGGGGACAGACTTCCTATAAGCATCTGGTTGGCCACTGTACAAACAGGATACTGAACTAAACAGACCTCTGGTCTGATCCAGCAAGGTTCTTCTTCTGTTCCGAATAAACAGGAGGCCGTTCAAACACAGCAACTGTAGCTTACTATATTTTGAAGTCAATGAAGTCATGTAGTTTGCCATCTAAGGAACCCCCACTAAGACTCTTAAGTCCAGAATTGAAACTTACTGAACTGCACTGCTGGCTAGGATGCAGTAGCAGTTAAGAGGCCTGTATATAATGGGTGGTGTATTCAGTCCTTATTTAACTGAGCGCTGAGGGCCTTCTGGCGGTTCCCTCAGTGCAAGAAGTAAGGTTACAGGGAACCAGACAGAGGGCCTTCTTGGTAGTGGCACCTGCCCTGTGGAACGCCCTCCCAGCAGATGTCAAGGCAATAAACAACTATTTTACTTTTAAAAGACAACTGAAGGCAGCCCTCTTTAGGGAAGTTTTTAATGTCTGATGCTGTACTGTTTTTAATATTCAGTTGGAAGCCGCCCAGAGTGGCTGGGGAAACCCAGCCAGATGGGCGGGGTATAAATAAATAAATAAATAAATAAATAAATAAATAAATAATAATTAATGTGTTTCAAGTCCTGCAACGAAACTTGCTCATTTTTCAAAATGTATTTGTATATACAGTGGTATCTCGGGTTACATACGCTTCAGGTTACATACGCTTCAGGTTACATACGCTTCAGGTTACAGACTCCGCCAACCCAGAAATAGTACCTTGGGTTAAGAACTTTGCTTCAGGATGAGAACAGAAATCGTGCTCCGGTGGCGTGGTGGCAGCAGAAGGCGCCATTAGCTAAAGTGGTGCTTCAGGTTAAGAACAGTTTCAGGTTAAGAACGGACTTCTGGAATGAATTAAGTACATAACCCGAGGTACCACTGCATTTGCTTTTAATGAGTACAGTGTCTAGTACAGTGTTTGGCACTTTATAAATAATATGTAATAATATTAATAGTTACGGGAGGGCAGGTTAAGATAGTAGGCATTCTTAGTAATTCTTAGTTTCTACTTGTTTCACCTTGAACAAGTCAACTTTCCTGCTTAGTTTGTCAGAGATTCTTGGAGACCCATCCAGAGGAACAGTCTCGACTGTGGGAAGTAGAAGCCCCGGGAGACTGGAGCCAGCGTGTTAGTATCTGGCTGAAGATTCAGATGGAACAAAAGCTTCAGAAAAGTGAGTTAAAGAGCAGTGAGGGCTGCGCTGCATCACATCTGTTAATTTTAAGCTTAATGGGCGAAGGTAAAACTGAGGAGGATTTTCTGGGCGATGTTTAAGTGGTGTGTTAAGTCAGAATTCGGAGCTGCTTTCTGTAACTGGTACAGAAAGATGATACAGAACCTGTGATGGTTAGTCTGTGGGGTTGGGGACAAAAAAACTAGCCTACACTGAATCAGAACTGAACATTCTGCTGCTCTTCTGGTCAGCCGGTGGTCTCATCTAGAGCACTGATCATAAATTCATCCAGAGCTGGAATCACTACATGGATCCCTGCCTTGTCTAACATGGGATCCTTGACCTCCAGTTTAACCCCTTCCTTGTTCTTGTGGGATTTTTCTCTGTGTTAGGCGTGCTAGAGTCAATTGACTAATTCTGTAGGACCTATAAGTGTATGAATAAGGACCAAACTAGACAGGACACCGTTCATTCATGCAATTAGCAACTGCATGACTGTGTGTTTTAAACAAGTAGCAGGCATTGGGAACCCAGTCCAAATTGGGCCTCCCTTGGCTGTTGTTTGCTCTAAACATCCGAGATGGATCTTATAATCTGGGCAGCCTAGGACCTCCATGCTTGTGCCCCAGGGAAGCCATGTCGATGCTGCTTACATAGCAGTTTGCCTTCACCCCCAGAGGCACACTCCATTATCTCTCGAGACAAACAGATGCCAACAAGAACAGCTCAGTGTCCCAAAGGCAAGCATGAGATACCTCGTGTGTAATATGTTGTTGGTTTATTTAGGGATGTATATATTTCTGTTTCACTTAATACCTCTTAAGGGTAAAGGGACCCCTGACCATTAGGTCCAGTCATGGCCGACTCTGGGGTTGCGGCACTCATCTCGCTTTATTGGCCGAGGGAGCCAGCATACAGCTTCCGGGTCATGTGGCCAGCATGACTAAGCCACTTCTGGCGAACCAGAGCAGTGCACGGAAACGCCTTTTACCTTCCTGCCGGAGTGGTACCTATTTATCTACTTGCACTTTTACATGCTTTCGAACTGCTAGGTTGGCAGGAGCAGGGGCCGAGCAATGGGAGCTCACCCCGTCGCGGGGATTTGAACTGCCGACCTTCTGATTGGCAAGTCCTAGGCTCTGTGGCTTAACCCACCCTTAATACCTCTTAAGTGGCTGCAAAATCTTAGATACAGCTGAGTTTAAACTGATGAGAGGAAAGCTTCTACTACTGTGAACAGAAATCCATGCCTTGATGGCATTGCATGAAGTGATATTCTTTATGTAATGTTGTAGGAATTCTAATATGTTCCCGAAAAGCCCTCACCTCCACCCCACAAACTGAAATCTAGTTTTACGTGTTGCAGCACTAGCTGCATCTAGTGGCGAACTTGTAAAATAGCACCCTAGACAGAATGTGGAGAGTTTTTACTGTGCAATCAATCCTTGATATGTTTATTCAAAATGAAGTCCCACTGTATGCAGTGAGGCTTGTTCCCAGGTAAGAGTGCTTAGGATTTCAGCCTTAATTATGCATACAAATGGGTTTGCCTAGGTTGTGAACCATCACATATACAATAATGTCTAGTTAATTAAATTAACTATTTAATTAATTCAGTTTTAAAATTCTTTCTGCTTTCAGAATCCCTCCCCCAAACGTTCATGTAAGCCTATGAAAGTGAAGGAGCAGAGAGAAAGATATCTGAAGCAGATTTATCTTAGTAACCTGACCCTAACACATTTAGGTTTAAAGGTCAAAACTAATACCATGAACAGTGTGTATTTGTCAATATGTTGCTTAGAAGCTCAAGCAAATTGCTTGCAAGTTAAGCAACAGATAGTCTCGAACTCAGCCTTCCTCAACCTGGTTCACTCCAAATGTTTTGGACTACAACTCCTATCAGGCCCAGATGGCCCAGCCAAGTTGAAGAAGGCTACTTTTACTTTCTGCGAGTCCACCATGTAACAAGATGGCCAGGTCATCACAGCTGGATATGGGTTGTGGTTGCAATTGCATATGTGTTCTTTTTATAAAATAAAATGCAATACCTGTTGCCATGGAAGAGCTACTAACCTCCTTCTATTATGATTTTGCCCTGGGAAATGGATTGTGCCACTCTAGAGTCGGATGTGAGCTGCTACATGAAGAGGCTTCAAAATGATGAACCTGGGCAATCAGATGAAGGGCGGATGAATCAGGTGCGCTGATGAATTAGTTACTTTATAATCTGGTTTTTCATAACTGCTGAAATCCTGATTATTTTAGCAGGAGGCCTGAACAGGGGAACTTGTCGCCCACAGTCAAGGCTGGGGTTTTAGTGCTAGGCCACTGATTTATATGACTATTGTAATTAGTCATATAAAGAAATTTGTCTTTTCTTTAATTGAGACACATGAACAATTGGCTAATATTATTCATGGTTCTCTGAGTTGGAAGTGCAACAGCAGGGATCATTCAATTTGTAACTTAAGAGTTAACTGTATTAGTGTTAAAGTCAACCAGTCAAGAAGGGGATGGCGTGATGAGTTGTTTTGAGTGTGTCTGTGTGTTCCTTTTTTCCAAACCTTCTGTGTTTTTACAAACATGTTTGCATCTCTTTTACCATTTCACTCACTAAGAGCATATATGAGTGATTAGTACAAAGTGTGTTGTTTCTTTCCCACTAGCCCCCACATTATTATTATTATTGTGCCTGTGTCTGTGTGTGATAACACCTAAAGGCTATATCATGGTAGCCAGTCCACATGTATCAGACTAAGGAAGCCTTGCTACAGGTTGATAGCCTTGTTATCTGAGTCTTGGGGTCTCTGTATTTTGACTCAAAAACCTTGTGGCCTGTGGCCAGGAAAACTGAGCTATTTCAGACTATTTTTTATTTATTAAATTCATATTCCACCCTTCTTCCCAAAGGAGCCCAGAGCAGCAACACCACAATGTTGAAACAGTATGATTTAAAATCAAATTAAAACAAATTAAAGGCTTAAAGATAGTTAAAAACATTGAAGTCCACCTCCCTCTTATTTGTCATCAGTGACAGTGAGGCAGCAGATCCCTTTAAAATATGATCTTATTTGGAAATGATTATGATATGGGGCTGTACAGGTTTTTTCTCTGCTTTGTATTTTATGTTATTGATTTATGTATTACTTTTATTCAATGGTGTCAGGGAACTGCCATCAGTACTGGAGGGGGAGCGCAAAAGCCAGAGGGATTCCAGAGAGCGTCCAGGGATCGGGAGGAGCAGCCCATCTTCTGGGGAAGAGAATCAGTGTAGCACCAGTGGAGAAGGGGGGCAGGTGTGGGAAGTGGCGAGGCGGTTCCACGACTCCTTGCCCGGGACCAGCGGGGAGAGTAGGGGTCCTCCGTTGCCCACGCCCTCCCTGCACAGAAGGCTTTCGCGCAGAGAGGGTAGGCGGAGACTAGGCATCAAACTTCTTTGCTGGAAGAAGTTTAAGAAACGCCCACTCACGGATTCTGCCAGCGATTGAGTCAGCCACGGGTGAGTGGCTGTCCGGACAGAAGAGGTTCACTTTGGCAGCCCAGCCAGGTGTTTGCACCCAGCCGGGGAGATAGGCACCTGCTTACGCACGAGCAACCCCTAGAACCATTACAAATGGTTAGCATCTTTCTCTTTTTTTGCCCATCTTTCTCAAGTTTGTCTCTATCTAAATTAATTTTTTTAGAGCATTTAAAAATATTTAAAAGCATTCATATGCCCTCACAATTATTGATCATGATTGCCATGCTCAATATCTTTCAGCCATCAAAAACTTGGGTATAGAGTATGGGTATAGAAATTTTAAATTTGTCCTGAAAATCAGTGATGAGGCAGACAGATGCACCTCATCCAGGAGGGCATGGGGGCATTCTACAGGCTGGAAGCCACCACTGAGAAGGCCCTGCGATGGGTCAGTGCCAGCCATACAGCAGCCAGAGGGTGGCATCAGCAATAAGGTCTCTGCTGCTGATCCTAATGCTTGAGATGGTTGATATCCGTTTGAGTATGTATATTCAGGCTTCAGAGTTCAGACACATAGCGGCAAAAGCTTGGCCTCTGTTATATATCAGTTAGCTGTTGTTCAAAGTGTGTGTAAACTGACCACAAATGGAAGGAAATTTTTCATGTGGAGGAGTACATTTCATCTGTAATGTAGGGATTTATGTCTGTCTTATTTTAGAAAGTTTCTCACAGTCCTAACAAGGCTTTGCCATATGAGGCAGAGGAATTTAAAGATGACCCAGAAGAGGTATTCAACCCCGAGCCTTACAGTGAAGAATATGCTGAAGAACATCAAGCTCATAAACAGCAGCGGAAAGACTCAAAGAAAAGAGCAAGCCAAGGAGAACCTTCTGAAGACAGAATCTCTAAGCAGTTCAGAGCAACATCCTAAAGTATGCACATAGAATAAGCAATACAAGGAGAAGGTGTGAATGAATGAGGCAGAGTAGAAGACTAAACAGTGAGTCAGAAGGCCCCTGGTTCATATCTTCCCATAGCCATGGACTTGTTTAGGCGGCCCTACCCTTCTCTAAGTTATGCATCTGCAGTGTGAGGATTGTAAAAGTAGCGTACTGTGCAGGGTTGTTGTACCCGAGGGGAAGTCCCTTGGCGCCGATGACTCTACCTGCACATCTTCAGCATCCACCCCCAGTGTTGTGGCTGCAGAGACCAGCAACTCGTAACTGCTGCCTCCCACGTTTTTGCTGTGCTAGCTGCACCAAAGTGACCTCTCCAGGGCACAAGCCTAAGCGGCGTGCATGGAGGTCCTGGGCTGCCCAGACGACAAGACCTCTCTCTTGTTCTCACTGATGTGATCTAAAGGAAAGCAGAGCAATACATTTGGCACCAGCTGGGCTGCAGGAGTTGCCAGAAGGAGGCATACATGACACCATCCAACTGTCCTAGGGACTCCCGATTTGTGTAGGGTTTACTCCTTAGCTGAAGATGTCTCACAAAGCAGTGGGTACAGATATTCCCTCAAGGTTTACTCCTGAAGCCTTTCTCATGAATGAGTATAGCCACAAGGCAGTAGAGGTTTTGGATTAGAGTTTTCTAGATGGACTGTCTTCCCAGGTTGATGAGCCCCCTCAGTTTCTTCTACAGCACATGCGTGGACCCACTCAATCCGCTCAATCCGCTGGAGCCTGTCTTCACATACAGGGGAAGTCCCTAACTCACCGAGGATTTGAGACCCACCAGCTACTTTCACTTGTTTTAGCTGGCTAATTGAAGCTGTTTCCCAGGATGTGACCACTGTTGCATGCTGACAGTTTCTAGGAGCCGAACTACCCCAAAAGCAACATGACATATCCCCCACCAGAGGTACTAAAAAGGTAAAGGTACTCCTGACCGTTAGGTCCAGTTCCGGACGACTCTGAGGTTGCGCGCTCATTTCGCTCTATAGACTGAGGGATCCGGCGTTTGTCCGCAGACAGCTTCTGGGTCATGTGGCTAGCATGACTAAGCCGCTTCTGGCGAACCAGAGCAGCACACAGAAACGCCGTTTACCTTCCCGCTGGAGCGGTACCTATTTATCTACTTGCACTTTGACGTGCTTTTGAATCCCATACACCCAAAATACGCAGTTGTCCTTTGAGTTTGATGTCAGCTGCTGCTGTCTTTTTTTCCATTGCCACAACCTCTGCCCTGGAGCCTTTATGTGGTTTGCTGCCAGCCTCATGTAAGTGCCTCATTGCCAAACACACTGTATGACTGTGCATTATATCTGTCTATCATCTGTCTATCTATCTATCTAGCTAGCTAGCTATCCATCTTGCTGCTTACAACTGTGATTGTTGCATACACAGCAGGAAGCCACTGTACATCCCAGTTGTCTGTGTGAAACACCCATATATACAGAAACACAATAAGAAACAATAATACAGAGCACGACTCATAATTTATCTGAGGCAGGCTAAAAGAAAAGATAAAACTGTGTTATGTGCTAATGTTATGTCTTGCTGTCACCACAAGATGGTGCCACTACACAGCTTAATCATGAGTACAGCACTGCCCTGGAGAGCTCTGAGCCAAAGGTTCAAGCATGCACTGTTGTAATTTTCTTAACTTTTTAGCAGGGATGCAAGCAAGAAGGCAAAGAAAGCTTGTCTCTGATATTTGCTAATCAGATTCAGTTTAAGGCTCCAGCTGCCAAAGTGTTTGTACTTTGGGAACTTAAGGTGAAATCACAGATACGTTCTGCATACAAAATGTGCACAAATGATATTATACGGAAATCAAGGAGGTTGCCATGAGAGCTATTGACACCGATTTCTGAGGTCTCTCAACAGCAGCCAGCCAGCTTCGAAATACCCCTTTGATTATTTATATCAAGTCTGCTTGTGGAGTATTAATAGATGTCACTCTTTCTGTATATAGTTGACTGCATTCTAGCCGTGCAAAAAACTGATTTATATAAACACATGCATTCTCTCCCCACCACCACCATCCAGACAAGAAAGATGCATTATCACAGTTCAAGAACACATTCCAGCCATGTGAAAGCACTTGAGGAGGACATGATGTAGGACCACTGAGGAGTATTAGCCCCAAAGGTCAGCTAGAGATGCGCGGGGGCAGGAGATATTTGGCAACCAAGCCATAGCTTCCCCCACCGCTGCTTTGGAACCTGCTTTCTGGGCCAGGAGCTGCAAGTGGGGACATATATATATTAGCAATGGAGATGTCACAGAGTTCTGCATTTCCTGGTTTGGAAATAGTGCTCCCCTCAATTGCGGGCATCTTCAGCTCTTGTTTGAGCTGTCATTTTAGGGTCCAGGAGCTGTGGTGGGGAGCACCAATCTAATATAGTGCAACCAACAACACAGGTCAATTTGGATTTTTGGGCGGGGTGGGGGATAACATGAGATGCCTCCCCCCTCCACACCGACACTTTCCTAAAAACTCTCAGAATGGGAATCTCTTGCTAAACAAGGACAAATTGCCTTTCCTGATGTTTCTGATCACACATTACTGGGATATTCCTAACATGGAAACATAAGGTGTGTTCCAGGTATGTTTTTGTGTGAGGATCATTTTCAACAATGGGAAGAAAGAAGAAATTGTTGGATATGCGCCAATAGACTGAATCTAGGGAAGAGGGCTGAAAGGGGCTCATGTCTGGGAATTGGTTAGGCTAACCCTGGGTGTGGGCCACTCCCACTAAATGAGCACATTCATAGCTGGGGGTACTGTTGGATCCAGGTACGTTGCTAGAATCTCCTGCTTCAGTAGTATGGAATGCTTGTTTCTACTTCCACCTAGTTCACCAGTTATGGTTGTTCTTGGACCAAAATAGCCACAATGACTCATAATCTAGTAACCCCCCATTTGGATTGTTGCAATGTGCTGTATGTGGGGCTGCCCTTAAAGACATCTACAGCTTGTGCGGAATGTGGTGATCTGGATCTGGAATGTCACGTTACCAGGATCACTCCCAATTCTACAGGACCTGCACTGGTTTCTTGTACTCCACTGAGCCCAATTCAGGAACTAACTTTTATTTAAATGGGGCCCATTTACTTCAAGGAGCACCTCTTGACCCATCTGAGTGTTAGGAGTGGTCGGGGAAGCCCTTCTTATCATTCCAGCAGGAATGGTATGTTATGCAAGAATGCTAGATAGGGTGTTCTCTTCAGTTGCACACAGGCTTTGGAATGCCCTCCCCTTAGATATATGGTTCACACGTATGATATTGTTGCTTTGGTGCCTACATAAGCCACCACCGCCTCCCTTGCTCACACAGACAAGCCCTTTGCACCACTCCTCTGTTCAGAAGCCCTGGAAAGGTGGGCATCCAATCCTGGCATCCAATGAAACGTTCAAGGAGGAGCACCCAACACTGGAGAGGTTGAGCCCATGCAAACAGGAACTGAGCAGTCTGAGCAAACTGTCTCTTGTGCATAGTGGCCATTTGGAGGGATATTGACCGAGACCTTCCATAGATTTCATAGGAAGTACTGGCAAGCACACTGATGCCTGTGAGTGCCATGTTTCCGACCCCCTAGGCAATTAAGAAATGGGGGCAGGTTATTGGCATGAGCTGGGATTCCTGGCTTCGTTAAAAAGAAATCAGGAGTTCCTCTTGATTAAGTGCAGAGAAGACTGATGCCTGAAGAATTATCCCACAAGAAAAGGCAGTATTTCACAGGAGGGTCCATCAGCAGTGGGCTGTGCCAGGGCATTTAAGCCAAACAACTTCTTGCCTGCTGACACTAGCTTTGCTTAAATGCCAGCTCTCCAAGCTGTGTGGTTACTGAATATGTAAACATGGATTGAGAAGATCCCACAGCCCCATCTCATCCACAGTGGCCAACCAGATGTTTGTATGAAGCCTTCAAGCAGGGCATGAGTGCAACAGCACACTTCCCCACTTGCAACTCACAGAAATTCGTAATCAGAGGCGTACTGCGGCTGACAGTGGTGGTAGAACGCAGCCATTGTGGTTGGTAACCAATGATAGCCTTACCCCCCGTGAAATGAGTTTTTATCGTCAGTAATCGTGGCACAAGATGTTCTTTCCTTGATTGTGACATTAAGATAGCAGCATAGCAAAATAGCTGTGGGGAAAATGTTTCCTTGATATGTGTAGCTCTGTGTTATATATATTTATATAATTACCCCATGCTCGACTGCAGTAAAACATACACCTGTGCATTTGGTAGATCAATGGCTCCGTCTTGTCGGAGCAGCCAGTGTTAAAGGTTTCTGACCTGCGAGAAACCAGAAGCTGGCCGGTATTCCTGCCCTCTGTTTGGGCAGACTGACCTGCTGTTAACAGCATTAGTTCCACACTGCCTTTGGAAAATACAGATGCATGACATGCCCATAAACCTCCCTGTATGGAGACAATAATCCCCTCCCAAGCTTTAAGCTACCTCTCCAAAGAGATGGGGGAACTGCATATCCCCCGAAATATAAAGCCGCCTAACAGGATTATTTAGACTGGCTAATTTACCGTTTAGAAATTCTTCATGCTGTATCCTTTTGCTTTTGAAACTTTTCGGTTGAATTGCTTAACCGAGATTGAATCTGAAGCAACTGTCCACCCCCCTGCCCAGATTTTCACAATATGAGGAGAGAGGGGATTCTCTGGAATCTCAGAGTGTCTCCAAATTCTGGGGCTGCTTCAGTCTCCTCCTTCTATCCAAGCTCTTTATTTTCTCTTACTGCCTTCCTAGCCCATCTGCTGCAAGGCTGCTTGAAATGCCTCTTTTCTTCTAGCTTTGCTGAGGTCACTGGTGGCGGGGGGAAATCAGTGGAACTGAGAGCTGCGTATTGTCCTGGCCTGACCTATGTCACGAGCACAAATATCTTTATTTGAATGCTTTGCTCAGAGGGCTCCAGAGCCCTTTGGCACAAGATACCTCTGTTACTGCGACCTCCTGGGTGCCCACGAAATGGTGAGGAGGGGCTATTGGGAAATGCAGAACAAAATACGCCCAGGCGGCTCCAAGAGAAAAGGTCAGGAAGGAATCCCTCTCCCTGTAGACATCAGAGGGGTCTTTAAGATGGTATTTAGCGTGGCCTGCCCTTCATGGTTCAAACATCAAAGGCATTAGCAGCACCTGCTCAGGAAGGCAAGATTTTCCTGGACAGTCAAATGCAACATTTTGAAGATTGGCCAAGAGGCCTTATGTGGAAGGGTGAGAAGGTTAGGCTGTGAAGTTTGCAAGCTCTCAGCAAAACAAAAAAGCAAAAGCAAAGAAGCAATGTGTTCTGCCTGATACATAGCCAGTATAAAATTGCACTGTTATTATTTTCCCTCTGGGGTCATAGAGATGATTCAGATGCTCAGCCTTACACTGAGTCAGACTACTGTTCCATCTAGCTTGGTATTGTCTGCAGTGATGAACTGCCACTCTCCAGAGTTTGGCCAAGTCCTACCTGAAATGCCAGGGATTGAGCCTGGGAACTCAAGCTGGTGAGGCACGCGCTCTACCAGTGGAGCTGTGGTTTTGCTCCGGTACAGAGTTGCAAACGTGCAATGGCAGGCCTGCCTCTGAAGAGAGGTGAAGTTAGGCACTGGCCGTGGAGGGAAGGGGTGGTAGCAATGGGCCTGCCACCTCAGTAGCACCACTGTTCACGCGTGCACAGAACATCCAAGATGGCACCCTGAGAAAATTCACAGTTGCATTTTCAACCTCTTCTGAAGGTGCTTACTGTATTTCTGCACCACTACCACCCCAAGATTCTGGGAGCCGGCACGGTGCAAAGGACTCAGGTTTAAATTTCCTGCCTCGGTAGAGGCACCGTTCCGGCATACATGCAACATCCAAGATGCACTGTAGGAAGCTTCACAGTTGCACATATTTTGTCTCTCCCAAGATAAGTGAGTGCATGCATGAGTGTGCCATATCTGAACCCCCCTTCCCAGATCTCTGGGGAGCCAGCAGAGCACAATCAACTCATGTTTTGGATTTCTTGCTTCTGATGTAGCATCCAAAGCATCTCATGCGCCATGAGCATGATCCCTTTCCTCTTCCCACTTCCCTCTTGCCAAGGCATATCCTTACAATTTGCAGCGTTCACCCTCCCGCCCTCAAAGCATTGTTGCATCAAGGCACATAGTTGCCACAGCTCTTGGTGATTTGTCTTGTAGTGCATTTTTCTCACAGCACACCTGTTTATATTTGAGTGGTTTGGGTGGTTCCTCAACCGCTCAGTTTCCCCAAGTCTGTGTGGCCTTGATCGTAGGTAGACAGCAGGCCTCCAAGCTAGAGCCACCAAATATCTGATCTCAACTTTTTAAAAAACAGGAGTGATTGTCTGTAGTCAGCGGGCTTTGAAAAGCTGTTGTAACCAATGTGTAGCATCAACTTTCTCCTCCTCTCCCTCCCCCCGGCCCCACTCTCCCCAATTAAGGAATGTAATTTAGGATCAATGGATGGGTCACTTGCGCTGAAAGAATTAGATAATGGTAGACAGAAGCAAGTCTTGGACTTTATTAGTCTTTTAAGCCTTCCTGATTGTTAGCAAAGATCCAGGCGACCTTTAAATACCTTGTAGGCGAAGGGAAGGATAAACGCCTCGGATATGGGGGAATTGGGGTAGTGGATTAGTAAGGTTTACACTCCCATAACCTTTTGTGAATCTGAAATAAATAAATAAAATGAATGCAAGTATGTCTGTGGTTCAATGTAGTGGGACTCATCCTAATTAATGATGTTATTTTCTCTATACTGAAGTATAGGTTGGGCTTGCCCTGTCTTACCAGGGCCTGCTTATCAGCAAATGAGCAATACACTCAGTATGTACATCCCAATATTGATTAAAACAGAAGAAGCCAGAGGTGGACAAACCTATCTAAGAACCTTGAGCCGGGGTGGCAAAAAAGCAAGGGGGTTGGGTCAGGGAGGAAAAAGGATAGTTTTGCTTTGAGGTTATTTTTGAAAACCATAACTAAGTAGGTCAAAGCCCTTAAGGTTTTTTGGTCATTAGTTCTTTGAATGGTATGGCGGCAAATCATTAATTGTATCACCGCAAAAAGCTTTGAAGACTGCATTAATTTAATGTGACCTTGGATCAGCCAAGATCACACATTCATTATCTCAAAAAGATTCCTTGTCCTGAAACATTGATCTCGGATGCCCCTAAACGTGTTGGACAAGAAGGAAGCCATTCTTAGTGTGAACACAAGGTGGCAGTGTTGCTCTTCCCTTGGACATTCTATCCACCATTTGGCCCCCCCTCAAAAATTCACCTTAAACAGAGGCCATGAACTTTTCCCCTTCGCTTCCCAGAGTGTTTTTTCACTCACACGCTGCATGCTCAAAATTTCTTTGGTGTAATAAATAGAAATTGTGGTCTCCACCCAAAGCTGCTTTTTCACAACTGCCACAATGCACCTGGTGTTCAGACGGGAGCATCACAACCCAGAAGATGCAGAGTTCTGTATTCAAGGTGCTGGAGATGGGTGCTGTTTGGGTGCTGGGAACTACCACAGCTGCATTGCAGAATGTTTCCGGAAGTGAGGTCACAGAGATCTTGCCAGTTTTCAGTCGCCCAAGATCTTTTGCTCCCTGATGTGATGGCCATGGGTACATTGTGGCCGACTACAGTTGCTTGTGCCCCTAAATAAGAATAAGAATGGCAGTTCTCAGCCAGGTACTGTGAAGAAACAGCTTGGGAAAAGCAACTGCAACAATAATCCCCATCTTCATTTTTCCAGAATGCCTCTGAGAGGTACCCCGGGGTGATGGAGATGTTGGCTGGCCAGAGCTGCTTCCCACAATGCTTCTTTTCACAACACTCAATACTGCCAGCCATTCCCATCTGCTCCCCCATCTCCTGGTAAACTCATTTTTTGGGGGGGGGACAGGGGTCACCTTGCACAGGGCCCATGCAAACCTGGAGCTGTAGTTTGTTAAGTGGACAGAGAGTTGTTACCATTTTCCCCTCACAAATTCCGGGAGCTGTGGTTTGTTAAGGTGCCTGACCCATTCCCCCCCTCACATAACTACACTTCCCAGAGGTCCTTGTGAAGTTGGATTGATTGTTAAACCACTCTGGAAATTGTCGCTCCATGAGGCGTCTCCAAACAGCTCCCAGCACCCTTAACAAACTACAGCTCCCAGAATCCTTTGGGGGAAGCCGTGACTGTTTAAAATGGTATCATAGTTCTTGAAATGCATGGTGTTAATGTAGCCTTGCAGCAAACACAATCCAAGAGTTTCGTGTGGCATCTTAAGGCCTAACGAATTTATGCTGGCATAAGCTTTTGTGGATTCAAGCTCACTTCAGCAGATGTAGGACAGGGATGGGGGAACCTCAGACCTGGGACCTGAATCTGGCCCTTGGGACTCTGCCCAACCCATACCCCTCTCTGGACTTGCTTTGGGCATGTCAGTGTGTAGAAACAAGCTTACTGTGCAAATTTACATTCTTTGCTCCACCTACTTTGGCTTCTGGCCCTGCCCACTTCTGGCACATGGTCTTGGGCTGAAAAGGGTCCCCTGCCTCTGGCTAATGTCATCATAAACCTGCCTTTAAAACTATTTTTTGAGTAGAAGTAGTTTCCCGGAGGAAATGGAAAGCTATAAGAGGAGCTCTATTCCCCCCCTTTCCCCCCCATCCTTGTTTCTAGAGCTCCTACAGACCATGGCACAAATGGTGTGGGTCACAAGGCCTATTGATTATGTGTCAGACCCTTCGGTGTCAGTGATCAATAACACTAACCTGTAGAAAAATGGGCAGGATTTGCTAAAACACCTTAAGAACAACATCTTTCACTGTCTGCTTTTGGAATTTACTTCTCTCTCCCTCTCTCCTCTTGAGCATTGTGAAGCAAGGCATGATGAACGCATGCATGACCCAAGATTTCTTTTAATTTTTAAAGGAGATTTGTCATTTGTAGCCCTGGGCTGTTGGCTTAACACCTTCAAAATACAACACAGCAGTCAAAATAGAAGGAAACCTGGAGGAAAGAAATCCAAATTTAAAAAGTAAAGGATGGGAGACATATTCTTATTGAGGACTTTGGATACTCCAGGAATCCAGCGAAGATTTGGATCAGTGCAACTCCCACTTTACCCTCAAGCAAGCAAGCTAAAACTTAAATCAGGTATTCCTCATTCCCCCCACTAAATATGTATTTTATTGGTTTTCAACTGTTAACACCATGAACATAAGATAAAAACAAAAACAACACATGGAATACATATTATTGGATTTCAGTTACACTGATTACAGTATTCCTTGTTTTTACTTCTTTTCCAAATCGTCAAAGATAGCTTTGAATTGTTCTCTAAATCCAGTCCTTCAAAGTGCACACGGTTCCTTGATGGCTTTGTGTCACCTGGACATTTGAATTTGCAGTGGAAGTTGGTCTTTTGGGGCAAATGGGGCAGTGCCCCACCAACCTCAGCCAGCTACCCTCTTGCAACCAGGGTGGCAGCACTGCCTGTCTGCTTCTTCCTCCTTATTCTCAGTGTTGCCCCTTGTGCAACTCAGTAGGGAGGAGAATGGAGACGCAACTAGAATTACCGTATTTTTCGCTCCATAAGGCGCCACCTAGTTTTTAGAGGGGGAAATCAAGAAAAAAAATCTGTCCGCTTATCCCAGAGCTTCTGGGGCTGCCGAGGGAAGCCCGGGTCCCCCCCCCCCCAGCCCTAAAGAGCAAAGAAGCCAATACGGCGAGCGGGATCCATCCCGCTCACTGTCTTGGCTTCTCCCATAGCCATGCGCTAAAGAAGCCATAACTGCGCGCAGCCTCTTCCGGCCGGAGGGGCTGCACGCGGCTATGGCAATACCCCCACCTCCCGCAAAAGCCCACAGGAGCAGTGCACCCTTTAAGGAGCGCGCAGCTCCTGCAGGCTTTTCTATGACGAGGGAGAAGGGACTGACTGGCCGCGTCAGTCCCTTCTCCCTGCTGGGGAAAAGCCTGCAAAAGCCGCGCGGAGCTTGTGTGCGGCTCTTGGGGGCTTTTCCTGCCTGCCTCCCCCCTGCATTCGCTCCATAAGACACACACACATTTCCCCTTACTTTTTAGGAGGGAAAAAGTGTGTCTTATGGAGCGAAAAATACGGTGCATGGCTCTCTGCCTGTCATTGGCTCTGGCTCCACCTACTGTTGGTCTCCCTCCCTTCCACCCTACCAGTCCCAGTTGCACCAGCTTCTGCTGGTTGCATGTGATCTGAGAAATCCAATAGCCTGGGATCCTAATCCATTCATGGTTGCTTCGGAGTTTGCCTCCCTTTTGCAAAACTATGAGTGGTTCATTCCCCATCCCCGCCTTTCTGCTGCAATGCTCTCTGAAATTTATGCAAAAGTTGCTGCATCTCTGGTGATGATGTTGGTGATTTATATGCCTGCTCTCACTAGGCTAGCATTTAGCTGGTGGCAGTTTATCCTTTCTTCTTGGTAGGGGAACGAAAGCAAAAGAGAGAGGAGCCCATGACTTTTAGCTCTCTTTTCAGGGAACGAGGCGAAATTTTAATTATTCATGTGCATCCTTTTCATGTTGTTTCTGTTTTTGGAAGAGTTGTCATTAGAGCTGTTAAAGCTATAGGCTCTACATATATCATTGAATAAATAATAAATAAATCATACCATTAACTAACGAGTTGGTTTTCTTCTTCTCCTTCTCCCAAGTGTGCAGATGGGACAAATAATGCTATAAATGGCCGCTGAGTTTTAAGGCTGAGGAAATAAATGCCTACCTTAATAAGAGCATCATTATCTCATGCATGAGACTTGGATGCACCTTCTGAGCCTGTGAGGTTTGCACCGCACTGTCCATGTGGAAATCTCATTGCATGCTGCAGCCAGTGGAAGTCTTACATTCATGCTGACTGCTTTGGGACACTCTAGATGCGACTTGACTGGCAGATTGGAGAAGGGGCCACAGCTCAGTGTTACAACACAGAAGAAGAAGAAGAAGAAGAAGAAGAGGAGGAGTTTGGATTTGATATCCCGCCTTTCACTCCCTTTAAGGAGTCTCAAAGCGGCTAACATTCTCCTTTCCCTTCCTCCCCCACAACAAACACTCTGTGAGGTGAGTGGGGCTGAGAGACTTCAAAGAAGTGTGACTGGCCCAAGGTCACCCAGCAGCTGCATGGGGAGGAGCGGAGACGTGAACCTGGTTCCCCAGATTATGAGACTACTGCTCTTAACCACTACACCACACTGGTATGCAGAAGATCCCAGGTATGTCCCCCAGCCTCTCCAGGTAGGTCTGCGAAGCCGAACAGAAACTTTACATGCATCACCCAGGTAGGGCTGGGAAGGACTCTTGTCTGGAATCCCCAAGAGCCACTGCCAGCCAGTGTAGACCAGGGATGGGGAATCTGTGGTCCTCCAGATGTTGTAGGATGCCATCAGTTCAAGCTAGCATGGCCAGAGGTCAGGGGTGGTGGGAGTTAGTAGCCTACAACATCTAGAGATCCACAGGTTCCCCATCGCTGGTCCTATATATATGGTCCAATAGTCTGACTCAGTGGCTGCATTCACTTGGCAGTTTATTCTGGAAAACTAAGGGGCAGATAGCACTTGTTTAACTCATTTATTTGATCTCAGAAAAAAACACCCTATTTGCAGCCCCCTTAACCCAGAAAATATCAGGAGTAGATTGAAATAGGGACCATATACTGTGCGTATATGGCCCATGTGAGATGTATGATCCGATCTCCAAATTTTTTGTTTGTTTTCCTTTAATGCAGCCATAAACTGGATCAGGACAGCAGCGTTGTGAGAGAGGAGGGTTTAATTCCTCCCCCCCCCAATGCTGCTTTTCTGATCAAAATCAGCCCTTCAGCTGTTTTAGTGCTTTAGTCCTGCTGGTAGAAAGACAAGCAGCCTTCCTAGGCTGCTTTAACATTTTGTGGTATATATATATATATATATATATATATATATATATATATATATTCAGGAGATCTGATCGCTTACAGTTTGGCCCTGATGCCACGATACATTTTGCTTCTTCAGCATCCTGCTGTGTAAAGGGCAACCCTGAGGGGAGCCAAATTATAAGGAAAGGGTAGGTGCTAGTCATCACTGGCTCCAGAGGGCATTGAGGATGGCACAGCTGGTACAGAGTTCTCTGCTCCAGCAACGTATTCACTCTGGTATTTTTTTTAATTTATATTTATAAAAATATTTATAAGCTGCTCACTTATGCTAAAGCTGCCTCATACCCGGTACAGTCGTAACTTGGTTCTCAAACAGAATTCATTCCGGAAGTCCATTTGACTCCTGAAAATGTTCGGAAAACAAGGTGCGGCTTCCAATTGGCTGCAGGGGCTTCCTGCACTCAAGCGAAGCTGTGGAAGCCTTGTCGGACGTTTGGCTTCCAAAAAAAGTTTGCAAACTGGAACACTCACTTCTGGGTTTGCGGCGTTCAGGAGCCAAAACATTTGAGTCACAGTCGAAAACCAAGGTACGACTGCATTGCTTGTGAATTTTAAGAAATTGAAAAACCACTGGCATTTTGAAATCTGTGGTTAAAATCAGTGCTGTTTTGACATAAGTGATTAAAATCAGCACCATTTTTGAATGGTTCACTCTTCCATCTTGATCCAAATAGTGTCCAACTGTGTGCAGACATAATATCAATGTGGTGTACAGCCCTGAAGAGGTAACCAATAAGACGGGAAGTGGGCATTGCATGAGAATTCTCCATTTGCCTTGCCCTTTTCTTGCCAGTTAAGGAGACACTCTATGGAATCCTCTAATTCAGCGAGGTCATTATGTTGTCCCTCAAGTTTGGGTTTTATGGTTGCTCCTTTATTGGTTGTAGTAGATAGCAGATATTTATCAGTCTCTTTTTTTTTTTTTTTTTTTTATAATAATTTTTATTGATTTTACAACATAAACAAAAAACAAACAAACATAATGCGACTTCCCCAAACCTCCCCTTCACTGCATCCAAATTTCAAAATTTTTAGCAATTCTTCATCCCATTTTTATATTTAATTCTCTTTAAAAAGAGTTTCTACTTTATAAATTTCGATTTATAGCTGTAATTCTTTGTGTCCAATCCCCTGACATCTTAACATTCCGAAATTTTACAACAATTTTTAAGATAGATTTTAAATTTTTTCCAGTCCTCCTCCACTGTCTCTTTCCTCTGGTCACGGATTCTGCCGGTCATCTCTGCCAGTCCCATAAATTCAGTCACCTTGGTCTGCCATTCTTCCAGAGTAGGTAATTCTTTAGTCTTCCAATACTTCGCCAAAAGGATTCTTGCTGCGGTTGTTGCGTACATAAAAAAGGTCCTATCTTTCTTTGGTACCAATTGGCCGACCATGCCCAGGAGAAAAGCCTCCGGTTTCTTTACAAATGTCCACTTAAGGATTTTCTTAATTTCATTATAGATCATTTCCCAGTAGGCCTTAATCTTTGGGCAGGTCCACCAAAGGTGATAAAAGGTTCCTTCACATTCATTACACTTCCAGCAATTGTTATTGGGCAAATGATATATCTTTGCAAGCTTGACTGGGGTCATGTACCACCTATAGATCATTTTCATTATGTTCTCTTTCAGGGCACTACATGCCGTAAATTTAATACCTGTGGTCCATAACTGCTCCCAGTCAGCAAACATAATATCATGACCAATATCTTGTGCCCACTTAATCATGGCTGATTTAACCGTTTCATCTTGTGTATTCCATTTTAGCAGCAGATTATACATTCTAGACAAATTCTTAGTATTGGGTTCTAGCAATTCTGTTTCTAACTTTGACCTCTCCTTCTGAAATCCTAGTTTTCTATCCTGCTTAAAAGTTTCATTAATCTGGTAGTAATGTAACCAATCTCGGACTTTAGGTTTCAATTTCTCAAAACTCTGTAGTTTCAACTTTTCACCATCATATTCTATAATTTCACAATATTTTGGCCAGTCTGTATCCATGTTCAATCTTTTTACCGCCTTAGCTTCCATTGGTGACAGCCACCTGGGGGTTTTACTTTCAAACAAATCTTTATATCGATTCCATACATTATACAATGCTTTCCTAATAATATGATTTTTAAAATTTCTGTGTACCTTTACCTTGTCATACCATAAATATGCATGCCAACCAAAACTATTATCATAACCTTCCAAGTCCAGAATGTCTGTATTCTCAAGAAGTAGCCATGGTTTCAGCCAGCAAAAAGCTGCTGCTTCATAATAAAGTTTTAAGTCCGGCAGGGCAAAGCCCCCTCTATCCTTTGCATCAGTCAAAATCTTGAATTTAATTCTGGGTTTTTTGCCCTGCCAGACAAATTTAGATATATCTTTCTGCCACTTCTTGAAACAGTCCATCTTATCTAAAATTTGCAATGTCTGGAACAAAAACAACAATCTCGGCAATACATTCATCTTAATTACAGCAATTCGGCCTAACAAGGAAAGTCTCAATCTTGACCATATATCGAAATCTTTCTTCACTTCAGCCCAGCATTTCTCATAGTTATCTTTAAATAAGTTCACATTCTTAGATGTTAAATTCACCCCCAGATATTTTACCTTTTTAGTGATTTCCAAACCAGTTTCTCTTTGAAAACTATCTTTTTCCCCCACCGTAAGATTTTTTTCCAACACCTTTGTCTTGTGTTTATTCAATTTAAAACCTGCTACCTGACCAAATATTTCAATAAGTTCCAGAACTCTTTTTGTACTAGTTTCTGGCTGTTGTAATGTCAAAACTAAGTCATCTGCAAATGCTCTTAGCTTATAATGTTTAGTTCCGACCTGTATACCTTTAACCAGCTGGTCTCTTCTAATCATATTAAGGAAAACCTCCAGTACCGATATAAACAATAGAGGGGAAATTGGGCATCCCTGTCGTGTCCCTTTCTCTATTGGAATTTCATCCATAACCATACCATTTACAATAAGTTTGGCCTTTTGCTCGGAATAAATTGCACTTATACCATTTTCAAAGTTCTTGCCTACCCCCATTCCTTGGAGATTCCTCTTCATAAAGCTCCAACAAATATTGTCAAAGGCTTTCTCTGCATCCACAAAAATCAAAACAGCTTTTCTATTTATATCAGTTTCCAAA
The DNA here is from genome assembly GCF_964252035.2 of Podarcis erhardii. NCBI lineage: Eukaryota > Metazoa > Chordata > Lepidosauria > Squamata > Lacertidae > Podarcis > Podarcis erhardii. The sequence continues at coordinate 22,790,609 of NC_138503.1, forward strand.
AGTTCTAGAATATCTATAATATTCCTCACATTGTCTGACAATTGCCTGCCTGGTAGAAAGCCTGTTTGGTCCCTGTGAATCTCCTCTAACAAAACTTTTTTGAATCTTTTTGCTAGAATGTCTGCAAAAATTTTATAATCCACATTCAAAAGTGATATAGGGCGGTAATTCTTAACTTGATGTTTCTCAGTTTCTGTCTTTGGTATAAGTGAGATGAATGCTTCCTTCCACGATTCGGGAGCCTTTTTCCCCTCCAAAATTTGATTGCAGACTTCTTTCAATGGTTGTATTAACCAATCCTTCAGTACTTTATAATATCTCGCGGTTAGTCCGTCTGGTCCTGGTGATTTTCCCAGCTGCATATCCTGAATGGCGCTCTCTATTTCTTGATCTGTAATTTTCTCATTCAAACTCCTTCTATTATTTTCAGAGATTTTTGGTAGGCCGTATTTTCCGATAAATTCTTCTATCTCCTGTTCGTTTTTTGGCCCTTGTTTGTATAATTTCTTGAAGAAACTTTGAAAACAATTGCTTATCTCATTTGGTTTATTAATAAACTTCCCGTCTACTTCAAGTGATGTCACTGTATTCAATTTTTGCCTCTTTTTCAGTTGCCAAGACAGTAGCTTCCCACATTTATCTGCGGACTCAAAAGTCTTTTGTCTCATTTGTTTAATTTTCCATTCTATTTCCTGATTCATCAATTCCATATATTGTGTTTGATAGAATTTTATTTCTCTTAATATCTCATGAGATTTAGGCTTAGATCTCAATTTCTTCTCCCCTTCTTTTATTAGGTTCCAAATTTTCTCTTTCTTCTCATTCTGTTTTTTCCTCTTTATTGAATTCTGTTGTATTAGGAAGCCACGCATCACGGCTTTACTTGCGTCCCAAATGATTCTTTTTTCTGTATCTGATCTCAAATTGATCTCGAAGTAGTCTTTAAGTGTTTTTTGGGCCTTTTTGCAAATTTCCTCATCTCCAAAGAGGGTGTCATTCATTCTCCATCTAAAGGTTCCAGCTGTTGTCAGTTTCATTTCCATCTTGACAGCGTTGTGGTCAGAGCAGGTCTTTGGGCAGATTTCTGTTTTTTTAACCTTTGATGCCAGATTACTAGAAATCCATATTTGATCAATTCTAGTCCATGTCATTTTTACTTCAGAGAAGAAGGTCCCCTCCCTTTCCAGAGGGTTCCTAGTTCTCCAAATATCAATCAGATCCATAGTGTCAGTCAGGTCAAAAAAAGTCTTTGATAGTCTTCCATCGTTCGATATTGTTTGTCTTTGGGCCTTATCCATATTTGTAGAGACGACTCCATTCATGTCACCCATCATTATAATTTTAAAGTCCAAAAAGTCCATTAAAGTCTCATGCAACTTCTTGAAGAATTCAGCCTTCCCCTCATTTGGTGCATAAACTCCAACAATCAATATTTTTTCTCCATGAATTTGGATTTCCACTGCCAGGTATCTTCCTTGGTCATCCTTAAAGATCAATTTTGGTTCAAATTTTTCCTTGACATAAATCACAACTCCTCTTTTCTTGACTCTATCTGATGATATAAATTCTTGTCCTAATCTCTTGTTTGTTAAAAGTTTTCTATGTATCCTGGCAATGTGGGTTTCTTGTAAACAGATTACATCTAGATGTTCCTTCTTTAATAAATGAAATACTTGGCCCCTTTTTCGAGGGTGGTTCAAACCATTGCAGTTCCAACTGAAGAGTTGCAGAGACATTTTGGTTACTGGGTAGATCTTCCACCGACTGCACCAAGTTGTTGTTCCTCCTCGGTCGGTGCTCGGTTCAGTCCAAAAGATAGATTTGAGATGTCCGGTACTTCCTCCTCACTGACAGTTCCTTTCTGAAGATCCTCTTGATTTCTTTCCAAAAAGAACTCTTTATCCTGGTTTGTTTTTATTTTAATTTTCTTCCCTTTGAAGCTAAAGGACAGCCCTTGTGGAAATTCCCACCTGAATGGGATATTATTCTTCTTAAGTAGATCAACTAGTTCTTTAAATTGAGATCTGACCTCCAAAAAATATTTAGGAATATCCTTGAAGATTTGAATCTGAGAATTTTTAATGACCAAGGCCTTCTGGAAGTGTAGGTTCAATATTTTGTCTCTTTGTTCCTTTGATCCTAAGGTAATTAAACAGTCTCTTGGCTTCTTCCCTTGCTTCCTGCCAATCCGAAAGGCTGAAGTTATCATAAATTCATCTTCCTCTCCATCTAGCTCATCATTCCAGAAGTCTTGAAATTTATCTGTGAGGAATTCCCCAAGCTTGTCCTCTTCCTCTTCTGGAACCAGTCTTAATTTCAGATTCTTACTTTTCCTTTCCAGTTCTAGTAGGGCTAATGCTGAATCATGTTCATGTACTTTTTTTACAATGGGCGCAAACTTTCCTTTGGTTTCTTCAGCAGTGGACCTAGCACTCTCAGCTATTCTCCTTGTTTCCGTAGATTCTTGAACCAAACGGTTTATAGAATCTGTATTAGATGAAATTGTTGTTGTATTCAGGTCTAGTCTTGTTGTCAACTCCGTCAGTTTCTTAGAGTTCTCTGTAGACTGTTTGGTAAGTTCTGCAGATTGCTTAGTGAGTACTTCTAGTGACTGATTTATTTTAAGCAGGGCCTGTGTCATTGACTCCATTGATGCTGCTGTTATTTTTTCTTGTGCAGCTGCTACTCCTGATAAGGAGCCTCTTTTTTGAGCTTGTTTTTGAGCCTGCTTTGTTTTACTTCTTGTTGAAATCTCTTCTGGCGGGTTGCTCATAACTCAAGGTCATTCACACAGGAAAGTTGCAAGTGGAAAATCCCACTGGATACACTTTAATGTAACTGAAGCCCTCTAGAGGAGGAAATTGTAACCATCCAAAGGCACCCAGAACAAAGAAACAGAAAGTCCAAAGGCAAAAGTCCCATTAAAAGTCTTTAGTTTGTAGCACTTTACTGTTAGAATTGTAATCCACCAAAGTCCCGAGTATGTTTCAAAATAAGTCTTATTTTGTAGCCGCTGTCCTTTGACAGCTCACTTGACAGTTCCTTTTTTCAGGCGATCGCTGCTCCGGCAGCCTGGCCAGAAGTATCGGCAGCAGAGGTTTTTTATTCCTTATCCCTTTCTTTTGCAGGTTAAATTAATTCTGTTTCCTCCCCCCCTTCTCCTGCACAACAGGGGGGAGATCCTTTCGATGTCTGGTTTAATAAGAGTTAAAAGGAAAGTCCATTTAAACACAGCTTAGTCTTTTCATTGCTCCGTTAATCATGCAGTTCCGGGAGGCTGACTTCCTTAATTTTTGCCTTCCCGTTTTCAGCCAAATCTTCTAAATTTTTTAAGTCCCGTTTTACTTTTGCGATCTTACTCACGGGTATTGTTGTTGCCAATCGTTGATTTCAGAAAGGAATCGGCGCTCTCCGTTAATGGCGACGCGGCTTCACTCCGTAAGCTGGGTAGCGATCCTCAGCACCGCGCTCACCCCGATGCCGCTCCGGAGCCTTTAAAAAGGCTCTTTCACGATGCCGGGGGGGCGCAAAGGTGCCCACCGAATCTCCTTGCTCACAGGCTTCAGCGCCTGTGATTTTAGGGGTCCCCCGCTTTATTTATCAGTCTCTTGGTACAGGAATAGCTATGTACTCCTGAGGACCACTGTTCTGTGTTCAAGGGCGCAAACGTACGTGAGGGTGGGAGGCTGGAATAGTAGTCAATTCAAACATCCACGTTTTCTCAGTGAGATCCTGGAGCAACTGGCTGAGTTTTATGGCAGGACTAGGTAGATGCTAACTAGGGACTCTGCCAACTAAGTGTTAGGAAATCTGCCATATCAGGAGAAACTGGCCACTCTCCAGGCACCCGGCACGCTTCCCTGGTGACCTTCCTGTCTGTATTCCCGGCAGATACAGGCTAGGTCGCGATCGGCGATCCTCCTCCACGTGAGAAGAACATACCGCTCTCTCCCCCCCCCCCCCCAGGTAGGGGGAAAGAGAGAGAGACAGAAATGTATTTACATGCCTTTATTTCTGTCTTTGCAGCATTACAGAGAAAACACGTCTGCTCTCATCAGAGTCCATCAGAAGAGAGACAAGACACCACCTCCTGTACTTCCTGTACAGGTCATATTTCACTCAGAGCTAATTCCGGTGCTTTGCACTGAAAATAGACCCTCCCTCTGTTCCCACGGAACAGAACCAACATTCCCATTATGTTTTGCTTCCAAGCCACCTGGTGCTCGCGGTCGCATTGCATCCATATCGTAACACTAAGTGCTACCTCCTGGCTGGTTAAAAGGTTGGTGCTGCCTTCTGCAGCCATTGGTTAGTTCTGGAGTAATAGGATTCCCAGCTCTGAGGGTTCCTCCTCGGGACTCTCTTGATCTGCTAAGGAGTCTTTAGACTAGCCACTCTGGAAGCAGTCTGGGGCTCAAGAGAAGTTCCATTATCCACAGACCCACATGGGGTTGACTGGGGAGGGGATCCATCTCCTCTTCAGAGTCATGGTTGTCTCTGAGAAGTCTTGGCCCAGGGCCATGATATGGACTGAGCTATCTGGGTTGAAACACCTTGCTTGGCCTTTTAGCTTGCTGCGTGGCCTTGGGCCAGGTCATAGTCTCTTCCACCTAACCTGCCTCACAAAGTTCTTGTGAAGCTAAAATGGAAGCAAACTCCATATTCTCTGCCCCTTGGGGAAAATGTGCTGAATGCCTTATCAGGGAGACAGAATGCCCTTGTCTTGCACAAATACATTGCTGCAAGGCAGTTGTCCCTCTTTCCCTCCTCCCTACTCCACAGATATTTGGCTTGATCTTTGTCCATTTCAGAGCCAGCCTAGCAAGCTTGCTTTGCTGATGTGGAAGAAGCTCAGCGGTTTTCTTTTCCTTCAGGGTACCACCCATCCATCCATTGCATGGCCACGAGAAATGTTACTGCATCCATAGGACTGCAAGTTAAAGAACGTACTGATGCCTTGACTCTCTGGGCAAAGTTCCCCAGATAGAGCTCTCCTTGCTCATTACACTCCTGCAAGCAGAGAGAGGTCACTGCACTAAAACAGTTAGTGCATTTATTCAGTGCTGCACACATGCTTTCCAGACTCTCCTCCTCCTTCCCCTCTTTTTCCCCTAGCCTGCAAATGCAACCTGCTCTTGCTCAATCTGAGCAGGATGATGAATGCACTCCCCCCTTTCAAAAGCATGATTCCATCTTGGACTCCCAGTCTTCAAAATGACTAATTTGTAGAGCCATCATACAATTAAACTCAATTAACTCCAACTAACCCTTGAATTTTTTTCCCTTAATGCCAGCCTTTGGCCCTTCTTTAACTGATTTAATAATATTGCTTGCCTTAGGAACAGAGGAAGCTGCCTTATATTGAATCAGACTATTGCTCTATCTAGCTCAGTATTATCTATACTGGTGGCAGCTTTCTGGGGTTTCAGATGCGATATTTCCAGCTTTACCTGGAGATGCCAGAGATTGAACCTGAGGCCCTCTGCATGCATAGCAGAGGCTCTACCACCTAGCTATAAATCTTCCTTAAAGCATTGGGGATGGTAAGCACTGACGTCAGAGACAAATACAAAAAGTATTGTGTGTTGGCACCCGTCTGTCTCGAGAGACAACTCAAGAGTGGGCATTTTGGGGGGTTTATTTTAGGTGGGGCAGATGAAGGGTTTTGCTGCGTCGGGTACACCGTGGCATTTCTTCTCTCTGTGCTCCTCCCAGCAGGCATTCCTCCTCTTGTCATTGCTACAAATGCATTATCTTACCAGGCACTGCTATCATCTGCAAGGGATTCCCATAGGGCGGGGTTAATAACACCAGCCTTTATATCACGTTTACAGACATCCTTGCAATGCCAACAGTGTAGTCAGTCACAATTCAGTTTTCTTTTTTAAAAAAATGATATTTATTCAAAATTTCAAAAATACATAGACATATAAAAAAGGATGAAAAAACAAAAGAAAAAAAAGGAAAATACAACAACAAAAGAGAAAAAAGAATAAAAAACATAGATAAAAAGAAAAATACAAATCCAAATTACATCCTTTCATTTGCTTGTTTCTTGGACCTCCTCACACCTCCCTTTTTGTATTCTAACTTAATTCATTATTTCAGCAAATTCTTCCCATGTTTCTCAATTTTTATTTAAATAATTTATCTTAACAGTATTCTGTTATTCAGTTTACCGTTAATTTCTTTAACCTTATCTTACCTTAAAAACCATAAAATTTCAAAGTTTAAACCATATTTATACATAACTCCTTCAAACCTTTCTACTAAAGCCAATTAGTTCCTTTCCAGCATATTCCCTGATAATTCATTAGTATTACACTAATTCCAAAAATAGAAAGAAATTCTCTTTTTTGTAAACTTTCCCCCCCCTCTAATTTTATCCAACGTCCCTTCTTCCTGGTCTCGGGTTATGTCAATCCTTTCTAACCATTACATCCAGTCCATCAATCTGGTGTTCTAATGTCCGAGGCTCTTGAGTCTCTTCTAAGCCCCCTCTGCGGATTTTCTTGTTCCTGTTTATACTTGCACCCTTCCCTGTCCCTTGCTGGTTTCTTTCGTAGTTTCTTCCCTTTCTCCTTGAGGAGTGGGTCTCCGGGGAATTCCAACCGGTAGTAATCTCCATTTTCTTTCATCAAGCTAGCCCATTCCCCAGAGTCCCACTCCCCTAGATTAATTTTGTAATCCAAAAAATAGTTATTCCAAAAATAGTTGTCAAGTTGTTTCACAGTCCCACCAGGGCTAAGAGCTTCCTTGACTCCAGACACTTCCAGACACACTCCAAGTTCAATCTTCCAATACTGCGGCTTTTGGTCATGCAGGACTTTGGATCTCTCTGTCTGTATCATTTGAGGTGCAATCGCAACCTCATCCATCTTCATCTGCCCTTGGACTAGCCCTGTCAAGCCAGTTTCCTGAGTTGGATGCTGTAGGATTTCTTTGTCTTTGTTTCCTGTTAGTTCATATTCACTGGCTACAGCAGTCATAACGTCCAACTTTTCATTCATCAAGTTCATTTTCTCATGCAACTGCTTCAGCATAGCATTTGTTTTGCCAAGGGCAGACACCAGAGCTTCCTCCCAGCACATTTCTGTTCAAGGTCAAGTAACTGGTCCCACGGTCTGATTCTCAAAGCTGTAAAGTCTCCTTGTAAACTGCAGCAACAAACTGACAAGCTCCCTCTAGGGGACACAATTTCTATTTACGGCCATCTTTAAAATGTATCCAACAAAGGGAAATTTACTTTCAATTTTCAAATACTTTGTTTCCTTAAAACACAAAAATGCAGAAAGCAGCGTTGAAGTTAATTTGTTTCTCTCTCTTTTTTTGACTATCTGTCAAGATGTTCCGCTTTCAATCAGTGAACATCTCCAACAATTTCTGTCCTGACACCCCGTCCCCAGGTTTGGGACGATGGAAACTTATATTCCTTTACTCTCTCTCTGCAGGCTTAGACGATCAAAATCCCCCCCCCCCTTTTCTCCTGCTGTCGAGGGGGTTTTATTGGTTGTAAATGCAGGAAATTTCAATCTTTAAATCAGCTTTCCAGGCTATTTAGCTTGCAAAGTCTTTGCTTCAGTCTATTTACAAAAAGCGGAAGGCGGACTTCCTGTTTAGACCTTCCCGCTTCATTGCCTAATTAATAAATTTCTTGATCAAATCTTCCGTTTTTACTCACGGGTACTTGTTTAGAGTCCAATTGTCATCAGGAAAAAGTCAGCGCTCTCTGGCGATGGCTGTGCAGCTTCCCTCCGTGAAAGTAGCAATCGGTTCGCAGCACCGTGCTGCTCACCCCACTCCGCTCCGGAGCCCGAAAGAGGGGTTTCCCCGCGAGTAGGGGAGGCGCTCTTGGTGCTCTGCCGAACCCCACGTTCCCAGGCTTCTCTGCCTGGGATTTCTAGCGGGACCCAATTTTCACGGAGCCCGTTCCTCCAGTCGGAGGAACTCCGCCATTCGCCGATGGCGCTGACCCGGAAGTCCACAATTCAGTTTTCATGGCGGTATAATTTGCTTTCCAGTAAACATTTCACCAGCACTTGATATAGCCTCCCTGACTGTCCATACTTCCTGAAATGAAAAAGCCTAGTGGGGGGACGGGGACGGGACGGGACATTTCATGAAATCTTCCCTTGGGCAGCCAGAAAGGCTGCAGAGCGAGATGATTTCTAGAATGTAAGAATGGTGTCAGGAGTCCAGGTTCCCAGTTTGATAACACAGTAAATGTAGGTAATTAAAAAGGAGGATTTATTGCAAAAACTAACAAATAGCTCCGTACGGCTCTAACAAAGCCGCCGACATTATCACTCAAGATGACCCTACTGAAGACTCCTTCCAGTTCCTACAGAAGATATTGACCCTTTGCCCCTTACATCTTTTGTTTCGCTTCCTGTCCAGCAGCCCTCCCATTCTCTGACTCTTTGGACTTATTGGATCAGCTCCAACCTCTCCCTGTTACAAAAGACTGTTTCTGTGTCTGTTCGCACCTGTTTGAGCTTCCTGAGAGCTTTGGCTGTGTTCCAGCCCGCTCTCAGTTGTTCCCTTGGCAACCAGCCATCCAAGGTCAGGGGGAGTCGACCGTGGCAGCTCTGGCCTCTGCTCAGCCTGCATCAAATCTAAACCTCTTTATTCCTGCCCGTATTCTGCAGCTGGCTGTAAAGTTCCCCTTGGAGCTGGCTCATTCCTGACAAATGGACAGTAACAAATAACCCTTAAGCACATCAAAAGTAAGTATACGGAAAATTATTCTCCCTGCCTATGAGAATTTCATTGAAATTTTCTCTCCATTTTTACACTTTTGAATGCAAGTTATTTTCTTGTTAATTGATGGAGAATTGGTTGGGTGTGGGAAGGAATGCAGGAGAGGCTTTGAATGCAGTGGTAGTTTTCTGTATCTAGCAAAACGGAAATGACTCAGAAGCCACACCAATGTGTATCATCCTGTTCTAATGTTCCTATGTGTACAAGGATGGGTAACCTTTTAAAGTCCAAGGGACACATTCCCCTTTGGGCAGCCTCCAGGGGCCACATGGCAGTTGCTGTTGAGACTAGAAGCAAAAGTGGTAGAGCACTGGATGTCAGTTTTGTACCTTGCTCAGTAACTTCATTTCTACACACTTGCATACCCTTGTCTATCCTCTGCCCAGACAAGCAAGAAGCATTATCAGAGTTCAGGGACACATTCCAGCCATGTGTCATGGACTGGTTGGATGCAGAGGAATGGTGGGAGGAACCAGCTGGGGAACTACAAAGGGAAGAATGTTCAGAGCCCTTGGAGTGGTGGTGGGTCAATGGTGAGAGGTCAGAGGGAGAAGAGGGGGGAAGACTGGGAGAAGGTGTTGGAAGCTAAAGATGTAACAGGGTTTAGTGAGCAGGGAGAGTCTGTGGCAGAGAGCAGTCCAGAATCAGAGACAGAAGCTAAAACAGGAGAGTGGGAAGAGAGAGGCCAAGAGGCAGGCTGGTGAAGAGTCATGGGTGTCTCCCCCTGCTGCTGCCACTAGCTCCCCTCCCCGCTTGTCTCCCAGAACCAGAAGAGGCACGAAAAGGGCTGAAGTGAGATTGGCTTAATGCAGGTGCAGTCTCCGATTACTTGGAGAAAAACCCTGGAGAGGAGGGGACTTAAATGGCTGTGGGGAGGCAGGTACTTTCCGTCTCAGCAGCTGATTCATGGGGCAAGACCTACCAGGGATGAGCTGCAGTGCTCATTAGGCCTGACACTCCACCAAATCTGTGCAGATTGTGTTCTTGCTAATAAAGAGTTAACTCCACCTTGCACGGTGTGATTTACTGCTGGCTCTCTCCTGACACGATGCAAAAACACCCAAGGAGGCTGCAAAGCAAGACTCGTGAGAGGTGTGGCCTTGGGAGAATTCCAAATAGAGATGCTTGGAGAGCTGCATTTGCCCTATAAATCTGAGGTTTTCCATCCCTGTACAAGAACGTAGCTGTTTCACATTCATGCATTCATTTACCTTCCCTTGGGTCAATTTGCCTTCTGTGTCTATTACTGTATGTTGCTACTTGGTGCTAACATTTAGGCCCCTCACCATCCTCTCAACTTGTCCTCTTTCCACTTTAAAATAGTCTCTCTTCAACATAAAGCCAGAGACTTAAAAGTGACCTGAACCCATTCTTAAGCACATACATATATACATACATAAATAAGGGCTTTCCCCTTCCTGGCATTTAGCTCCATAAACATAGTTTGTCAGAGATGTCTTTATCCCCTTACATTTAAGCGATTAAACGTTGGTAAAAATAGCTTCAGAAATAAAACATGAAGAGAGCTTCTGGCAAAGTCCTGTCCAGTTTAATTCGTACATTAAATATTTGCTAGTGGGGTCAAGAGCTTGAATGCTTAGATATTTTGCCCTTTGAATGAACCTAAGCAGAAAAGGAGAGGCAAGGAATAAATATCAGTTCTGCAAAATGTCTCTGAAGAACATCACGGCAATCAGTTTTACACCTCAAAGTTTTGGTAGCTTGTAGGTACCAAGCACCACATTTTTGCAGGCAATTAATGCTTGTGGATGTGTGTTTTCTCCTCTTTCTTGTTGTTGTTGCTTTAGCTTCCAACAGTCTTGCACAGGGAAGATGTGATTAAAATTTCAGAGATTTAATGATGTAAAAGGCCATCCTTGATCTTTCACTGCAGCAAAATAGAAGACATTGTTTCATATTAATGAATATAGAATTCTCTTCCTCCAAGATTGTTCCTGCAAACCTTTGCATCTTTCTTTCTTTTCAAAATACAGTCAGATTAGCATTTTTAGTTTAAAGGTAATTTTTAGAAAGCACAATAAATAAATCACCAGGTGGTAACCTCTGTTCTAGAGGAAAAAGAAACTCGTGGAAACTATATGGTGCTGCAAGATTACATAAAAGATTGCAAGCGCCTGCTTCTGGGTGCTTTGGATCGGCGAAGAAAAACATTGAGGATGGATTTACTCTGGGACCTTAATCTTTACAAACTCATCTATGTCTCAATAGGTGTGATACTGTGTGCTGAGTTAGTGTGCAAAGGGGGTTTAAGATATTTTTAAGAATGTAAGAAGAGCCTGCTGGATCAGGCCCATGGCCCATCTAGTCCAGATCCCTGTTCTCGCAGGGGCCAACCAAATACATGTGAGAAACCCACAAGCAGGATTCAAGCACAAGAACACCCTCCCCTCCTGCATTTCCTAGCAACTGCTATTCAGAAGTACTAGTGCCTCTCACTGTGTAGGCAGGGCATAGCCATCATGGCTAGTAACCATTGATAGCATTACCCTTCATGAATTTGTCCAATCCTCTTTTAAAGCCATCTGGATTGGAGGCCATCACTGTCTCCTCTGGGAATGAGTTCCATAGTTTAACTACGTGCTGTGTGAGGACGTACTTCCTTTAATTTGCCCTGAAACTTCCAACATTCAGCATTACCGAATGCCTATGAGTTGTAGATGCTTTTGAATTATGGTGCTGGAGGAGACTCTTGGGAATCCCATGGATATCAAGAAGATCAAACCTATCCATTCTGAAGGAAATCAACCTTGAGTGCCCATTGGAAGGACAGATCCTGAAGCTGAGGCTCCAATACTTTGGCCACCTCATGAGAAGAGAAAACTCCCTGGAAAAGACCCTGATGTTGGGAAAGATGGAGGGCACAAGGAGAAGGAGACGACAGAGGACGAGATGGTTGGACAGTGTTCTCGAAGCTACTGACATGAGTCTGACCAAACTGTGGGAGGCAGTGGAAGACAGGAGTGCCTGGCGTGCTCTGGTCCGTGGGGTCACAAAGAGCCAGACACGACTAAACAGCTAAACAACAACATGAGTTCTAGTGATATGAGAGAGGGAGAAGAACTTTTATCTATCCACTTTCAAGCATAGTCTTACGAATTTGTATCGTTTCAACTCTCACTCACCTTTTCTCCAAACTGAAACGCCCCAAATGAAATGACCTAGATGGTGTCACAAAGAGGGTCCTGACTGAATAGTTAGTGCGAGGAAGATTTGACTTATGATCAGATGTAGTCGATTCGTCGCACAATCGAACCTGTTTTTGTACTCTCTGTCACTCGATGTTTTAAATCCCCTGTTACTTTTGTTACCCCCCCTTTTTTTTCTTTCTTTCAAAGTATTTCGCCCAGGACGACATCCACTTTTATTTCCCCACCCCCATTTTATCTTGTTATTTCTATGTATATTATGCTATGGCCACAGCTAATGCAATAAATCGATATCGATCAGATGCGATCAGAAGGGGCTGAGGGTCCTGGCTGCAGCTGGTGTAACAGGTGGTTTATGTTATTTTTACATTTATACCCCTCCTTTTCCTCCAAGGGGTTCAAGGTAGTGTACATCGTTTCCATTTTCATACCCTCCAACATTTCTCTGATAAAAATAGGAACGTCCTATTCAATAATAATACTAATAATTATAATTATACCCCACCCATCTGACTAGGTTGCCCCATCCACTCTGGGCAGCTTCCAACATATATAAAAATATAGTACATTATTAAACATTAAAAACCTTCCCTATACAGAGCTGCCTTCAGATGGCTTGGGGGTCACATAACTCCATACCCTCCAACATTTCTCCGATGAAAATAGGGACGTCCTAAGGAAAAGTGGGACGCTCTGGGATCAACTCAGAAACTGGGATAGCTTCTGTAAATCTGGGACTGTTCCTGGAAAATAGGGACACTTGAAGGGTCTGCATTTGATCTTCAGAGCAACCCTGTGAAGTGGGTTGTGCTGAGAGTGAGTTATTTGCTCAAAGTCACCCATGGTCGAGTGCAGATTTGAACCGTGGTCTCCCAGGTTTTAGTCCAACACTCCAGCCACACTGCACCAACACTCACCCAGAAATCTACCAGTAGATCCCAATTTACATTCTGACCACTTCCATATTGGACTGTTCTTCATCACGTCAGAATCACAGAGCACCTTCCAAAACGTTAAAGAGAGCAACATGCCATTTAAATGCTCAATAAACACAATTCTACACCATATAATTAAAGCACGCATATGCTGCTTTAACAGTCACAGCTTCCCCCAAAGTGTCTTGGGAACTGTAGTTTGCTAAGGGTGCTGAGAGTTATTAGGAGACTCTGACAGAGCTACAATTCCCAGCAGCCTTGACAAACTACAGAGAATATGTCAGTTTCAGTTTCTCTCTGTTTCTAATTGTTCCAATCTTATGTTCAGTCCTCCACCTTTTCACGTCAATTTTAGATTTTCCCTTTTGAAAGCCCTCATGGAATTTCATCAACATTTTCTCCAAATAAATGCATTTTTGCAAAGTAGTTTCCTGCAGTGTAATGCAATTTCGAATATTATTTTCACTAATACGTGCACTTTACCCTAGTGTATACATTTTGTACATATTACTTGGCTGCAGATCTGTGTCACAATATTCACAGAAATGCAAATTTCAACATATGGCTGTTTGAGTTTGCATATTGTTTTGGGAAGTGAATTAGGTGGGCTTGCCTTGAAAAGCAAACAGACGCAAATTCCTCTCCCCCTCCTATGCTTGTCTGAGAGGGGTCCCAAAGCATAGGTTCCGCAGCACTAAATTGCTTGCGACGTTTCTGAGAGAAGTTGGTGAGACAAAACAGACAGCCCTCCATGTCAGCCACAGCTGCCTATTTATCGTTATTATAGATCCAGCCTCCATTTATACAAGATGCAACCCTTCTACCTGGAGGGATACCTATAGAGCCCAAATGAGCACTTGTATATATCAGCAATCGAAACTGCAGAAGGGGTGGGAGAACATAACCTTCTCACAAATTCAGGCAGGAGGGGGTGAGGGGGAAGCTCAGAAAATAGCTCAAATGTAAGGTTAATTGGAGCCAGAAATGTCAAACTAATGTAGCAATTTACCCTGGGAGATCGTCCTGGCCTTTGAGTATAGCAGTAGTATACACTACAGAATAGAATCGGGAAGAAATATAATAGGATTTTATGTACTCTCCTGTCATATTAACCATCCTTGGCAATTAATTTCTCATTGTGATGATACTTTGTGCTTTCTCTCTCTCTCTCTCTCTCTCTCTCTGTGTGTGTGTGTGTGTGTATAAAACATGGGTCCAGGATATCTTAAGGACTGCCTGATCCCACATACCCTGGCCTGATTACTGAGATCTTTTGGAGGGGAGGGAATCTCTGTTTGTGGTCCCCTGTGGCTCAGATGCATAGCTTGTAACTACCAGAAGCTTATGCATTCAGTTTGCTCAAACTCCTTCCCAAATGAGATTAGACAGGCACCCTCCTTGATGAACTTCAGGCACAGCTGGACTAAGACTTTCTTGTTACATCAGGCATGTTAATGTAGTGCTCGGTTTCATGATACATCTACTGTATATTGTTTCATTGCCCCGTTTTCTGAGGATTGTTTTTATGCACGCTGCTTAGACATGTGAATAATAAAGCGGTGTAGAAATGGGATAGAACTTTTCCCCATAACATTTATATACTGCTTGGTTATATTTTTGAAAGTTTACAAAAAGAAAGAAACAATGAAATTACCAATAAAAGCAGTTGAAAATAATTATTTAAAACACCCAGAAATAATTAAAACAAATGATAACCTAAAAGCCTTTAAAATGTTTTAAAGCAAACATAGGAAAAATGTATGTGTATGTGTGTTTGTGTGTGTTTAACCTATTTATACACCTTGCATGTTCTTTAAAGTTACTAGGGCTGGGCAATATATCAATATATTGTCCAAAACCGGTTTGAAGTCTATATCGTGATATTGGTTTCCTAATTTTAGGCTTGGCGATATATCACAAACCATGATATGTCTCTCTGTGTGTGAGAGAGAGCTAAGCAAAAGTCATGATTGGGGGGTGGGGTGGAAACCGTGAAGCCAGCTAATGCCTCTACATAGCTCCATCCTTATTTCAGACGTTGTGGGATTTCAGTAAATTGTGATGTTATCTGCTGGATATATCACAATGCTGAAAACCAGACATCGCCCAGCCGTAATAAATACCACAGACAGGATGTGGTATTTGCAGGATGTGAGACCACAGATAGGATGCGATGATTGTAGGTCACACACGGGAATTCAATTTAAAAAGCATTAAGCATAGACATTTTGAGGTGGTGGGGAACAGCCAAGACTTGTTTTTTCCCCCCAGCCAGAACTTGCCGGAACTCAGTTCTGGCACCTCTCAGGTGGGCACCATTGCCATTCCAAGAGAATAGGGAGGTGAGTCCAGTACTTCTTTTTCTAGAAAAATAGCACTGGGAACAGAGGTACTTATAGAACATCTTGAGGGCACCACTTGTTGCAAGTCCCCTGCTACTCAGTGTTGGCATTTAAATCAATGGCTCGAGGCACAACAAATGGAACTGGATTTGTGACCATCATGTTGGGCTGGTAATTGTGCTGTTTCAATCAAAGACGTTGAAACTGTTACGTACTGAAGTTCTCACCCTGGGCCAGGAGGGGGATACTGTAGATAGTTTTCACGCAGGTCCACATATGCAAATAAGGGATTGAAAGTGACGTTCAGTGATTGGATAGTTACAGAAAGTTGTTACAGTTGCGTTGTACTGGAGCTCTGTATAAGCAGGCTGGCTGAAGCCTTCAGTTCAGTTCTGTTCTGGCCTGTGAATAAACAAGAGCTGTTTGAAGAATCACTGTGTCGTCTGATATTTTCACCCACAACTTAACAGAAAGAGCAGCTGATTTGCGTGGAGAAGGCCCCAGGCTCAATCCCTGCCATATCCTGGTAGGAATGGGAAGACACCCTGTCCAAAATCTTACAAAAGGTGCTGCCAGTCATTGTCGACAATACTGGGGTAGATGTACCAAGGTCTGGCTCAGCATCAGGCAGTTTCTTATGTTCTTGACCACATCCTACTAGGAACAACAAGGAATTTTGTTTCACTGTAAATGTATTATGGCATAAGCTTTTTTCGGACTAGAGTCTACTTCATTGCATGCATGAAGCTGCTTGATCTTGAGTCAGACCAGCTGGTCCATCTAGCTCAATATTGCCTACATCGACTGGCAGCAGATCTCCAGGTTTCCAGACAGGGAGCATTCCCAGACGTAACTACTGGAGTTGCCAGGGCTTGAACCTGGTAACATCTGCATGCAAAGCGAAGCTCTATCCCTGAGCTACCTCCCTTCCTCAAAGAGTGTGTGTCTGTGTATGGGATGGGGATTGAAAACTGTGAGGTCAAAGGGAAAATAGACTCAAAAAGGATGGTGACAGTTCAATTAGAGCTTGCATGCTGGAAAATAAATACCCGTCACGATAGCAGTGATAGGTGATAACACAATCCGCTTAGAGATGTAGATTTAGTTAATATCTGTAGATAGAATCCAACTTGACAAATGCATACATTGGGTAAAAGCCACTACCCCCCAAATGCATACATTGGGTAAAAGCCACTACCTAATCTGGATTATCCATCCCCGCTCTGACTGGCTCTTTATGAAAAAAACAACCTTGCACTTAATGGTTGAGCTACATAACTAATGCCTACCTATGGCCCTTGGTGGGAGAAACAACTCATGCTGCCCTGTCAGCCCTGCTCTGCTTTGCGATGCTGCAGGGCTGTGCGAGAAGGACGCAACAGTCATGTGACCTTCCTGATCAGGGTGCTTTCCGGTTGTGTCCTCCTCACACAGCCCTGCAGTATTGCAAGTAGCACAGAGCTGGCAGGCCAGCGTGAGTGCGCCCTTCAGGTGCATGCCTGTTGCACCCACCAAGGGCCGTAGGCATGGGCGCATGCAGCACCCCAGAGCACACACATGCCACTCTATGCCACTGGGCTCAAGAGATGTCAGAACCCAGAAGCTGCCACCACAGCGGCTCCTGCTCACTTCCCCAGCAGCAATGAGAGCATGGTGTGTGTGTGTGCGCGCGCTCCCTGCCACAGGAAAAGTGAGGAGAAGCGAGCTGTGGTGGTTTCCAGTGAGAACTTGCCAGAAGTCACTGACACCTCATGCCTCCTTGCTTCTTTGGTGGTGACCCGATCAGATGACTAGGAGATAGTTGTTGTCGTTTAGTCGTGTCCGACTCTTCGTGACCCCATGGACCAGAGCACACCAGGCACTTCTGTCTTCCACTGCCTCCCGCAGTTTGGTCAAACTCATTCTGGTAGCTTCGAGAACACTATCCAACCATCTCGTCCTCTGTTGTCCCCTTCTCCTTGTGCCCTCCATCTTTCCCAACATCAGGGTCTTTTCCAGGGAGTCTTCTCTTCTCATGAGGTGGCCAAAGTATTGGAGCCTCAGCTTCACGATCTGTCCTTCCAGTGAGCACTCAGGGCTGATTTCCTTAAGAATGGAGAGGTTTGATCTTCTTGCAGTCCATGGGACTCTTCTTCGGCGATCAGCCTTCTTTATGGTCCAGCTTTCATTTCCATACATCACTACTGGGAATAGGAGATAACAGACCATAAATTATAGCTAGGCATATCTTCTGGCGCTCAAAAAGGCACTGGATGCCAGCCAGAGGATAGCAGTGGGCTGGGCCCTCTTGCAGCTGTAGGAGTCTGGTGCACACTCCACATGGACTAGGAACTTGAAACCAGCCATCTCATCCTGAAATGCCAAGGAGTGATTTTTCAGTTTGCATTCCGCTGTGCTCAGTGGCATTCAGATTCACTGGCGAACAGGTGTCAAAATGTACTCTCAGATTGCAATTATTCCATTTTCACAGATTAGCAGACATTTATTTTAAATTGCACCCTCAGTGCACAAGAGCATGCCAGTAATTTTGCGGTGTGCTATGTGTTACAACATTGCCGGAGCCTCAGTGGTTTTATGACATGTTGCACACCCTTGTTTAATGGATCTCAAAGCACAGATTAAGGAATAAATGTGCATTTTGGGGGTCAGTTGACTTGCCCCTGAAACACAGCGGCCCTCTCAGGTGGAACTTGTTCACAGTTTGACCTCAGGGACACACTTTGGTTGTTAGGAGAGGAAGTGAAGAAAGCAAGTTCTCTGGTTGAAACTGCAGGGGGAATTTTTAGTGAGGCAGAAAGCAATTACCCCACCTGGAATGGAGCCAGTATCCCGAAGTTCATAATACCCACTCCTCTAGCAAAAAGAAGTGATGCCATGAGAAATGTAATGGCGGCCAGGATCTGTGTTTGACATCTTTCCCAAAAGTAGCAAGACACCTCAGAGCACATCATACTATTTTAGTCTCCTTAAATTCTGCTATTTGGAACCACAGAATGAGAAAGAAGCATCTAACCAAATTAAGTGCAATGGCATAAATCTCCTTAACAGTCTTCAAGATGCAGCCGTGTCCTGTCCTGGGGACAAAAATTGATTGGAATGGCTGTTGAATCTTGGGCCACACCTGCACTTCACATTTAAAGCACTATGATAGCACTTTAGCAGTCATGCCTTCCCACTAAGAATTCTGGGAATTGTAGTTTGTTAAGGGTCCTGAGAGTTGTTAGGAGGTTCCTGCTCATCTCACAGACCTCCAATTCCCAGAATTCTCTAGGAAGAGGAACTGATTGTTAAACCACTCTGGGAATTGTAGCTGTGAGGCTTACAGAGGTGTCCTAACAACTCTCAGCATCCTTAACAAACTACAGTTCCCAGCAGAGAAAAATGTAGGGTATTAACTAACTAACTAACTAACTAACTAACTAATAATACAAATTCTAATAATAATGACCCTTCAGAGAGAGGGTTGTTTTCTGTAAAAAGACACATAGTCACTCTTGTACACATTCCTTTCCCCTCTTTACCCCACTTTGAGTGAGCCCCTGGAGAAGTTGAGTGACAAGACCTGTAGGGAAGGAGCTTTCAAGTGGCGAATTCCCATTGGTGCATGAAAACAGTGGCCACCTATCACAAGGGGTGGAGGGGAGCTAGCGGCCATGCGCATTGGCCATATTGGCATCTCAGCCACCTGAGCTGCCGTTCGGGACCTGCTTCTTCTCCTGAGTCAAAGATGTTCCCCCTGCCTGAGATTAATTTGTGACAAAATGTCATATTAATAGAGCTCAGCATCCCCAGGGATAAATATGGCCTTTTGTTGAGCTATCATGGCGGCACTCTATATAGAACTGCAGAGAGTTATTGAGAAGGTTGTGTTTTTGGGAAATGTCATGCCACTGGAAGAAGTGTGCTTAACTGGTGACTATGGAGCAAAGCATTATGATGATGAGTGAGGGGTTGTGACATTTCCCTTTCTCTCTCCTCTACTCCATATCTCATCCCTAATTACATCGGCGCCTTTGGGTGTCATCTGATTAAGAAAGCAATGGGGAAACTGTCAGGTATCCATAAATCTGATTCATTTACTAACAGAGGATCGTGCTTGTTTTGAGGAGGAAAGCTCGTCTTCTCTCCAAGGTGTGAAGAAGATGCACACCATATGTTCGTTCAAGGGGGAAGAACCTCTGGCTTTTCAGATGCTGCTGGACTCTTACAGTTTCCATCATCCCTGACCATAGGCCATACTGGCTGGGACTGATGGTAGTTGGAATCCAACAACATCTGGGGGTGGGGCTTCCAGTCCCCAACACTCCAGGCAGCTTCCAGCATGTATAGAAACATAGTACCCCTGCCTGAACATCCAGTAGGGTAGATGCTATTCAGGCTGATCATGAGTGCAATTCTACCTCCCATGTTGAATCCATGGCCTCATCCTCAGAAGATGAGGAGTCTTATCCCAGATCATGAGAGTCAGAAACTGTGTGCCCTGCCAAGGTGCTGGGGTAACTGCCCAAGGTTGACAACATCAGCCCTCCTAGTTGAAGTGAACAATCAGCTGTGTTCTGCTCTGTTAGCAGACCTTGCAGCTTGGGTGAATTAGATTGCAATACAGTGGTACCTCAGGTTAACTACTTAATTTGTTCCGGAGGTCCGTTCTTAACCTGAAACTGTTCTTAACCTGAAGCACCACTTTAGCTAATGGGGCCTCCTGCCGCCGTGCTGCTGGAGCCCGATTTCTGTTCTTATCCTGAAGCAAAGTTCTTAACCTGAAGCACTATTTCTGGGTTAGCGGAGTGTGTAACCTGAAGCGTATGTAACCCGAGGTACCACTGTAATCACTTACGGATTCTGGAGTTCAAAGGCTTTATTAATGGATAAACTGTTTACAGGCTGAGTTGAGATGAGAGGGAGGGGAGAGGGAGGGAGGGAGGGAGAGACAGACAGACAGACAGACATCTTGACTGGAGAGAACAAGCAAAATATCTCAGCTTTTAGGGATGGAGTTAACTTAGATAAAGAGGCTACAAGCAAGTTCTGGCCAGATTGCTAGACAAACAATGCCCTCGTGTTGTTTAAAGTAACACAAGCATTAAGTACAAACTCAAGAGAGAAAAATGTATTTGTTTTTCTCCATCATGGTGCACTTCCACAGGTTTTCAGAAGGGCATGGATTAGAGGAGCTCTGGGGAGACTGTGTTGTGTTCTGGAGCTGAATTCAGGAGAACATGAGGGATAAAATTAAAATATGCCTTTTGTTTTATTGCTGTAATGGGACTCTAATATAATGTGCCTTGGACTTTTTGTGAAGCTGGTAACCTAAATGTCACACTAAACTTTTAAACAGACTTCTAGAGGTAAACAAAGCAAATGATTGCGGCACATTGGGGAAAGAGAGCTTTACAGTCATTTTTTACATGACACCATTACAGCAAGAAGATTTGGGATAGCAAAAATGGGACAAATGTAAATATGCTTGGTTTTCCAAATCTGAGTTGTTGCCTGGGCATTATAATCCTGGATATGTGGGAGTGTGACTTCCTCCTTAATTTGAGGGCTCTTTTCCTAAGTTAGATATCTGTACATTTGAGCAGCTATTGTTCCAAGTACTCTGTGAAAATATATATAAAGTAAGTGCTGGAAATATGAGCTGAAATGAATTTGCTTCCCAAAATTCTGCTTTGTGATTTTTTTGCTAATGTCACAGAAAGAAAAGGAATAGTGAATGGGAAAATCTGCCAATTTCAGTTTCCCTCACTTTCTCGTTTCTCCAGTCTTAAGTTCACTTCTCTGCATTTCAATATTAGTTTGTGATTTATTTTTTTTAAAAAATTCAAATGAAAATCCACCAGAATTTTAGTGCAAATTCCTTTCGGTCAGTGTTGTTTTTCCCCCCTGGGGATACGCAGAGCCAGCACCTTTTAAATGGATATGTTAAAAATGTGGTACTTACTGTAACAACTTCATGGTGAGTACCTGCACCTTTTTGTCTGGAATAAAAGCATTGCTCTCAGTAATGCACATTTTTGTGTGTGATCCTGATTATATTTTGCAAAGCAATTTCCCCTAGAATAATGCGTTTTTGTAGGAAGCTCTCACCAATATATGCATTTTTATTGACGTTCTGCCTCACTATATGCATTTTTGTACACATTGTTCGAGAACTGCATTGCAAAATTTGTGGAAGTGTGAATTTCGAAGGATGGCTGCATTTCTGTTTGCATATTGTTTTGGAAAGTGAGCTGACCGTTGGAAGAGTCAAGAAAGATCAAGGAAAGTGTGTGAATAATGCAATGAATAAACTGTGGGACTTACTACCACAGGAGACAGTAATGGATGGCTTTAAAAGAGGATTGGACAAATTCATGGAGGAGAAGGCTATCAATGGCTACTAGCCAAGATGGCTTTGCTGTACCTTCACAGTTAAAGGCAGAAATGCTTCAGGAGTCAGCTTCACCTGTTGAGCAGCAGCCTGAAGGAGCAGAAGGCGAAGTGATTCCACCTGCTTCTGATCAGCCTTCTTGCTCCTGACGAGAACCAGCTGGCTTCACCTTTTTAAAGCAGGGTTTCCACCTGCTGGAAACAACATTGGTCATTCCTGACCAGACCTTGCTTCTTCTTGCTTCTTGTGACCTTAGACCCTTGGCTTTCTCGACCCCTGAATCATCTGACTATGTGAACTGAGATAGTCCTGACCTTAGGACTGAACTGGACCTTGTATACAGACTCTGTCTCCAGGCAAGTACCTTCCTGAGACTTGGCTAGTGGGCTGGCTTCTCCCTCAACTGAGCTCTGCCGTGGTCAACAGCAGAGGACTACAACAATACCAGTGGAGGGGAGAGTGCTCTTGTGCTGGGTTTGTGGGCTTCCCACAGGCACCTGGTAGGTCACTGTGAGAGCAGGCATGCTGGACTAGATGGGCCATTGGCCTGGTTCAACAGGCTCTTTATATATTCTTACACTGTCGGACAACCACCATCCCCGTTGGTCATACTGTCTGAGACTGATGGGAGTTGGGAGTCCAACAATGTCTGAAGGTCCACTGGTTCCCTGGCCCTGCTCTAATCACAACACTTTTCTGGAAGTGCCAAGTTAGATGTAAAAGTGAAATGTGTTGAGAAAGAGTTAAATAACGGGTACTGGGATCTGTTTGTTCTCCCTCTCTGGAATATTTCTTTTAAATTGCAAAAAAGTTTCCTAATGCTGGGAAAAGATTATGCTGCCTTACTTATTAGGTTCCCGCTGAGCCCAGTTGTAATTGGAATGTACCCTTTGTAAAGTTTATTGGGTCCTGGGGCACCTTGTTACCGAACTGGTCAATTAATCTATTTTTTTTAATGAGTTGTGGGATTTCCTTTTGCAGAAAAGCACTAGGAAACCTGACCAAAGGCCCACAGCTTGGGGATGAAATGAATGGCCTGGAAGTGTGGGGGGACTTTTCCTTGGCAATTAAGGGAGGGAACAGTTGCAACCCACCCCCCACCCCCGGACCAGTGGTAGGCAGGAGGACCAGTGAGGAGACAGCAGACGTTGATAAGATCTTTGCATTGACTTGAGGGGTCATGGGGGAAGACGACCATGTAAACAGATTACTCGACAACAACTTTTTTTGGGGGGGGGGTGGAGTATGTGGAGAGTTTGTAGGGAATAAAACTCTGGAGTTCCCCTGCTGTGAGACAAATGATTTCTATTTAAAAACCTGTTTGTTCCACGCTGAACATCCCAGTGTGAGGCAATAATTAATGATATCGCAAGGTTAAGAAAGATGTTGCGTTGTGCTCCATTCCGTTCTTGGGCGTGAAATTGGATTAGCTGTAAAGGCAGTGTTAGGTTTGGAATCTGCCGAGGAAATCAGCAATTATGTCAAAATTTACAAACGTTAAGCTGTTTATGAAGTGAAGTTGAGTTAATGCTTATCTGTCAGCCTTAACCTCCCCCTGCCTTTAACTGCGGTCCATAGAAATCGGATTTACAGAAATTCTTTTCGTTGTTAAGTGAATGCTTTGGAAAACTTACTTTTGAATTAGGATCCGAGACTTTCTTAGATTCCTGGCTTTTCGGGGATCAGCAACTGCAGGCCCTAGGATGAAAATCAGCCCTCCGAGGAATGCTGGTTTGAACTCTCCTCACCAGCCTTGTGACAAAAGGGGTGAGATTGAGGACAGAGTGCTAACCCATTAGCACTTTACATTTAAAGCAGTTTCATGTCATTTTTAACAGTCATGGCTTCCCCGGAAGGCTGAAGTGTAGTTTAAAGGTGCTGAGAATTGATCTGATGCCCCATTCCCCTCACAGAATTAGTTTCTAGAGTTGCCTATGGATGATCTTTGCCATTCCTGGCCACCCGGGACTCGGCACCTTATTGTCATTCCTCAGGATTTACCAACCCTTTACCACAGTTCTAGCTGTTGTGCTCCATGGTCAGCTTTTCAGGAAAGTTCTGAGGGCCAGATAGAGTCCTAGAGGGCCACATTTGGACCTGAGGTGCCTCATTCCTGAGGTAAAGGAAGGAACTGGAGACACCAGGCCATGTGTACTTGCGCCAGATGTGCCTACAATGATGCAGGGGGCCGCAATTTGGAATATGCAAAATATGGCAAAGCTGACAGCACTGATAAAAGATACAAATTTAGAATTTTTAAAAAAGACTGGAAACCATTTCTAGTCTATATAAACAGTTATTTCCCCTATGCGAAGACCACAGCAGAGTTTGAAGTGTAAGGAAGCAGCAGAATATATTAAGAAATATGTTAGAGAGGAAGAAATGAGATTAAACAGAACCTTAAAACGCAATTGAAATTTGGATTATGAGCTTCAGTGCTGGGTAAGCGGGAAGTCACTGGTTTTGTTGAATTAGAATTGTTGAGTAACAAATGTAATTTTCTATATGGAAAAAATAATGATGATATTATATATTAAAAGAATGATGCAGGGGCCCTCATGTGGCCTGCAGGCCACAGGTTGCTCATCCTTGTTCTAGAACCAGAATTGTAGGGGAAGCCTGACAGCACAAGCTCTGGCTAAAGTTGAACAGAAGTGCCTGAAGAGGGAGCCCAGAAGAGCTATGCACCCTTGTTCAGGAACAGTCCTGCTTATTTCCTAAACACCAGCAGTGGGGGACTTTTTTCAGCCTAGGGGCCACTTACCAGTGTTTGGCAGGATCAGGGGCAAAAGTGGCCACCCCTCCTTTATCCTCAACCCAAGTAAGCAAAAGGCATGATCAGAGTTCAAGTAAAAACACTTCAGCTTCAAAACAGGAAGGGACAGGTGTGGCCTGGGGAGAGTTCTGAGGGCCAGGTAGAAATGACTAGAGGGCCACATTTGGCCCCCAGACCTGAGATTCCCTATACTTGCCCTACACATTTGTCTGGGAGAAAACCCAGTGTACCAGCTGATTCATATTTCTGACAACCTAGCAGTTTGAAAGCATACCAGTGCAAGGAGATAAACAGGTACCGCTGCGTCAGGAAGGTAAACAGCATTTCCATGCTCTCAGGCACTCATCATTGTGTCCCATTGTGCCAGAAGTGGTTTAGTCATGCTGGCCACATGTCCCATAAAGCTGTCTGTGGACAAACGCCAGCTCCCTTGGTCTGAAGCGAAATGAGTGCCGCACCCCATAGTCACCTTTGATGGGACTTAACTGTCCAGGGGGTCCTTTACCTTTTTACCTCTTATTTCTGCATAAACATATATATATATGATTGTACTGCATTTGACTCTCCCAGTTTCTAGATTGCATAAATATTATTTTATTCACACATTGATGTTGACATGGCACCGTTGATATACCCTATTTATCTTTCGATGCATAAGCTTAGGCCCCCTTCAATGCTTTCATGCTCTCATTGGAGTATGAAAATACTTGCGGTGCTCATCTGCTCTTGAGATCTGGAAGGAATGCAAGCGAAGTTCATGTTGGAGTGAGTACACCTACTGTATTATTTACTAAGATGAAGGCATGCTATCCTCACTCGAACTCTTAGCCTCAGAGAGGAGGGTTTTGCTTTAAAAAAAAAATTGAGAGAAACAGATATCAAGTTCATCTACTGCTTCCTCTTAAAATTCAGGCAGAACAAGGCAGAAAAGCAGATACAGTGCAGCCCAGAACTTTATGATGTACTATGACCAAAAAAGCTTAGCTTGCCTCACTTGAACTATATGAGAAAGAGATCTTGGAAAGAGAGAGATGGGAACAGCCACATGGTGGCATAGTGCCAAAGGTGAGCCATAGGGTGGAGTTGGTGAAGGGGCTGAATATGTGGTGATGTTCAGAGGGTCCAGAAGGATAAAAATCAAGTCTTGAGATGCTTGAAGAAGGCCTGTGACTCAGTGGTAGAGCATCTACTCTGCATGCAGAAGATTCCAGGTTCAACTCCCAGCATCTCGAAGTAGGGTTGGAAATGTTCCTTGCCTGAAACCCTGGAGTGGCGCTACCTGATGGTGTAGACAATACTGAGCTATAATCTTTGTGTGCAGAAGGTCCCAGGTTCAGTATCTCCATGCAGGACTAAGAAAGACCTGAAGCCCCAGAGAGCAGGTGTGAATCATGCTAGGTGGTCTGGCTCAATGTAAGACATCTTCTCAAGTTCTTAAATATTTTATGAGGAATAGCAAGAGCACCTGCTTTGCATGCAGAAGGTCCCAGGTTCAATCCCCAGCATCTCCAGGTAGGTCTGGGAATGTCCCATGTCTGACATCCTGGAGAGTTTCTGTTAGTCAGTGTTGGCAGTACTGAGCTAGAGGAACCAAAGGGTCTGGCTGGGTAAAATACAGTGGTGCCCCACAAGACGAATGCCTCGCAAGATGAAAAACCCGCTAGACGAAAGGGTTTTCCGTTTTTCTTTTCTTTTCTTTTTTTAAATAATATTTATTAAATTTTCCAATAAAGACATACAAATACAAAACAACTACAATAAAAACAAACACAAACAAAAAATAACAAGTATAATTTCAAAACTTATTTTCTCAACCTTATTTCCCCGACTTCCTCATACCTCACCGTTTTGTATTCTAATTTCATTATTCCATCAGCAAATCCCTTCCCTTATTTCCCAATTTTTTTTATTTTTTTTACTAATTCCATTTCTTTTCTTACTTTAATATCTCTGAAAACCAATATTTTTAAATCCATGTCAATCTAACATTCTTTAATCTTGTAGTATTTATTAAGATAGTCCTTAAATTTCTTCCAATCTTCTTCCACTGTCTCTTTCTCCTGGTCTCGGATTCTGCCCGTCATCTCTGCGAGTCCCATGTAGTCTGTCATCTTCATCTGCCATTCTTCCAGAGTGGGTAGATCTGATGTCTTCCAATACTTTGCAATAAGGATCCTTGCTGCTGTTGTGGCATACAAAAACAAAGTTCTATCCTTTTTTAACACCACATGGCTTACCATACCCAGGAGAAAGGCCTCTGGTTTCTTCAGGAAAGTGTATTTAAACATCTTTTCCATTTCATTATATATCATTTCCCAGAAAGCCTTAATCCTTGGGCATGTCCACCAAAGGTGAAAAAATGTACCTTCATTCTCTTTACATTTCCAACATTTGTTATCTGACAAGTGGTTAATTTTTGCAAGCTTAACTGGGGTCATGTACCACCTATATATCATTTTCATAATATTTTCTCTCAAGGCATTACATGCCGTGAATTTCATGCCGGTGGTCCACAACCTTTCCCAGTCAGCGAGCATAATATTATGACCAATATCTTGTGCCCACTTGATCATAGCTGGTTTAACAGTTTCATCCTCCGTATTCCATTTCAGCAGCAAGTTATACATTTTTGATAAGTTTTTAGTATTGGATTCTAACAATTCTGTTTCCAGTTTAGATTTCTCCACCTGGAAACCAATTTTCTTGTCCATCTTGTAAACCTCCATTATTTGATAATAGTGAAGCCAATCTCTGACTTTATCCTTTAGTTTCTCAAAACTCTTCAATTTAAAATTACTACCCTCCTGTTCTAAAATTTCCCAATACCTCGGCCATATGGACTCCATATTGAGTCTTTTCACAGCTTTTGCCTCCATTGGTGAAAGCCACCTTGGAGTTTTGTTCTCCAGTAGGTCTTTATATCTAATCCACACATTATACAATGCTTTTCTGACAATATGACTTTTAAAACCTTTATGAATCTTCACTTTGTCATACCACAAATATGCATGCCACCCAAAAAAATTGTTAAAACCTTCCAAATCTAAAATGTCTGTGTTTTTAAGATGCAGCCAATCCTTCAACCAGCAGAAAGCTGCTGATTCATAATAAAGTTTCAAATCTGGCAGGGCAAATCCCCCCCTTTCCTTTGCGTCAGTTAGAATCTTAAATTTTATTCTGGGCTTTTTGCCCTGCCAGATAAATTTTGAAATGTCTCGCTGCCATCCCTTAAAACACTCCATCTTATCAACAATTTGCAATGTTTGAAACAAAAATAACATTCTAGGCAATACATTCATCTTAATTGCTGCTATTCGGCCAGACAAAGAAAGTTTCAAGTTAGCCCAAATTTCTAGATCTTTTTTCCCTTGGTTCCAACATTTCTCATAGTTATCTTTAAACAAGTTCACATTTTTAGCTGTCATATTAATCCCCAGATACTTTACGCTCTTAACCACAGTTAGACCTGTTTCCTCCTGAAACTTTTCCTTCTCTCTTGCTGTTAGATTTTTCTCTAATACCTTAGTTTTTAATTTATTTAATTTAAATCCTGCCACTTGGCCAAACTCTTGAATTAATTCTAAAACCCTTTTCGTACTAGATTCCGGCTCTTGCAATGTAAGTACCAAATCATCTGCAAAAGCTCTCAGTTTATATTGTCTCGCTCCGACCTGAACCCCTTTAACCAGCTGGTCTTTTCTTATCATATTCAGCAAAACCTCCAGGACCGAAATAAACAACAGTGGGGAAATTGGGCACCCCTGACGTGTCCCTTTTTCTATCTTAAGTTCTTCTGTAATGACATTATTTACAATTAGCTTTGCTCTTTGTTCAGAATAAATAGCGCCTATACCGTTTTCAAAACCTTGGCCTACCCCCATCCCATGGAGATTCTTCTTCATAAATGCCCAAGAAATATTGTCGAAGGCTTTCTCCGCGTCCACAAATATCAGAACAGCTTTTGTATTTATATTCACTTCTAGCATTTCCAAAATGTCTATTATGTTCCTTACATTATCTGATAAATGCCTTTTCGGGAGAAAGCCCGATTGATCCCTATGAATCTCCCCCATCAAAACTTTTTTCAATCTTTTAGCTAGAATGTCAGCAAAAATTTTGTAATCCACATTTAGTAAAGATATTGGGCGGTAGTTCTTCAATTGGGTCTTTTCAGTCTCTGTCTTCGGTATAAGCGTGATATAAGCCTCTTTCCACGTATCAGGTGCTTCTTTCCCCTCAAGAATTCCATTGCAGACTTCCTTCAATGGGGTTTTCCGTTTTTCGAGGCGCTTCACAAGACGAATTTCCCTATGGGCTTGCTTCGCAAGACGAAAACATCTTGCGAGTCTTGCGAGTTTTTTCCCTTCCCCCCTTTTTCTAAGCCGCTAAGCCACTAATAGCTGCTAAGCCGCTAATAGCCGCTAAGCCGCTAAGCTGCTAATAGTGCTAATCCGCTAAGCCGCTAATAGGGATGCTTCGCAAGACGAAAAAACCACTAGATGAAGAGACTCGCGGAATGGATTATTTTCGTCTTGCGAGGCACCACTGTAATAATAATAATAATAATAATAATAATAATAATAATAATAATAATATTTTTTTAAATTATTATTTATACCCCGCCCATCTGGCTGGATTTCCCCAGCCACTCTGGGCAGCTTCCAACAAAACACTAAAATACAATAACCTCTTAAACATTAAAAGCTTCCCTAAACAGGGCTGCCTTCAGATGTCTTGTAAAAGTTTGGTAGTTATTTTTCTCTTTGACATCTGGTGGGAGGGCGTTCCACAGGGCGGGTGCCGCTACCAAGAAGGCCCTCTGCCTGGTTCCCTGTAACTTGGCTTCTCGCAGCGAGGGAACCGCCAAAAGGCCTTCGGCGCTGGACCTCAGTGTCCGGGCAGAACGATGGAGGTGGAGACACTCCTTCAGGTATACAGGACCGAGGCTGTTTAGGACTTTAAAGGACCCCTGGACGGTTAAGTCCAGTCAAAGGCAACTATGGGATTGCGGCACTAATCTCACTTTCAGGCCGAGAGAGCCGGCGTTTGTCCACAGACAACTTTCTGGGTAATGTGGCCAGCATGACTAAGCTGCTTCTGGTGAAACCAGAGCAGTACACAGAAATGCCGTTTACCTTCCCACCAGAGTGGTACCTATTTATCTACTTGCACTGGCATGCTTTTGAACTGCTAGGTTGGCAGGAGCTGGGACAAAGCAACGGGAACTCACCCCGTTGTGGGGATTTGAATCGCCAACCTTCTGATTGGGAAGCCCAAGAAGCTCAGTGGTTTAGACCACAGCGCCACCCGCATCTTGGCTTGGTATAAGACAGCTCCCAATGCTTCATAATGTTGTTCTATAAATCCATTGTATAGCCACATACGGAATACTGTATAAAGTCCTGCTGGTCTGCTTATTGTGAAACGGTGCCCTCCACTCTGCCATGGTCCAGCGAGGGACTGTGTCTCAAGGGGGACGAGGCTTGTTTCCTGACCACCACAACAATAATTGGGTCCTCGTATCAGCCAGGGAAGTGGATTGCAGCCTGCCCCAAACTGGCCAATCGTGGCAGGCTGCTTGCCTGGCTTTGCCCCTGGGGCAGACTGGACTGAGCCTACAGGCTTCACTCAGGTCCACCTCTTGGGCATTTAAATAGGGCCAGTTCTCCACAGTCCTGATAATCCATAGCATGGAATTTGTCTGTTTCACACCTTGACCTGCCTGCAGTGACTGCAAGTTCTCTTCCTGGTGAGTAAGCATCAGACCCTACCCAGGTATACACAAAGTTAGGGTTGTTTGCCCCAATATCTATCACTTTACAGTTTCTTACACATTGAGCCGGCTGCTTCCCCTCGACAGCTCTCTTGGCGCAGTCAGGCCGAGAGGGAGGAAGCGAGCAGCAGCACCGGGGCGAGGACCGTCGAGGGTTAGGGACGCGGGTGGCGCTGTGGGTTAAACCACAGAGCCTAGGGCTTGCCAGTCAGAAGGTCGGCGGTTCGAATCCCTGCAATGGGGTGAGCTCCCGTTGCTTGGTCCCTGCTCCTGCCAACCTAGCAGTTCGAAAGCACGTCAAAGTGCAA
Organism: Podarcis erhardii; assembly: GCF_964252035.2. NCBI lineage: Eukaryota > Metazoa > Chordata > Lepidosauria > Squamata > Lacertidae > Podarcis > Podarcis erhardii. The sequence goes on from NC_138503.1 coordinate 22,821,043, forward strand.
GTAGATAAATAGGTACTGCTCCGGCGGGAAGGTAAACGGCGTTTCCATGCGCTGCTCTGGTTCGCCAGAAGCGGCTTAGTCATGCTGGCCACATGACCCGGAAGCTGTACGCCGGCTCCCTCGGCCAATAAAGAGAGATGAGCGCCGCAACCCCAGAGTCGGTCACGACTGGACCTAATGGTCAGGGGTCCCCTTACCTTACCCCTTACACATTGAGCAACATTTGCCATTTTCTTGCCTGTTCACCCGGTTTGGAAAAATCAGTTTTCAGAGTTTACTAACAGCCCATCCTATTTTTACATAATATTGGGAAGTGCATGTTGATGAAATATTAGTAAGAACTGTATCAGAGGAAGGAGGCCTCTTTTGCAGAAGACTTGCAATTAATCGTCTGTGGCACAGCATCTACTCTTCATGCAGAAGATCCCAGGGTCAATTTTCTCAGCATCTCCGAATGTCTCAGCATTGGGAATGTCCAGTGCCTGAAACCCAGAGAAGCACTGCCATAAAATTGGATCCAGAACATGAAGCAGAGCTGCCTGATGTGGAAGGGAAGGTGTTGTTTGTGTCTTAAAGTGCAGGGAGAGAGAATAGGCCCACCTCATAAAAGCCCTTGCACACTGTCAGGGTGAACGAGACCTACAGTTCTGTGCTGGGAAAGAGCTGCTTGGGCAATTAAGGGAAGAACATGAAGTACTTGGAGGTTTGGAAACCAATTTAGGGCTGAAAAGTTGAATTTAAAGCACAATGATCTGACAAGGTAAATGCACATGAGTCACTTGGGCTTCCCCTTGTCATCTTGTTCCCCTGCCGCCTCCTATGGACGGATTCGGAGTTGGACTATGTGATCAGAACACTGCAGCACACAGCCTTACCTGGACTTATCCAGACAGATCAATTTAACAGATGAATAGCCCCCTCTGTATATAGAAGACTTGGAGTAAGGATCAAGTGCAAACTTTTCCCTGATATGCTCAATTTCCACAAGCTGTGTTTGTGTGTGTGTGTGTGTGTATAAGAGAGCGCATTCAAATACGTGATTCCCTCTCATGCATTCTAACAGTGGTACACTCCAGGAACAGCTATACCAGCCTTCCTCAACCTCAGCCCTCCAGATGTTTTGAGACTACAATTCCCAGCATCCCTGACCACTGGTCCTGCTAGCTAGGGATCATGGGAGTTGTAGGCCAAAAACATCTGGAGGGCCCAGGTTGAGGAAGCCTGAGCTATACCATGCATTTTGGCACAGCACTGCTAAACAGCATGGCGTTGTTAACAAGCCTGTCCCTTATTAAAGGGTCCTGTGGCAGCCTGCTGGAGTTCATTTGGATAAGTTCTGTTTCTGCTGACTTCTGGCTGCAGAACAACAAAGTCAGTTGGCGGTATCAAAATATGCAAGGCCCACATCTACCGTGATGGAATTTAGTCTGCTCGTGCTGAGCAACCCTTCCACAGTCCTACTTAGCTCATTCTAGGTAACTTTTGCCTTAACGTCTTTTGCATAATGCAATTGACTTCACAGCGGGAGGTCAGTTTTTCCCCTTCTTCCGTACGTTTTGCGGAACTTCGATGATCTGGACAAGGCCCTAATGAGGAGGCAAACTCCCCCATGGATTTGATGCAAGAGGAGCTTCTAAGAGGAAACACAATACTAAGGTTTGCTTTTTATACCCTAGTTAACTGACCTACCATACATCTCTCCAGCTGGTGTCAGCCTTGGGGTAAAACCTTCAGCTCAGTACAGTGATTCTAAGAGTGGCAAAGTGTGGTACTTCTAACATGCCTTTGTTTGGGGGCTGAAATATCAGGAGGAAACTGTGTTTCATATTCAGAGTTTCCAACTCGGGTATCTTTGAGTCTAGAAAAATCCCATGAGTTAGGAAATTCTGTTGCATTAAACTCTTTGCTATTCAGCTTACTATTTTGTTACTTCTTACGAAACGAGGGTGAAAATTGAGAATCTCCAATGTACACCTTGTTTTCACAATCCATACACTAATTGATTTAAGCAGTCTTATACACCTCACATCCCTCTGTTTTGTCCTCAAGACTCTCTTCAGGCCACACCCCTCACTAGCCCACATCCCCACCTTCCTTGAGTGTTTTTGCCTAGCTGGAATATGTCCTTGTACTCTGTCCTGCTTCCTTGCCTGGATGGAGGACAGAGGTGTGTGCTCATGTAGAAAATAGCCTACAGTACAAAAGATGAATTTATGTTTGTTACCCCACCCACTTCTGCCACGGCACCACTTACTACTGGTTTGGAACGAGGGTGGAGGAATGATAATTGTGTTTTTCCATCCATTTCTTGGTTCTTAAAAAATAAATCTGCCCAATTGGAGTGTATCTAAATTGCTCCCCAGTTTGAGAACATATCATGGGACTGCTTCATCTTTACATCCCAGGCCATTTCCTGGTTCTCCCCAGCACAGCCCTTTTGGTTGAGCCAGGGTGTCAGTCTTCAGCAGGAGTGAGGAGGGAAAATCTGACACCAGATCTCTCTTTCATTCACTCTCTCGCCAACTTCTGTCTCTGATGGCAAAATATCCAGATTTAACCTTGAATATCCACCTTGATTTAACCAATTAATTGATTTTAAATGTTGCTGCCCTCTTACAGAGGCTATTTTAAGGCTGCAACATTCCACCCATCTCTAATACAATCAGTTGTCCTGATCAGCTTTGGGAAAGAAATGAGTGTTGCCTGATCTCTCTTTCATGCCTGATTAATTAGTTGCCCTTTTCTTCCGCTTCTGAAAACTGTTTATTAAATCCCTCTAATTTCTCTGGACACTTCCTTGCTGGACTTATAAGCACCCAGTGCTGGGGAAAAGAGTGGCCAGGCTGTGTTTGTGTGTGTTGTTTTTCTTTTCTTTCTTAAACTGGGTACTTTGCCCCATAACCAAAGAGAAGAAATTCCGCCAAGGCATCTCCCTGGAGTGCATTTAGCTCTGTGGGGAATGTGATACATGCCTGCAATTAACCTGTGCTTAAGTGGCCAAGGGTCACAGAAGCTCCCTACAGTATGCACAGATGGCAGGCTGTTTTGTATCCAGCACGCTGGGGAAGCTCAAAAGCAAAGCAAATGGAGTTTCCACATGGAACAAAATCTTCCAAGCCTCCTCTTCTCATAGGAGCATAGAAAGCTGTGTTTTTCTGAGAACAACCATTGGTCCACCTAGCTCAGCAGCGTCTACAATTCCAAACCTGGAGTCCCTCCCAGACCTACCTAGAGATGCTGGGGATTGAACCAGGACCTTCTCTAATACTGAGCTACAGCTCCTTCACCAATCATGGACTGGTGTTGCACATTACCGGCTGTCACAACTGGTTCACTGGTGGGTTTTATGACACAGGTTCCCTCTTCTCATCTGGGGCACCCTCTCGTGGGCTCATAAGCTACCACTTCTCTTTGGCAGGCAAAGACAGACGTGGGCATAGACAACTGTATGCAAATTCTCCATCTTGTGGCTAACATACATTGCCTTCTTCCATGAAGTTGACTTCTGCATGCGAGATTCTGTTCCTAGAGCTACTACAATTGTAGGCTTCTCTCAAGCCAGAATTGTTGTGTGGAGAAAGTGAATAAGGAGAATTTCCCTTACCCTCACAGTGTTCAAGAACCTGAGGTCGTCCGATGAAGCTGAATGCTGGAAGATTCAGCACCAACAGAATAAGAAGAGGAGGAGGAGGAGGAGTTTGGATTTGATATCCCGCTTTATCACTACCCGAAAGAGTCTCAAAGTGGCTAACATTCTCCTTTCCCTTCCTCCCCCACAACAAACACTCTGTGAGGTGAGTGGGGCTGAGAGACTTCAGAGAAGTGTGACTAGCCCAAGGTCACCCAGCAGCTGCATGTGGAGGAGCGGAGACGCGAACCCGGTTCCCCAGATTATGAATCTACTGCTCTTAACCACTACACCACACTGGCTCTTGAAGAAGAAAAAAGCACTTCTTCACACAGCTATGGAACTCACTTCCATGAAAATGGGAGTGATGGCCATTGTTGGCTGGATAGCTTTAAAAGAGGATTAAACAAATTAATGGAGGACAAGGCTTTCAGTGACTATTACCCATTGCTGGCAATTAGATGAGGGAAGAGAGCTGCTGTGTTCAGATTCTGCCAGTAGGCTTCACATGGGCACTTGGTTGGCCATTGTGAGAATGCTAGATCTGCCCTTAGCCTCATCCAGAAGGGCTCCTCATTGTTGGTGGTGGTGCTGTCCTTTAAAGCCCTAAACGGCCTTGGCCCAGTATACCTGAAGGAGTGTCTTCATCCCCATCGTTCAACCTGGACACTGAGGTCCAGCACCAAGGGCCTTCTGGCGGTTCCCTCACTACAAGAAGCGAAGTTACAGGGAACCAGGCAGAGGGCCTTCTCGGTAGTGGCACCTGCCCTCTGGAATGCCCTCCCATCAGATGTCAAAGAAATAAACAAACAACTATCTGATGTTTAGAAGACATCTGTTTAGGGAAGTTTTTAAGGACTGATGTTTTAATGTATTTTTAATCTTTTGTTGGAAGCCGCCCAGAGTGGCTGAGGAAACCCAGCCAGATGGTAGAATTATTATTATTATTATTATTATTATTATTATTATGCCTGTGGGTATCCTGTGGGCATATGGTTGGCCACTGTGGATAACAGGATGCTGGAATAGATAAAATCTTTAGTTTCTTCTTTTGCCTACTTGAAATATACTTGGAGTCGAGTGTGGATTTCATGTTCTTTATTTAGCTCATAGTAGTGAGAAATGGAAGTTCCCCCGAAATGTCTGCTTTATATACATTATTTACACAATGTGCCCCATGTGATTGGCTAATTCTGGGATTCTCCTGTAGGCCAATCAGGTTGCGGATTCCCTTACACCTGGAGCTGGATTGGGTGGCTCCTGTAGACCAATCATACTGCTGCATTCTGTATCCTATTGTTCTAGGACTAATCAGACTGCTGCATTTTGGATCCTATTGAACTTGGTACATAACACTACTATTTCCCAGAAGTGATTGGTGGGGCAGTGTGAATAGGATGGGGCTGTGCACACTGAGTGTTGCTGTTGTTTACCAAGGGGTGGTGGTGGTTCAGAGACATGGCACTGAGGTGCTGATGGACAGGGCTGTGTCTACCACATGCCCTGTCTTGCACCTTCTAAGATGTCCTCCTAAGGTTCAGTGGAGGATGCAGTGTGGTCTCCATTGCTGAATTAAGATTTAACTGTCCGTTAAATCTTTTGTGGTCACCAACTGCATTCAGTCCTCACTGAGGGTTTTTATTCTGGAGCGATTCTCTCTTTAGGTTCCTCCACAAATATTTGTTGTGCTTCCACAAATGTTGGGATTCCCCCCAGCTTGCTAAGACCTGCCTCCCGTGTGTGTATGTATGTGTATGCTGTGGGGGTGCCCTGCTTTTGCATTTCCCTGCCCTCCCTTCTGAGGTGAGTCTGCTGCAGACCTTATTCAATTTTCAGCACTGGTTAAAGATGTACTTCTTTGCTCATGCTCTGGGAGGGGGTTAGGCATCAGACTCTGCGACCATCGCTGTATCGCCTGCTGGATAATTAATTGTTTCTGCGATACTTTATACCACACTGGGCCTGTTTGTTTCAGGGTCACATGTGGCTGCAATGTGCCTTGGATAAATATGATGAAGACTCTCACACTCTTAAATCCGATGAAGGCTCTTAAACTTGGGGTCGTGGGTTCGAGCCCCACGTTGGGCAAAAGTCCTGCATTGCACAGGGTTGGACTTGATGGCCCTGGTGGTCTCTTCTTCTAACACTACAGTTCTGTGATTCTATAATCCAAGGAAAAAATAAATAAATAAGGAATGACACTCACCACCTGAGCATCAGAAATAGAAGGAACTGTAGAAGAAACAGCGTGTGTGTGTGTGTGTGTGTGTGTTTTATAAATAAATAAAAGCAGGCAAGAAGGCTGTTAAGTTTAAAGAAATTGAGCTAAGCATACAGGAAAAAGTATCTGCCACCAGGGTCAAACTGGATGCCATGTGTATATATATATTTTTTTCATTAAAGGAGTGCAGATTTAGAGGCCTCAGCTATTATTTCCGGTGACTTGAGGCCCTCGGGGGCAGCAGTGAAATGGAAAAGAGCACGGCAGCCCTGCTCCCGGAGCTGATGCTCACTGAATCTGAAAGGTCATGTCATGTTTTCTGGCAATTGACTCAATGGGTTTGGATTCTACAACATAAGGTCGGGCTGTTTTCACTCAGCACATGTTTACTGGGGAATGTGCCTTCCAGTTGTTTTCACATTGACCTTATTACCCTGCCACACTGATGAGGCTGGCACAAAACCTACTTTTTGTAATGCGGTGTGTGTGTGTGTGTGTGTGTGTGTGTGTGTGTACATACGCATTGCTTGAGACTCTCTCTCTCTCTCTCCCCACCCCCAGCATAAACCAGAATGCCACCAGTGGGGTGGGTGTGTTGCTGTGTGTTGCCCTTTTTCTCCTCCCTCCACCCACACACCTCCAGATTGAGAAATCTGGCTCCCAAAGGGAGTTCAGACTTCTTGCTCCTTCACATCATATATCCCTAGATACCGGCCAAATTCTCCAAGGACTGCCAGCATGTGCATGAGCTGGGTGGCCAAAGGCAGAAGGCAGAGCCACCACAGGCGAGATGGCAAGCTGCATTATGTTCAAGGACACATTCCAGTCAGGCAAAGGAACTGGAGGAGCAGGGAGAGCAGAGCCAAAGATGGGGCTGGAGGAGAGTGTGGGTGTGGCCTTGGGAGAATCCTGAGGGCCAGACAGAGGGACCTGGAGGTTCACATTTGGCCCCTGGCCTTGAGGTTCCTTACTGCTGCAAAACTCTTTGCTGCTTTTTAAAATAATGTACAAGATGAACATTTATACCTGAAAACATGGTGTGTGTGTGTGTGTGTTTTGAAATAAATGCAGCTGCCTGAAGCATGAGGAATGTAGCAAGTGTGGTGGTCAAACCAGCGTTTGGTTCGCTGTCAGGTAACCTGCAACGGCAAGCTCAGACTTAAAGGTGAAAGACCTGGGTCCGCCTCCCCCCTAATCTTTACTCAAGTTAAATCCAGAAGCAAAAACTCTTGACTCTCACCACCGGTCTTTGCCCTTGCCTCCAATTCCATCCACTTCACCACCCGTGCACCCCCTCCCCTTTGTTATGTCCAGCACACTGAAACACGATTTCTTTGTCTGGGCGAAAGCATCGGCCTGTGTCATGATTTGTCAAATTTGCCTCTCTCCCGAGACACAATGCAACGCCAACTGAAAGTATTATGTAGCCTTCAGTGACATGAAGCATCACACAGAAGCTCTGAGGCACACCGTTTGGCTGAAGACTCCAGATGGCCTTGGTCTCTTCATCCTGCTGTGGAAAACATTCAAGACCTCAGATGCCCTGCTGAATGCAAAATGCAAAGACAACTTTGCTTCTACCTATTTGGCAGCTCTTGTGCTCTACCAGGACATTCCCCATCTGGCGGTGAGTAGGGCAGCGAGAGTGGGGTTGCGCTCCTTGGCCTCCTTCCCTGTTCTGTGGCCACGACTGCCTCCTGTGTGAGTGAGTTCCATAGTTTAACTAGGCACTGTGTGAAAAAGAACCCCCTTTTATCTGCCTCAAATCTTTCAACTTTCAGATTCGTTGGTTGTCCACATTTCCAATGGTTTGAGAGAGAGATTTTTTTTTCTACCCACTTTATTCAGTCTATGCGTAATTTTATACATTTCTGTCATGTCACTTCTTATTTGCCTTTCCTCTAGACTAAAAAGTCCCAAATGCTGCAATCTTTCTTCATGAGGAGTCTTTCACAGTGGAGACATTTCTCCAAATCTAGCAATAAAGGGTCATATCTCATTGGTGAAACATCTGCTTGTGTACAGAGGGACTCAAATGCAATCAATGGCATCTCCTAATAGGTCTGGAAGAGACCCCGTCTGAAATCCTGGGAAACCTCAGTGGGGATGTAAGAAGGCATCATTTTCCATTCTTCCCTGTATTTGTCATATGCAGCTTTGTTTCCATTCTGCTGCAGTTCATCTTATGCCAAAGCTTACATTCTTTGTCTTGCTATACTGCAGCTTATGTTGTTATGCTTATGTTATTATGCTATTCTACCCCATTCATTTCAACAATGCAAACACTGAAAGCAGCAGCAACAGCAAATGCCAACCATACTTGCTGCTTTGAGTGCCATCCCAAATGTGGAACAAATAAGTGAACATCAGGAACTTTGATTTCCATCGGATTTTTCCGACAACTCTGCCAGACTGTGTGGGCATTACTGAGCTGGATGTATCCAATAATCTAACTCGGTATACAGCAGGGTCCCATCTTCTTGAGTCCACCTTGCTTCAGAATTATCTGGCTGGAGTGGAATCTACCAAATTCATTTTGCTGTGTAGCCGTGTCTCTTTCCACACACCCCCTACTTTCCTCACTTGGTGTACCATATGTGCTGCATTGGTTCCTAATGCCCGGATCCCCTTTTGCTTGGCATCAGCCCTCCCTCCCATCCCAATTATCTACCAAGAAAAGGATAAAGCGATTCTTAATCTTCCGACCTTTGCTGTCATGTATAGTGAGAGCAGTGAGCAGATGTACAAGAACAGATTGCTGTGCAGCACCTGCAGGGCAAAAATAACACCTTGCACTCGCTTCCTCTTTCAGGAGTCTCTAAACTCATCTTTGATTGCAAGGGAAGAGAGGTGAGGTTGGAGTCACTTCTCTTAAATAGGCATGAGAAAGAGAAGAGAAGTGATAGGGGAATCCCTTCCCTTCAACTCTGCAATTTTATTTTATTTTTTTAAAAAACTGTTGCTGCTTTTTGTGTGTTTGATGTTTATTGACTGATATATATATATATAAAAGGGACCCCTATTAGCTCAGGGGCAACCTTTCAGAGGCCATATGCCAGTGGTGGGTGTGGCCAGAGGCAGAAGTGGGAGGAGCAATGGATACAACTCTTTCCCTTTGTTAATAGGGTCCCAGACCTTGAGATTTCAGGGCCCAAACCTAAGAGCTATGGGTGGCCCCCAGTGATATCATGGAAGTCAACCCCTGGGGATGTCACAAGGGTGATGTCATTGAGCATGACACATGAAGCATTAACCACAGTCACTGAGAGCATGTCATCCAAATAACACAAAGTCTAACAAATGAGCAAATATGTCACTAGGTGGAAATTAAGGTAGAAACCTTAGCTAAAGGGAGTGTTCCCAGGTTGAATTGAAGGGAGCCATGGGAGGAAACATTTAATCTAGTCTGGGAAACCTGGAACTTTCAGGTCAGCTATGGAGGTCAGGACATCCTATTTTGTGCAGTAGGCTACATTCCAGCCTGGCCAAAGCCAGAGGTTTCTAGTCCTCCTCTCTCCATCCATTGGCAAGGCATACAAATGGCACAATCAGAGTTCAAAGACAAGTTCCAGTAACCTGAAACTGTTCGTAACTAGAGGCATGCTTTTACGATTGGGGCCTCTTGCTGCCACTGTACCACCGGTACACGATTTCCGTTCTCATCTTGGGGCAAAGTTCTCAACTCGAGGTAACTCTTCTAGGTTAGTGGAGTTTGTAACCTGAAGCATTTGTAACCTGAGGTGTTTGTAACTCGAGGTACCATGGTATGTATGTTGGAAGCTGCCCAGAGTGGCTGGCGCAACCCAGTAAGATGTGTGGGGTATCAAAAGTAAAATTATCATTATGGAATGGGATGTCCCTATTTTAATCGGAGAAATGTTGGAAAGTATGGACCAGTGGGCAGCTTCCTATATATGGAAGGAGCTTGCTCAGCCATTTGGGGGTTGGGCGGGGAACCCCTTTCTCAAAGCTTTGGCCCTGACTTATTTTAGTTTCTTAGGTTTGCTGTGAAAATTGTTGAGCTTTTTTCGATAAATGCAATTTTTAGATTGACTTGCCTAAGATCCAGGAAAAAGTGCTGCCTTTTGGAACCCCCCCCCCGCCTTTGAAATCCTGGGAAAATCTGGACGTATGGCAGCCCTATCCATAACGTTGTGCCAGACATTGTACAAACTGCAATGCATGCTCAGTGTTGGCTGTAAAAGTAGCCTTCCTGCATTAGCATACCAGCAGGAGACAATATGCCAGGGATAACCTTTGTATGCTGTGCCTGTTCTTCCTATTCCCTGAAGGCAGTTGCCAAATCTTGATCTAGGTCTACGAAATAGAACATGGGATGAAAAGCCACCGTTCCAAATAGGTGGTTCCAGAAGCAATTGTTCCATGTGCCAGCAGGATTCTTCCGTGATGCCCATCAGTGCACGCCATTGCTTAGATGTGTAAATCAGGAAAACACACTTCCTTAGAATTGCCTGTTGGAACAATTTGATCACTGTACACAGTGTTCTTTTTCCGGCCTGGCAGGTTATCCTGATAACAATGAGAAAACACAAAATCGCACCCTTACACTTTTGTAACATCTGTCACCATAAAGTGCCTGGCATGTTTTGAATCAGGGGTTGCTAGTGTCAAAGTGTTGTCATCTGCGCTTGTTGAGTTTAGGGATGTGTGAAACCCACGTAAGATGACAAATGTGTCATCATCAGTTTTGCTTTTCCTGGCCATAAGGGACAAGCTTCTTTTGGAAAAATCCACAGACCTGTTTAAAATTTGTCTGGTTCCATTTATGCTTTCGCTGTTCTACTGCTTTATCATTTGTTCGGGTAAATTTTGGCCTTGGAGGATGATGTAGACTTTTAAAATTTTTACTCATTGTTATATTATACTGTAGCTTTTGGTAGGTACGGTCCCCACTACCCAATTCAGGATCCAGAATAAACACCTGACTTGGATTTGGCCCTTAATCAAATAGGGTGGGGCTAATGTTTAATTGGGGTTATTTATTTTTTAAAAATCCTAATTAAACATATGTTTGGGAGCGTGCAGGGCAGCGGAAAACATTTGTGAAGAAGTATACAGCAGCTTGCAGGATTCAATCCTGCTGGGGGTTGCTCCACCAGTGCATTCCCTGTGGGGAGTGCTAGAGTTGTCTGCCTCTCTTTCTTCCCATCTGTGACTCCCTCCCCCACCCCCTGACAGCTCTGGATGGTTCCAGGCAGCCCAATCAGAGGTGATCCGGAGCTATTTTCCCCCAACTTGAGAGAGGCCCGGATCCCTGCACAGCTGTAGCTTTTGTAGTCTCAGAGCTGCATAAACATCATTTTCTCCTAAGCTTATTTTGCTTGAGGTGAGACTGCATCACAGGGCATGTGGTTTCCTTTCCCCCCATTTCTGGTGGGTGAGAAAGATTTTTTTTCTATCAAAGCTCATAATGCACTCTTTCCTATTTTTGCCTGGACTGACTCTTAATTTCCAAGGCTAGCCAAGCACCGTGCATCTTGAATTCCTCATGGTGCATCACACTTTGTATCTTAACTTAGTATATTTTAACAATTTCGCTGATTCCATGGGAATATTGCAGTCCTACAGCAACTAAGAGCCAATAATTGGGACTGTTCTGCTAGTGTTATCGTCATACACTTGTCCTTTTCCTGCAGTTTGAAAGCATTCAAATGTTGACATCTCAAGAGCCAGGACTCCAGGAGTTTGCCCTGTGACCCAAATTAGTCTTCCAGCTTCTGGAGAAGTACAGACCCTCAGCTGGTCTCTTCCCCTTCTGTATGCCACACATCACATTCAAAGACCCCTGAACTGTGAAGAAATTGGCTCCATAGAGACCTTGTTTCCAAGGTCTGTTTCTAAACATGATGGCCACAGGCATCAGGAAAACTTCCCCCTCCCCTCCTTCCCCTTACCCAAAAAACCCCCTCTTCAAACAGCAGCACTGAACAGTTGGCTCAGTCCATTACAGATTTTAATTTCCCCCCTCTTTTTGGCATTGTTCTGAAACATCAGGCATTGTTGCATGCCAGAGTCAACATCCAAAAATTGTATTCCCCCCACCCCCATGAGCACAGAAGCAGAATGGTCAATTTCGTGCTCTGGCTCCCACTTCCTCACTTTATAGCACCCAGTGCGCTGGCCACCTTAAGAGATACAGTTTTTAGATCCCCTCAAATTACTCTTCTGCCAACTGGGCAGTGAGAGAGAACACCTGTCTGTGGTCCCTAGGATAGATTGTGCGGTGGAGTGTGCTCAGCTCAGAAGGGAGCATTCATAAAAGAGGACATAGGCACACATTTCTTCATGTGCCTGCAATTGGCAAGAGCCGTATGAACTGTAAACACATTAGCCTTGCCATGCACCCCTTTCTCTCAGCCCCCTTCCTCCAAACATTTCTTCTTAACTGCCTACCAAAATGTAAATAATTGGAATATTAGAAATCATGTTCAAGAGCTGATGTTGGAATTACTTAGCACATCTCTGTGTCTAGCGTGATTTCCCCTCCATGTTCTCTAAACTATCGTGATCCCATATAAGTTATCCTTCCGTGACCTCAAGTTTCTTTCACCCACAGGCTCAGCAGTCTCTATTATTTAGTGAATCACAGTAAGTCTCGGATAACTGAACATGATTCCCCTAGTAATGTACCGCGCTTTGCTATTTTAATCATGAACAAAATACTCACTCTCTTTGCCACGAGAATATGCAGAATATGTCCATTTAGGGTATGTGCACATCACAAGAGACCTGCTGATCTCCCTGCTGTGAGAAAATGCTAGACATATTTCAGATGACTCTACCTACTAGATAGGTCGGGGGAATTGCTGGTTGGATCCAAGTCTTCAGTAACAGCAAGACTCAGGTCTTCATACGGAGTTTCATTCTTCCTGAGCCCAATGCCTCCAAGGCATGAGCCTTCTACCATTGCCTGGTCCCTCCCACTCTCCAGTGCCTGTTTACCAGCACACAGAGCATCCTAGGCGAGATGTAATGGAGAGGAAAGGGATGGCTCAGTTCCTGTCTCAGAGGCTGCCCCTTTAAGGACCTCCACTTTCCATAAGGGGTGGAGCCTTGACTCCATTTGTAATACTGTGTACAGTTTTAGCTTTGTATTGTAGAGTTGGGAAAGTTTCAGAAAAGGGCAACCAAAAGAGGTGGAGGTGACTCTTCTATGAGGAAATTTTGGACCTTTTAGTTTAGAAAAAAGGCAAGTAAGTGGTGACGTGATAAAAAATTATAAACTTATGCATGACACTGAGACAGTGGATAGAGGTAAGTTATTCTCCCTCTCTCATAACGCTGTAACACAGGACAGATAGATAAAAGTCCTTCTTCACATAGTGCATCATTGAACTTATGGAACTCGCTTACACAGGTGGCAGTAATGGCCACCAGTTGGGATGGCTTGACATGGATATTGGACAAATTCATGGAGGATAAGACTATCAGTGACTACTGGCCACAATGGTTGTCTTCTACCTCCATTGTCAGAGGGAATATGTCTCTGAATCCCAGTTGTTGGAAACTGCTGGAGGGGAGAGTGCTGTCATGCTCGAATCTTGCTTGAGGGTTTCGCACAGACATATAGCTGGCTGAAAAGAGGATACTAGATGGGCCATTGGTCTGATTCAATAGGCTCTTATGGGTGATCAGGACCAGGAGAGTTACAAGGGCTGGACCTGGGAGCCCAGAGATCTGTCTATGGTCCTGCAAACCTGGTACACAGCCATCCTTTTTCTTTGTACTCTGCACCATTGTGTTTTGTGCATGTGTGTCTGAAGTCTTTATGGGCTTATTTTATTGCACATGTTTATTTTACTGTTTTGAGGGAATTATTTTAATATGTATTTTAATTGTGTGTGATTTTTTTTGGGTAATTGGTTATAAGCCGCTTAGACGCTAATTAAGCAGCATATTAATGTCTGCAAATGTGACACGGAGGCTTGCAACATTACCCCTGCCATGTAGGAATCCCTTGCAGATGACCACAGCACCTGGAGATATTCAATCAGGTCATGTATCCACAGCAGTGACCAGAGGAGGAATGACTGCTGGGACAAAAAAAATTCTCTTTCCACTTTCTCCATGCCTAGGGTTGCCATATTTCAAACAGTGAAAATCTGGACAGAAAAGTTGTTGAACTGATTTCTGCCCAGACCCTGCTTCAACTCCAGTCTTCCATATATACAGTGGTGCCTCGCAAGACGAAAATAATCCGTTCCGCGAGTCTCTTCGTCTAGCGGTTTTTTTGTCTAGCGAAGCATCCCTATTAGCGGCTTAGCGGATTAGCGCTATTAGCGGCTTAGCGGCTCTTAGTGGCTAAGCGGCTCTTAGCGGCTAAGCGGCTAAGCGGCTATTAGCGGCTTAGCGGCTTAGAAAAGGAGAAAAAAGGGAAAAGACTCGCAAGACGTTTTCGTCTTGCGAAGCAAGCCCATAGGGAAATTCGTCTTGCGAAGCGCCTCGAAAAATGGAAAACCCTTTCGTCTAGCGGGTTTTTCGTCTTGTGAGGCATTCGTCTTGTGGGGCACCACTGTATCCAGGAAAATCTGGACGTATGACAACCCTATCCATGCCATGCATAATTTTATATACTTCTATTTTTTTGCCTCTTATTTGCCTTTTCTCTGAAATAAAAGGTCCCAAATGCTGCAGCCTTTCTTTACAGGGATGCTGCTCCATCTTCTTAGTTTCATTTGTCACTTTCTGAGCTTTCCCAGCTCTTCAATATCCTTTTTGAGGTGAGGTGACCAGAACTATACGCAGCATTCCAAATGCCATCACATCTTAAATTTGTGTAATGGCATTATAATATCAGCCATTATCCTATCCTATCCTATCCTATCCTATCCTATCCTATCCTATCCTATCCTATCCTATCCTATCCTATCCTATCCTATCCTATCCTTCCCTTCCCTTCCCTTCCCTTCCCTTCCCTTCCCTTCCCTTCCCTTCCCTTCCCTTCCCTTCCCTTCCCTTCCCTTCCCTTCCCTTCCCATTCCTAGCTTGGAATTTGCCTTGTCTACAGCTGTGGTGTGTTTCCAGTTTAAGGGCTCATCTACACTTTTCCTTTCGCCTTTGCTTTCCCCAGGGAAAGCCTACTGTTTACCATTGAATCGGAGCAAATGTCAAATGGGTTTTCTCCCAATTGATGTTTGCTCCAGTTTAGCACTGAAGAGTGGATTTTCCAGGGGGAAGTGGAGGGATAAAGGAAAAACTGCTTGGGCCCATGCCTTCTATACATGGGACAAGCGCAAGTGTGGTCACTATAATGAGGGGCTACATCTTTCTAGATGAGGTGTTAAACCAAGAAATCCTAATTGTTAGGTCTTCTCTAGATTTTAACCTGACTCACCTAACACCTCCCCTAGGAATCCTGGGAACTAAGGGGGAGGAATGTACTTTAAATATATGGTGTGTAGGCAGCCTTAAATATCATCATCTCATACCACTGTATACCAGAGAGCAAGGCCTCAAAAACTTTCCATAATTCTGAAGCCCTTAAGTATTTCTTCATTTAAAAAACAACAAGAACCTGAGGGACATGTGAGTGTTTAGGGTTATTCAGTCACTGATAAGAAGAAGCCATGCCACAATACATTTGTTCATTTTTAAGGTGCTTTTGTTGCGACAGACTCATATAGCAACTTCTCTGAAATTGACAAGAATAGGTGTTTGACGGTGTGACGCTTTCCATGGGCAGGCCGCAGCCGAGGATGTCACATTTGGAGCTCATGCAAACTCAACCTTTGAACCGCCAGAGTCCCTCTCGGCTGGAATGTAGGCCCTAAAAAACACCAAAGGCGCCTTTCACACCTGACGCGCCGCTTTCAGAGGACACAGGTCTCTCTGTAGTTCAGCGGCAAGTCGGAGATGTTCTAAAATGGCCCTGATTAAAAACAACAATGGCGATGTGCAGGGTGAATCCTGAGGTGGCCATTTAGCTTGGGGAAAGCTGACGCTAATTAGGGTGGCTATGAGTTGTGTAGGGGCAGAAAAGCTCCTGTCCTCGTCCTCTCCTTTCGTCTAATGCGTTATGACAGAACCTAAATATTTCTCAGGGAGAAAAACAAACAAACAAACAGGTTAGCTGACCTCCTTCGTGCATTTGTGCACAACTGTCAACCTGTGAAGATAAAATGAAGTTCCAGCTACTGTGGATTGGTTTGAGGACTTTCCCTCCAGGCTCAGCTTGTTACCTCAGTGAATGCTCCCAAGCAGAGAATGAAGAAAAGGCCAACATTTGCAACAGGCAAGCGAGGCTTTCCCTGACAAAGCTGAGGTAGAATTAGGAAAAGTTCTTTCTTTGGTAAGCACAAGGTCCTCTTCTTGCCCAGAGAAACCTAAGCTTGCTATTCCCTGTTGCCAAATCATGAAACTCTTTCCAGCTTTAGTGGAGGCATTTGAAACGTGGGTAGGCTGGTGCACATTGTGACTGGCAGGGCAGAAGGGAGCAAGAGCAACAGTAGGCAGAGCCAGTGACAGGAAGAGCCACCCTCTCATAGAATTAGAAGGGACCAAAAGGATCATCAACTCCCTGCAATGCAGGGATCTCACCCAACATGGGACTTGAACGAATGATCCTGAGCTTAAGAGTCTCATGCTCTGCCAACTGAGCTATCCTCTGGAGGCTGGCTGAGGTTGGTGGGGCAGGACCCCATTTTAGCTGCACTGAACGGTTGTTTTTCTGTGCCATCTTACTGCTAAATAGGAAGTGGTGTTGGTGGTTCCAGCCACCAAGGAGGAGGGAGAACGGTGAGCCACAGTCAGTCATTGGGTCTGTGCCATCAGTCGTGCTCTTTCAAGGCTCCTTTACTTACAGTGTTCAATGTGATGGAGAACTGATGGCTGAAGTAGCCTGCATGTCTAACCCATGGGGACTGAAAGTGCTGAACTCTTAGATTTAAGAACACAAGAAGAGCCTGCTGGATCAGGCCAACGGCCCATCTAAGTCCAGCATTCTGTTCTCACAGTGGCCAGCCAGATGTCCGTGGGGGCTTTCTATTGTCCAGGGGGAGACTTTCCGTTTCATTACAGCCACTTCTCAATTTTGACAGAAGAGCAAACAGTTTGGGCGGCTGTCAGTTCCATAGCAACATCACCTTAGCTGTTGATCATTGTTGGGTTCACAAGGTAGATTAATCTGGCCTCGGTACAGCAAATAAAAATAAATGAGAGAGAAGAAACGCAAGCGTACAAAATGGTCAGATGATGCACAAGGAACCTGAAGGGTCATGATCCAGTTCCTGCTAGCTTTTGGGGAACCAAGAGAGATTCACTAATCCTCAATAATTAAAGGGATTCTCTTCCCTTCCCTCCTCTCCAGCGAATAGCAAATGAGTGAGGTTTCAGCTCACGCCTGTTAACGATGCCAGTGACATGTTCATAATGCTGTTATACATTTCCTTGTGCATTACGGTTGTAAAAGAAGAGGGGGGCGATTGTGGCACAGGGCCAGAACCACTTAGATCATTTTACCAGGGGCACACCAGGGAGCAGAGCACCCAATCAAGGAGACTCTCTTTCCAGTCCACAGCACCCCGTGTTGTGACATTCCTCTCGCAGTTGTCCCCCTGCATTACCGCCACCGACGTAAGAGACGATTGTTGTCTTCGGATATCACAATCAGTTTAGCTAAAGCAAGGGTCAAACTGCTGTCAGGGAATTCAGATGTATGTTTCAACTT
The DNA here is from genome assembly GCF_964252035.2 of Podarcis erhardii. Lineage (NCBI taxonomy): Eukaryota > Metazoa > Chordata > Lepidosauria > Squamata > Lacertidae > Podarcis > Podarcis erhardii. Next base: position 22,838,578 of record NC_138503.1, read on the forward strand.
AGTTTTGTCACCCTGCTAGATGAGGGGAGGAGGGAAATTGCAGCTTTGGGTAAGGTCAAACCAGGGGTATAAACTTTTATTTGTGAGTGGCTGAGGCTGAAACAAAATCTGATTTTGCTCAGATACAGGTGTTTTGGTGGTGGGTTCATCATCATAATCATAACTATCATTTATTTATTACTGTACTGTTTTAATATCTCCACACCGCTCCCTTCTTTGGAATTGGAGAGTTTGTTCATGCTAGGGTTAAAGAATTGTGCCACGTTCTGTTGCAAAGAGGGCCCAGGAAATTTTGGAGCCAACACACACTTAGGTTGAATTCCCTTTCTTTTTTGCCAGTGTGGTGGAGAATCACACCTCTTCGCATACCGTGCATTGTACAACTGTGTATAATAGGTAGATATATGCTGGCGGTGCTACCCAAGTTGGTATTAAACACATCTCAGGGTTTTTCTTTTGCAATGGTCAAACATAGGTACAGTGGTGCCCCGCAAGACGAACGCCTCGCAAGACGGAAAACCCGCTAGACGAAAGGATTTTCCGTTTTGGAGGTGCTTCGCAAAACGAATTTCCCTATGGGCTTGCTTCGCAAGACGAAAATGTCTTTTGAGTTCCTGCGGGGTTCCCCCCCTTTCCCCCCTTTCCCCCCTTTTCCTAAGCCCTAAGCCGCTTATCAGCTGATCCGCTGATAAGCCGCTTATCAGCTGATCGCTAAAAGCCGCTAGACCGCTAATAGCGCTAATCCGCTAAGCCGTCAATGGGCTTGCTTCGCAAGACGAAAAAACCGCTATACGAAGAGCCTCACGGAACGGATTAATTTCGTCTTGCGAGGCACCACTGTATCAGCGAGGGGGTCAGTTGCAACCCTCTGATGCCCATAGCCCCCTGCTGATTCTCAGCTTTTTTTCCCAAAGACTTAAGTTTCTAGCACCTGTAGATGCTGAGATATAAGGCAAAATGTACAGGCATGAGTCTTCTATTTTGTGTGTGTGAGAAACTAGCCTGCTCCCCCATTTCAGTGTTTGTCTTCCACCTACCCCCCCAAAAATCCTGTGCATGAAAATACATTAACGCAGGTTACCTGTGTCTCTTTAATTGTAATGCTTTTATTGCCCTTCCACAGGTAGATGGCATGTCACAGGGAAGGAGATTGCCTTATGACTCCTGCACAGAGACAGCTGCATCTAAGCAATCTCAGGTTAGTCCCTACTTGGGCTTTAGGGATATAGATTGTCACCTTGCCCAGGTGATTTTGCTTTCCTTGAAAGGTTAGAGCTGGGAAATATCAGCTCCTGTACAATGACACCCCTGCCCCTTTGTATAGACAGGATGGTGAACCTGTGGCCTTCCAGATGTTATTGGACTGCAACTCACATCAGATCGTCATGGGTGATGGGAGTCAGATCACCACTGCATTTTGGGCTGGGGGAATTCGGTTTGATTCATATGCATGTTTAAATCACTTGACTTCCGCCAAGGACTCCTGGGATTACTGTCATTTGCTTAGGGTGCTGTAGTTGTAGTTGTGTGATGGGAAAACTATGGTTCTCGGAGATTTTTGAGGGGGGAGGAAGTCATGTGCTTTCAAGGTGGGTTGAATGTGCTGTGTGGATCTGCCCTATGTTGCACTTCCTGAAACAATGTGTGAACTGAATGGAAGCTATCCTCTGAAATTCACACTGCCCCTTATTTTGCAATGCAGTTTTCCAACAAAAATGCATATATTAGGGGAAAATGTGTATAAAGATGTGCATATTCGTGAAAATAGCATACAGTGGAACCTCGGGTCGTGAACGTGATCCGTGTGGGAGGCACGTTCGCAACCCGCAGCGTCGCATCTGCGCATGCACAAAGCGCGATTTAGTGCTTCTGCACATGCGTGAGCACCGAAACCCGGAAGTAACCTGTTCCAGTACTTCCGGGTTTTGGCGTGTCCGTAACCTGAAAACGCGCAACCCGCAGCTATCACAACCCGAGGTATGACTGTATAAGCATGTACTGAAGTAAAGAAGATTGTTTGCAAAAATATGTACATGTGCTTTCTTTTTGGGGGGTGGTGAGGATTTAATGTCCCTCTCCAACTCAAATGGAACTAAGGATTGGAAAAATGAGCAGTGGAGAGAAACTGAGAATGACAGCTCTAACCACCCCTAATTTGGGGGGGATGCAGCCCTTCCTGAGGGAGCTGATTGCTGTGATGCTGCTGATGTCACAACACTCCTTTAATTCTGCCTTGAGCAAATCTCTTCCTGCTGTTCCTAAAGCGGAGGGGGCATCATGCTCATGTTTCCCTCCCTCCCAGGTGACAGGATACCCAAACTCACATTTCCTGACAGTCTCTCAAGTTTCTCTTGCCCGCCCTGGTTACGTGTTTCAGGATGTGGTTGACAAGAGTTGGCTGCTCGTCCACAGGCATTTGGAACATTATCATAGATGATGTCATGAAAGCAGAACATTCCCAGCTGGATCAGCCCATCTAAAACCCAGCATCCTGTCCTTGAAACCAGCCAGCCAGATGCTTCTGGGAGCCCCACGTGTCCTACATCTGTAAGAACCTGTCTGTCTGACTTCACTTCCTCCACTGTCTGTTGGCACAGAAGGGAAGGTAACAGAGGCCACATCTGCACATATATTTAAAACACACTGCTACTACTTTAAACCAATCATGGCTTCTCCCAAAGACTCATGGGAAGTGTAGTTTGTTTAGGCTGCTGGGAGTTCTTAGGACATCATTATTCCCATGCCAGAGCTACAATCCTCAGAGTGGTTTAACAACCAGTCCCTCTTCCTGGGAAACTCTGCGAACTGTAGCTCTGTGAGAGGAAAAAGGGTCTCCTGAGAACTCTTAGCAGCCTTAAGGATTCTTTGGTGGAAGCAATGGCTGCTAAAGGGGCCTCACAGTGCTTTAAATGTATGGTGTGAATGTGACCAGTCTCGCTTTGTGATATTTGTAGGCTTTCAACCTTGTGACACCAGCAATCATTGTATCAGTTCCAAACCACCTCTCACATATATCTGCAGGCTTAGTAACAATGTCGATCTCACAATAAGGAAAAGGGGAAAGTCTGTTATGCTTAGCAGGCTTAGAAGCAAAGGGTCAGTAATGGATCTGGTCACAAGTGAGGACAGGTATTCTCTATAAATTCAATTGAGGAAAAGCACCGCAGGGCTTGGAAAAGCTCTAGCACATTATTCAAAGGTGAAGGGAATTTGGTCAGCACCTGGATATAAGGCACCCAGAGTGGTCTTGAACCAAGGTCTCTACTGCCAGGCCTTGGAGCATTGCTTCCTGAACCACAGGTACTCTGGTCCCTCGGAAAGCAGGTTCTTTTGATCAAGGGAATCATCTTGGCAGCTGTTGTGGCCTGAATATAGTCAACTAATCCCGCCCCCAAAACCCAGCACTAAGACCTGACACTGAGACAACCTAGATGTGGTACAGAACATCCATGAATAGGACTTTCCATGTTATTATTGGTAGGGGTGTGTGGCAACCACATCATTTACCTTGTACAGTGGTACCTCGGGATGCAAACGGGATCCATTCCGGAGCCCTGTTCTCACCCTGAAGCAAACACAACCTGTGTCTGCGCATCTGCATGTGCGCGGGTCACATTTTGCCGCTTCTGCACATGCGCGTGCGGTGAAACCCAGAAGTAACACGCTCCGTTACTTCCAGGTTGCCGCGGAGTGCAACCCAAAAATACTTAACTTGAAGCACATTTATCCTGAGGTATGACTGTAAATGTAAGGATATATCTTATCTTCCTATATACATAAAATGTAAGACTGTCATCACGCTGCAGGTTGGTGGCTTTGACAACTACAGCATGATGAATTGCAGGTGGGCAGGGGAGTAAGCAAGCAGCATGGGTAACAGGTGGCCCAGGCAAGCTGTTTAACAGAGGACCCCCTTCTAGTAAACCTATCTGCAGTGAGGTTTAATGCGAGAGGGGAATGCATTTCACAGTCATTTAGCAAGCCACAGTGTGAAGCACCTCCCCCCTCTGCAAAATGCAGCTGCAGCTATGTTTAATGGCTGTGCGGGGAGGCATTTCACACAGCATCTTGCTAAACTGCTGTGGGAAGTGCCTTCCCCCTCCTTTAAAATGGCTTGGGGTCAGCTGGGGGGAGAGGTGAAGGAAGCTGTGGGGATAGGTGCAAGTGTGGGTGAGGTGTAAAGGGAGGGACGTTGGCAAAGGGGAAGGCAGGGTTGGTGATTGGAACAAGCAGGAGGAGCAGCCATTAGCTTAATCACTTTTAAATAGTCTCTATATGTCTTACAAGCAGAAGAAGAAAAAAATACAATAGTGTACATATATCCCCACCAGGGGGTTGTAGTTTGGAGGGTGCCTGGCAGTGGTGACTGGTGCCCATTGAGACTGGTGGGGCAGAAAGCAGGGAGGCCAACGGTAGGCAGAACCTGAGCCAATGACAGACAGAGCCAGCTAATTCTAGTTTTGTCCCTATCCTCTTCCCTGCTGAGTTCTACAAGGGGCCACGCTGAGACTAATGAGGAGATGATAGCAGAGAGAATGCCAAATGGGCCACTTCTGTAAGATGGTTTAAGTTGATTGACTCCAAATTGAGATGCGTACCTATCTCTGTGTGTGTGTGTGGGGGGGGGGACAGACAGACGGACAGACAGACAGACAGACAGACAGTAAGAGAGAGAGAGAGAGGGATGAGTATGGCCCACCGTGTACATTTTAATTATACTGCCCTTTCTTTGGCTCATGTAATCATGAATAAGTGAAGCACGCTGCAATCTGTGGTATGTATTTTGCAAAACATTACCATCTGGGTGAGTTTTTTGACTGCCCTTTTGCAACTCTCTTAGTTGGCTCAATTGCGAGATGGTTTTTAAAGAGGCGATTGGCAGCTACGTTGTCAACTGGTGCCTGGATGTGGTCCGTTGGCCTCTATTCCCCCAAATTCTGCATTCCAGAGTACTTGTCAATGTTAATTAAACCAGCAGCTGGCTGTGTCAGCAAGCGTGTATTTGGGATGGGGTACAAAGACCCCCAAGGCAGAAGTCTGGGGCCATGTCTGAGAGGTTGAATGCAGAATTGCCAACTCAGAATCCCTGTTTATGTCAACAGTTGTAGGAACATCCTGAAATGGGAATGGTCCTGAGCTGGATAACCGGACCAGGGGTGGGAAACCCGTGGCCCTCTGCCACTTTGGTTGGACTCCAGCTCCCATCAGCCCTAGTCACCATGGCCAATGGTGGGAGTTGTATTCCAGCAGCGGGATCACAGCATTTTGAAAACTATTAATAAAGCTTGTTACATGTTAAAAAAACAACAAAAAAACTATTACAAGTACTCAAGCAACTCAAGTCCCACTCCCAAGAGAAGTCTGCTCCCCAACCAAAGCCTACCCCCCAGGGTACAAACATCCTGTCTACGCCCATGGGCCATAGGTTCCTCATGTGGGTCATTTGGATTACTGTGCATTAGCCAGTATTTATCAAGCAACAATATCACACCTTCTAGCAGCTAACTCAAGTGGTAAGTGATACAGAGAAACAAATGGAAGACATCAGCATGCTTGGGGAGGAGCACTGAAGTTTTCAGAAGTACAAAAAAAGCTTTTAAAAACAACCCCAAACAGGAACCCCCTTCCACTCACAAAAATAGCCCATTGATGACTGACCATACTCAGTAGGCATGGAATGGAGAGCGGTGGAACGTGGAGAAGAGGGAGTGGAACACTCTGGTTGGAGGGAAGGGCAGGCTGGAAGCTAGAAAAGGAACATCCCCTTTCGGAGAGAAGATGCACTGCAGGTCTCCTATCGGTTCACTCACCAATCACATAGCCTGTTGTGTTGAGCCATTGATACGAGGCAACGCAGCATGGCTCTACCACTCCAGGGATCGGGTCTGGCCACAGTTACACCATACATTGAAAGCACTATGATGCCACTTCAAAGAGCACTTTCCTCCTCCTGCGGTTTCTAGCAGCTGGTATTCAGAACCATTACTGCCTTTGACCATAGGGGCGGAGCCTAGCTGTCACGGCTGGTAGCCATTGATAGCTTTATCCTCCCATGAATTTGTCCAGTCTTCTTTTTAAGCCATCTAAGATGGTGGCCACCGCTGCCTCCTGTGGAATTGAGTTCCACACATGCATTGTGTGAAGAAGTTCTTCCTTTTTTTTGTCTGTCCTGAGTCTTCAGCTTCATTGGATGTCCATGAGTTCTAGTATTATAAGAGAGAAAAACTCGACTGTCCATTTTCTCCATGCCATGGGTAATTGTATGCATAAATAGGTTACATCTCAGACATACAAAAATCTGAGTTTTCTACACAAACATCTCTTGTGTCCTCCAACCAGGTAAACAAGAAGCGTTATCAGAGTGCAAGGGGGCATCCCAGCCAGGCCAAAGGGCACAGAGTGGGGCTGGTGAAAGGTATAGCCTGGGAAGGCTATCAAGGTCCTAGAGGTCCACATTTTAGACTTTGATCGATGGTTGCCCACAATGATTGCTGGTTTTGACTAGAATACAAAATGTACCTGGCTCGCAGCCTGTACTGCCCCCAGTATCCTGCTGAAGATGTGTTTATTATCTTGGTTTGGAGCCAGAAGCCCCCCAAGTGCATTTTCCCCCATTGCTTGTGTGAAAATGCCTTCCTGCAAGCTCTAATCTCCAAAGAACTCTCCCCACCTCACTCTCTGCAGCAGCTCCTGCTACATTTCATCAGCTTGCGAACTCAGATCAAGATCTCTATGCTGGGAAGATTTTCGCGTCAAATAAGAGCTGACAATAGTAGTCACGTTGGCATAAAATCCCGGGCCGGGAAGAAACCCATATTGCCAGGACACACAGGAAATTATTGATAAATAAGAGACTGGGACAGGAATTTATCTCATCAGACAAAGTGAAGAAAAGAGGAGTGGTGATCTATGCAAAAGAAAAACTGGCTCCAAAAATGATATTTAAAGACGAACAAGGAAGATACCTGGCAATTGAAATACAAATTCAAGGAGAAAAAATTCTGATAGTCGGAGTTTATGCACCAAATGAAGGGAAGGCTGAATTTTTTAAGAAGTTGCATGAGACTTTAATGGACTTTCTGGATTATAAAATCGTATTGATGGGAGATATGAATGGAGTCGTCTCCACAAACATGGATAAAGCACAGAGACAAGTGATTTCAAAGGAGGGGAGACTACCAAAGACTTTTTTTGAAATGACTGAAACTATGGACTTGATTGATATCTGGAGAATAAGGAACCCTCTTGAAAGAGAGGGAACCTTCTTTTCTGAAGCAAAAATGACATGGACAAGAATTGACCAAATTTGGATTACTAGCAGCCTGGCGCCAAGAACCAAAAAAATAGAAATCTGCCCAAAAACCTGCTCCGACCATAACGCTGTAAAGATGGAGATGAAATTAACAACAACTGGATCCTTTAGATGGAGAATGAATGACACCCTATTTAAAGATGAAGAGATTTATAAAAAGGCCCAAAAAACATTGAAAGATTATTTTGAGATAAATTTGAGAACAGACGTGGAGAAAAGAACAATCTGGGACGCTAGCAAAGCCGCGATGTGAGGCTTCCTAATTCAACAGAACTCTATAAAGAGGAAAAGACAAAATGAGAGGAAAGAATTTTTTTTAGGAAAAATGAAAGAAGGAGAAAAGAAATTGAGGTCTAAACCAAAGTCCCAAGAGATCTTGAGAGAGATAAAGTATTATCAGACGCAATATATGGAATTGATGAATCAAGAAATAGAATGGAAAATAAAGCAAATGAGACAAAAAACATTTGAATCTGCAGATAAATGTGGGAAACTTTTGTCATGGCAACTAAAAAAGAGGCAGAAACTGAATACAGTGACGAGTTTAGAGATAGAGGGAAAGACTATCTACAAACCCAACGAAATAAGTAATTGTTTTCAAAGTTTTTTTAGGAAATTATATACACAAGGGCCAGTAAACGAACAAGAAATTGAAGAATTCCTTAGAAATTACGGATTACCAAAAATTTCAGAACAAAATAAAAGGATCCTGAATGAGAAAATAACAGAACAAGAGATAGAGGGTGCCATACAGAATATGCAACTGGGAAAATCACCAGGACCAGATGGCTTGACTGCCAGTTATTACAAAATGCTGAAGGATTGGTTAATACAACCATTAAAGGAAGTTTGCAATGAAATTATGGAGGGGAAAAAGGCACCTGAATCGTGGAAAGAGGCTTTCATCTCACTTATACCGAAATCAGAGACTGAAAAAAACCAGGTTAAAAACTACCGCCCTATATCTTTACTCAATGTGGATTATAAAATTTTTGCAGACATTTTGGCAAAAAGATTGAAGAGAGTGTTATTAGGGGAGATTCATAAGGACCAAACTGGCTTTCTCCCAGGGAGACATATGTCAGACAATGTGAGGAACATTATCGATATTTTGGAGCTGTTAGAAGTTGACATTAATAGAAAGGCTGTTTTGATTTTCGTGGATGCGGAGAAAGCCTTTGACAACATTTGTTGGAGCTTTATGAAAAAGAATCTCCAAGGGATGGGGGTAGGCCAAGGTTTTGAAAACGGTATAGGTGCAATATATTCGGAACAAAAAGCAAAGTTAATTGTAAACAATGTGGTAACGGAAGAAATACCTATAGAAAAAGGTACACAACAGGGTTGCCCAATATCTCCTCTACTTTTTATATCAGTCCTGGAGGTTTTGTTAAATATGATTAGAAGGGACCAATTGGTTAAAGGAGTTCAGGTCGGAGCCAGACATTATAAATTAAGAGCATTTGCAGATGACCTAGTTTTGACTTTGCAACAGCCAGACACTAGTACTAAAAGAGTGTTAGAACTAATTGAAATATTTGGTCAAGTAGCAGGATTTAAATTGAATAAACAGAAAACAAAGGTTCTGGAGAAAAATTTAACAATGGAAGAAAGAGAGAGATTTCAGAGTGAAACAGGTTTGGAAATAACGAAAAAAGTGAAATACCTGGGGGTAAACTTAACATCTAAGAATGTGAATTTATTTAAAGACAATTATGAAAAATGTTGGTCAGAAGTAAAGAAAGATCTAGAAACATGGTCAAGGTTGAAACTGTCCTTGTTAGGTCGAATCGCTACTATTAAGATGAATGTATTGCCTAGAATGCTATTTTTGTTTCAGACCTTACAAATTCTGGACAAGATGGATTGTTTCAAGAGGTGGCAGAAAGATATATCAAAATTTGTCTGGCAGGGCAAAAAGCCCAGAATAAAGTTTAAGATTTTAACCGATGGAAAAGATAGAGGGGGGTTTGCCCTGCCGGACTTAAGATTATATTACGAAGCAGCAGCTTTCTGCTGGCTGAAAGACTGGCTACTTCTTGAGAACACAGACATCTTAGATTTGGAAGGATATGATAATTGTTTTGGTTGGCATGCATACTTATGGTATAACAAGGCAATGGTGTACAAAGGTTTTAAAAACCATATTGTTAGAAAAGCATTATATAATGTTTGGAGCAGATACAAAGATCTATTGGAAACTAAAACTCCCAGGTGGTTGTCACCAATGGAAGCCAAGGGGGTGAAAAAACTTAATATGGATTCTAAATGGCCAAAATATTGTGAAATCTTAGAATATGAAGGTGAAAGGGTTAAGCTTCAGAGTTATGAAAAACTAAAGTCCAAAGTCCGAGATTGGCTGCATTACCACCAGATAAATGAGACATTTAAAGAGGACAGGAAAATAGGATTTCAGAAGGAGAGGTCAAAGTTAGAAACGGAACTGATAGAACCCAATACTAAGAACCTGTCAAGAATGTATAATTTGCTGCTTAAATGGAATACACAGGAGGAAACGGTGAAATCAGCTATGATTAAATGGGCACAGGATATCGGTCATGACATTATGTTTGCTGACTGGGAACAGTTATGGACCACTGGTGTTAAGTTCACGGCATGTAATGCCTTAAAAGAAAATATAATGAAAATGATCTACAGGTGGTACATGACCCCAGTCAAGCTTGCAAAAATTTATCATTTGCCCAGTAATAAATGTTGGAAATGTAATGAGAATGAAGGTACCTTCTATCACCTATGGTGGACCTGCCCGAGGGTGAAAGCATTCTGGGAAATGATCTATAATGAAATTAAGAAAGTCCTTAAATGGACATTTACTAAGAAACCAGAGGCTTTTCTCCTGGGCATGGTTGGCCAATTGGTGCCAAAGAAGGATAGGATTTTCTTTATGTATGCTACTACTGCAGCAAGAATTCTTCTGGCAAAGTTTTGGAAGATGCAAGAACTACCTACTCTGGAAGAATGGCAGACAAAGGTGATTGACTTCATGGGACTGGCAGAGATGACCGGCAGAATTCGTGACCAGGGGAAAGAGGCAGTGGAAGAAGACTGGAAGAAATTTAAAATATATCTTAAAAACTGTTGTAAAATTGATGAGTCTTAAGATGTCAAGGGGTAAGAAGCAGAGAATTACAGCTGTAACCAACGAATTTATGGGAACTTAATGAAGGAAACTAAATGGATAAATTGACTAAAGGGTTGCTAAAAATTTTTTTTTTCTAAAATAAGGATGCAGCGAAAGGGAGGTATGGGGAAGTCGATTGAAAGAAGTTACAAGAAAATAAGACTATGAATTTATTTATGTTTGATTTGTTTATGTTTGTTTGTGTTTTGTGATGTGTTTGTCTTTTAATTATGTGTTTTAAAAATTGAATAATTTTTTTTTTTTTTAAATAAAATAAAATCCCGGGCCGGAAGGATGACAAAGGAATCAGAGTGGATTCAGCTCTTTTCTTTCATTCTATTCCACCCCACCTCCTTTTTTTCTGGGAGACAGTAATGGATTGCGAAGCACACAGATTCCATCCTTTTTATAACACCAGAGGTCACTGTATGATTGCACATTTGAGGTTGCCACAGGGTTCCTGGGAGGTCAGAGATGCTTAATCCATATTAAGGGCCCAAACGAGCAGCAAAACGTGTACTTTGTGATTTCTGTCTTTGATACTGCTTGATGCCAGTCAAAACTTTGCTTTCAGATGATTTCCCTTTCCCTCCCTACCTTCCAGTGTGCGAAATGAATATCACACATAAAGACAAATTTCAGAAGAGCAGCTGTGAAGAGCAGATTATTGCAGTGAAAAATACAGAGCTCTCTACTCCTAACAGAAGTGGGAAGGGCCATAGCGCAGTGGTGGAGCATTTGCTTGGCATCCAGGTAGGGTGGAAAAGACCTTACACTGCCACTCAGTGTAGAGTGATACTGCCCTCTGTGCATGGCTGGAATCTCCCTGAAGGGCACCTGAGCAAAATTCATTCTCTTTTCCTTCAAATCTCTTCCCTTCTCTTTGAAGTCCTTGCTTAACCCTCCTTGCTTCTCATATCCCAGACCCTCCAAGTGTCCCTATTTTCCAGTGACAGTCCTGGATTTACAGAAGCTGTCCCAGTTTCTGATTTGATCCCAGAATGTCCCTATTTTCCTTAGGAACATCCCTATTTTCATTGGAGAAATGTTGGAGGGTATGGAGTTATGCAACTCTTGAGCCAAGGAGATAAGTAACTACACAACCTTGTTTATAATATATCTGAAGGCAGCCCTGTATATGGAAGTTTTTAAAATGTTTAATGTTTTATTATGTTTTATATATGTTGGAAGCTGCCCAGAGTAGCTGGGGCAACAGAGTCAGATGGGCAGGGTATAAAAAACGAACTTCTTCTTCTTCTTCTTCTTCTTCTTCTTCTTCTTCTTCTTCTTCTTCTTCTTCTTCTTCTTCTTCTCCTCCTCCTCCTCCTCCTCCTCCTCCTCCTCCTCCTCCTCCTTCTGGAAAAGTATGTCCCTTCACTGGAGAAAAGTTGGAGGGTATGATATCCCTCCCTCTCCCAAGTATTCAGACTGGAAGTTCCAGGGATTTTTATTTTTTATACAGATAGGTAGCCGTGTTGGTCTGCCATGGTCAAAACAAAATAAAAAAATTCCTTCCAGTAGCACCTTAAAGACCAACTGAGTTAGTTCTAGGTATGAGCTTTCGTGTGCATGCACACGTGTATCTGAAGAAGTGTGCATGCACACGAAAGCTCATACCTAGAACTAACTCAGTTGGTCTTTAAGGTGCTACTGGAAGGAATTTTTTTATTTTGTTTATTTTTTATATTTTGCTTTGTTTATACTGCACAGCATACGGCATGCACAACAAGGATGGGGAACTTGCAGCCTTCCAGGTGTTGTTGGACTACAACTCCCATCAGCCCCAGCCAGCATGGTCAAAGATTAGAGATGGAAGGAGTTGTAGTCTAGCAACAAATGAAGGGCCACTGGTTCTGTACATTGATGCTGCTTTGCTAAATAATAATATTTAGAATGCCTCTCACTCCTACACCTTGACAGTCATTCCTGCAGTATTCGACAGAAGACAGAAATATCTGTGGCATACGAGCTCTTTCTCATGGCACCAACTGCAACCTAGTTTTCACAGAAAGCGCTCAGTCCTTCTGTCTCACAGTCTGACACCTGTCACTCATCTGCCCCAAACATTTGGGGATTTAAGACCGTGCCTGCTATCTGACAAGTCCAAGGTAAAAGCGGATTTAGAGCAGCCAGTTGATAGCAATGGCCTGTAATCGCTTGCACTGAAGAGAGAGGATTCTCTCCCCCTCCCCTTGTTCCTTAATCCCCTTTCCTCTCAAATGCTGCAGTCGAAAGAATCCTGAAATCTTTTTTCTATGGCCACTTTCTGATGCAGAAAAAGCTCGTGAACTGTTTTGAGGGAGCATAGAATCATAGAGTTGGAAGAGACCACAAGGGCCATCAAGTCCAGATCTCTCTCTGTGAGTGTCTGTCTGCCTGTCTCTCCCTCTCCCCCCGCATCTTCCACACCATAGGAAGATGACTTGTACTGAGTCAGAGCACTAGCCCATCTAGTTCAGTATTGCCTGCACTGACTTGCAGCATCTCTACAAGGTTCCTGACAGGCAACATCCCACTTGGAAATGCTGGGGATGGAATCTGGGACTCCCTGCAAAGAAAAGCCCTGAGCCCTTCCCCAGATGTGCCCCCCCCCACATTATACTGCAAGGGTGGAAAACTTTTTCCAACCCAAGGGCTGCATCCTCTTATGTGGAACCTTCTGGGGGCAGGTATGCATGGCAATAGAAGTGATGGCCCTGTACACATTTTAGACTCTGATACATTCTTCTGGGGACGCGGGTGGCGCTGTGGGTTAAACCACAGAGCCTAGGACTTGCTGATCAGAAGGTCGGCGGTTCGAATCCCCGTGACAGGGTGAGCTCCCTGCTCCTGCCAACCTAGCAGTTCAAAAGCACGTCAAAGTGCAAGTAGATAAATAGTTACCACTCCAGCAGGAAGGTAAACGGTGTTTCTGTGCACTGCTCTGGTTTGCCAGAAGCAGCTTAGTCGTGCTGGCCACATGACCCGGAAGCTGTACGCTGGCTCCCTTGGCCAGTAAAGCGGGATGAGTGCCGCAACCCCAGAGTCGGCCACGACTGGACCTAATGGTCAGGGGTCCCTTTACCTTTACCTTTAAACATTTTGGTAATCTAAGTTTAGCCTTATTGAGGGGCAGTATTTCAATATGAGTAGGAAAATGAGAGTACCCCTAAACATTTTTTTAAGGAAAAAAGCACTGCCTGGGAGTAAGCTTCATTGAACAGGGTGGGGCTTACTTCTGAGTAAACATGCATACGTTTGCACTGCACATCCTTGGTAAACGTGACATCTCCTCTCTCTTTGTTGTTTTCTGTATGATCAAAGTTCAGCTAGAAAGCTGTACGATAGTTGCAGAATGTAATATAAAATATAGGCAGGGCCACAATGGTGGCAGCACCCCAGTTATGGAATTTACTCCCCATGGCGATCTAGCTGCCTCTCTGCCTTTGTCTCATAACTGGAAGGGAATTTGGTAGTCTAGTCGTTGGCTAGGCACTGCATTAAACTTTATTGCTGCTTTGTTGTTATTGTATATTGAATTATTGTTTTATGTTGGTTTTATTTGATCATTGTTTGCCACCCTCAGCTGCCTTTGGAGGAAGGCTAGGATATAAGAATAAATAATAAGAATAATTTTTCAAAAGAATTTTCTCATGCATTCACGTGCATACATGCAAACATATAGGTACATGTAACAGATCAGAAACCTTTATGTTTCTTGTAAGGGAGATAACATGACAAAAATCAGGGCCAGGGAGGGTGGGGGGAAAATAGCTCTGCAGTCACTTATTTCCCACAACCCCCAAGCCACTGATTTCCAGTTCCCCACTTAAAGATACGTTGATCTGAGACAGATCAATTTAGCAGCGCTGAATTTGAATCAAGTGTGCCCTGTAATTTGAATGATCAGTGGTTCATTTCCTGATAGCCTGAGCTGACCTAGTCATGACTTCTCTGTGCTCAGAGAAATGATCTGACTGTAGCTAACATGGGCTGAAAGGTTTTTAAATAGGATCCAATCAGATTCCTTGCTGCCTGGCCTGGGATGGGCTTAAATCTACCCGTGGTACTCTGGAGTTAAATGTTTTCTGCAGTCTCCTCTTAGATATTGAGTGCATCTCCCTTCCTTTGGGTTGAAATTAAAAACTCAAAGTGGTCTCCTGTTTTCCACAGCATCTTGCCAGCCTTTAGCTCCCCCAACTGAATAGGAGGAAAGCAATCTCTGTCTCTCTGTCTTTCTCTGTCTGTCTGTCTTTCTCTCTGTGTGTACACAAGCCCACACATAAGGCATAGGGTAAGGGATGGCATTTTGGAAAAGCTCTGTTTAGAAAGCAGGTTTTTAATTTAATAAAAAGGGGATCAATCAAATCGATTAGCATTTTGGAAGGCTTATAGCTCCTCCTCATCAATTACACTTCATGTGTGCATAGGGATATTAGCCATCTGTCTGCAGGATCCTTGTCATTCACCCTTATCACTGGGAGCGGAGAGAAACCTCACTGTGTTCACGCATTCACTGTGTACTGTTTCCACTGCAGGGGTTGAATCCATGTTCACACATATTGTCCAAAATGGAGATGTATCCTATACTTTGTTTAAGATAACCAGTGTTTGCCGTGCTGTTTTCTCAAACCAGCTTCACACCTCTAGAGTCCCTAAGCCTGTCCCAGTTCAACTCTTCCAAGGTGTGAACACCTTTGCATGGGGGAAAGACACCCCCTTCCTGTCAGGGCCTGCTTGGTGTGTACACAAACAGAAGTGAATGAAGCCATGGGGATGTGAACAGCTGGTGGAGGGAGGAATTGTGAAACAAAGTGGGGAACAACTTCCTTGCACTCTTGTTGGTAATATGAATATGCCCTTTGTGTTTGCCACTAGGGGGTGGCTATTCCTACCTGACTTGAGCCACCATACAGATTGGGGATGACATATCCTGCCAATGTCTGGGGAAAACTGAGACATCCACTTTCCCCCCATGAGAGCACAGCGGCCATTTTGGGCGCCATGATCTTGCCCCTAAACCATAATCTTGCATATCACCCCAAAGTACATTTTGGGGCACTGTGAGAGCAGAGCACTGAAAAAGTGCATCCTTTGGGCTCTGTGATCTCATGTGGACCACATGACTCGTGCAGGAGGAGCATGGGCAGGAAGATTTGTGTCCTGATTTGGGGACTCAACATGTTGGAGGGTATGGGATGGCTTTCACTAGAACTCTGATGGGACATCTTGCCCTTTTGGGTTGAGGCATAAAAGACCCCGGGGGCTCACATTTTAATATGAAACTCCCCATTTCACACTTCCTGAAACTGCATGGGCCCCAAAATACAGCTAGCCTTTGAAATTCACACTGCTCTGAATTTTGCAATGCACTTCTCCAGCTACTGGGGAAAAGTCTATCTAGACGTGCATAGATTAGTAAAAATAGCATGCAAAAATGCAACCTATCAGGGGAATCACTTGCAGAAATGGTTATACCAAGAAACGTTGTACACACAGATGTGTATACCAGGAAAAATCTGCACCAAAAGAATTTCCATGAGAATACCCACTTTGGAACACAGTCCCCCTACCCTCCCAATGGAAAAGTAGCCTGGCGCCTTAAATTTGTTCTTTTAATAGCTCCCTTAAGATTTTATTAAATAAAAAAAATCAGCCAGGCCCTTTTTCAGGGAAGCATTTTGGGCTATTGTTCATGCTGGCTTTTCAGATGTATTGAATGTAAACTTATTGCTCAACTTTGCCATGTTGTGTTTATTTCCTTGTTTTGGTCCACTGTCATGATATTTTCAAATGGTGGGCAGTTGGTGAATCCCCGAAATGAATGAATGAATGAATAATATGCAATTCAGGCTGCGAATCTGATGAAGACTTACCTGGGAGTAAAAACCCCTTAACAGTAGTAAACATGCACAGGATGGCGCCATTCATTTTAATCAAATTAAATGTGCTGCTTCTGTCTATTTAATCCCCCCTGCTTACCTCAATCATTCCATAGAGCCAGAAGAGTTCAGAAAACTCTCAAGATTCATTACACATGCTGCAACTCTTCCCCAGTTGCCTATAAATGTGATTACGGGAAAGACAAATGGCAGTTTTTGCTCTGATCTTCCGAGACAAGGGTTAATTTCCATCATTGTCCGCCGTTATGTTAATCAGCCACCGATTGCTCTTTTTGTATGGAAATATATCACCCTGGATTTAGGATAACTGGCCTCTGCTGTTATCTTTGAGTAATGAAAGGACGCAGCATGCCGGCTGACTCAAGGGCTGAAACACAAGCAAGGCCACTCTTCCCATCGATTTATCATCTATTAAAGGTGTGCCAGTTTTGCAAAGGAACAGCACCTTTGCGCTCCACCAAAGCCAAGAATGGGATCCTCATTTGTTTTCTGGGTGGCTTGAGGTGGGGGCTAGACCCACCTTGCAGTTCTGAAGGTGACAGGTGCCAAAGAAAAAGGTGCACTAATTGAGACATCTCAAGGGAGCGGCAAGAAGTAAACTGGCAAAGGTAACTGAATGGAGAGGATTTGCAGCCGTGCACAGACAAGCATTTCAGGGACTGCTACAGAAGAGACAAAAGTACATGGAGGGTAAAGGAGAAACATATTGGAGAACAGGACACCATCTTCACACTTGAGGAAGAGAGGAGAAAATTATGTTAATCAAGAGAGGAAACTGATATGTGGGGGGAAGGAAGTAGCTGATATAAAGGAAATAAAGACCGTGGGGTTATTATTTACTAGATGACCAGGGAAACCTTTATCACAGACACTTGGATGGCTTTAAAAGACAATTGGACACATTTGTGGAAGACAAAGCCTACTGGCCAGAATGCCTATGTTCTACCTCCACTGTCAGAGGCAGTGATCCTTCTGAATACCAGTCGCTGGACACTGCAGGAGGGGAGCATACTGATGTGCTCAGATCCTACTTGCAGGTTTCCTGGTTGATCCCTGTGAGAACAGGATGCTGGACTCCGCGGGCCTTTGGTCTGATCCAGCAGGGCTCTTCTTGCATTTTTAAGCAAGTCCCACTGTGTTCAGTGGGTCTAACAAGCCACAACATATGTGCATAGGATGGTAGTCTTAGCGTGTGCCGCCTTCTGCGTTTGCAACATGAATTATGTTGCAAAGATGCGGCTCTAGTTAATTAATAATGCCGGGCTTTATCAAATGTTAGCTTTCCTCTTCCTGGGCTATCTGCAAAAAGCCTTCCCCTCCTTTCTTTAAAGCAGTGGGTGAAAAAAACACTTTAATAATTCAGCAGGAACCTTTTACATTATGGAAATTATAATCAACTGGCAAAGGGTGAGAGATCTGATTTCTTTCTCTCCGCCACCCCCCGCCTGCCGTAGGACTTCAGCTCAAGTGTTACAAGTGTTGCATGATTAATGGCGAATGAAGAGAGGTGTGGAAGGGTCTTCGTTGCAAGATGCAATCTCAGCCGCCCTGCAGTAGATTACTTGCCCGTCGGTCCTCCAACCGCCTCTCCTGACGTGGCCCTATTTTTCAGGATTGCAAACGTGACACTGTCCCGGCGCGTGTGCCTTGAGGACTGCAAACTTGGAGAAGCCCTTTCCATTCCACCACATGTACCCTTGGCTGCCATTGAATAATTTAAACCCATTAATCGTTTTAAGAGGGAGACTTAGTGCTGCTTGACTTGCTACAGCCGAATGGAGGGATGAGTGCTTGTGTGCTTCTCTAACGAAGGGTCTTTGGCCGGATGCAGAAGATCCAAAGACCTGACTTTTCCTCCTTAAACAGCTTGATTTTTCCCCCTCTCTAAAAAAAAATTAACTGATGGTTCCTATGCCGAAAGCAGTTAAGCAAACAATAATCCTGCCGCAGTTGTAAGTAGACATCTTACGATATTAGCTGTTTATTTCACTGACATCCATTTGAAGAGTCTACAGGGGGCTGTTTCAGGAGTCAGGACCTCAATGTAATATACAAGCTCTGATTCTGATATTTCCCTTGATAACTGCGCTCTACCTTATTGGGGTCGGAAGTCAGGCAAGGTTCAGTGGCTGTTATAATGCTCACTGTCACCAGTAATAAGTACAAAGGACTTCCTCTAAAAGCAGGCTTATAAAACTTTAAGGAAAGTTGGATTGCTTAAGTGAACTTCCAAGGCTCTTTGGGAGGGGGTGGCTGCGCTTGCCTTGTCTACTTATATTAATTTCACAACGTCTAAAGGGTCAAGCAGTGTAGTTGGTGATGCTGATTAATTCATGAAACACACAGTCTTTGAGCTATCCTATCTACCTACATCTTTTCCCCCCTTTTACTCTCCTCCAACCTTTGGGGCTTTATTTTTTTTTATAAAATCTATATACAGAGAGAGAAGGTGGTGGGAGGTGGGGAGAGGGTGAGCGTGAGCGTGAGCGTCAGAGAGCTCTAGCCTCTTTCCCTTGCTACCAGGAGTTTAAGGTGCTAGTCAAGAAGAAGGAAAAAAAATAGTTCAAACATCTCCCCCGCCCAATCCCTAGCCACATTGATCTGATTCTGCGTGACATTCAGACAATCAAAATTAAATTCTAAATTTTGAGCACAGTGTGAAATTCCAATTAGAGGACTATCATGGTCAAGGCGGCTAATGTGCGTTTGCTACACTGATTGGAAGGTTAACCTTATTTTCATTCATGGGAGGCTGTCTTTGATCAGAATGTGGGGGGTCAGCAGCTACTGAGAATATCATTCAAGGTGGTATAATGGAGAGCTCGCAAAGCTGCAATGTTTGTGGAGTTTGCAGATGAGCAAAAAATGGCCAGCAATTCTCTTCCTTTCTTCAAAGAGAGTTTTTTTTTAAAAATGTTGTTCTTGTTTTTAAACGAGTGCTGAGGGTCTGCGGAGCCAGCCTGGATGAACCTTTTCACAGCTGTGATACTGTGCATGTAAAGTTTAGAATCTAGTGGAAAAGGCCATTGAACCAGTCAGATAAGTTTCTTCATAAGATAACAGCATTGGCTGGCCAGGTGAGGACTGTCATTTACAGGCCCACACAGGTTGCCATAGAGACAAAAGGAGCTATATCCAGATTCTGATTTCTTTGGGGTGTATGTGTGGGTGTCTTACTTTCCGGGAGTTGCTGCCACCACCCTCCCACTTACTCCTGCAGCTGCAGATGGGAGGGAACCTGGGATGCACTAGAGCAATTACTCTTAAAACGGTTCTGAGCCAGTGCCCCAGCTCTCCTCACTTCAACCTAAACCTTTGTGATTTATTTGTAGAGTAAAGGCAGTCCACATTCTCTCTCAGTCTGTCCCAGACCTCAAAAAAGTGTGTCTGTCAATTACAGCTCCAATTCTACACCCCCAGGAGCCTGAATGCCAAACGTCTAGGCACAAGGGGATTCTAAAACCCCGAGGTTGGCAAAGCTACATACTTCGGCAGTCAAAGTAAGGAACTTTATTAGTTTGTGAAATATACTCGGAGTCGAGAGTGGATTTCATGCTCTTTAGTCAGCTCATAGTGGTGAGGAGGAATGAAAATCCCCCCAAAATATCTGCTTTATATACATTATATAATATACATTATTTACACAATGGGCTGCAGGTGATTGGCTAATTCTGGAATTCTCCTGTAGGCCAATCAGGTTGTGGATTCACTTCCATCTGGAGCTGGATTGGGTGGCTCCTGCAGACCAATCATACTGCTGCATTGTTCTAGGACCAATCAGACTGCTGCATTCTGAATCCTATTGTTCTAGGACCAATCAGACTGCTGCATTTTGGATCCTATTCAACTCAGTACATAACAGTTTGTTATTGAAAAGAAAATGGAAAAAGGATGGCAGCAGCTTTACAGCCTTTGGACCACTACACAAAGGGATCCAGAAATGGTCAACCAAAATGATTAAGGAGATGAAGTGACTCCTCCATGAGGGAAAGTTGTAGTGTTTGGGACTTTTTAGTTTGGAGAAAAAGCACGAGAGAACCTTACAAAATTGTGCGCGACACGGAGAAAGTGAACATAAAAAGTTTCTCTCTCTCTCATAACACAAGAACTTTATGGACACCCAATGAAGCTGGAAATTGGATGATTCAGGAGAAATAAAATAAAGAACTTCCTTTTTCCAGCGTATAGCTGGGCTATGAAACTTGCTCCTACAGGAGGCAATCGTGGCCACCAACTTGGAGGGCTTTAAACGAGGATTGGGCAGATTCATGGAAGATAAGGCTATCAATGACCACTAGCCATGATGGCAAAGTTCTGCCCCGTGGCCAGAGGCAATAATGCTTCTGAGTACCAGTCGCTGGAAACAGCAGGAGGGAAGAGTGCTCTTGTGCTTGGGTCCTGTCTGAAGTCACCCATAGGCATCTGGGTGGCCATTGTGAGAAAAGGATGCTAGACTAGATGGACTCCCTTTGGACCGATTCCAGCAGGCTCTTCTTATGTTCTAATTACAGATAGGTAGCCGTGTTGGTCTGCCATAGTCAAAACAAAACAAATTCCTTCCAAACAAAACAAATTCCAAAACAAAGGTGCTACTGGAAGGAATTTGTTTTGTTTTGACTTATGTTCTAATGTTCATATGACTTCAGATTCTTAAGTGATTGATCCGGGTCATGATCCACCTGTATCCAATCAGGTGAACCTGCTTTGGAACCTGAGCTTTGTGGATTCATCACCCATCCCTACTGTTAGCTGGCTGCACATTTCACATAATGATAAAACACGGTTGTGATAAACATGCTTCAATTTGAGGTTCTACTAGTAGTGCCAACACTGTGGCATTTAAGATTCTTTTCATTTTAAATGACGATAACAGGCACGAGAGGGATATTTTATCTAGCTCGTGAAGTCCTTTTAATCAAAATTAATTGCACTCTGTTCTCTGCAGCTATAAACTCCTTGCTGTCTTTGTTGGTGCAGATGAAACTTTACCTGCCGCAACCCCTCAAAGGTGAACTCGCAGAAGTCCCCTTGAAAGCCCCGGTATCCGTCCTGTACCACAGAGCCATGCAAAGCATTTCTCTCTATGACTTCCCAATAGGAGAACCTTAGGATCCTGTGACAGAAGGGGTTAAGAAGCATTGAACGCCAGCCATTAAGTTGTAGCCCCTGGACATGGAGATATCAAATATTCTTTTTGGTATTTCAAAATCTTTGAACAGGACACACTTCCCTTTCGGTGGCTAAAGGATGCAGAAGTGGCTGTGGAGGACATGTATCACAGCTGGAAAACTAAAAGCAGACTCTCTGATTTTCAGGTGTTTTGGGGATACAAAGGCATTTTTAAATAAAATAAAATAGAACCAGAGGCACAGACCTATCTGTTTTTGTCTTTGTTTGGTTTTATTTTTTAACAAAAAAACCCCACCCCCCCAGCAAAGATAATGAGCTTGTATCAAGCTGCAATCTTTGGATCAATCATGCTTGGAGATGAGCAGATATAATGCTTCCTCCTACCTTTTTGAGATGCCCGCACTGCATACAAGGTATTAGTCCTGAATTGAAAAAGGAGAATCATCTGGAATATTCAAGGTGCCAGGCTGCTGTTATGGCCTTAGAGCAAATATACGACAACAGCAGATCATGGGAATCGAAATGTTCCTGGGCTACCCCATTTCAAATGCACATGATTACATGCTTCCCCATCTTAAAAACAAGCAAACGAAAAGGTATGTGTGCAGTGCACTAGAGAGGTGTTTGCATGTTACATTCAATGAATATCCAATCTGTGTAAACAAGAGAGTTAAGCAGTACACTCCCAGTTATTCACAGGCAACACCCAACAAGTTTGTGTACCTCCAAATACAATCACAGAGCTGAACAAATGCCTGCATTAGGGGGAAGTGTGCATGAAAATGACTGTAATATTGAAGATAGCACACAAAAATGCATTATCTTGGGGGAAATTGCTTACAAAATTGTGTTGTTGGGAAGAATTCGAACTACAATGCTGTGAATTTTCATGAGGATTTTTAATCTTTAAAAATTTGCTTCATTGTAAAATGTAGAGAACTGAATTTATGGCTGGAAAAATGTGAAACTGAGAAAGCCAAAATTGCCAATCCAAAACATCTGCAGGGCACCAGCTTGGGAAAGGCTGCCTTAGATCTTGAGAGTATTTCCTCAAAAATAAAAAAATGCTACTTGTCACCATTGTCTTCTTGGACTGTTGGTCTTTCCTGGATGTGATATTTATTGATTTTTTTGACTTGATTCCATTTATGATTTGCTTCCTATTAAATACCTTGAAATGATTTCACAGGAAAGACATCAGCAATAAAAACAATGAAAAACAATCCCATGTGTAAAAATGATTACAAACAAATCCACACATACTGTGAAAACTATTAATGCCATTTAATACATAAAAGCCACTCCTGGCACAGATAGGGATAAATATCATGTAGATTATTATTCCACCTACTTAAGCAGTACACAGCTCATTGTTGAATGAAGCAATAACTTGCAGTTCCGCTATCTTTGTGATGAAAACCAAATAGTTTTCTCAAGTTGGCTACTACTTTGCTTAAATATTACACTAGAGTGGAGCCGAAACAAGTCAGGTTTTTGCAAAGCAAACATTTCACCAGAGCAAAAAAAAATACCTTTGATTGCCACAAATGTTTTAGCACTCCTTGCGGGGGGAAAAAGGGTTTGGTTGTTCATTTATGTTGCAGTCGCTCTTCTTCAGTGGCGTAATCGCATTGCCATGGTTATATACCATGTTGAGGAAACCTGAGTTGTTCTAGCTCTGCTCAAAGTGTCACATTTAAGCAAATTGTGTAGCCAACTCAAAAGAACTATTCCGTTTTCAACACAAAGATGGTGGAACGGCAAGTCTGTCCAATCTGAATGGGGAGGTGCTGCTGCTACAAAACTGCTCATTAGTTCTGAAATTTGATGATTCCTCTACAGTCTTGTGTTTCCTTTGCACTCAGATCAGTCTTGGGCCTTCTCCCACAGGAATTTGGCTGTGTCATCACTTCCTTCAGCATTCTAATATATCATACTAAGCTTTAAGCCAATTAGGAATGACTACTTACCATGCTGAATCATAGGTAGAGGAAAGGATAATGTGTCCTTCAGATAATGAATCCCCTCCCCAACTCCCTCCCCACCAAAATCCTGGTTTATTTCAACAAGATGGATATAGAGAGAGATTTTTGGCTTCACTCTTTTATTTTCACTGTATCCAATTAGGATGCTGCTTGCTATCAAGCTGCATCCATTTTTTTTATGAGATATCTCTCAAAGAGTGATGCTGAAATGTCTGACCTGATATTAATATACTTGGTACTTACTTAGCACCTCTGCTCCTTTGACATCCTGTGCCTTTGAAGAGGTGGATAATGTTCTTGCACTTCGATGGGTTGTGAAAGTGAGGCACAAAGGGAAAAGATGGAAATCATGTTTCTGGTGGTGTGACTCAGATCCAGAGGTGTTGTAAAGGCTGCGTGGTGAGAGCCAGTGGAAGCTGCTGAGAGCCAGTGGAAGGCCTTGGTTCTATTTAAATTATAGCATCTCTCTAACAACATTAGATAAGGAATCAAATTATCTGCCTTCTCTGTCTGCAGGTCAAGGTCCAGATTGTGGTGCCCCTCTAGGTAGGGAAAGTGTAGTGCCAGCCCATCCAAGATATGGGGGGGGGGACATGTGGCCCTCCAGATGTAGTTGGGCTTCAGCTCTCGTCATCCCTCACTATTGACCTTGCTGATTGGAGCTGATGGACGTTGGTGGATATAAGAATATAAGAACAGCGTTGGGTCAGGCCAGTGGCTCAACTAGTGGTCAACCAGATGCCCATGGGTAGCCTGGAAGAAGGACCTGAGTGCAACATCACTCTCCCTGGTTGTGATTCCGAGCATATGGCATTCAGAGGCATACTTCCTTCAACAGTGGATGGAGAACATAGACATCATGGGTAGTAGCATGCTATTGGGTGTATCTGAACAAACCAATCTGTTAATTAGTTGCATTCATATCCCACCCACCAGAAGATACTCAAACTCAGGACGCAAGGGAGAAGCGTGCTAAGAGGAAGGCATGTTTGACAAATCCACACCATGATCAACTCCCGCCCGGAAACCAATGTCCCCACTGCGGAAGGACGTGTGGCTCCAGAATTGGCCTCCACAGTCACTTGCGGGCTCATTGTTAAAACTGTGTTTATGGAAGACAATCCTACTCGGCTACGAGTGATCACCAAAGAAGAAGGCCATAACTTTCATGATTCCAAGGCAGGTTATAAGAATACAAAAAAATATAATCAATATTCAGGCTATCACAGTACTTCAGTACAGCAACAGATACACACCAGAGGCAAAAGTGGGTGGAGCGATGGATATGAGTCTCACCGTTGTGGTCTCACCGTTGTACAGTAGGCAACATTCTAGCCTTACAAAAGTCAGATAATTTATACACATCCACATCTCCATCAAGACAAGCAAGATGCATTATCACAGTTCAATGACATATCCCGGTGGGGTATGTAACTGGGCCAATGGTGTGTGTGGCCTGTGGCAGGGGATGTGGCCTAGAGAGGAGATGTGTCTTTTGGGGAGTTCTTAAGGCCGGATAAAGAATCCTGGGGCCATATTTGAATCCTGGTCCTGAGGTTGTCCATCCCTTCTTGAATAGATCCAGTGGGAAAATGTGCTGCCCCAATTGCAGTGGGCTATCACCCCTATTTAAACCTCTATTAACAGTTGTCTTTTCTTTCATCCTCCTGACTCTGGCAAACTTAATATAATGGAAGTTACATAAATCAAATCTCAGCAGTAAGGAGGTTAATAAGTTTACATGGCATAATTGAAAGCCATCTTGATGGCTAAAAAGGATTTGATGTATCAGCTTTTGAGGTTACCCGCTAATTATTTCCAGTGGCCAAGCCAGCAGATATATGGCTACATGGATATGGCTGTATAGAAGCTTTAAGGGGTACTGAAATGAATTTTTATTGCTATATGTGTGTGTGTGTGTGTGTGTGTGAGAGAGAGAGAGAGAGAGAGAGAGAGAGAGAGAGAGAGAGAAACCGAATTCATTTTCAGATTTTGGAAGGTCTGCCTTTTGTCTAAAAAAAATTGGTGTGTGAATTTATGAAGCAAAATTAGCCTGCTTTAGCTGGCTAAATCAGGGGTGGCTAACGCTGTTCAGCCTGAGGGCCACATTCTATCATGTTCAACCTTCCATATCATAAGAAGTGTCCTTCTGGATCAGACCAATGACCCATCTAGTTCAGCATCCTGTTCCAACAGTGGCCAACCTTTGGGAAGTATGCAAGCAGGACTTGACCACAAGAGGACTCTCCCCTCCTGTGGCTGCCAGGTAACTAATATTCAGAAGCATTACTGCCCCCAATCATGGAGGCAGAACATAACTACAATTATTAGGAGCCATTGACAGTGTTTCTTTCTCTTTCTTTTTATATTACTACAATTACTACTACTGCTACTACTACTTGAGTTTCTTGGTTTACAAAAAGACAGGCCTTGTATCTTTTTTCAGGTCTTTCTTTCTGTATAGTCTTTCTTACAAATCGGTTACGTTTGTTACGAGAAATCAGCGTTGAGTACAGTACAGTGGACGCTCGGGTTGCGAACGTGATCCGTACAGGAGGCACATTTGCAACCTGCAGCATCTGCAACCCGCAGCACCGTGTCTGCGCACATGTGGGTTGCGATTCGGCACTTCTGCGCATGCGCAAAGCACAATTTAGTGTTTCTGTGCATGCGCGAGCACCGAAACCTGGAAGTAACCCGTTCCGGTACTTCTGGGTTTCGGTGCGTCCTTAACCCGAAAACGTGCAACCTGAAGCTTCTGTAACTTGAGGTATGACTGTATAAGGTTGGGGAAGAAGAGGAGGGAGAGGAGGGGTGGGGTGAGGTGGGGAGGCTTATATTCTTTGGTAGTGTACATGTGGGGTTTTTGTGTCAGCGTCAACTGGGTAGTTTCTCTTTCTATTCATTTATTACATTTCCTTGGTAGTGAGAGGTATGTAGGGGGTGGTGTGTGGTGGGTTGGTTGGTTGGCTGTCTGTCTGTGGTTGATTGCAGTGGGGTTTGTTTGCATTTGTGAGAGGGCTTGTTGGGTCAGGTAAGCCAGATGGATTTGTATGCTTTCGGCGGATTCTTCTTGTCTTGTTGGGCTGTGTATGTGATAAAGGTGAACCATACTGGAGTGAAGGCACCCTCTTCTATTTGTCCCTGTGTCAATTTCAGTTTATTGGTTAGCTTTTCTAGTAAGGCCATATCCCATGCGGTCTGGTATCACTGGTCCATGTTTACCCCTGACATGTCTCTCCAGTGTCTGGCTATGAGGCTTCTGGCTGTTGAGAGTAGGTGGGTTATATAAGCTCTGTGTAATGTGAATGTTCATTATGATCTTGGAAGATGTTCAGTAGGGCCAGTTCTGGGGTGAGTTCCAATACCTGTTTGGGATGCGGATGGCGCTGTGGGTTAAACCACAGAGCCTAGGACTTGTCGATCAGAAGGTTGGCGGTTTGAATCCCCACGACGGGGTGAGCTCCCGTTGCTCGGTCCCTGCTCCTGCCCACCTAGCTGTTCAAAAGCACGTCAAAGTGCAAGTAGATAAATAGGAACCACTCCGGTGGGAAGGTAAATGGCGTTTCCGTGCGCTGCTCTGGTTCGCCAGAAGTGGCTTAGTCATGCTGGCCACATGACCTGGAAGCTGTACGCCGGCTCCCTTGGCCAATAAAGCGAGATGAGCACTGCAACCCCAGAGTCAGTCACAACTGGACCTAATGGTCAGGGGTCCCTTTACCTTTACCTTGTAGGGCTGTTGTCCAGAAGGGTTGGATTTTAGGCCATTCCAACAAATTTTTTCAATTCTCTTTTAAAGCTATCCAAGCTGGTGACTATCACTACCTCCTGAACGAGTGATGGGACTCTGGGGTGCCCTTTAGGTTTGGCATGTGTGATGGGGGTAATCACAGAGCTGGTGAGGCCATGTCAGGTTCACATACTCAAGGCTCTCAGAGCGAGGAATAATTCCTTCCAATCCTTTGCTATGGTGTTGCCGATGGCACTTGTAACCATGCCCAGGAGTGAGGAGGGAGTTTATTCTTCCTGCATTAGGGAACTTCCTTGCAGGTACTATATTTTTATTTGCATGTTTTGCAGATCCTCTTTATTGTTATAGTTTGAATACATGTAACCTCCCTCCCCCCGCACTATTTGTCTCATAAGTCTTCTTCCACAGAGTAAGGGGGAAATTACACTTTTTTTTGTCTCCTTAAGTAGATGTGGCCAAAAAGATACACAGGCAAATGCAAGTTAAACTGCTGCTCATGTATATTTCTTTTACATCAGGGCCAATTTGAGGGTTGAACACTCTGAATATTCTATCAGGCTCTGGCTAAGTTATTGGAATGGGTTTTGATCACTCTCCCTTTCTCTCTCTTTCTCCTCTAAGCCCAGGGGAGTCAACCTGTCTCCGATGATGGAAAGGTTCTGCCAAGGGACTGAAGATCGGATTGCCGGTATAATTCATTTTAATGCATTCTCCACATACTAATCATTTGCAAAGGTAAGGTCTTCTCTAATAGGAACATGACGGTGGAAAGACATATGTAATTGATCATTTTTTGCATTAGAAAGGGTGATTAAAAACCAAATCCCTCATCTGTTCCAGAGGGACAGGCGTTGTGTATGTTGATTCAGAGGCAGATAGGTTAGGTTATAGATCTATGTCCCCAACTTTGAAATTTGTTGGTGGAGGCTGAGGGTGATGGCGAGTCTGGCTTTGCATGATAAAATGTGGCACCCTCTCTTTGGCACAAAGTAGGAATCACATCCTCTTGGGCATGCTACATTTGGAATTAAATCTGAATCGAAACATCTGCATGAAAAAGGGAATCCCATGGCCTTGAAGGTTTTGCTATTTGACTGTTTAATGGGTTGATCAAGGGTGTGTGTGTATACGGGTATCTCTTGATCTCTGCACACTTGGCGACTCCTTGCTGAATTTGTGACTTGATTGAAATGCATTGCCTTTGAAATGAAAAGGAGGTTCTCAAGTGTAATCCCTATGATGGCCTATTAGAGAGAGCCAGTGTGATGATGATGAGTATAATAATAATTTTATTATTTGTACCCCACCCATCTGACTGGGTTGCCCCAGTGTGATGTAGTGGTTAGAGTGTAAGACCATGGTTGAAGCTTGCTGGGTGGCCTTGGGTCAGTTGCTGCTTCTCAGCATAACCTACCTCACAGGTTGATTAAATGAGGAAGGGGGAAACCATGTACACCACCGTGAGCTCTTTGAAGAAAAGGTAGAATATAAATGAAATAAATAGATATTAGGAACACTGGAAGCTGCTTTTTACTAGGTCAGAATGTTTGCCTAGCTAATGCACATGTGGGAAACCTGCAAACTGATGACGATGGGGAAAGGGATGTCACTTAGTGGAAGTGCATCTCTGTTGCATGCAGACTGTCCCGTTTTCAATCCCTGACATCTTCAGGTAAGGCTGGGAGAGACACCTGTCTGTAACCCTGGGGAGCTGCTGCCAGTCAGAGTAGACAATACTGAGCTAGATTGCCCAATAGGTCTAACTCCGTATAAGGCAGTTCCTATGTTTACATTTGATCCTCTGATACCTTCAGTGCAGCCTGCTATGGATGCCAAATCTACCCTGCAATGGAGCAGAATTGCTGTGTGCGCGCGTGCAATTATGTTGGAAAGTTAGCTGCATGTGAAGTTGCATTCTCCCATGCCCATTTACCACCACATGTAACCCTCGGGAGTTTCGACCCAATACCTTAGGTGACACCTCTCCTTATGAAACAACCCAGACCCTGTGTTCATTATCTGAGGCTCTTCTCCATGTGACCCCTATGAGGAAAGTGCATAGGATAGCAACACAAAAACGGGCCTTTTCAGTTGTGGCTCCCTGCTTGTGGAATTCTATCCCCAAGGAGCCAGATCTAGGGTCAGGCAACCAAGTATTTTAGCCCTTCATTTACAGGGTGAATATGTCCGTTCTTTGTGCTTATCCTTTTAGTTGGTTGGGTTGGATCTCTCCTTTTTTATATATACAGTGGTACCTCAGGTTACAGATGCTTCAGGTTTCTGCTAACCCAGAAATAGTACCTCAGGTTAAGAACTTTGCTTCAGGATGAGAACAGAAATTGCATGGTAGCAGTGCAGCGGCAGCGGGAAGCCCCATTAGCTAAAGTGGTACCTCAGGTTAAGAACAATTTCTGGACCTCCAGAACGAATTAAGTTCTTAACCTGAGGTACCACTGTACCAGCACCCTCATACACAATTTTGTTTGGGAATTATAAGAAAATAAAGACATAAGTGCAGTTTTGACACCAGTGGTTAAAATCAGTGCAGTTTTGAATGGTTGTCTGCCATCTTGATTCAAAATGGCATCCAACTGTATCCAAACATAGACAAAAACCTGCTCTTTGAACTCTGGTACCATTGTGCAATGTTTGGTAGGGATCAAAAGGCTCCCATGAAACCCCAGAGAGCCCCAGCAGTCAGTACTGATCTAAATGGGCCAATGCTCTGGCTTGGAAATACAGAAACTTCCTGTCTCCCTAACAAAGGCCACACACTGGACTAGACAAACTGTTAGTCTCATTCAGCAGGACTGCTCTGAATCTCAGGGTTATGGGTTGGAGCCCCACGTTGGGCAAAAGAGTCCTGCATTGCAGGGGTTTGGACAAGAGGACCCTCACGTTCCCTTCCAACCTTACAATTCTATGATTCTATTGTTATGTCTTTGATGATATGATTCACACCATATATCTAGAGCACTACTATACTGCTTTAAACAGTCATGGCTTCCCTCAAAGGATCCTGGGAACTGTAATTTTTCACAGGTGCTGAGAGTTATTAGGTGAACCCCCCCCCCTCAGAGAGCTACAATTCCCAGAATTCCCTGGGAAGAGGAATTGAAAGTTAAACCATTTTGGGAACTGTAGTTCACGGAGGGGAATAGGGGTCTCCTAACAACTGACATCACCCTTAACAAACTTACAGTTCTTGGGATTCTTTAGAGGAAGCCCTGGCTGTTAAAGGGGTATCGCAGTGCTTTAAATGTAGGTTGTGAGCGTAGCCAAGGTACTCTTTAATCAATTAGTCTAACCAATTTGTTGAATGAAACCTGCAACCCTTCTCTGCAAACATACATGTGCCAACAAGCAAACCTCCTAACTGAAAAAAAATAACTAATGAATGACCAAAATACCTTTTTAAAGGTAAGCAAAGCTGTGTCATTCTGCCACTCCATTAAATGTGTCAGGCAAAGGCCTTTTAGAAACAGGTTGGTAATTAGATGGGGATGGGCATGCAGGAAGCAAAAAAAAAAAAAAAAAAAAGGAGAAAGGAAAAAAAGGAATGAAAAAGCATCGCTTTGCCATACAGTCAATCCATCACACCTTGCAAGGCCTAAATGTTACTAGCAATTAAACAAGTTAGTGGGGGGAAAAGTTGACAAGTGAGTTTCATCACAGCCTCGTCTCGCCAGCCGCAAAGTATGTGGGTCAAGCCTATTAGACCATCCCTCCCAATTCAACGTAACAAAAGAAAACCTATCAAAACCAATTGTAATGTTTGGCAGTAGACGAGGGTCTGCGCTTTGAGTGGGCAGTGCAGTGCGGGGGCACGAGGAGGAGCGAGTTTGTTGTTGTTCATTTTATTTATTTTTAAAAACATCAAACACCACAACCTTCCCCCCTTTCCCATTCACCCTTCCAAAGTCAAGTGTCCACAGACTCCATTAAATTTGAGGTGGTGGTGGGGGGGTGAGTTATAAATTGAACATATGGAGAGCAGTGTCTTTTCTTAAAGTGATGTTTCCTCCCGTTAATGGATTTGGCTGTGGCCAGGAATCAGGCACAAGCTGTCTTAACTAAATCTTTGACTGATTATGCATTTTCTTCCCCTCTCCCCCCTTCCTCCTCCCTCCCACTATTCATACAAGATAGATTCATCATTCCAATTTGTCAAGCTGGCGAGGTTCCAATTAATTATGCCTAGGAAGGCTCAGCCTGCATTAGACCACTGTCAAGCCTAATCTAGTGCCTCATTCACTGCGGCCCCAAATGAAGAGATATCAGAGGTGTTGTTCCTCTTGGTACTTAATTTGATGAATGCCCTGGCAGGGACGACTGGCGGGCGAGGTATATGCGAGCCTGTCTTTGTATCAGCCACCACCAGTGAAGTAGCCTCTCTTTCTTCCCACTAATTTGAGGGCTCATCTGTACAGAAGATTTTCCTCCTTCTCTCTTTTGCTGGGAGAAGAGGTGAAGGGATTGGTGGAGATGATGGAGGGAAAGTACTGGGACTTGTGTGTTTGTGTGAAAGCCTTTTGTGTATGGGTGTCCCAGGTACAGCTGTACTTATGGGCTTTGAATAGACAGAGCCCCATTGTTGCACAGGGACAGGTTCAACGAACCTTCCAAGACAGTAGAGAATGTCCTTTGCCTTTTGCCGGGGTGAGGAACGTTTTCCAGCCGAAGGGCCACATTCCTTTGCAGGGAACCTTCTGGGGGCCACATGCCAGAAGTGGGTGTGGCCAGTGGAAATAGTAGGTGGAGCAATGGTTGCAACTCTTACCTTTCTGCACACATGTACCTTTATCCTTCCATGCAAGGAAAAGACACCACCAAGGGCACATTCCAACCATGGAAAAGCTCTCAAGGAGGGCATGGAGCAGGACTGGTCTGGGAAATGGGCCTGAGGACTTGTTAGAAAGGCCTGTGGGTATTTGGCCACCCCCCTGAATTACATTGATGGTGTTGGGCAGAGGACAGGATTTGTTGTGGGACTGGTGTTTCTCATGCATGAAAGTGTTTTGTGGTTTGTTTGTTTTTGTAGAATTCACACGATGTCATTATAGAAATGTCAGCCTGTGTTTCCTCTGCTCATTTAAGTTATGATATCTATTTGTAGGGAAAAATCTAATGTTAAAAGAAATCTTGTTCCCAGTAATGATGCTTTTATGATATCTAAACGCCCATTTATGGGACGCAGGTGGCGCTGTGGGTTAAACCACAGAGCCTAGGACTTGCCGATCAGAAGGTCGGCAGTTCAAATCCCCACGACGGGGTGAGCTCCCATTGCTCAGTCCCTGCTCCTGCCAACCTAGCAGTTCGAAAGCACAGCAAAGTTCAAGTAGATAAATAGGTACCGCTCCGGCGGGAAGGTAAACGGCATTTCCGTGCGCTGCTCTGGTTTGCCAGAAGCGGCTTAGTCATGCTGGCCACATGACCCAGAAGCTGTACGCTGGCTCCCTCGGCCAGTAAAGCGAGATGAGCACCGCAACCCCAGAGTTGGTCTCGACTGGACCTAATGGTCAGGGGTCCCTTTACCTTTACCTTCTTAAACACCCATTTAAAGCATGAAGCCTGTGTCCAGATGCACCTCTTGCCAGATGTTTGGTCCATCTAAGTCCAGGTATTGTCTGCTCTGACGGTTCCAATTAATCTTTTCATATTGCCTGGGTTTTTAAAAGACTTTATGCTGCTTAGAGACCTTTGAAACACCAAGTGGCGCATAAGTGCATTTAAACAAATAACAAATTAGTAAACTAACAATGTGTTTGATTGGCATATTTTATTTCTGCATTTGCTTTTGCTATGCCATCTAATCAACTGTGTTCTTGAAGTGGTTCACACAGCAGTTTGAAACCAATTAACAACAACAACAACAACAACAACAACAACACTTTGTGACATTTCAAACAGTATGAAGCAGTAATGCAATATAGAAATGCACTCAGAAGACTATTAAATGACTCAGGAGAACAGAACAGGTCTTCACGGGGGAATAAGGTTTTCAGTGCCTACTAGCCATGATGGCTATGCTCTGCCTTCACTGTTGGATGCAATATGCCTCTGAATACTGGTTACTGGGAATTACAAGTGAGAGAGTGCTGTTGCACTCAGGTCCTCCTTGTGGGTGCCCCATTGGCATCTGGTTGACCACTGTGAAAATCGGATCCTAGATTGGATGGGCCACTGACCTGATCCAGTTATTCTTATGTAGACCTAAGAGACAGTGGTGTACGTGACAGGTGAGCCTTTCTGGAGAGGCCATTCATAGATGGGGCACCATCATTGAAAAGGGCCTCTCCCTGGTAGTTGTTTCCATCAGAATTAAAGGATTACATGGAGTTGATGATGAACAAGCTTAGTGCCTTCAGGCACAGCTTGGCCAGCTTCCCATGTAAGAGAAGATGTACAGAAGTCTAGCTCTCCCAAAAAGGGGTGGTCAAGCACTTGTAAGCATTGGGGTAGAGGATGTTGCCATATACTGAGTCAGACCATTGATCCATCTAGTTTAGTACTTTCTAAACTAGGGAGGAACCTGCTGCTGCTGCTGCTGCTATATATCGTCATTTCTCCTGCAGGCAAGAGCAAAAGTATGCTTGAAGTTGGTGAAGGAAGAATCTAATAGCCAGTCCTGTCACCACACCCTTTCCCTTAGCTTCCAACTCTGCCCCTTGGCATCTTGGCCAGGCATAATAATGGATTGTTAATGATGGGGAGGGGGCAACTGTGTATTAGCAGTGATGGTGATGATGGATGATGAAATGCTTCTGTGTGTTGTTTGGGTGCTTAGAACAGCAAGTGCTTGTGTGCACATAGTAACATTCACAAACAGGCAAGATTACATGAGTGAAAGACATACACACATACAGAGTAATGTGTGCTAGTACAGGTGTGTTTGTGTGCTGCTAGTATAAATCATACAAGTGTGTTTGTGTGAAACATGCACATAGAGAATATAATTTGATTTAGGATTGCCATATGTCCTCTTTTCCCCAGACATGTCCTCTTTTTCAGGGGTATAATGTCTGTTCGGGCAAATTTTTAAAGTTTGCAAAAATATCCTGGGGTATTTTTTTGTTTCTCCCTTCCTGCCGGGCTGCCTCCTTCTCCACCTAGTAGTGCCTCTTCTACTCTTCTCTTTCTTGCCCTCTTATTGGGTTATGAGGTACCTGTTTGTATCACAATCCTATATATATCACAGTTCTATATATAGTGGGGGTGTTTAAAATGAGAGTCGTCATAGCGATCTGTAGTTAGAAGTCAGCAAATGTGTCCTCTTTTTTGCTCTTCAAAAATATGGCAGCCCTAATAATAGAGCACTCAATGGCAGATAAATTAATAAAACAGCCAAATCAGTCGAGACGGACTAAAGAAGCCTACACATGAAACATTTCCAGAACTAGTTCAAAAGGAAAGGGCAGGGAAAGCCACACCAAGCAAGCCACACCTTCCACAGCAAGACTGAATACAAAGGAATAAATGTAAAAGGACTGCAGTAAATTGGAAGAAAGAGGGCGGGATATAAATAAGGGACTGAGTTGGAATGATGAGTGTTAAGTAGAAGTACAAAGGGCAAGAAGGAGGAGCTTAAGAGACTAGTTCTTTTTCTGTCAATATCTGTCCCCTAAAGCACCAGGATTGGGGAATTTGGGCAAATAACTTCCTCTGATTATAAACTTGACCTGTTAGTCATAGTGGAGGTCTCTGTCCTCCCTTCTCCCCATTCTGGTGCTTTTTCTACCTTTCATCAACTCACCATGGCATTTTTGTTGTATGTTAACCTTACAGACATTAGTTTTGCACTTCACTGACACTTGTCTGCAGTGTTTTTTCTAGTGTCTGTGGGGCCAAAGTGCTTCAGATTGTTTGACTCTGACTTGGGGCAGTTCATATAGATCCTACTTCACCTCAGGCAAGCCCAGAAACCCTCCTAAGCACCTTGCTTTGGGTGTCTGCCGACACGACTGCATACCCCTAACATCCAGTGCTATGCAGAAGTGACATCTTCAGTGCAAGTTGACAGAAAGTCTTTCACCAGTGTTTTCTGTGTGCTTCAGGTGGGAACGTATGGAATCCCCTCTGAGATATGTCAAAACTCTTTTGGCTTCCTCAGATATTCCTCAGGTGGTCCTAATACAAAGTCTGACGGTACATTGTGCCAAGGCTAAGCCAGCATGGACCAGCTGGCCCAGTGGGTAGAGTAAGACTCTCTCTTCTGGCAGCTGACTTTGAGTGTCAGGAAAGGGCAGCAAATTGTCAGCTATTTAATATTTTATTGTTGCATTTTTATTGCCTACGGGAAGTGGAGAGGTATGTGTGGAATTTGCTGAGCCAGGTGCCAGAATAACTTGGCAAACCTTGGCTGCTATGAAATTTGACTAGGGTAGGGGATGTTGGAGGAACAACAGCAGAAATCATTCAGATAGTAACTTAATTCTGTTATCTGTAAGGCAGCTAACCAACAGGGTGATCATGGTGGAAGCGTTGCTTAGCAACACGTCAGATAGTCACTGAGGTACCATGTGCTCTGATTAGCTACACAGTTCTGAGGAAACTTTCTCCCTCCTGCTATGTACTATGTACCTGAAGTAAGAAAGACAAAACCTCTCTGTTCATTTCTCCTCAAATTATACATGGTTCTTGTTCAGCTTTCCTCAGTAAAGTGTTATCAGGACTTTTCTGTCTGGATTCTGCCTACGTTAAGTGACTTTGCTAACTGGGAAAAGGGGTCTTCTTTGTTGCTTTTCCTCATGAAGCAAATACCTTGGGTTGGCCCTGGAAGACCACTTAGGGATTCCATGAATGACACCTCAGTTATGTGAAGAAAGGCAGAATAAAAATGCAATAAGAGAAATGTTTTAACTGAAATGGAAGAACCTCCACATTCAATTCAAATGTATGTTAGACTCAAAGAAGTCACATAGCGGGGTGGAATTGCTGACAGAAAATACAGAATGGATAAATTTGAGAGGAAATTGTTACCACTTCTTTTATGATATGTGAGGAGAAAGACAGGTGTCAAATTATTCATTCTGACTCATTCTGCTGGAACTAATATTAACCCAACCAGGAAAAAAAAGGAATAATATTAAATATGCACACACACACACACACACACACACACACATTCAACCTATCAGTATTAGATCTGTCTGTGTACACATTAACTTGTTGCAGCAACTTTATCTCCTTCAGGCCATGGAATTTAAGCTTGGGGAAAATAGTGGAAACATGAAGAATAGATTGTTATCCTCCAAATCCACCTTTTCACTTTAATGTTCACTAATGGGGGATCATGGAATCATGAATACTCCATGTTCCATACATGTCTTGGGCTCGGGTGTGTGTGTGTGTGCGCGCGCGCTTGTCAGTTAGCTCTAGAAAAATCTGTTGGGGGTGGGGGAGATGGCTTATTTGTCCTTCAAGCAGGAGAGGTTTGGTTTGGTTGGTTGGTTGGTTGGTTGGTTGGTTGGTTGGTTGGTTGGTTTTGCCTATGCAAATGGAAAATGATTTTTTGAAATTCACACTTTCTCAATTTTTGCTATGTAATTCTCCAGGCACACAATTTGTACCTTAGAGGAAAATGTTCAGGAAAATGCACACATTATAGTGAAAACAACATAAAAAAGCAAATTATATTATTATTGTGGAATAGGACATCCCTATTTTCATCGGAGAAATGTTGGAGGGTATGAGTTTGCTCAGAATGCAAAACAGTCTTAGTATAGGCTTGCTGGCACTGCAGTAATTATAGCAGCTAGGTAAACTTAAAACAAAAAACACCTATGCCCATATCTATGTATCTTCTTCATGCATACATGT
The DNA here is from genome assembly GCF_964252035.2 of Podarcis erhardii. Lineage (NCBI taxonomy): Eukaryota > Metazoa > Chordata > Lepidosauria > Squamata > Lacertidae > Podarcis > Podarcis erhardii. The sequence continues at coordinate 22,875,599 of NC_138503.1, forward strand.
ATAAACTCGGTCTTTACGCCAACCCGAGCAAGGAAGTCAGAGTGCATGTGTGCACGGGAGAGATTTTCTTTTTCCTTTTGCAGAGCTGAGCTCCGGCATATTAAAAACTTGCCAAAGGCACTCTCGGAGATGGGTTTCCTTTCTTCATCAATTATTTAAAACCTACCCAAGTCTCCCCTGGCGAGCTCAGAGTCAAAGCTGAAGGCACAATGATTCCCAATTAGTCAGGGACTTGGCTTCCCTGTTGATTCACTCAAGAGCAAGGTTGATTATGGAAACACAGGCATTCGGTCCTCTCATATCTCTCTCTCTGAAAAAATATATGAAGCGAACTAGAGAGACATAGAGTCACACACACACACACACAACTTCCGTTAGCGCCGGAGAGTGGCAACTCTGGATCAAGCAGGTAAGGGTGAAACGCAGATGTCTTCATCAGTGGCCTGTCACCTTATGTACAGTTTTTAAGATTCTTGGATGTGTATAATGCAGGGCTCTCCTTGCACTTGATCCAGGAGTTGCAGCTGGTGCAGAATTCTGTGGCGTGATTGCTGACAGGAGCAAGACCCTGTCAGGATACAACACCTCTGCTCAGAGACCTGCACTGGTTGCCGATTTGCTACCGGGCTAAGTTCAAGGTGTTACTATTAGTATATGAAGCCCTTAACAGCTTGGGACAAGTTTACTTGAGAGATTGCTTTACCCCATAGATGCCCACTCAACCACTTCGATCTGTGCAACTGCTACTGTCCACATAATACTCATTTTGCATTTGTAAGAAATCAGTCTTACACCCAGACTTTGAAACTCCTTGCCTACTGACTCCAGGCAAGCACCTGTGCTCTTTTCGGCACCTGCTAAAAACATGGTTTTGTTTACACAAGTCTGTCCAGACATGTAGAATGTTGACTTGTGTTGTGACCTGGTTTTTAAGCTTATCACTGATTTTAATTATTTTTTGAATGCTTTAAACTGATAATGTTATTGTTTCATTCTTTTGGAAAACCGCTTTGAGGGTTATTCTTTTATTTGTGCAGTGAAGCAGTGTGTACATTTTATGAAATAAATAAAATTAAAATAACGGCTCAGGTCATCCCAGGTCATAGCTGGGGACACCTCCAGACATTCTACACTTTGTGAGAGGGGTACAAGTGCATACCAGAAATTTAGTTATGCATAATTAAAATTGATTAAAGCACCCTGTTGTTCTAGCACAACAAATCCACTTTTAAGACACCAAAACAGACTTATTACAGTTAGGAAAGTCATGAGGAAATCCACTAACAAGAAGCCTTATAAACACCTTGCAAGCAACTCAGACATGTGACGGGAGGGCATTCCACAGGGTGGGTGCCACAACCGAGAAGGCCCTCTGCCTGGTTTCCTGTAATATCAATTCTCACAGTGAGGGAACTGCCAGAAGGTCCTTGGAGCTGGACCTCAGCATCTGAGCTGAATGATGTGGTTCAATCCCGAGGATCTCCTGTTGAATTTGGTAAACCTTGGAGCGTTGTTGCTAGTCAGTGTAAATAGTTCAGATAGCCCAGTGCCTGAGAGTTTCCTGCATTCCATAAGCAATCTTCTGGCCGACTCCCTGGCTTTTATGTCTCATCCACACACATCTGAAGCTATCACGAGAATATATATATATATATATATATATATATATATATATATATATATATATATATATGGCTGGCAAGCAAGCTGGGATTCACAGGAAGCTGGGTTGTGCCTAATGCCACATCAGAGCCCTTGCTGGATCAAAACTCAGTTCGCAATCTTAGAAATGAACTGCAGTGACAAGCGATGGACGAGAGGAGGGTCTGCTTGGAATATGGGCAAGTCCATCTTCCCAGTCATTAAGGTGGGTTTCTTTTTCTGCTGAGTGGGCTAACAAGAAGAGGGAGAGAGGAAAAAAATCTGGCAGAGAAATCCCATCTTCCTGCAAGAATCATTGGAGGCTGCAGTCCTTTATGAGGATAACAAGGTGGTTGGAGGCATAAAAAGGGAGGGAAACACTGATTAGTTATGGGGAAGGCTCAGGAAACTGCTTAGCCTAGCAGCACGGTCAGAGTGGAATGAAAGCTTGCTAGCATAATCGTTAATTGGGTGCTTACTTACCTACTAATTTGAGCTGGAATGTCAGCAGCTTCAAACTTCATCCCAAACCAGAGGTCAGGCTTCAATGCTACAGTATAAATCGCATTTTTAAAAAAATTAAAAAGGGATGGTGAGGGAAAAATAAAGCACAACACTAACAATTAGGTAATTATGGAACCCTCCCCCCTTCAATGCTGTTGCCATTTAACTGGACAAGTTCAGGTCAGTCATAATAGGAAATTTGTGTCTTAAGTATGGAGACTGCTGTCTTCCCCTCTTCCTAACAGCCAAATCTATAGCTTGGCAATTTATCTGACCTGCAGCTCATGAGTTTTTGTTTTAAACCCAACCTTCTCTCCTTGCAAATGTATATTTATTAGGAATTTGAATATAATGAACTCTTGCTATCCTGTTTACTAGCCAGCATAGTGTGTTTTGTTTTGGAGGAGGGAGGAAGATAGTTTCTGCAGATATTTACAAAAGTTGGTGTAGTGGAACAGTCTCTTTTAACAACAGGCAAGCCATGCCAAGCGAAATAGGATTTCTGTTTGTGTGGTGGGTAAACCTGGTGCAGAAAGTGCTTTTAGGCCCTCTGCCTTACTTACTGGGCTCTGGGAAGGTCTTGCGCAGGCTCTGAAGACCTTCATGAGATCTTGTGAGATCTTGGACGTCCCCATGAGATCTTGTGAAAGCCTCTCGAGCCAATAAGCAAGGGTCTTCTGCGCCTATTCCATTTATTTATTTATTCTTTGGTGATGCATGTAAAACTGTGATCACATTGGTAAAATCAGCATAAGTTGCAATTCAACTGTATGTAATTAGAGGAAATTCCCAAAGATAGGTCCCACCACACTGAAGGCCTGATCAGCGTACCATACTTACTTTTGAGGTAGCTGGTTTTGTGGGTGTGTTTTCATTCATTCTACTAATCATGTCATCAGGGCTTTTCTTATGTTTGTCAAGCAACTGTCAGGTGAGCACATGGGGCAGGAAAGAACTTGTAACACAAGTCTCCACCTCCATCGTTCTGCCCGGACACTGAGGTCTAGCGCCGAGCGCCTTCTGGCAGTTCCCTCACTGCGAGAAGCCAAGTTACAGGGAACCAGGCAGAGGGCCTTCTCGGTAGTGGCACCCGCCCTGTGGAATGCCCTCCTACCAGATGTCAAAGAGAAGAACAACTACCAGACTTTTATAAGACATCTGAAGGCAGCCCTGTTTGGGGAAGCTTTTAATGTTTAACAGACTACTGTATTTTAATACTTTGTTGGAAGCCACCCAGAGTGGCTGGGGAAACCCAGCCAGATGGGCAGGGTATAAATAATAAATCATTATAAATTATTATAATAAATGCAATTAGCTTTTATTCACAGAAAGTAAGAACACAGCAGAGTTCTTCTAGCTTGTCTTATCTAACAGGAGATGTTGCTGAAACTGACCGTGGGTCCTGCCATTCCCCTCTAGCCTCTCACTCTGGAGCCCTCCCAGGCAAACAGAGACTGTGTTGAGGAAGTGAGCTTCTCCTCTGGGCCTGTCTGGTCTGTTGCTCAGCAACATACACGAGACTCCTTTAGCGGGGCGTGGGGCGTGGGGAGAAGAGCCAGCAGGACTAGGATTGTCCTGCTGGTGTGTGGCAGGGGCAACTTCTGACTCCTCTCTGTCTGGGTCTGTGCTCACACTGAGACTCTCAGCTTCTAGCCCTGTCCTGGAAGAGCCTCCTTATTCTGATCTGCCTTGATCTCTCAAACCTCCTGCTTCAAGCACCTCCCAGCTCATCCTTTCTCCAGACTGCTCTCTAGTGTCACACCACCACAACCCAGGGTCTAAGATGTCTTCTTCTATGTCCTCCCTAGCGGGGCTTTCGGGCACTTGGCATGTACCACTCTTCCTCATGCAGCCAGTCCTGGACAGTTGTTATGGGCTATAACAACTCCCATAGGGAAGGCTGAATTAAGACATAGGTAAAGGGACCCCTGACCATTAGGTCCAGTCGTGACCGACTCTGGGGTTGCAGCGCTCATCTCGCTTTATTGGCCGAGGGAGCTGGCGTATAGCTTCTGGGTCATGTGGCCAGCATGACTAAGCCACTTCTGGCGAACCAGAGCAGTGCACGGAAACACCGTTTACCTTCCCGCCAGAGCAGTACCTATTTATCTACTTGCACTTTGATGTGCTTTCGAACTGCTAGGTTGGCAGGAGCAGGGACCGAACAACGGGAGCTCACCCCGTCGTGGGGATTTGAACCGCCAACCTTCTGATCGGCAACTCCTAGGCTCTGTGGTTTAACCCACAGCGCCACCTGCGTCCCGAATTAAGACATAGGAAACTGCTATATGCTGAGTCAAGCCATCAGAATTGGGTCCAAATATCAATGGCTGGGAATCATGAGTGTTGAGAGAGCTGTTGTGCTTGTATCCTCCCTGTGGGTTTTCCAGCGGCATTTGCTCAGTTACTCTGCAGGATGCTAGACTAGATAGACCTTTGGCCTGATCCAGCAGGGCTCTTTTTATGTTCTTATGTAGAGTGTTGAATAGAAAGTTGCTGTGCTGTTATTTTTATAATGCCATCGAATAAAAATCCCACTTCCAGTACTCTTAAGGTCATTGCTGCCTTTTACTCTGTTCTGTTGGCCTGAAGGAAAGAAATACAATTATTTTCTATCAGCTGGGTGACCTGGAAGGCTCTTGATGCCTCTATGAATGGAGACAGTCACATTGACCTGAACCATTGGGAAGACAAGGGTGCTTAAAGCTGTAAAATTTCGAACCTCTCATTGATTTGAGATATTGCTCATGGTGCCAGCCTACTTCAAAATAGCTCCTATTGATTTCAGTGGGACTTACTCCCAGGAAAGTGTATGTAGGATTATAGCCTGAGATAGGAATCTTCAGAGAAGTAGCCTTGTTTTATCAGTAGATGGTGGTAGAGCAACATGAAAAGGCTGCAGCTGTGTTCTTAAAGGTTGTTCTGAAATGTTAAGTTTTGATCCTTCTTGGAATGAGAATGGAAAAGATAAATCAGAAGGCGGTGTATACGCAAAGGTTCTTCCATCACGTTCTTCCATCAACTGATAGAGGACAAACTTGGTATCTGCTTACAGAATAACGCTTTCTTGTTGAAATGGACTGGCTCTTTAAATCGGCTGCATAGCTCCATACTGATAACCCCCCATGCAGAGGACCATCTATATAAGTTGATGTACAATGAGTCAGACTGTTGTCTATTTAGCTCAGTATTGTCTATGCTGACTGACAGTAGCTGTCCAAGGTTTCAGGCAGGAAAGTTTCCCAGCCCTACCCGAAAATGCTATAAATTGAATCTGGGACCTTCCGCATGCAGAGCTATGGCACACCTGTACTATATGAGGCTATTAAAATATTCCCAAGCCCTGAGATCTGCAAGGTAAGCCCTGTTGTGGATTCCTGCACCTAATGAAATTTGTGGTGTGTGGTTACATGCAAAGGCTTTCTTGCCTTTATTCCTGCATTGCAGGGGGTGGACTAGATGACCCTTGGTACCCCTTCCAACTGTACAATTCTATGAATGACCTTGTCTCAAAGATCTAAAGTGCTATCACACTGCTTTTGTTCTGGCGGCAGGTGAAGTTGCACCTCCTTCCATGGGTTATCAGGAGGAGTCAGGATGTTTCTCTGTCACTGCAGCTTTGATTTTTCACATGTCCTTTGTATTTATATAGTTTTATGGTTAAATTTGATCTTGAGGCCTAGGTGTCTCTGCCCTGGGACCTTTGGGTGAAGGGTGGATTATGAATATTTAGAAATAAATAAATATTGATCAGTACGATTATGACAAATATTTATATCCTGTTTTTTCGGACAAAGTCCTCCCAAGGATGGGTTACAAAATAATCATTAAACAATATAACAAATTATTATTATTATTATTATTATTATTATTATTATTATTATTATTAACATCATCAGCATCTACAATTTTTATGCTGCCTTTCCTCCCAAAGGAGCCCAGGTTGGAAAATACATTATTAAAGCAATTCCAAAAACAATAATCTAAAAGCAGTTTAAAACAATCAGTAGAAGGACCCGAATAGTCTGCTTGCACTGAAGTTAACAGACTCTTTTAGGCTCATTAATTTCAGTGGGTCAACCCCGACCCACTAGCATTGGATACAACCCTATGCACTTTAGACAGATATTTTTGTGAGGATTTAATCAATCAATCAATCAATCACAGTTTAAAATGTGTGGATTAAACACTAGGAATAGAGTGATCATGGAATCATATAACTGTAAAGTTGGAAGGCTCCAAAGGGCCATCTAGTCCAACTACAGTTGCTATATCTCAAAAAGTAAAAACCAGGAGCTTTTTTTCAGACAAAGGGGAAAGGAACTTTCTCCGCCATTGGGGGGGTTGGCCATTGGGGGGTTTCTCACAGCTTTGGCCCTGGCTTGTTTTAGTTTCTTGGACCTGCTGTGATTCGTGGTGTGGGGAAATCAGGACATATGGTAGCCCTAAGTCCAACACCCTGCAGTGCAGGAACCACGGTAGAAGACTCCATGGCTGTCCACCATCTGTTTAAAAATGTCCAGTGAAGGATAGTCCACCACCTTCTAAGGCAGTCTGTTTCGCTCTCAAACCACTCTGACTGTCAGAAAGTTTTTCCTAACATTTAGTCGGAATCTCCTTTCTTTTAACTTGAATCAATTTACATTGAATCAATTTCTGCTAGATCAGCAGAAAACAAGCTTGCTCCATCTTCCATGTGAGAGTCCTTGAAATATTTAAAGATGCTTGTCATAGCACCTCTCAGTCTTCTCTTCTTCATGCTAAATATACCCAACTCCCTCAACCGTTTCTTATATGGCTTGGTTTCCAAACCCTTGATCATATCTGCATAAGTTCCAGCTTGTTAATATCCTTCTTAAACTGTTGCGCCCAGAACGGGACACAGTATTCTAGGTACAGTCTAACCAAGGTGAAATAGAGTGGAACTGTTATTTCCCTTTATCTGGACACTATACTTCTCTTGATGCAGCCTAGAATTGCATTAGCATTTTGTGGTGCTGCCTCACATTGTTGACTCATTTTAAGCTTATGGTTTGCTAAGACCCCCCTCGAACCTTTTCACATGGATTGCTGTCAATCCAGGTGTCCCCCTTCCTATATTTGTGCATCTGATTATTCCTGTCTAAGTGTAGAACCTGGCATTTGTCCCTAGTGAAATTCATTTTGTTTGCTTGGTCCAGTTTTCCAATCTGTTACGGTCATCTTGAATCCTGAAGCTATCTTCTAAGGTATTAGCTACCCCTCCTAGTTTGGTCTGCAAACTTGATAAGCATCCCCTCAATTCCTTCATCCACGTCATTTGTAAAGATGTTGAACAACACCAGGGCCAGGACAGAACCCTGCAGTGCCCCCTTGTCACTTTTCTCTAGGATGATGAGGAACCATTCGTGACTCTCTTTGGGTTCAGCCAGACAACCAGATAGAAATCTGTAACAGTAACATCATCTCACCCACATTTTACCAGCTTGTCCCCAAGAATGTAATGGGGGACATTGTCAAAAGTCTTACTGAAATCAAGATATGTTACATTCACAGCATTCCCCTGATCCACCAAGCTTGTAACTCTATCAAAAAAATCTGTCCATTGTTTTAATACTGTAACCAGCCCTGGGACCTTAGGGTGAAAAGTGGTTAATAAATACATTCATCATCATCATCATCATCATCATCATCATCATCATCATCATCCATAAGGGGGGTATCCAAAAAGCAGCAGATTTGGATCTTGTTGTTAGTTGCTAAAAAGACAAGTTTGAGAGGGAAAAGTTCTGCTTTTCTGTGTTCAGAATATGTTACATTCAGGGAGCCTGGGAAGCTCCTTCTTTGGCATTTGTAACATCACTACTTTTAATAACCAGGCGACTATCATTCCTGTTAACATCCTGCCTTGCTAGATCAGGCTAGAAACCCATCCAACCTGGTTTGTTTCCCCCCCCAACAGTGGCTACAAAGATGCTTTTTGGAAATCAAGCAGAGAGCATTTCTGAGTTCATGCAAAGTACATGAGTGTCATAAACAACTAAATTCATTGCTCCCCCACATCTTTGGTACTAGGACTAGAGGAGCCGATGCTTAAGAACATAAGAGTCCTGCTGGATCAGATGAAAGGGCAACATCCCATTTCACCAACCAGATGCCCAGGGGAAGCTTACCAACAAGACCTGAGTGTAGCAGCCCATTCTCCACTTGTGATGCTTATATAGGGCATCTTAAGGATTTATTGTCGCATAAGCCCACTTCATCAGATGCAGGAAATGGTGGTTAGCAGGTATATTTGCACACAGATACTATATGCACAAAGCATTTTAATGCAAATTTCTCCTAACACACACATTTTTGATGCAGTTTTGCCTAGTACAGTTTTTTGAAGAAATTTCCCTGAAGCAATGCGTTTGTGTATGTGGTATCCTCAGGGTGACCCCAAAGGAACGACCCAAAGGAATGTTTAGTAATAATAATAATAATAATAATAATAATAATAATAATTTATTTATACCCTGCCCATTTGGCTGCGTTTCCCCAGCCACTGTGGGCGGCTTCCAACAAAATATTAAAATACAGTGGTCTGTTAAACATTAAAAGCTTCCCTAAACAGGGCTGCCTTCAGATGTCTTCTAAAAGTCTGGTACCGTGGTACCTCGGGTTAAGTACTTAATTTGTTCCGGAGGTTCGTTCTTAACCTGAAACTGTTCTTAACCTGAAGCACCACTTCAGCTGATGGGGCCTCCTGCTGCCGTCGCGCCGCCGGAGCACAATTTCTGTTCTTATCCTGAAGCAAAGTTCTTAACCTGAAGCATTATTTCGGGGTTAGCGGAGTCTATAACCTGAAGTATGTAACCTGAGGTACCACTGTAGTTGTTTTTCTCTTTGACATCTGGTGGGAGGGTGTTCCACAGGGCAGGTGCCACTACCGAGAAGGCCCTCTGCCTGGTTCCCTGTAACTTGGCTTCTCACAGCAAGGGAACTGCCAGAAGGCCTTCGGCACTGGTGTTGGTTTTTCAGTGTCAAATCCCCCCATTGCTGTGCTGGCAGTGGCCTGTTGCACTACATGCAACAGCATTCTTATTGAGCCTGCAGAATGGGGTGCAAATCTACCCCAGTTCAGCCACGACACCCTGGCTAGCAGAGCAACTGGGAACAGTGTGGGCTGATAGATGGGACTTGATAAAAGTTCACCTCTATATCATCATATCTTAAAATGTGTCAGGTTCACATTAAAAATCCCTACCACGTGGCACGGCCTGCACTGCCTAGGTGCAGTGAAGGACATTCTTCCATTGTCAGTGCTGCAAATTCAGCTGCCAGTTGGGTTGGCTTCTGTTGTTGGAATGGAGGGAGGGCGCCATTTTGTCCGTCACTTCAGACAGCAAAATGCCTTGGGGATGGTCCTAGCTGAACTCACAATGCACTCGTACCTTAGAAGTCAAACGGAATCCATTCCGGAAGTCTGTTCGAATTCTGAAACATTCAGAAACCAAAGCACAGCTCCTGCAGCCAATCAGAAGCTGTGGAAGCACCGTTGGATCTTCAGCTTCTAAAATAACATTCAAAAACCGGAACACTCACTTCCACTTTTCGATCGTTTGGGAGCCAGAACGTTTGACTCCCAAGGCGTTCAGGAGCCGAGGTATGACTGTTGTAGGGCAGAGCAGGTAACCTGGACTAATTCAAATTTGGCAGTGGCCCCAGGTATTGCATTGAAAAGCCAGGAAAGCCATTTAAAAGCAGGACAAAACTGGCTAGTTGGCACCCTATGTGAGAGTAGAAATGTGCCCAGTTACAGTGTGTACAACCCCCAAAGGGTCTTGTGCTGATCTGAACTGATAGGGGATTTATATGTGAAGCCATCCACCCATTCCATTAAAAAAAAAAAAAAGTAGTATACTACAGGAATTCAGGTCCCTGTAAAATAATGATGGGCAGAATAAACTGTCTGTGAGAGCCTCGCTGACTCCCTACCGTTTAATCAAAGAGCAGCGAGAGGAACTGGTCTAACATTTACAAAGGCAGAACTGACACAATGCATATTTGAACACCATGAGAAATAGCATCATTGGGGATGGAGAGTGAGTTTGGTTAATAATGAATGGCACATCCTATAAAATACCATTACGCAGCGTTCAAGGCCCAAGAATGATGACATAATTATTAGGAGGCTGGGAGATTAAGATATAATTTAAAAAAACATGACAGGGGAGGGTGTAATTGGGGAGACAAAATACACAGGAAGTTTGTAATTTACATGTCAAAATACCTTTTTCATGTTTTGATTGGATCGGACGCTGCCTTTCCACTTCATTTATCTTGGCTTCAATTAGAGGCTGTAGAAATGACACTGTGCATTCATAGTCTTGACACCCGTGGCTCACCGACACTTCCTAATTCTAACAGACAGTGAGGGGGAAAGGGAAGCCAGCTTCCGCCTCCGCGGTGGACTTCTTCGTTAACCCCTAATTTGTTTCTAAATGAGGCTGTCACTGCGGTTCAAATGAATATGAGCTTAGGAATAAGGGTTGCCTGGTTTGGTGGTGCCGCGCTTGGCGAGGGCTGAAGGCGTTTGAGGGGCTCTTCTTCCCTCCACTCCAACTTTATCCCCAGCACAAGCAAGATCTTGAATGCGTCTGTACAGATGGGGGGGAGACCTACTACAACAGGAGGAAACCTTTTCGCCACGGGCCATTTCTTCAAACTGCTGCTGGGCTTCATTTATATGGTGATACCTTAGTGGTGGTAACAACAACAACAACAACAACAACAACAACAACAACAACAACAATATTTATATGCCTCCTATCTGGCTGGTTTTCCCCAGCCACTCTGGGCGGCTTGCAGCAGAATATTAAAATACAGTGGTACCTCGGGTTAAGTACTTAATTCGTTCCGGAGGTCCGTACTTAACCTGAAACTGTTCTTAACCTGAAGACCACTTTAGCTAATGGGGCCTCCTGCTGCTGCCGCGCCACCAGAGCATGATTTCTGTTCTCATCCTGAAGCAAAGTTCTTAACCTGAAGCATTATTTCTGGGTTAGCAGAGTCTATAACCTGAAGCGTATGTAACCTGAAGCGTATGTAACCCAAGGTACCACTGTATAATGATTCATCCAGTATTAAAAGTTTCCCTAAACAGGACTGCCTTCCCAAACGGCTTAGTTGACAAACAAATCAGCTTGTGAACGCCGCAAACCCATAGGTAAGTGTTTGCGAACATTTTTTGGAAGCCGAATGTCTGTTTCGGCTGTCAGCATTGTTTCCAGGGCCAATCAGCCAATCAGAAGCCACACCTTGGTTTTTGAACGTTTTGGAAGTCCAACTGACTTCCAGAATGGATTGAGTTCGAGATACTGTTAGGCCCAAAATGGCATTCTCAGCAGCCTGAGAAAAGGCATCCAAGCACTGATACGATGAAGTGGCATTCCCTTCACTATGGAGAATATTGCAAAGAGTGAAAGGAAAGGGAAGCGAATGAGATCTATCTATCTATCTATCTATCTATCTATCTATCTATCTATCTATCTATCATCATCATCCCCATGGCTTTTTTTCAATTGGAACTTATCACAACTCAGTTCCGGCATCTCTCAGGTGGGTGCAATTGCCATTATAATGTTAGAGGGGTTTTTTCCTCTGGTGGCAGATGACAGAAACTACAACACCACAAGACTGGTGTAAAAACAAATCAAATAAAGGTTTTATTACAAAAACAACAAACAACAAAGCTTGTGGGTGTTTTCTCCCTGCAGGCAAAGTTCAAACTGCAACTTTTCCTCCTTTTGTAGTCATGACCAGCTGTACCCAATCTGCCCAGAGCTCACAGAAACAGTTCTTAAAGGTACAAACATATTTACTGTTTCTTTGCAGAATGAGTCCCAACATGTAAGAGAACAAGGGAGGTGTTCACGGAGAGTTCCAGCATCTCTTTTTTCTAGAAAAATAGCACTGCATATAACAAATAAGTAACCCTATGAAAAAAGCACTGCAACCATCTTTTGAGCCACTCTGTTGAACAGCTCTGACCACCAGAAAGTTCTTCTAATGTTTGGTTGGAATCTCCTTTCTTGTAATTTGAATCCATTGGTTTGTGTCCTACCCTCCAGAGCAGGAGAAAGCAAGATTGCTCCATCTTTCATGTGAGAGTCCTTTGGATATTTGAAGATATTTGAAGATTGCCTGTGCCCTGTGAACATGTGGGGCTCTCTTGCATTGCTCAGATAAAGTCAGGAGCACGTTTACCTGGGAATTAAGTTCCATTGTTCACTTCCCTCAAATCAAACCTGCTCCCAAGTTAAGATCATTTAATCTCAGAGCCTTAGGAGAGGTGGAAGGAAAAATGGGAAAGCGTTTCCTGAAATATGCATTAGGAGCAATAACAACAGAAAGCCAAAAGAAATTCCAGGCCAGAGCTGTTATGCAGAGTTCACGATACCCTGAAGACTTGTCCGGCTCATGGAGAAGCGCATGGAGCATGAATGCCCTGGCACAAGATCGGCAGAGACCCTGCCCAGATTCCGATTCTTACACTTCAAATAGTCTCAGCTTTCACCATTAATATTTGATGCGCAAGAGCGCACGGTAATATTCCCAGCTGTGCCATCTAATATTAACAGCTATTTCATAAACCAACAAGATCTATTCAATTGGTGACCATTTAAACTATAACACCCCATTAAACCAGGAAGGAGGCAGCCATGGAGTCCTGATTAAGATAATACACCCATCCGGTCAGGATTAGAGCAAGGAACTCGGCGAGGTCAGTGCATGAGTGAACCCGGGAAGCTGCTTAATACTGAGGAAGCCCATTGGTCTGTCGAGCTTAGTATTCTCCGCACAGAGTGGCAGCAGCATGGCAGGATTTCAGACAGGAGTCATTAGACCTGGAACTGTCTGCATGCAAGGCATGTCTTCCGCTACTGCTGAATGAAATATTTAAATGCTCGGTGAAATGCAGATATGAAATTCCTTTTGTGAAATCATTTTTATTGGTTTTACAAATACACACAAACTAGTAAAAATGTATCTGTATAAAGAGATTCTCCAAATCGCAAGACTTCCCCCCACCCCCTCCATGGGGTCCCATTTTAAACATCTACAACTGCATATTCATCCATACTCTAATTTTTATATCAAACCATATAGTCCATAGTGATTTTTACACTACAGTCATACCTCATGTTGCGTCTGCTTCAGGTTACGTGTTTTTGTGTTGCGTTCCGTGGCAACCCAGAAGTACCGGAATGGGTTACTTCTGGGTTTTGCCACTCGCGCATGCGCAGAAGAACTAAATTGCCACCGTGCGCGTGCACAGACGCGGTGCTTTGGCTTCGGTGTTACGGACGGGCCTCCGGAACAGATCCCATCCGTAACACGAGGTTCCACTGTACAAGTGAATCAAAATCCTGCTCTTGTTTCCATCTGCTTACAGTGGTCTCCTTATAAATTTTTTTCATTCTTTTATGAAGTTTTTATCCTCTTGGTTTCTGAGTTTTCCAGTCAGCGTTGCCATCTCGGCATAGTCCATCAGCTTGGTTTGCCATTCTTCTCTGGTAGGGACTTTGTCTTCTTTCCATCTCTGCGCTAACAACATCCGGGCGGTTGTTGCTCCATAGATGAAAACTCTTTCCGGCTCCTTTGGTACCTGTAATTCCTAATAAAAACGCTTCTGGTTTCTTAACTAAAGTTATTTTAAGCATTCTTTTCATTTCATTATATATCATCTCCCAGAAAGCTTTTATTACCTTACAAGTCCACCACATATGATAAAAGGTACCTTCTTTTTCTTTACATTTTTCAGCAGATATATTTAAATTTGTCCTATACATTTTTGCTAACTTAGTAGGAGTCAAATACCACCGGTACGTCATTTTCATATAATTTTCTTTCAAAGTACAAGATGCCCTAAATTTCAGGTGTGATTTCCATAACCTTTCCCAATCTGCCATCTGAATATGATGTCCCAAATCCTTTGCCCAGTGTATCATTACCAACTTGACCTGTTCAATGAAATTGGTTTTGCTCACTTTGAGGACAGGGACATGGAACCTGGAATGGGGTGATGGAGCCATCATTGCATGGAAAGGTCTGGAGGCCTGATTTTCTGAGGCAGGGCTGGGGAACCTCCCCCACACACTTTGAAGGACTGTCAATGTATCATAAAAGCCAATTGGGGGCCATAACCAACACTTGATGCGGCAAAAGAAAAGGGGCTGTTTTTGTTGTTTGCAGCACTGCAGAAGTGTCCCTATTTTCCAGGGACAGTCCTGGAATTATGAAACCCATCCTGGCTTCTGATTCGATCCCAGAATGTCACCATTTCCCTTGCCAGGCAAATGAGCCGGCACTTGTCCTGAGTGGCAGTGGCTGCAGCAGTGGCAGCTGTGAGGGAGTATTCTGTTACCTCTCCATGGCCTCTGCTTGGACACTGCTGCTGGTCTCCTCCCTTAGGAAGCTCGTAGTGGCTGCTGGAAAGGAGGAGGAGGGGATGCTGTTGCTGAGGCCTAGCTCTGCGTGACACGCCAGCTCTGAGGGGCAGGCAGAGGGCAGGGTCAGGAGGGAAGAAAGGGGGAACAGAGTGACAGAGTGAAGCTCAAGGAGACTTGATTTTTTAAAAAATACTTTCTGTGTCTGAGTCCAATCTGGTCCCTTCCTAAAAAATTATGTTATTGGTGTGTGTTGTTGTTGTTGTTGAATTAAAAAAAAGTAAAGGACCCCTGACAGTTAAGTCAGTACCTTCCAAACCTGCGATCCTGCGTATGTGGCATTAGAAGTTTGTGAGGAAACTTGCTCAACCAGTCAAGCTACTTGCTTTGTTAAGGTAATAGCATTGGCTGGCCAGTTAAGTACCACCATTTACGTTCCCTAAGAGGTTGCCACAGAGACAAATTGGTGGACCTTTTCTCATAACACCTGGCTGGATGCCACATCATCCTAGGATGGAGAACAATGGGTGGGGCTGTGTGTGTGTGTGTGTGTGAGAGAGAGAGAGAGAGAGAGAGAGAGAGAGAGAACTTTGGCTGATGCTGGAAGCTGGAGACACAGAGGCATGTCTTGCTCTGTGTTGGACCCCAAGTTATGGCTTGTGGGTCTCCCTGGGAACCTAAAAAAAAAAAGTCAAGGACCCCTGACAGTTAAGTCCAGTCACAGACGACTCTGGGGTTGCAGTGCTCATCTTGCTTTACAGGCTGAGGGAGCCGGCGTTTGTCCTCAGACAGTTTTTCCAGGTCATGTGGCCTGCATGACTAAGCTGCTTATGGAGCAACGGAACACCGAACCCAGAGCAGCGCACGGAAACACTGTTTACCTTCCCACTGGAGCGGTACCTGTTTATCTACTTGCACTTTTTGGCGTGCTTTCGAGCTACTAGGTTGGCAGGAGCTGGGACTGAGCAACGGGAGCTCACCCCGTTGCGGGGATTTGAACCGCCAACCTTCTGATCGACAAGCCCGAGTCTCAGTGGTTTAGACCACAGTGCCACCCGCTTCCCTTGATGATGATGAAAAGGATGTCCCTATTTTCATTGGAGAAATGTTGGAGGGTATGAGAAACTAGTACACCATAGAAAGGCAAAATTTGCATTCATTGCCCAGACAGTAATGAGATGCTTGGCCTGAAAAATATTCCCCACCCTGAATTAAAGCTTGCAATCAATATGGAGTAAGGCCATATAAAAACTACCAAAAAGGTCACATTTCAGCATGGAACTGATGCTGGCCCTGATCTGAGAAGTACTATTGAAGAAATGGGAGAGGGAACTAGAATGGAACCTGGAAACCAGGAAGCTTCAGAGGTCAACATTGATCCCACTTCTGGGAAAGGATCTCACAACAGGTGTCTCACAGTGCTAAGCCCTAATGTCAACCTTGCTCTGAAAAGCACTATCAAATGGTGGCATGGAAGAAATTGGCAGGGCGGGGGAGACTACAATGGAACTTGGAAACCAGGAATGTAATTGCTTGGGGGGCATACACCCACACCCACCCACCCACACCCACACACCCCTGATGTTGATGAAACCAAATGACAAGATGCTAATAATGGTCAAGTATTACTGAGATGGGTGAACCTTGAGAGAATTTGCTGCTTATGCAACCTTTTTTCACAAAGCCAATTAGAAGCCCCATTATCAACCATTAGCCAAGGTATCATCATGATGCACAACAGAAATGCTTGACTAATTATCTCAATAAACTCTTCTTCTTCTTCTTCTTCTTCTTCTTCTTCTTCTTCTTCTTCTTCTTCTTCTTCTTTTTCTTCTCCTCTTCCCCCTCTTCTGTTTTTTCCCTTGCTGCTGGTGGCATCAAGACATTCCCAATTGTTAGATTTCACAGGAATTTCCAGTGGCTGAGCATCCAAAATAATATCATCTGCTGGAGTCTCATGCTTTCAAGGCGCAGATTAGAAACCTGAATATTTGATTCCCCCTTCCCCTCCCCCCCTTTGCAGATAATAAGTGTCTGATGGATTTTGTTCGCAGACACTCTGCATTGTGGGATAAGTGAATCTGAAAGAGCCTTGAGTGTATAATGGACCACACACTGGGATCTGTAGTTCAGTGCAGTGATGCAATCCAAGAATATAGAAAAGGCTTAAAACACCCAGCAAAAAGGAAAGCATCACCCCCCCCCCACCGCCCCCGGTCCCTGCTTTGTCCTTTTACAACTATGTAAAACTCACAAGGGCTGGAAATGAGGAAATCGAAGGCCTTCAATGCGAGAATTTCTTATGCAAAGCAGACTTCCCCCACAAAATAGCTCTTAAACACAGCTTCTCTGCTGTCATTATGACATGCCAATCACTCCTGGATTTGCGGGCTCTGCAACGCCAGCACCTTCCATCTCATGCTAATCTTTTTGTTGTTGTTGTTATGGGCACTGCTTTACAATTTGATTGCAGGGGAAGCGTGGGGGGGGGGGGAGCTGCCCGTGTGGTCCATTTTGGATCTTATTTATGGGGCCGCTGATTCCCATCAGCGAGCACCATTAAAGGCTGGCACACCACTTTTGTGTAATGCAGCAGAAGAGAATAACTAGAATTCCTGCTCGGAAAATGCAACAAACTCATCTTTTTTTATCTCCCCCTTTCCCCCCAGCCTCCATGGAGGTTGCTCTGAAGCTAATAGCATCACAGCAGAGACGTGTCATTGCTTCAATGAGGGTGCTTGCGAGAGTCGCGGAAGGTCTGCCGCTGGGTGGAAAAGCTGCTGGCGCCGAGTTAATGCAGACGAGGCCAGTCACACAGGCGAGGGAACTAATAGGGTGTCATCGGGTTGCCGGGTCGCAGGCAACATGAGAGAAGGAGGTGAAGTGGGTCGCTGGAGGCAATGGGGCCAAGGTGGTAGGGCGTTGGGGGTGTGCAGGCTCAGTCATTAAGCCTCTGGATGCCAGTGGCTGGGAACTGCAGGTGGGCAGCGTGCTGCTCTGCTTGTGTCCAGCTCACGGGCTTCCCATAGGCATCTGCGTGGCCACTGTGAAGACAGGAAACCGGACTGGATGGGACATTGGTGTGATCCAGCAGGGTCCTCTTACGTTCTCAAGAGTGCCTGTTGGTTGGGCCCAATTACCAGCTTGATCTAGGACATTTTGGGGCATGTTTTGTCTGTTTCATTTCCATTGTTTTGTTTATCCACGCATTTGTGCATTTATGGAGTTTAAATGCTGCCTTGCCTCTCAAAAGAGCCCAAACATGCAAAAGATAAAACCATCTAAGAACAATCCCAAGATGCAGATGGGGAGAACGAGCTCCACTTTAATATTATTATTATTATTATTATTATTATTATTATTATTAATACCCTAGCCACTCTGGGCAGCTTTGAATATAATATTAAAAACATGATAAAACATCAAACAAAAACTTCCCTAAACAGGGCTGCCTTCAGATGTTTTCTAAAAGTCAGGTAGTTGTTTATTTCCTTGACATCTAATGGGAGGGCGCCACTACCAAGAAGGCCCTCTGCCTGATTCCCTGTAACCTCACTTCTTGCAGTGATGGAACCACCAGAAGGCCCTCGGCGCTGGACCTCAGTGTCCGGGCAGAATGACGGGGGTGGAGACGCTCCTTCAGGTATACTGAGCCAAGGCCATTTAGGGCCTTAAAGGTCAGCACCAACACTTTGAATTGTGCTCGGAAACGTACTGGGAGCTAATGTAGGTCTTTCAGGACTGCTGTTATATGGTCTCGGTGGCCACTCCCAGTCACCAGTCTAGCTGCTGCATTAAAAGGCTGGTTGGAAGAGAAAGGTCTTCAACAGGCACAGAAAAGCCAACAGAGGCAGTGCCTGCCTAATATTATTTAATGGCAGGATAGGTGCCGTGACACTAAAGGTCCAATGACTATATTGTGTGGAATCCACCTCCTGTTAAGAAGATATCTGCTACTGGACAGTGGCACACAGTCAGTGGACTAGAGGGACTAGGCTAGTTCCCTAAATATTTCCCTAGTGTCTCCTTCCCAAAGCTTGGGAAGCTTCTGCCCATCTTAGGGAGGGAGGCGCAATGCTCACATGTGCAACATTGTCCCTCCATTGCTCTTGTAAGCTGGTGCCTCTGTCCCTAACTGTTCCCCTATGGAAAAAAAATAACCGTGTGTTGCTTCTTGCTGAAGGCCCTCACCAGAAGTGCACAGTGATAGATTGGGTATTGAGAAGGTGAGTCCATTATTATTTTTTTGCCATAGATGATCAGAAAGTTCAGTGGTTGAACAACTGGTTTGGATACAGAAGGTCCAATCTCTGGTATCCTTAGGTATGGCTGGGATGGACCTCTGTAGTTAGTGTAGACCAAGAATGGAAAACCGTTTTTATTCTCAGGGCCACGATCCCTTTTGACAGTGCTATTTTTCTAGAAAAAGAGGTGTTGGAGCTCACCATGATCTTCTCCCTTGTTCTCTTAGCATGGCAATGGCGCCCACCTGAGAGGTGCCAATAGGCTCTGGCTGGGAAAAAAGCCCTGACTTTTGAACAACATTCTTTTAAAAGTAACTATGATATTATTAGGGACGCGGGTGGCGCTGTGGGTTAAACCACAGAGTCTAGGACTTGCCGATCAGAAGGTTGGCGGTTCGAATCTCCGCGATGGGGTGAGCTCCCGTTGCTTGGTCCCTGCTCCTGCCAACCTAGCAGTTCAAAAGCACGTCAAAGTGCAAGTAGATAAATAGGTACCGCTCCAGCGGGAAGGTAAACGGCGTTTCCATGCGCTGCTCTGGTTTGCCAGAAGTGGCTTAGTCATGCTGGCCACATGACCTGGAAGCTGTACGCCGGCTCCCTCGGCCTGTAAAGCGAGATGAGCACCGCAATCCCAGAGTTGGCCACGACTGGACCTAATGGTCAGGGGTCCTTTTACTTTTACCTTATGATATTATTATTATTATTATTATTATTATTATTATTATTATTATTACCTCCCTTAACAAAAAATATCAGGGTATACGGGGAAAATACAGCATGAGAATACACAGTCAGCTGGAATGTGTCCTGGAACTGTGATCTTGCCTCTTCCTTACCTAGATGGAGGTGTGTGCAAACAGGAGGCTGTGCAAAAGGGAAGAGTCACATCCGTTGTTCCTAGGGATAGATGAATCTGTTAATTTCAGTTTCTCTCAATTTCTAATGTACTACTCTTTATTTATTTATTTAATGCTCTGCCTTTCTCCCTGTGCAGGACCCAAGGTGGCCCACAGCATAAATTAAAGCAGATACAACTAAGAACACACAACAAATATAAATATATATTTTTAATTAAATAAGCAACAATATTAAAAACAGCGTTGAACACATTTAAAAACATTTCAAAGCAAAAGCAAAAAACAAAACACTCAATAATTAAAACAAAAAAGCATGCTTAGAAGGCCCTGCTGGAACATTCAGCTAGTAGCCAAAGCCCTGTCAAAACAAAAAAGCATTTGCCTGCCCTGCCAACAAAAGGAAAGTAAAGAAGGGGCCAGCTTAGCCTTCTATGTAAGGGTGTTCCACAGCATGGGAGCAGTCACCAAGAAGGCCCTTTTCCAATCTTAAATTCAGTTTTCCACATTCGCACCGACAGGAGGCAGTGACAGCTATGCAACTTGGATGGCTTTAAAAAAGGACTGGACAAATTCATGGAGGGTAAGGCTATCACTGGCTACTAGCCATTATGACTATGTTCTACCTTCACTGTCAGAGAAATCATGCCTCTGAATATCAGTTGCTGGAAATCACAGGTGGGCAGAGTGCTGCTGTGCTCAAGTCCAGCTTGAAAGCTTCCCATGGACATCTGGTCAGTCACTTTGAGAACAGGATGTTAGACTACATGGGCAAGTGGTTTGATACAACAGGCTTATCTTATGTTCTTAATTCCAGGTTGTCTGTGCTACTAACACATCTGTTATTTTTTGGGGAGGGGGTGGTCCCTGCTAGTTCTCACTACATTCTGTATCTTCATTTTCTTTCCTTCTGACCTCTGTGATTACACTTCGTTTCTTCTCATACTTCCTCCCTTCCTCCCTTATTGCTCCCTTTTTCATTCTCCCCCATCGTACATTTAAAGCACTCTTATACAGCTTTAAGCCGTGATACAGCTTAAGTGTGGTTTCCTTGTTATGTGCAGAGATTGATTTTATTGGCTGACCAGACCGCACGACATTCCCAACACCATCACCTATATTTCCCCCTATATCTCCCTCCCAAATAAGTTTTAAGCCGAACACAGAGCCTGTGGTGTAGGTTAATACAGGCATCCCCAAACTCAGCCCTCCAGCTGTTTTGGGACTACAACTCCCATCATCCCTAGCTAACAGGACCAGTGGTCAGGGATGAGGGGAATTGTAGTCCCAAAACATCTGGAGGGCCGAGTTCGGGGATGCCTGGGTTAATAGTTCCTTGTGTAAAGCTGCCACCAAACCTTTGTCATATCCCATACTAAGGAACAAAACTACAGTTTTCGTGAGAAGTCTAGTGGCCTGGGCACAGATCTGTGAATTTGTCAAAAAATGTGCTACCTGATGGAAGTGTTCCTGAGTTACAGGTATCACATATTTTAAAAACCACACATGCAAAAATAGTAACTCCTAATTTCCCACATTAAAAGAAGAATCTTGTGTAATGTTGTATCCTCACTGAGATATGAACATAGGGGGACAAGAGGTGAACATTATGGGGAGATTTGGTTCTTCCTCCCCTTCTA
Source organism: Podarcis erhardii (assembly GCF_964252035.2). Classification (NCBI taxonomy): domain Eukaryota; kingdom Metazoa; phylum Chordata; class Lepidosauria; order Squamata; family Lacertidae; genus Podarcis; species Podarcis erhardii. Next base: position 22,896,895 of record NC_138503.1, read on the forward strand.
AATCTGAAAAGTGCTGGTAGTAAAAGGATTATGAATATTCTTCAGCACTGTCTTCTTAGTTATATGTTTTAAAAGGTAAGGCACCAATAGAGTCATTTTATAACATTTCACTTTCTAAACCTATCAATTTCCCCCTTATTTATCACCATTTGATGGGGTTGGATTGTCTCATTATATAAAGCAATATTCTGCAGTCCATAACCCCCTTCCCCAGATTCTCTACAATATGTCTTTAGAGATAATTGCAGTCTTTTACTTTGAAAAAACACAATAATTTATTGTCTTTTGCCACAATTTAAGGGGGGATAGAGGGAACCTGAAATAAGTCCAAAAATTGTGGGATCATTTTCACTTCCACCGCAGCAATCCATCCTTAAATTGAAACCTCAGTTCTCAGTCTCATCCATCTATTAAGATCCTTTTTCATTTGAGTATACAATGAACCAAAATTCAAAGTAGAAAGTCTAGACAATTTCCAGGAAATTTGCATTCCAAGGTAACTGAATGCCTTATAGCCCAAAGGTATCTGAGTCTGTTTACATATACCCAGTTGCCCAGCAGCTCTGATATGGGGGGAAAAATGTATTAGACTTATCACAATTTATATGAAGAACAGCTATATGTTTAAAAAGACTCAGTTCTGTTTGAAGCACTGATATTGCATTGGTAGGATCCTTCCAAATTTATTTTATTTTATTAATTTCATAAAATTTATATACTGTTTGATTATTAAAAAAACAACCTTAAAGCAGTTCTCAGATATTGTCTGTAATGAGGTTGTTCTAATGTTCTTTGCCATTTCCCTGGAATCTTTTTATATGGGGATTTTGTTTTAAATCTCTGCTAGAGGTTATAGGGAGAGGATAAAGAGAAGCAGAGATAGAGGGCACCCTTCTCTGGTGCCTCATTGAAAAATAATGGGCAAAGCATCCAGATAATTTATTCACAGTTTTTAAAATAGAATTTTGAGACTGCTTCCATGAAATGATCCCCAAGTCACACTGTTTTGTTACCGCATGACAATACCCCCATTCAAGACAATCAAATGCTTTATACACATTTAATGAGAGGAGACTGGGGGTGGGGCGGCTTATGTATAGAGGATGCATAAATAATTGTTAATAAACACCAGCTTAGATCTCCAGTTTGTTAGGTATAAATCATGTTTAGTCAGGGTTCACAATAATTGGAATAACGCAGTTGAGTCAGGCTGTCAAAATTGATGTGAAAAATCTTCTGCTCATGATCAAGCAAAGTGATGCAACAATATGAGTCCACCTCCTTTTTATCAGTTCCCAGTTAGGTATTACAGTGATCCTAGATGTATGTCAAGTTTTAGGGATCCTGCCATATTGCATTGAATAACGAGCCATATGGGGGATAAGTGTACGTTTTTTCTTTGTAAAAAGAGCTTCCAAAGTCATTGGCCTGAGGTCTCTACTATTATTTAATTTCTGAATAACTTCCTTTACTTCATCCTCTCCAGTTAGTTTAAATAAAAATAAAAATCATTTGAACTTCCTGTATAGAGTGTAAATTTACCGTATTTTTTGCACATAACACTCACTTTTTTCCTCCTAGAAAGTAAGGGGAAATGTCTGTGCGTGTTATGGAGCGAATGCCTGCGGGTGGCGGGGAGGATCTGCTGCAGTCGTGAGCAGAGGATCCATGGTTCCCCTTCCTTCCCTCCTCTGTGGTTACAAAGCATGGATCCACATGGATCCTCAGGATTTTTGCATTGGGCTACTCCAAACTCACTGTCAGATCACATGTCTGTGGCCACAGCATGAACCACAAAAATCATATATCTACTATTTCGTTTAGAATATTTTTTTTCTTGTTTTCCTCCTCTAAAAACTACGTGCGTGTTATGGTCTGGAGCGTGTTATAGAGCGAAAAATACGGTAATTTCTTGAGATAATTAACAACTTGGTTCCTTTGGGGCTTGATAGAGGTATACCAATTTGAACAATATTTTGCAAATTATGTATTCACACATTTTTTTTTACAATAACTTGACTGTTTAATCACTTCATTGTCCCAATCTTATTGCTATCCGATTTCTTCTTGAGGGTGCTAGCAAATAATTTTGAGTTCCTGTTTCCTGATTCATAAAATTTTAAAGATATAATAAATATTTTGCAATTCTATGGGAATCAAGCGCTTCTAATTCTTTGCCATAGGTCTTTTTTAAAATCCTGCATGTGTATAGGAATGTTCCAAATTCATAAGTTCATTTAACAATGCCTAACCCCTTCTGAACATGAATGCACTTTTGGCGCATGCATTGGAAGGGCACAGCTTTGTGAGAGAGTTATTCAGTGCAGGTCACTGGACCTCCTAGTGGGATTCCGTGGTGATCCTTCCAACAATCAGGCCAGGATGGAAAACAGGGACATCTGGCAACGCTGATGGAATGGATCAACCACAGATTCCCCAGCTGGTGAACTTGGCCAGTAAGTTCCTCTAGCAGATGTTTGTCCTTAGGCAACGAGTGCTCAATGGACCCGTCTTCCCTGTGTCTCTCTGGAGCAAAATGCCAGTGCAACTGGCCAACACAGAGAAGCGTTGACCTGTTCATCGATTCCAGGATGCAAAGCAGTGCCTGCGAAACAAAACGAAAAGCAAGAAAAGAAACCTGGCTAATGGCTTTCCATTCACCAGGGAGCTGAAATGAAAAAGGACAGACTATAAGGAGCATTCAGATAATATTTGTCAGTGCTCGTTAGACATAGCCCCTCTCCTTTTTTTCTCTACTTTTGGTCGCATTTTGATCTTCTCCAGTGCTTATGATCCGAACATTATATTGTCTCTCTCTGTTGTGCATTCTCATTTTGGTAGATTAAATATGCAAAGAGGAACAATGGGGATTTGCAGTGTGTGTGTGTGTGTGTGTGTGGTATTGGGGGTGTGGAGCCTTATCAAGGGAGGAAAATAATTATTGTTACACCTTGGAGTGCATTAATGAATCCATTAATAATTGATCAGCTGTTATGTTTTCTCCTAATACTCATCAAGATCTTTATAAATCCAAGAGGTGCGGCGCGCACAACATCTCATTACAACATTTGCTCAAAAGGGGGGAAAAGAAAATCAATGCATTTCTAACTTATTTGTGTCAAAACTCATTTATTTCCACAATAACATCGACTGTCAAACCTTGACACCCTGTTAATAACATCCAGCCTATTTGCATATTATTCAAATCTATTCCCTTTCTTTCATGAAATGGGGGACTTTCTCTCTCTCTCTCTCTCTTTTTTAAAAAAGCTCATACCAGCTCACCCACCAGGCTGCCCATCTTTTCACATTAGCTCCGTTTGCAGTTAGAGAAGGGTTACCTGTAGCAACTAATTATGCCATACTTTATGCATATTAATTTGCTTGGTGAGCAGCCTTTGGTCTCGTCTTTGGGGGAAGAGTGAAGGGAGAATGCCACACAGAGAGACCCATGATTGGCAAAATGAGGGCAAGTGGGGGATGGATTTTTATTTTATTTTATGTTTTCTGCCTCAAAAAAGCTAGTCTTCCTAGGCGGGTACAAAAAGCCTCTCTTATTTTGGGGATGCTGGGGGTTGAAATCAGGTAGGTGTGCATGTATAAAAATGATCATCCGCCTCTGGCATTGGATGTTTTTATTTTATTATTCATATGGACTGGTCATCTTATTTCCAATCGTAATAAGGAATACTTTCCCCTGCTTTGCACAGTTCATTCTTTGGGAACTGGTCCAAAGCAGAAAGGGAAGATGATAAGCCTCATGGCTAACGCCTGCCATTACACTGTTCTTCTTATCCTCTCACTATAGTTATTATAAGGTATTTATAGCCCACCTTTGGCCAAAACGGCTCTCAGGAAGGCTTACAAAACTCAGTGCTAAGACAGTCCTTGTATACAGGCTCACAATTTAAAACAATAGGAAGAGGAAGGAAGAGGGAGAAGCAAGCCCAGGATGAATTTTCTAAATTACCATTGTTATGAGGGTTATAGACATCGGTCTATGCAGACTTTGGCTGTCTAGAAGACCAGAATTCCTCACTGATGTCAAAGGTGGTTGGACCTGTGTTTGCCATTGATGAACAGCTGTCCTCCCACAAAAGCAGCCTCCCCTCCATCCTGATCTGAGCCAGGAGCACAGCAGATGATGGCTTCCAAGCCAGTAGGACAAGGCAGCTCCTGCCACACAGCTCTTGCAGACAGGAGACAGCTATGGAGTGTGTGTGTGTGTGTGTGTGTGTGTGTGTGTGTGTGTCTCAGAACACGGAACTTCCTGCAGCTTACCCCTTTGGCTAATAAATGCCAATACTCCTGACCTCCATTAATTTGCCCATTTCCCCTTTATGAACATAAGAAGCGCCTGCAGGATCAGGCCAATGGCCCATCTAGTCCAGCACCCTGTTTTCACAGTGGCTAATCCAATGCTCCAATGAGAAACCCACAAGCAGGATCCAAGCAAAAGAGGATTCTCAACATTCATGTGTTTCTGAATGTTGCAATACAGTTTTCCAGCCAAGTACAGGGGTACCTCGGTTTAAGAACAGTCCGGTTTAAAAACAATTTGGTTTACAAACTCTGCAAAACAGGAAATAGTGTCTTGCTTTGAAAACTTTACCTTGGTCTAAGAACGGAATCCGAACGGTGGAAGGGCACCGGTGGTGGGAGGCCTCATTAGGGAAAGCATGCCTTGGTTTAAGAATGGCTTTGGTTTAAGAACGGACTTCTGGAACGGATTAAGTTCGTAAACTGAGGTACCACTGTAATGGGTCCAATAAACTGCATATACTAGGGCAGGCATAGGCAAACTCAGCCCTCCACATGTTTTGAGACTACACTTCCCATCATCTCTGACCACTGGTCCTGTTCGCTAGGGATGATGGGAGTTGTAGTCTCAAAACATCTGGAGGGCTGAGTTTGCCTATGCCTGGACTAGGGTAGAGTCAGTGCTTTTTCCTGGGGGCACTCAAGGTACTGGCACCCCCCCCCCCGTGTTAAATGTGTGGCACTTACTGTAACAACTTCATGGTAAGTACTGACACCTTTCCTTCCTTCCTTCCTTCCTTCCTTCCTTCCTTCCTTCCTTCCTTCCTTTCTTTCTGTACTGGGTAAAGTGTTCCTAAAGATGTATGTATTCTTGAAAATAACCTTAGAAATGCATGCTATGAGGGAGCATTGCTTTGCAAAAACTATTGCATACAAAGATATTTACTTTGGAGAAATTCATACTAAAATGCTGGATTTCCACGAGAATTTTATTTTATTTTTTAAAGAAAGGTTGCAATGTGGAGAGCTGAAGTTAAGGATGGAAAAATGAGTCACTAAGAGAAACTGAAATTGACTAGAACCCCTCCCCCACCTGAAAAACTATTCTGGGGTCTCTAGTGGGCACCATCAAGGCTGTCAAAGGCAGGTTATTTCGTAAAGGCAAGGCTGAAGGAGGACAACCTGAGCTTTGAAATGTACAGCGCGGCAGCTGGTCCCAATCAGAGGTAGAGAATACATGGCATGCAGATCAACATGCAAACGCTCAACTCTTTTGGCCTCCCTCTCCCCCAGCGTGGGCTATCTCTCAAAGAGCTGTGGCCTAAGGTGGGAAGCAAGTCAACAGGGCGGATTGTGGTTCCAGGAAGCACCAGGATTCTGCTTCAGGGAGCTCAGGAGCTGTTTTCCAGCCGTCAGATGATGGGTTGATGACAATTAAAGCCATTAAAAAAAGAAAAGAAAAGAGGGTGGGTGGGGGAAGCTTTGATTTTATGCAACAGCAGATGTCTCTTAAGCAGTAACCACAGTGTCAGAGAGACTAATTGTATTTCAGTCACTTGTGGGGCTCTCCGATTAAAATTCAGTGAGACAATTCCTTGGCTCATAAAATGCAGCAGTCATCAGAAAGGGGGAGAAATAAAGAATGTAATCAATGGAGTTAAGAGGGTCCTCTTCTCCTTACTTCTCTCCTAGTTTGAACTTTAGCTGTAGAGTACGATAGCATATTAAGGCACATTTAACTTGTGTGATTTCAACCTTGCACAGTTGAAGCCCGGACGGTTGCAATTGCGCAAACTAAATGCACATCAGATTTTCCCAGCATGGGAAAAGCTTTTCTCTGCTTTGCATACTGAGCGAGGCCTTCTCAGGACACCAACTCTGGAAGCCAGGGCATGGTCCTGCAAGATCTCATGGGAACTATAGAAAGCACAGTACATTATATGACATTACTAGTCATTATTGCAAAGGTTATTGTTACCGACTCAGGATTTAGGTAAAAATCACAGCTGCAACAAAACTATGGCAGCCAAACCACCCATCTGTCAAAGCTTTCAGCTTCTTTAGAATGTACCTCTTGAACTGGGTTGCAAACCAACCTGGGAAAATATTTCCTGTTGCACTGCCCTTCCTGTTGCACTGCCCTTGATTCTGTTCTTTAATGAAAAACCCACATGCCTAAATGTCACTGTACCCTGAGAGTCTTCCAGGAGGCTAGACAACCAAATGTTGAGGATGCTTTAGATCTCTTGATTTCCTAGTTTGAGCAGGGAGCTGGACTAGAAGGGCCTTCAAAGTCCCTCTCCAACCATGATTCAATGACCCCATTGCAATATACAGTTGCAAGGGATTATTGAGTGTTCTGGATGTTCCTTCAGTTCAGATATGCGTGACCAACACTCCAGGTGAGCCCAGTGTTTTCCTCACCTCCAGAATCCTAAGCAGATACAGCAGAGGTCAACTTAGAAAGAATTTCTGGAACGGGTTCCTTAGGAAGGGACGTTAAGAAACTGCCTTATGTCAAGACAGACCATATGGTCCAGCCAGCTCAGTATTGTCTACACCAGGCATAGGCAATCTCGGCCCTCCAGATGTTTTGGGACTACAACACCCATCATCCCTAGCTAACAGGACCAGTGGTCAGAGATGATGGGAACTGTAGTCTCAAAACATCTGGATGACCGAGTTTGCCTGTGCCTGGTCTACACTGATTGGCTCCTCTCTTGTTGATGAACCTGGAACAGTTATGCCCATGGCTACAAAGACCCAGACTCAGAGCGATCTCTTTGGGCTATAAAGTTTTCTTTCTCCTCCCCACTTTCTCTCTTAGCTCACCTACGTTCCTCCTCGCTCCCCCCCGCCATCTCCACTCCACTTTCCTGTCCGGCTTTCGGCTTTCATAACCTAATCAGGCATTTTACTGGGTGAAACATCTCTATTAAGTCTCTCATTTCTCAGCCGTGCGATACAAAAACAGGGTGATAATTGAGGCTGCATAATTGATGTGCACAATGACAGAATATAGAAAAGGGCCCCATTAGCCAGGTCACCTCATTAGCATACATTACATTCAACAAGATTGCTCTCTTCACCTCCTATTTATTAATGGGTTAATCCAGCCCCATCAGCCCCTCGTACATCGTTGCTCAGCTCCTTTCCTGCTAAGACACAGAGGCTTGGTTTCCTTTTAATGCCAGGGAGACGTCTCATCTGCCATGGGCGACAACCGCCCTCAGCGATAAGTGAGGCCGTGGCTGTGCTGGTCAGGTTTCAAGGCCTTTTTGAAAGGGGCTGTTGCCACGAGGCGTCAGGTGTGAGGACGACACACACCTGGACTCGGTAGCCTCAGTCAATAGGCAGAGGCCCAATCCTGCGTCGGAAGCCTTTGTCCCTTTCTCTCCCACCTGCCAACTGGGACTGGATTGCTCAGTAGGCAGACTAAGCACATGGTTAGGGCACCAAGAAAGCAGGGGCACACACGCACAAACAGATATAATTTTTTTGGAAATAATTTTGAAATACATACCCTCCAACATTTCCCCAATGAAAACAGGGACGTCCTAAGGAAAAGCAGACATTCTGGGATCAAATCAGAAACTGGGGCAGCTTCTGTAAATCCGGGACTGTCCCTGGAAAATAGGGACACTTGGAGGGTTTGTATGTGTCTATATATCTCTCTATATATCTCTCTATCATCTATTTATCTATCTAGCTATTTATCTATCATCCATCTATCCATCCATCGCGTAGAAGTAGAGGGAATTCTGCTAATGTAGATCAAAATAACACAAGGAAATCAGATCCTATGACATGTTGCAATAAATTCGTTTTATTATTGATATATCCTTCTGAGTTGCAGGTACTTGATTCCTTTCTGTATTTCTTTCATCATAAAAATAGTATACGTTGTGTAGTTTTTTTATTAAAAAAATTATATATGAGGCAAGATGAAATGTAACTAATAACATGTTAATTTATGTTTTGTTTTATTTTAGTTTGCATTACAAATGGGAGGGGCACCATAATTTCTCCAGTGCTTAGGGTTTCTAAAGGTCTTGATCCAGCCCTGATGTTGCCAGCAATGTGGCAGGTGGTTCCCGAAAGGGTTGTTCCCATTTGTTTTCTTTTTCAAACCCTCTGGATCCTGTGCCTCTGAGCATGTCTAGAGTTTCTTTGCCTCTCTGCGAAGTACAGTAGTTTTTCAAGACTTATTTGTGTGTGTGTGTGTGTGTGTGTGTGTGTGTGTGTGTCCTTTAAGGACTTAAGGGCAGAATACCTTTTGGAAGTCACTTTATACAGAGTCAAACCATTTAGCTCAGTTTCGACTACATCTTGCTTGCCTGAACAGTGGACCAGAGGATGTGGATATTGAAGATAACCTGGGATAAAAATGTAAATGTTATGTACTGAAGTTCTCACCCTGGGCCAGCAGGGGGATCCTGTAGATAGTTAAGGTCCACATATGCAAATAAGGGATCGAAAGTGACGTTCAGTGATTGGATAGTTACAGAAAATGGTTACTGTTGCGTTCTAGTGGAGCTCTATATAAGCAGGCTGGCTGAACCCTTCAGTTCAGTTCTGTTCTGGCCTGTGAATAAACAAGAGGTGTTTGAAGAATCGCTGTGTCGTCTGATATGTTCACCCACAACTTAACAGTAAATGTGTTGTTTTGCATCTGATCCTGCCCACATGCAAATAGCATGTGGCCCCCAGAAGCTTGCCCAGCAGGGAATGTGGCCCTCTGGATGGAAATCATTCCTCTTCCTTGATTCAGTGCAATTTAGTGCTAAATGTGCAATCTTGCCCTCACGTCACTTTCCATGCAAGGTTGCAAGAGAAGAAAATTTCCCTCTGCAATTAAAACAATTAAAGCAACGTGACCAGATGCCCGTGATTGTAATTGTGGCTGTGATAACATATCCTGCAACATTTCACAGCTGAAAATAATAGGGATTCTCTTGGGTACTTGTCACATAGTTCCTATTCTCACATGAAATATCACTGCCATGAAATATACTCTACCACTTTCTCATTATACATTGCTGAAGGCCCTTCTCCGGTACATATGCAGAATTCGTACACTCTGCAATAGCCGGTCCAGGACGGATTGAGATAGCAAAGAGGGGTCTTGTTATTGGATTAAACATATGCAAAACAGAAAGCCATTGTGGTCGGAGTGTTGGGATAGAGCAAGGGAATCCAGAGTTCGAATCTCCGCTCAGCCGTGAAGTGCGCTGGGTGACGTTGGGCTGATCACCATCCCTTAGCTTAACCTGCCTCAGAGGGTTGTTGTGAGGATAAACTGGGGATGAGGAGAACCATTTATGCCACCTTGAGATCCTTGAGGGGAAGGGTATAATGCAAAGGTAATAAACAAACTGAAAAATGATCAGCGTTTTAAAACAAGCTGCTCCAGAAGAAGTGTGCCAAATGGCCAGCTGTGCATGTTCACAGCCTGCCCCACTCCCTCCCCCCAGAACTTTCCCCACCCTCTTTTGAAAGAGGTTTTTTTGAAACACCTCCCCCCTTGGTTAAATCTCACTGCTTTGCTGGATTGGACCAAAGATTTCTTCTGTTTGCAACAGTGGAGAGACTGACGCTTCAGGGGAAGAGGGAACTCTTTAAGTGCAGGAGAAAATGGCTGGTGTAGAACCAAGAGTGTAAATACTGTAGGAAATTACCCTGGGAAGGGTACTAGGATAGTATAAATACAGTGGTACCTTGGGTTAAGTACTTAATTCGTTCCGGAGGTCCGTTCTTAACCTGACACTGTTCTTAACCTGAAGCTCCACTTTAGCTAATGCGGCCTCCTGCTGCCGCCACGCCGCCAGAGCACGATTTCTGTTCTCATCCTGAAGCAAAGTTCTTAACCTGAAGCTCTATTTCTGGGTTAGTGGAGTCTGTAACCTGAAGCGTATGTAACCTGAGGTGTATGTAACCTGAGGTACCACTATATTCCTAAATGCAAATATAAATAAATATGTTCAGGTTAAGTACAAGGAACTCATATTCATTTACATGGAGGGATGACATGCACTCCAAATATTTGAAACCAGTCTTATTCAGAGCCTAACTGGAAATAAAATGTTTTAAGTGCAATATACAATGTGACACTTGATGGTGATAGTGACCCTTATGGAAAATTAAATGTATTCTTCAAAAAAAACACAAAAAAACCACTACACTTTATATGTGTGTAGATTCGTGTGTGTGTGTGTTAGAGGGGAAATTACTTGCAAAAATGTGTACGTTAGTCAACACCTCATATAAAAATGTGTTTATTAGAAGAGGGGAATGCAAATTGCTGTAGAAATGTAAGAAACTGAATTTAAGAACTGAGAGGAGCAAAGGACTGAGAGGGCCAGAACTGACAGATCCTTCTATCCCTAATTGTGAGTGTGTATGTCTGGGGTTTGTATAAGGGGTAGACACAGCCACTTTTGTTACCGTCACACCCATTGCTGCCATGCAGCCTGTTGAGGGACAGGAGATTTTCCCATAAGAAATGCGAAATACAAACATAAGAAGAAATACAAACATAAGAAGAGCCTGCAGGATCAGGCCAATGGCCCTTCTAGTCCAGCATCCTGTTCTCACAGTGTCCTCCCAGATGCCTGTGGAAAACCTGCAAACAGTTCCTGGGCACGAGAGCACTCTTCCCCGCTCTGGTTTCCAGCAACTGGCATTCAGAAGCATTACTGCCTCCTACAGGGGAGGAAGAACATATCTCTCAGAGTTAGTAGCCATAGGAGCCAACTCCTAGGGGCCAAAGGGTCTTCGGGCCCCCTAATAAAATATTTGAGGGGGGTCCCCTCCTCCCAAGTTAATGGGCATTGCCATTCAAATGATGTGTGTGCACTGCATCATGTGATCAGTTATGTGGGGCAGGGCTTACCTGGGCTCTCCCAATAGAAGAAGAATGTATTATTTCGGTCACAGACCACTTCCAGCCCAGATACAATATCAAGGAAGTCATAAAACACAATAGGGATATATTTGAATTTGCAATTAGGTATAAGAGGGACAATACAGATATAGCAACAGTTAAAATATATATAAAAATTAAAACTTAATCACTAACATATAACCTAAAATTATCATTTAAGGCCTTAAACATTAGCTATCCCAAATATTTTATTCAAGTTGGGCTCCCCTTGCTAGTAGCCAAAAATAGCCTTCTTCTCCATTAATTTGTCCAATCCTCTTTTAAAGCCATCCAGATTGGTGACCATCACAGCTTCCTGCAGAAGCAAGTTCCATAGTTTAATTATGCACTGCATGAAGAAGGACTTTTGCTTCTCTGTCCCAGATCTTCCAAAATTCAACTTCATCAAATGAGTATGAGGGGGGGGGGGGGAATCCACACCTCTCCTCAATCAAATAGGCAACGTTTTCAAGCAATTTGTTTTTCTCATGCATTCCTGTGTGCAACAAATACTTTTTCTTATATATCTTATGTTTGCATAGAGCCTGATCTGTTGGATAGGTGGCAGGGAAGGTGGCTAGGAGACCTCTAATTTTGTATTTCATATACTGTAGGACCTTTTTTAGAAGGAAAAGAAAGTCACACTCCCGCTGTGAACAGGTGGTAGGCATAAATACCCAGCTGTGCATTACGGCTGATTTTATTGCCATTTTATAATCTTGTCCATGCTTATTTTATTTGCAGATTTCCCCCTGTATGTGGCACTGCTGTAAAAATCTCAAGGCAAAATAAATTATAAAATCAAGAACGGGTGTTATTTCCCTCCCCACCCTCTTCTTATTCAGAGCCTAACTGGAAATAATGGGAGGAACTTCAAGGATCAAGGGAGTGTAGGTGGGAGGGAATCATGCCTCAAATGGCTAGCTAAAATCAGGAGAAATGGAGATTAGGAGAGTGAATGTGTCCGTTATGTAACAGGGCATCCTGTAGAAGCTGCTCCAGCTGTTCTGGGGAAAGCACTTACATTATCCACTAGGTGGCGCTAGGAAGAAACACTTTATCGGTTCTGATGCTCTGTTTTTGCCCTTATTGAATGGCTCTTACTTACAGTCTGGCCTTTAAAACAATTCCATTAGCTCTTCCAAGCAACAGCTAGCAAGCGTGGGCTGTTGCTGGGATTTCAACTTCTGCCTAATACTTGTGGCTTGATTGCACTAACTTGAAACCATTTAAGAAAGAAGGAAAGAAATCTCTGCATTTACATTCACAGCCTGAGTTGCCTTTAGATCCTATTTGCTTATGATGCATTTTATCTCTGAGAATTGTGACACACTTTGCCCTCTTCTTCTCTGGGGTGATGCAGGGCCGGCCCACCCATGAGGCAAGGTGAGGCGACCGCCTTGGGCGGCAGGATCTAGAGGAGGTCATTCCTGATGTAGATCTTCATTCCTTCCCTGGTGGTGAGAGAGGTGCCATTTTGTGCTTTGCCTCAGGTGCCAAAATGTCTTGGGCCGGCCCTGTGGTGATGGAACAGGTTGTAAGGGTGGATTTTTTTTATTTTTTTTTGCAAATCCACCAATGAAGTCGGCATTGTGGGTTGCATCCAACTAAGGCCACATTTACACCATACGTTTAAAGTGCTGTGATAACCCCCTTTAAAGAATTCTGGGAACTGTAGTTTGTTAAGGATGCTGAGAGGTGTTAGGTCTACAGTTCCCAGAGTTCCCTGCTCAGAAGGATTGCTTGTTAAACCATTTTGGGAATGGTAGCTCTGTGAGGGGGGCCTCCTGCATGTGGCAATATTCCAAAGGGTGTGTTGTGAAGGACATGAAGGCATATTCCTGCATTGTGGGTGGTTGGACTACAGCAGGCCCTCAAGGGTCCCTATTTTCCTGGGAGAGTCCCGGACTTACAGAAGATGTCCCAGTTTCTGATTTGATCCCAGAATGTCCCTATTTTCCTTAGGACCCTCCCTACAGTGGTACCTCAGGTTACAGACGCTTCAGGTTACAGACGCTTCAGGTTACAGACTCCGCTAACCCAGAAATAGTACCTCGGGTTAATAACTTTGTTTTTTTTATATAAGATATTTATTAAGGTTTTCAGAAATAATACATTGTAAAACACAAAGAAAGGAAAAAACAAAAATACAAAAATGCAAAAATGCAAAAAATAAAAACAATTTAAAAACACATAAAGTTTCCACTTACTTATTTTATTTTGACTTATTTTCCAGACCTCCTCATACCTCCCTTTCTTATATTCCAATTCAAATTGTTTGTTAGCAAATCCTCCACTAATTCTTTTAATTATTTCACAACCTTATTTTCCATATCTCTTAAACATTACAGCTGAAAACCACTTAATTTCTCTCCAACATCATTCTAACATTCCTTAATTTTACAATATTTCTGCAGATAGTCTTTAAACTTTTTCCAGTCGGGTTAAGAACTTTGCTTCAGGATGAGAGCAAAAATTGTGTGGTGGCAGCGGGAGGCCCCATTAGCTAAAGTGGTACCTGAGGTTAAGAACAGTTTCAGGTTAAGAACGGACCTCCAGAACGAATTAAGTTCTTAACCTGAGGTACCACTGTATTTTCATCAGAGAAATGTTGGAGGGTATGGAGTTATGCAACCCTCGAGCCAAGAAGATAAGTAACTACACAACCTTGTTGAGAAGGCAGCCCTGTACAGGGAAGTTTTTAAAATGTTTTATTATGTTGTTATATATGTTGGAAGCCGTCCAGAGTGACTGGGTCAACCCAGTCAAATGGGCGGAGCACAAATAATAAAATTAATATGATTGTTATTATGGAATAGGATCTCCCTATTTTCATCGGAGAAATGTTGGAGGGTATGCTAGGTGTCCCTTTTGGCCTGTCCATCTCTACAATTTGGTGATTCTGAGGCTGCACAGCCAATCGCAGAGCTCTGCTACAGCAATTAAAGAAAGGTAACAAACCATCACAACAGTCATACCTCGGGTTAAAGATGCTTCATGTTGCGTTTTTTTGGGTTACGGACACGCCAAAACCCGGAAGTACCAGAACCGGGTTACTTCTGGGTTTCTGCGGTTGCTCATGCACAGAAGCGCTGAATTGCAACGTGCACGTGTGCAGATGCGGCGCTGTGGGTTGTGAATGCTGCAGGTTGCGAATGTGCCTTCTGCATGGATCACGTTCGCAACTCAAGCGTCCACTGTACAGTGGTACCTCTGGTTATATACGCTTCAGGTTACATATGATTCAGGTTACAGACTCCACTAATCCAGAAATAATACCTTGGGTTAAGAACTTTGCTTCAGGATGAGAAAAGAAATCATGCGGCGGCGGCACAGCAGCAGTAGGAGGCCCCATTAGCTAAAGTGGTGCTTCAGGTTAAGAACAGTTTCAGGTTAAGAACAGACCTCCGGAACAAATTAAGTATGTAACCAGAGGTACCACTGTATGCCTTATAACCCCACCTCTCACAAAGTGCTATAATTTCTCCTGCCACCTGAAAAAAGCCACTATCTCTAAATAGTGGGTTTTTTTGTGGGGGGAGGTGGGTATGGGGGGCAGTTCACAGGTCTAAATCTCTTGGCTTCCGCCTCTCGCCACTAGTGTGATATGCAGAGTGCAGCTGAAACAGCTACAAGTGCCAGTACCTTTAAACTTGCCTGCATGAAAAATATTGGTGGTGGTGGGGAACCATGCGCTCAGCTCCCTCCTCCACCCCTGCCAGCATCCCGGCCTGTCACAGCAGCACTCAGTCAAGCATAACTTTCTCAATTGTACGTGTTTCTTTTTCAGAAGGTACCAGGGAGCGTTGATTGAAGAGCGCGGGCTGAACAGGCCGGATAGAAAGGGGGAGAAAGTGTGAATTAATTTAGGCAATCGAATGCATAACACCTCCAACCCTTCAGCTACAGGAACAATAGCATGGCAGAGATGTGCGGCCTGCCAGGGAATGAGAAAGGAAAAAGCATGATTGGAGGCCGGTGACTAGGCAAGGAGATTTATGTGCAGAGCTGGAGGGCGGTGGTGGTGGAGGAGAGGGAGAGATATTAGATGAGGCAAGGGGATTGTGGGAACCTGGGGTGCCAACAATTTCATATCTCACCCTTCTTCTCAGCGGCCTGACATTGCTACTTGTATGGGTTGAGGGGGTCAGTCTGGATGATACCCGTGGATCCCTTCCAAACCTGCAATCCTGCGTATGTGGCATTAGAAGTATGTGGGGAAACTTGCTCAACCGGTCAAGCCACTTGCTTTGTTAAGGTAATAGCGTTGGCTGGCCTGTTAAGTACCACCATTTACATTCCCGAAGACATTGCCACAGAGACAAATGGGTGGACCTTTCCTCATAACACCTGGCTGGATGCCACATCATCCTAGAATGGAGAATAATTGGCCAAGTGGGTGGGGCTGTGTGTGTGTGAGAGAGAGAATGAACTTCGGCTGACTCTGGAAGCTGGAGACACAGAGACATGTCTTGCTCTGTGTTGGACCCCAAGTTATGGCTTTGGGGTCTCCCTGGGAACCTAAAAATAAGGTAAAGGACCCCTGACAGTTAAGTCCAGTCACAGACGACTCTGGGGTTGTGGCGCTCATCTCGCTTTACTGGCTGAGGGAGCTGGCGTTTGTCCACAGACAGTTTTTGCGGGTCATGTGGTCAGCATGACTAAGCCGCTTCTGGCAAAACCAGAGCAGCGCACGGAAACGCCATTTACCTTCCCGCCGGAGCGGTACCTATTTATCTACTTGCACTTTTTGGTGTGCTTTCGAACTGCTAGGTTGGCAGGACCTGGGACAGAGCAACAGGAGCTCACCCCGTTGTGGTGATTCGAACCGCCGGCCTTCTAATCGTCAAGCCCAAGAGGCTCAGTGGTGTAGAATGGAGTGTTAATGCTGCGAGTCCCTCCATCCTATGCTCAGGTTGTGTTTGTGTGCTTATGTGTAAATTCCCCTCACAGAGCTATAGTTCCCAGAATTCCCTAGGAAGATGAATTGATTGTTAAACCACTCTGGGAACTGTAGCTGTGAGAGGGGAATAGGGGCCTTCTAACAACTCCCAGCACCCTTACAGTGTCCAGGATTATTTTCTTTTTTAATTTATTGAATTTATATAACGCCCTATACCTGGAGGATTCTTTGGGGGAAGCCCAGACAATTTTTTTTATCTTGTGATTTTATGTTGTGAACCGCCCCGAGATCTATGGATGAAGGGAAGCATACTACTACTACTACTACTACTACTAATAATAATAATAATGTAGTACCACAGTGCTTTAAATGTATAGTGTGAATGTGATCTTTGGGGATGTGAAACAGGCACTACCACCAGTAACAGCCAAGCTTTGTTGCCCATGAAATGCTGACCCAAAGGAAGCAGGTGAAGGCTTCTGGGGGAGTGGCCTGGAAGTGTGTGGTTCCTTCTGCTGCCACTGCAAGACCCGCTGCCTGTGGCAGCTGCCTCAGTCTGCCCAGTGGCAGAGCCAGCCCTGATCCATCTGCATAGACCTAGTACTTCTGTCAGCATTTGAGATAAAAAAGATTAAACCAAAATAAAGGAGGGGCTTCAGTCCAGGCTTGGAATCAGGGGCAGCCTGGGCTCCTAGTATTTGCCCAGTGATGCTCTATGCCAGTACTGGCCCTCTTTACACACAGCAAGCAAGGAGCCAGCTGAGAAGGAAGCTCACTCATTGCTTAAGTGAAGCCTAGCTGGTTCTCTGGATTTATGGCCTTTGATTTCTTTACAACAGCGGGCCCATCCCAATGCAACAACTACCCATTTTCTCTCAGCGGCGACCGGAATGGTACATTAGACAACGCCATTTCATCACGCATCCTAGACAAGCTTAACACCGCATTGGGAAGCTTTTTGCTCTCTCCTTGAGTTTAATGCTTATTATTTTCTTACGTTCTGGAAGCCAACATTATGGGCAGAAGGGGACTCGCTAGCCATTATTTGTCAAGCTTAATTGCGCCTCTGAAATCAGCCTTCAGCCTTTAAGATGCAGAGTGCAGGTCTTTAATTCCACCAAAGGGTATCTGTGTACCTTTTCTTTCTCCATCTCTTGCTCTGGAGCAGCCAGCCTCTTCAATATTTAGTGTCTTCCTTATGGTTTTCTGAGTCCCTAGACACGGCGAAATGCTGGAAATGGAGGCTTTGTAGCTTCATTTTATTTCTGCGCTCATTTGAAAAGCATGAAGGATTCTTAGTGCTTACTACAGCCAGTAGCAATTCCAATGGCCAATTATGCTTTATTTTCTATTATGTTGAACTGAGCAACTTTATTACAGTCCATAATTTTCTGGGTTTTTTGTTTTGTTTTATAACAAAAACAAACTTTTACAGTGAACGCTCGGGTTGCGAACATGATCTGTGCGGGATGCACGTTTGCAACCTGCAGTGCTCACAACCTGCAGCTGCGCATCTGCGCACATGCGGGTTGCAATTCAGTGATTCAGCGCATGCGCAAAGCCCGATTTAGCGCATCTGCGCATGCGCAACTGCCAAAACCCGGAAGTAACCTGTTCTAGTACTTCCGGGTTCTGGTGGTCCATAACCCAAAAAAACGCAGCCTGAAGCATCTGTAACCTGAGGTATGTCTGTACTTCTACAATGCCTGCCAGACTGCTGCCTATGGAACATGTTGATATCAGGATAGCTCAGTTGGTTAGAGCATGGTGCTGATAATGCCATGGTTGTGAGTTTGATCCCCGTATGGGACAGCTGCATATTCCCACGTTGCAGGGGGCTGGACTAGATGATCCTCAGGATCCCTTCCAACTCTACAATTCTATGAGAGGCAACATGGGCCCAAGTTGTGGAGGTGCTTCTTCCTGCATTTCCCCTTCTGAGTCCTTGACCACATCACCTGAAGAAGAGGAATCTGACCCCAGCTTCATGACAGTCTTCTGCAGAGGACAGAAGTAGGCCAGGCAAGTTTCTCTATGCCTGCTTCTTACTGATGCCTTTGGGGCCTTAACAGATCGCACCGCATTCAAGGCACTTCTATTCTGGACACAAGTGTCGGGTGTGTTAGTGAACAAGAGCTGATGAGCGGCAGGGAGCTCATTTGTGCCTTCGCTCCAAGCCGCACGCCAGCTTCAAAGTAGAGGGAGGCCATTCTCTTTGCGCCTATAAATATAATTTCCAGGGATGAAGATGGGTAATTTTCACATGTAAATCTGGCTGGCTTGTCTGCATTAGTTGAGCTGCTGTGCTTGTTGTTTAAAGGTACAGAGTTGTTCAACGTCGCTTAAAAGAGATGAAGCTAGGAGACAGGCGAGGGGGGGGGCAGGAGAGCAAGCAAGAGATTTCTGCAGTGGCGTCACAAAAGCTATTTGTTCTGGTTCCCTTTGCCGATATTCCCCACTGCTTATATTTCAGAGCCAGTGTGGTGTAATGGTTAGGGTATTGGGCTCTCGGAGACCAGGGTTCAAATCCTTACTCAGCCGTGAAGCTCTCTGGGTGAACTTGGGCCAGTCACTGCCTCTCGGACTAACCTACCTCTCAGGGTTGTTGTGGTGATTAAATGAGGAGGCGGAGAACCATGTAATGCCACCTCGAGCTCTTTAAAGAAAAAGATGAGCTATAAATGCAGTAAACAACATGGAATAAATAACTAGAGATTCTTCTATCTGTGACCAGGTGAGAGGGGAATACTTCCTCACACTGCGCTCATTTGAAGAGTTGCGCTCAACCTCACAGAGTTAGCACACAGCTTGGAAGTTGACTGTTTACTGAATGCTTTTTTTAGGAAGGCCACAAAGCTCTATTAAACCAGGACACCTCAAAAGTTGTTCTCTGGAAACCACCTAAATTGTGGAGCTTTTTTTAATGAGAATACAAAGACAAAGCACCACATTCCACTTTTGAAATCCCAGATGTATGGCAGCCCTATCTAAGCACCTTCAGGCAACACAGAGACACTCATCTTTCATCAACTTGGTGCCCTCTAGATTTTTGAACTACAACTCCCATGTGCCCTAGCCTCAGGTATTCATTCATTCATTCATTCATTCATTCATTCATTCATTCAAAGTGATGTGGAGAACTGAATTTAAGTCTGGGGGTGGGGAGGAAAAACCTAAATTGACAGATTTGACCATTCTTACCCGGGGATGCTGGGGATTTGATCTTGGACTTCTTATGATCTGTCAGTGACCTTCAAGTGCCACTTATCTTTTTTCCTGGTGCCATCATTGTTAAGGGGAGAGGATCCCCCTCACTTCTTCTCTTGTACATTGAGTGCTTGTTCCGATGTCACCTGAGAATAGTGGGGTTCCTTTAGTTTGGGGTGGTGGTGAGCCTGTGGCCCTCTGGGTTCTGTTTGATTCAAACTCCCATCAGCCCCAGCTACAAGCAGTCATGGAGGATGGGTGCTTCAGTTCAACAGCATCTGTAGGGCCACAGCTTCCCCATCTCTGGGACTAAAGCCTTCTGGTTGCTGGGAGCACCATCCAGAAAGAAGGAGCCCTGCTGTGTCTCTGCTTGAGGAACTGTTCTGGTGTTTATTAAGCCTGATTAAAACAGGGCAGTGAAATCTGTGGTCATTTAGATACTGCTGAACTCCCAGCGCTCATCAGCGACAGCTAGAATGGCCAGTGGTCAAGGATGAGGGGAGTTGGAGTCCAACAAGCTCCACAGCCCTGATTTAATTCCTGGTTGGAGCTAGCCTAACAAGTATCAATTTAACAGTGCTGACCCCAAACAGCTGCTTAATCTCCTGATATGGTTAGCCAAGACTTGTTCATGGTGTAATGTAGGGTCTAAATATACTCCCTTGCCCAAAAGCCCTGTATTTGTATGGAAAGTAGGCACTGACAGCTTCTCAAGGTGCATGCTCCAACTTTTTCTTTTTTTAAAAGAACTATTTGGTTGGTTGTAGATTGGTTTGGAGTGGCCAGAGTTTTTCTCGTGGAGACCAGAGTTTTAAATTAAACAGCAGACACCTCTTACCATCTGCAACAAAAACCTAATTGACTCCCTGAGGAATCTCCCCCTCCCAAGAATACTACCAACTTGTGATTAATTCAGCAGTGCTATCTAAAAACAAACATCATAATTAAAAAAAAATTGACAGCTGATAATTCACATTCCTGAAAAATACAGAAGTTACGATTCAGGTGGGGGGGTATTTCCCCCACCAAACAGACCCCAAATGGGAATATGCCAACAACAACAATACCCACATCTCTGCGCTGCCTGGAGTTGCTAAGGTGAGTCTGAGTTGCAGATGAATGTCATTACTGTAAAATTAATTCAGTCCTCCTGCAGGATTGAGAGGCAGGACACAAGTCAATTTAAACAAGATGTTGTCAGTAACAGGTGCCTGAAATCCAGGTGGACTCTTATCATGAAAGCCATCTCTTTCAGACCATGTGGAGGTTTGCATTTGAGCAAAGGGACTTCCCTACATCCCGTGTTCATACCTTTCTCCTCCCCCATCTCAAATGATGACTGATGGCTCATAATGGGTCAGATTCAAATATGCAGTGGGCTATACATGTCAACCACCAGACGGTGGAAGATGTCAAGAACATATTGGGGTGTCAAACCAAATTGCCCACTGCAAGCTTTCCAGTTTGTGGGTATTCAGATGAATCTTTGGGGATTGCTTTCTGGAGATTTTTTAAAAGGCTCTGTAAATATTCAACGGGAAGGAATCCCCAAGGGTGAGTGCCACATCACTAATAGCATTTTATCAGGAGGTCTGCTCTGCATGATGTTTCCAGGAGGCTCTCACCTGCAGAATCAA
The DNA here is from genome assembly GCF_964252035.2 of Podarcis erhardii. Lineage (NCBI taxonomy): Eukaryota > Metazoa > Chordata > Lepidosauria > Squamata > Lacertidae > Podarcis > Podarcis erhardii. The sequence goes on from NC_138503.1 coordinate 22,917,824, forward strand.
GTGAATGACTGTGTATATAAGGGGTGAGATGATCTTTTAGGTAGAATTAAATGTACCTGGCTCCACCTGTCATTGGCTCTGGCTACAACTACTGCCTGGGCCTTCTGCCTTCCACCCTACTGATCTGAATGGGCACCACCCACTACTGTGAACAATTCAGGGGCAGGGGATTCTTGATGGAGCTGGTCTTTCTGCAGACCTGAAATAAGACCTGTTTCTCATCTCTCTCCCACTGAGAGAGTCTGCTGCAGCTAGGTAACAGCTGAACCTTAGCAGGTAGCGAAATGCAGTCGTCCAGGCACCTCTATCTGGTCTCCAGGATGCTCCCAGGACCATGAGTCTTACCAGCCTTGCTCCACACACTCAAGAGCTTTTCCCTGGTTGGAACGTTTCCTTGAACTGTGATGCTGCTTCTTCCTTGACGGAATTCAGTTCCCACCTCCCCAATTCCTAGTCCCAAGTCAGGGCCAAAACCAGGCTTCAAGGACCTTTGACATGGTACCTCCAATGCCATTTCTTGTGCCCAGCAGCACTGTCCCATTGGTTGTCTGGGGGCCCAGCAGGGAGGGCCGGGAGCAGTGGCCAGTGGCAGCATGGCCAAGCCAGGCCACAAGGGTGTGAGTTGCTGGGTCCCCCTGACAGTGCCCAACTTGGCCACCTGCTGACGCTACATCAATAGTAAGCAATTCAGTGCATCTCTTTGGGTAGAGAGAGAGAGAGTCATGTCCTTTCCCCGCGAATCAGAGGAATAGCCGAGCTCCTTTGTGTTGATAGGGATGGAAGCATTTCAATTAACATTGCAGTTTGGGCACCTAGCCATGAGACGTCGGCATTTAGTGACCGCGCAGGCTCATCCATAAGCCAATTTCCTACCAAAGTGAAATGCTGCACCTTGATGCACTGACCTCATATCTATCACGGGGGGGAAAGGGCTTTGCCCTCTGAGCAATAGGCTGGATATTCATTGAAAGGAGGACTGATATTTCTTAGCCCAGGGATGGGGAAGATCTGACCTTCCAGATGTTGCTGAACGCCAGCACCCATTATCCCTGCCCATTGGCTGATCAAAGCTTCCCCATCCTTGCTTTGCATAAACTATTTTTTTTTTTTTGCAAACTTAGCATAAAAGCTTAGCATAAATTATTTTTGCAAACTTTACAATAACCCTAGAAGGTACGTCAACATAAGCCCCATATTGCAGATTTGGAGAGGTGTCTGAAAAGAAGTGGTAACCTTTCTCAACCTGATGCCCTCCAAATATTGTTTGACTACAACTCCCATCAGCCCCACCCATCTATCCATCCCCTGGATATTGCTGGAGTATAACCTCTAACAACCCCAGCCAGCCATGGGGACCAGACTATCTGATGGATTGCCTACACCAGAGGTGGGAAACCTGTGGCATCTCCAGGTGGACTCCAGCTCCCATCAGCCCCAGCCAGCACAGCCAATGGTCAGGGATGATGGGATTTGTAGTTCCAAATTCGCCAAAATATCAGAACTTCAACTCTCCCCTTGCAAGCATTGCTGACCATTCCTTCTTCAAGCTTGCAGTCTGTTACACCCCAAAAATGTTTCCTTGGGGCTTTCCAAATGACATTTGTAGTCTCATAGGACAAACTAATGTGTCAAGCTTTTTCTAGGCAAGTTCCCTGTTTGTGTGTGCTGATCATGCATGCTAACGAGAATTCCAAGCACAAACTAGTGGTGCGTCATGAGATCATTTCCATCACTAGTCAGCGTCTCATGGCTATCTTAAAGAGACAAGGCTATCTTAAAGTTGTGGTTTTCTGGAAGCTCCTAGACAGTGATAGGCCACATCCTTGACTGGAACCACTGTGTGGGAGAAACTAACAAAGGAAAATCACAAGAAAAATGAATAAATCTCAGGCAGATATGAAAGCATTATCTGCTTTTGCAAATGAGTATCAACAGGAACCCAACACATTTAAGTAAGATCTCTGTCAGGAGTCTAAGAAAATAGCACCACCAGTGTTGAGAAATGGTTTAGATGTGACATGGCAAAATTTGATCTGAGGTGTATTCAACTGACTTTTACTCAGAGTTATGATTCATGATCAAATCTTAGGTCTATTCATTCCAATGGGGCTACTCTGAATAAAGGTTAATTGAAAACAACCACATGCCTAGACCCCTCCAGAAACCCTTTTTAAATTGTGCATTTATAATCATCTGTGCTCTTGATTGTATCAGGGTGGTTATGTGCAACCCTCTTTTTTATGTTGTTGTTTCCTGCAGAAGTTTCGGAGTGGGCTTATTGCTTCATTTCCTGTTGGTGAATATCCTGTACCTTCCTGTTGAACTCCTGTAACTTCTTAGGCTACTAATGTTACTTGCACTATGGCTCCCTAAGCCCTTGCACCTAGTGGACAGAGAATGCCAACATATGTATTGTTACGCAGAACCCCATTCTTCAAGCAATGAGAGACTCCAGACGTTACAAGCACTTCCCCTAGGGTTTGGGTTCCTTGGACCAAAGGTTAATGGAGACTGTGGGGTCTTTAGGATATACCGTTTTATTACACATATATGCTCCCCTCACAGAGCTACGAAGCCTGAGTGTTCCCTCTGGGAATTGTGGGGGGGGGGGGAAGAGGGCTCCCCTAACAACTCTCAGCAACTTTGACAAACTACACGTCCCAGAATTCTCTGGGGGAAGCCATAACTGTTTAAAGTGATATCGTGGTGTTTTTAATGTATGGTGTGAATGTGGCTTGCTGTTTCAGCTTTAGCTCTGACTCCCTCCTGAAGTCCATTGCCCACAACTGCTTGTTTATAATTTACCCAGAAATCCCTGGTGCCCATTGCCATGCTGATGCCTCTTTATGCAAAAGGTGGGCACAGATGTGGTTATGAGGCTGGAGCTGCATGCCGTTAGGGAGAAACAGTCAAGCAGGCCTAAGACACTTCAGCCAACACAACCTTCCTTTGCTACCCCTTCTCTTCCACCACCCACTATGTATAGTTATCACTTAAATAGTTTGAGCCCTTTTATAGCTGGGACGGAACAAGAAAGCTGACCTGCCTCTAATCTTGTTTCTGTTCTCCAGTAGCCTCCTCTGACTGGCATTAATTTTCTATTTCCATCTTATCCACCGAGCCTCAGCCAAGAAGGGGTAGCCGGGGGTGTTTTGCTGTGGGGTTTTGTGGCTTCCGAACTGAGCCAGACAAGGTCAAAGGGCAGAAGGATGAAGGGAAGATTAATTGATTGCCCCACAATGGCCTGGCCTGTCTGAAGCAGCCAGAGGCTGTTGGGAGCAAGTCAGCCTGTTGAGGCCAGAGGACATGTGCCCTGGTTGTGGGGGCTGTGCTGCCCCTTGGCCCCTCATGGCAACTGCTTCGGGGGTGAGTGGGTGGGTGAGGAAAAAGGAATCTCCGTTGCATTCATCATGAACAAAACCTGCCATGCCACTACAAACCGTTTTTTCAGTGGAGCTTGAACCGAGTTCTGTAAGATGGGGGCCAGCAAATGAATTTAGATGACCGTTTGCCGGAGGCGGGGAGAAGCCACCATGGGCACAACGAAATAGTCTTCCCACAACCGAACTGTTGCATGCAGTGCCTCAAAACAAGGACAGTCTTTCTCTGTTGAGCTCCATACCCTGTTTTGCACAGCAGAGGTATGCTCAAACAAACCGCTTGATTGTGGCAAATCCAAGCGCTTTACAAGAAATATCAAAATTATTAATAAAAAACAGTTTATGTCATGTATAAAAGAATGAAAACTAAGAGCAAAAGGATGAAAATGCACCAGCATCTACATGTCTGGAGATGCCCAAACAAAAATGTTTTAAGTAGGTACTGAAAGCAGCACAGCAAAGGTGCCTGTCTGATGTCAACAGGCATGGAGTTCCAAAGTGTAGTTGGTGCCACACTAAACAATTGATTTCTTACAACTGCATAACAAGCCAGTTACATGCCAGTTCCTCAGATCGAAGCAGTTAAGTGGGCACATTTATTTATATTTTTTAATGGCATGATGGTTAAATATCAGGTGCCAGGGGAGGGTTCTTATCAAGATTGAATGGCATGGCCGGAGCAGGGGAAGTTTGATTTCCCTAAGCGTTGGGGGAAGAAACTTCCCATTGGTGCCAACATGGAAATCCCATTTGTTTCATTTTCCCCAGCCATCTTCAATTGCTTTGCAGTGAAGACAGTCCTGCACTCCTTCTCTGGCATGAGATGGGTAGCCTTGAGCACAGTACACAGGTCACAGGAAGGTCACAGGGACAGAGAAGAAAACGACATTGGAAAGCTCTGCTTAGAACAGCCTTTAGCACTGAGACTTTTTTCAGCCAGAGGCCGCATTCTCTCCTGGACAACTTTTGGAGGGTCATATGCCAGTGGAGATTGGGAGCCAGAGGAGACAGTGAGTGGAGCAATGAATTTCAGAATGGCACAGGGAAGCTATTGTACCTACCCTGCACAGGTAAGGCAGATTTATTTATTTCTATCCCACACTGCCAACTACCCACTATAGTGCAAAAACAGGGTCACAGGGCCCACAAACACTCATCTTATAGTAGCAATTGTATTGACTTACAAAGCTGTGGTTTTAATACCTTTACACAATTGCAGTCCGGGTTCTCTCTTCCCCGCAGTCTCATTTACAAGAGTTTCGTATCTTGCTGCTGAAATCCTGTCAGTATATCACATACCCTTATCAAGAATATAAAAGGGCGTTCCTTGCCTCTTGTGTACAAAGAATTATACAATAGGGTTTTCCCAACTGAGCGTTTTGATTGCTGTGCTCTTAGGGCCACCTTTCATTTTTTATGAGGCCATTCTAGGACAACTTGGTGATATTACTGTGCTTTGCCAAATGTACAATTAAGCAAAAGTTTACACAGCCAGGGTAAATAAATGGGTGCTTTATATCACCTCTGTAGGCATCGTGCCAAACTTGGAAGTGACCCGAAAACATCACAAAAGCATCACAAAAGGAGGCAGAACGGGGAGGGGGCAGGACAGGGTTTTTGCAGGCTTTTTCAATGGCGTTTCAAATATACGTGATTTCACTTAAACATATGGTGCCTTGAAATGTAACCCCCGCATAAATTGGTGGTTGCCTGTATATATAGTTGCATTTGGCCAACAATACACAACTGCTGTTGTCTAGGTATGTCATGTTATTACATTTCCAGCCGCCCTGCCACAAAGATTCTGCTATACACAAGAACTGGTTACATGCTCCAGTCTGCTATACTAAGTCAAGAACAGAATATTCTGCTAGCTGGTTCTGTTGCACATGTGTAACCTGCTTCGAAAAGAATCCACTGTTCCTGTGATCTTAATACCAAAGGAGCATTTAGTGTGCCTACCCATATGAGGTTATTCTGTCAGAAAGCAGCTGACATCCTTGAGCTGTGAATATGAAATTTCTCCTATTAACTCTCCCCATTTCAGGAACCTGCTTTGCTGAGATGTTTTATTTTTTTCCATGTAACTTGGCACAGCCTCTGAGCTAAGTGCTCTTCAAATATGGAAAATCTGCTGAAAAACAAAAAATCTTTGATTACCCACAGAACATCCCCGAAGCAATCAGGAAGGGCAAAACTATAGTTTCAACCACTGCTGGCATGGGACTCAGAACTAAGTTCAATTAAGGCTAAATTCAATAGGATTTACTTCTGGATAGATGTGGATAGCACTGTAGTGTCATTTGGGAGTTGAAATGATGGGATCCAGTTGAAGGCACATTATGAATATCAATGACAGGCAAGGTAAAGTTGACAAAGGCTTTAAATGAAGAAATGCAGCAGGTTCTGTGGGAAAGACACTCCTTTCCTTACAAGCCAACAATTTTAATGCATTTTGATTACAGTCCAAGTCCTTAAAAGTACTCACTGTGGTGCAATGCAGATTGTTGAGCATAATCTAGTCAGGGCTCTCATGTAAGCCACACTGAAATACATGGAGTTTAGCTCCACCGTGATGCCATTTCTGTAATGTGTGATGAAACAGAGGCCTACATTCTTTAGAACACTATCCTGTGTTTAGTTATTAAGAGCTATTATATCTGCGCTCTTCAATCAAGTTATAAAAGGGCAGTTATTTTTTAAAACCATAGTAAAATAGACAAGCTGAAAACAAGCAAATTCATAAAAGCCACAGCAAAGTAATAGACAGGTGAAAATAAAACCGAACAAAAAGTTTAGAAGTCTGGGGAAATTAAGGTCTCTATCTGGTGAAAGAAAGAAGCAAAGTGAATGTCAGATGAGCCTTTCTAAGATTTCCAGAGGGATAGCGTGTTTATTTCTGTGGTGCTAAAACACAAGTAATGTCATCTGGACCTAACCCTGCATTTCCTTTGCATTTCACTGTTTGCACACAACCCATTCCCACTGGTGTGTGTGTACACCTGCCAACTTAGGATAGCCTTTTAGGGAAAACATCCTTACAAGGCAGCTTCTATAAAAATAAAACCCACATTTCACGTTGTGCTTAAGTCATATTTCAGCTATCATTAAAAACGATAAAAATGTGTTAAGCATAAAAATGACCTTAGCTGTAAAAAAGAGACTATTAACAACCGGAATGCCATTAAAACAATTATAACATTTAATGTATCTGCTGAAGTAGACTGAAGTCCTCAAATGCTTATGCCACAATAAATTTATTAAGTCTTTAGGGTGCTGCACGTCTTTTAGTATCTTCTTTGGGGAAAACATTCCAAAACCACCCCTAAAAAGGCACCTGCCCATTGTAATGCACATGGAATAACCTAGAGAACAGACTCTAATGATGATGTTCAGATTGGCACATGTGGAGAAAGACTTTATGTACCCTTGTGCTGAAAGGCTTTACAAGCCAAGTCATGGGTGGTGCTGTGGTCTAAACCGGTGCTGTGGTCTAAACCACTGTGCCTTTCAGGTTTGCTGACTGGAAGGTCAGCAGTTTGAATTTGCACAATGGGGTGATCTCCCGGTGCTCTGTCCCAGCTTCTGCCAACCTAGCAGTTCGAAAGCATACCAGTTCTAGTAAATAAATAGGTACCACTGCGGTGGGAAGGTAAACAGCATTTCCATGTGCTCTGGTTTCCGTCATGGTGTTCCATTGTGGCAGAAGCGGTTTATTCATGCTGCCCACATGACCCGGAAAGCTGCCTGCAGACAAATGCCGGCTCCCTTGGCCTGAAGCAAGATGAGCGCCGCACCCAGTCACCTTTGACTGGACTTAACTGTCCAGGAGTCATTTATCTTTTACCTTACCTTAAAGGTCAAGAACAGCTTACCACTGCACTATGATCTACATATATAGCAACACCCTAGAGGTCCCGGGCTCTAAGGAAGCTATATTAGCCTCAACCAGAGCCAGGGCTTTTTCAACACTGGCTCCAGCCTGGTGGAACGCTCATGAGACCAGGGCCCTGCAGGATCTGATTTCTTTCCACAGGGCCTGTAAGACAGAGTTGTTCCGCCTGGCCTTTGGCTTGGAGTCAATTTGATTCCCTCCCCCTCTTTCTTTTTTCCTTTCTCCTCCTGTGATGAGGCTGCATTTTAATGTTTTAATGTTGTATTTTAATCTTGTTTTTAAATTGTATTCATTCAACTTGTTTTTATTATTAGTTGTAGCCGCCCTGAGCCCGGCCTTGGCTGGGGAGGGTGGGGTATAAATAAAATTTATTATTATTATTATTCACAATTTCCCCCCCCCCAACACAATCAAGACAAACAGGTGCTTTTTGTGCTTTTATTAAGAAACAGAACCCATAGGGTTCAAACTTTAATATAAAGTACAATCATTTTTCAGGGTGATTTTTTTTTTTGCTTGGCTTTTAACCTGGTTTTACAGTAGCTGAGAAAACACAAAAACACAAACCCCTGCATTATTGAATTCATCATTATGCAACATACATTATTAAGGAGCAAATTCTGCCTTAAGTACAGGAGGCAGAGCTTTGCTTTTTCAGTTTCAAACCAGAGCCTTATAAAGATACAGCATGCTTCTGAAGACTCCCCCCGCCCCCGCTCACATACTACTTAAGGCCACAGTTACAGTTTATTTGCAAGTAACCCAGGAGTGATCCCAAGACTGAAAACAAAAGAGCAGCATTGTCATTCTTTGTACTGATGCATGCTCTTCTGCTGTATGACAAGAATGATACCAACAGCCAGCTCATATTGGTATTACAGTCAAGTCGTTGCAAGCACCTAATAACCATTGTTTTAGTCCTCCCAAGACATGCATGCTATACAGCCATGGTATTGCTATTCAAGTAATAAATAGGAGTTAAGAGACTTAATTTAGTTCTCATCAGATGAAATCCTGCATTTTTTAAAAAAACAGGCATCCCATAAAAAAGGCATCTGGGATACCACTCAGGATTGGATTTTAAGACAAATGTATTATTTTTTTTAAGAATAAGTTGCAATGCAATTTTGGTTCAAGCTTCTTTTTCTTTCTGATACATAAACACAGCAAATGGGCAAAGTGTCACATTCTCATCTCATCTGAACAAGCATAAAACATTAGGCATTTCTAGCTCCTCACTTCAGATAATTAATGAATAAATACGTCTAGAAGTCAGTTTTGCCAAACTGTTACTCTAATGTGCCCAAGCAATAGAACCCAGCAGGTTTGACACCAAGTGGTTGGGAACATCATGGCACAGGCTAAGCCACCTTAAAGTCCATTCCCCTTACTTCCTCTCACAATGCAAACTACTTGTTGATATTTTTGGGTTAGGTAGGATGCCAGCTGCTCTGCCTGGAAACAATGTTGCAACGATCTCTATCTCCAGCACTAGACAACTCAACTCTCACAAGAAGGATGTAAGTGCCTGGGGCACACCAGACCCCTACAAATGATTTTTCTTTTCATTTGCAAAGTTGCCTTTCCAGAAACACTCCATCCACTGCAAACACTGGCATTTTGCTAGTATCAGATAAGCTTGAAAAGAGGAAGAAATTCACCTGGCTGAGGGGAGGGAAAGATAGACTCTAAAGAACTAACTGGCTGCTCCGTGTGAAATATAGTTTGGCTTTAGAAGTCCCTCACTTTTTGACTAGCTAGTCATTTGCTGAATCGTAGCAAATAGTCCCTATATTGGACCATGGATTCTTCCTCCCTTCATGTTGTTTAAATTTCACCTTGTTTGGCAACTTGTAAGCAACAGTGCAACAGGCAGTAATAAGCACACACATATCTCAAGAGGCATTGCACACATGTCAGGAGAAATCTCTGCCACCTTTGGCTGCAATCCAGCCTCCACTCTGCTTACTAATGGCTGGTGAAGCTCTTTGAGCAAGTAAGTTAAGACTTTTATCCATTCCACAATAATGGGAGGGATCCACTCCCTCTTCTTCTCAGTGTGCTCACATTAAGAATATAGGGTTTCACTGCCGTTTCTCTCCATAATTAATCATTTTTGCTCCCTTCTCCTAATTCTCCCCTCCCCAATAGCTGTGCCTGACAAGCCTCCATGCATACAATTCTAACAAAAAATGTACTTCTGGCCTCCCCACAAACTGCTAACAGACCCCATCACTAGTAGAAATATCCACTCAGCAAGAAAACACAAATATTACACAATATAAACACAAATATTAGAGGAAGTCAGTAATGCAATTCCAGGGCCCTTAATGTGTGTGTGTGTGTCTTTTAAAGCTTCAATGCTTATTATTCTGTTACGGTAAATTGTTTAGAAGTGGTGACCCCAATTAAATCAGGCCGCAGCTTAATTTTTTTATACCTGTTAAAAACTATTTTTAAAGATGCAGAAGTCATCTTAGAGGCACTGTTTTTTTCCTTAAGATGGTGACTGCTTCAAAGTTCTTTGTTGTTCATACAGGGTCATTAAGGTATGGTGCTTTGCAGTGTACAAGAGGTCAAGTCCCTGCCCAAGCAGCTTGCAATCCATAATTTGATAAAGGAGACAGGAAGAGAAGAAGAGAAGTGAAGGTAGCGGGAAACAGGGAAATGTATATGCACTGTTGGGCATAGGCCCAAGGGGACTATACCAAAGGCTTGATAGAAAAGGTGATCTGAAGGGAGAAGGCGGGGTGGCATCATACAGGTGCATGCACTATCATATAAAAGCCCCCCCCCCTTAGAAATACTTCCTTTTTACTCGTTGCAAACATAATAAATCCACAATTTAATGGACAATTTAGGTTTCTGCCAGCTGCAGTATATCTGCTTAAAAATATAATGTACATACTATACAGGATTTCCTTCAATCTATGAGGCACCCCTAATATAAGACTTTATGCTTAGCAGCAATATTCACTATTCTAAATGACCTGAGGAACAACTCAAGTTATATTGCACCATAGTAAAGAGACAGCCCAATTCTTAAGAAAGCAAAGAACAATTCCCTGATAAGTGAGCCAGATTGCTGTACATAAACACGTGCACTGATAAAGGTTCTCATGTTGCTTTTAAGGAGAACTGCCATACTAAATAAAGATTCTCCAAGAACCTCTCTCCCAACCCCCAAAATTCATAGAGAAATGACTATCAAACTGGAAATTTAACAGGGGCAGATCCAACTGCAGAATTACGCTTTTTGGTCTCGGCTCTCATATCCAAAACAGAGGTAGATTTTTTTAAAAAAAGGCTTTTAAACACAGTAATTCATTATTGGAAATCATAGCTACTCCTTTCTTCATTCTTTATAGACACTCCTGCAGAGTGCTAAAGCATCCTACCTATAATTGCTCTAGTGGCAGTGGCTTAAGTTGCTGAATTTAAGGACTGGTGTAGTATTTGGCTGCCCTTGCCAGATTTTGTCCCGTTGGTAAATATGCAGGGGGGGAAAAACAGTTCTGGAGAGTTGTAGAAAAATTAACTGTATTTCCCTTAACAAAACAAAACAAAAACTTGAAGTGCAGCAACAAAACTCCAGCTTCATCACTGAAATAAATGTCTGCCATTCATAATTAAAAAGAGCTGGCACCTTCATAACTCTTGCTATATATTAATATTCCCTATAAAGCAATATGCATTTTAAGACCACTACTTGATAGGTGTCCATCTGACATTTCTTTCTTTCTTTAAATTAATACATTCTTATTTTTGATGCTGAGTACAGTCAGGACCTCAGATTTTCTTGCTTGGGTACTGAAATTGTCAAGCAGAAGCCCTTGTAAACTAAAGGAGTGCTTTTTAGAAGCTTACTCTTATTTTTATGTCCCTTCTCAGGATAATTTAGTCATGCAGATAAAACAACTATATCTCCTCAGTGCAGCCTTTTTGTTATGTGGTTTGGCTGCTCTTGAAAATATCCTCAGCATGATTTTTGCACTATATGCACCAGTTTCTAAATTTTCTCTCTTCTTAGTTATTTTTCAGTTGCTCCAGGTAAGATAGGGGCCACTTTCCTGGTAATCTGACCTCATGGTTTCTTCTTTGCCAGCTAAACAACAAGACTTTCTTCCATCTCTTGCCTCTCCTCAAAGAGGCATGGTGTAGTCCATCTTAATGTTTCAGTTGCCTTGATACCTTAAAGCAATAATTTGCTTTAAAAAAACTTTTAGGCTGTAGAAAACAAAATCAAGATATTCCATCTGATCAAGATGCAGCTTTCTCAATCATCCTTAAGCCATTATTGAAACTGGCTGTCTGTCTTCTACCTCAGTAGGATGTGGGTCAATCTGCAGAGAAAATAAATACACTTTACTGCTTGGGATTCTGAAGTTAATATAAACTTTTTTTGGTAGATTTAGACAGAAGTTGCACTCAGGGATCTTGATTTACCTCTGAATAGAGAGGTGGGGGCTGAAACCGGAACTCCTGAATGTAGGCCAACATAGGGCAGCATAGTTCTTCATTGCAGTCAATTAGTTGTGGATAAGCAGTAACATGTCTTGAGAACTCTTCCTCTGACACAATATCAGCATAATTGGGCGGTGCTAGCAAAAGAAAATATTTTTTAAAACATACATTAGCTACTACTTCCATGGTTCTCTTCTGCAGATGAATCTTCTCCTAAGCCCCACTCTATGATGGCTGATGACCAACAACACAAATGAGATTTTAGTGTAAATAATGAATCACTTAAGAAGCACTGGAATTTGAACACATGTATTACTTTCTGTTTCACCAATATACTTGTGACAAACCAGAGGGATTTCATGATTTATTATTACTTAATGTACTTGTATTTCTTCCTTTCCCAGCATGGCATTTTCTTCTCATAGTCACCTGACAAAACATCAGGTAGCCCAAGGCAGGAATGGGGAACCTATGTCCTTCCAGTTGCTACTGGACTGAAACTCCCATCATCCCTGATAATTGGCCTTGCTGGCTGGGGCTGATGGGAGTTGGGAGTCCAGCAACATCTGGAGGGCCACATGTTTTACCATCACTGGTTATGTTGACAAAAACCTCCCCAGTTCAAGCCCAACAGACAATTTAATACAGTGGAGGCACCGGGGGGGGGAGAATGGAGGCGCCCCCCAAAGGGTAAAGCATGTTTCTAGATGGGTTAAAAGAATAAATAAGCACTTGAATGTCCCCCTGCCCTGCCTCTGGAATATCTGTGACTTTTTACATTGGCTCTATTCACTTCATGAGAGATTCACAATTTATTTTTGCAATGTATATAGCAGCTCCTGCTACTGCAAGAAAAACAACAACAACCCAGCAATGATAATACAAACACCAATCTCATAACCCAAAATTGTACCTTCTGGATGTTCTGGCATTGATAGTGCCAACCAGCTCATATCCATGTTGAATTGGCTGGCAAGGCTAGAGTTTCTGCTGGAAAATGCAGTACATGGAATTGTGCCAATCACTAGAGGCAGCTCAAGCATCAACTTTTTAGCACCAGGAATATGAATGTACACCTGTGATGAGAGAGACACAATTTCACAGAATCTGTCAGAGAGGAGCCAAACCTAGCACTACAAATGTATCCAAAAGCAAGATCAGAAATTTTCCATAAACCCAACAATTTTGGATTAGGGTTGCACCAATCCTGCAAATGACAAAACTACAATCTGCCCCATCCTAGTCGCACGTAGTATTAGAAGAAATTCACAGATTTTTTTTTAAAAAAGGGAGGGGTAATGTTGTTTACAAGTTAAAAAAACACCACAAGGTGGTTATAGATCTTCATACGTATGAGGTGGCCTGAGGATTGCCTGTCTTCACTCCAGTTGTTTTAAAAAGCTTCTTTCAAGCACCTAGACTCGCAGCTAGGCAGCGCACAGGGCTTCTTGAAGGAGCGGCTTTGCAACTTGGGGTACTTCTGTTTTTTTGTTTTTTTTTTAAATAATTTTTATTAATTTTCATAAAACCAAAAAACACACAAATAAACAACACATGACTTCCCCCCGCCTCCCCTTCACTGCACCCCTGTTTCAGAAATTTTTAGCAATCCTTCATTCCTTTTCAATATTTCGTTTCCCTCAAAATTTTCTTAACTTAACTATTTACAGCTATAGTTCTTTATTTCTTGACCCTTAACATTTTATCAGTCCGAAATTTTGCAACAGTTCTTAAGATATAGTTTAAATTTTTTCCAGGCTTCTTCCACCGTCTCTCTCCTTTGATCACGGATTCTGCCGGTCATCTCTGCCAGTCCCATAAATTCAGTCACCTTCGTCTGCCATTCTTCCAGAGTAGGTAATTCTTGCATCTTCCACAACTTGGGGTACTTCTGCATCCTTTGCTGACACTTGAGGCTCAGGTGGCTGGTGGCTCAGCTGTGTCTCTATCTGGAATAGCCTAACTACTATTGTCTATGCTGGTAACCTCTAGGTAAGATATTTGCACTGCATGATACATAGGGCTGCCTCTGAAAATGGTTTGGAAACTTCAGCTAGTGCAGAATACAGTGGCTGGGTTGCTGACAGGGGCAAGACAGTTTGAGCATATTACACTGATCCTGGCCAGACTGCACTGGCTGCCAGTTAGTTTCTGGATCCAATTCAAAGTGCTGGTTTTGACCTACAAATCCTTAAATGACTCAGGACAGCAACTCCTCAAGGACCACCACTCTCCATATGGACCTACTTGGACCCTGAGATCAGCATGTGAGGCCCTTCTTTGGGTGCCTCTTCCATGAGAGGTCTGGAGGGTGACAACACAAGATTTGGCCTTTTCTGCAGTGGCTCCCCATTTGCAGAAAACTCTTCCCAGGGAAGTTCACCTGGCACCTTCATCATACACCTTTAGATGCTAGATGAAAACGTTCCTCTTAAACCAGGTCTTTGGCTGATTTACAACTGATGCCTTTTTAAATGTATTGTTGGGGGGCTGCGGTTGTTTTTGTTCTTATTTTTATTATGTGTTTTGTGTTTTTCATACAGGCAATCACTGTTTTGCACTCATTCAAAGCACGCCCTACTGTGCATACATGCATCTCCCCAACCCGGAAGTTGCCAGAATAGGAGTGGGCATGAAACAGGCTTACATGTGCTCTGCTGATACCTACAGGGTCAGGAACGCAATCCCCAAGCCAAACAGCTGTTGCCTGTAGTACTTTTATTGTGAACCACCCTGAGATCTATGCATGTAGGGCGGTATGCAAATTTAACAAATCATGATGACAATAATAAAATATCTAGAAAAGAGGGAGGCAGCCCTCAGGCCACCTCATACCTATGGAGAGCTACAATATCTCTACAAATCCAGCCATGTGCAGCTTCTGAAACGGACTCCTGATCTGATCTGCACATTGGTTTGGGTGGATGAGATCAGATGTGTTCACTCTGGAAACTACGCTTGCAGGATTCTTCCTTTATCCCTATTTGGGGGTAAAGCACATATAACTGTGCTGTCATTCAGATACATCTACCCTCAGGAATTTGGCTTTGTTTCATACTTTCAACATTACCTTCCAGCCATTTTAACACCATCTCAACCACTTCAGTTGTGGACTCCTAACCCCTTAAAATTCTAGCAGCTAAATGTTACCCTACTGCTTTTGGACATACAGAAAAAATCAAACTCTCTGAAGGAGCAAGCAATGCTTAGGAAGATTTAGTAAAAAATAAGTATGCCTGAATTTAAGTCTGTTTAGTTACATTAACACAGTCTTCAAACCTTAAATTAAACGGTGAAAAGCCACACTTACAGCTAAGGAATATTCAACTCTGATAATACAGCAGTCAAGGATAGAAGGGGTGACAGGTGGAATTTTCAAAGTTTTCCCATTCCAGGTATCTGTGCTCCCAGAAGCAACATGGTTTCCTCGCACATTGGCGACCATCTGCCGAAAAGTTTTCGTTTTCCCGCTAGCCAGATAAGTCTGTGTTTGGAAAATAGCAGCCTTTGGAACAATTAAGCGTGAGGAACAATTCTCAATTTCTGCATAAATTGGTATTGCTTCACCTAAAAAGAAAGAAAGAAAGAAAGAATTTCACAAAGAATGAATTAATTACCAAACATTATGATGTACTTGAGTGACAAAGAACTTCATTCATCACATGATGCAAATTATTTTTCTTCCTTCTGTTGCGAGTTTATAATGTTTAGAAAAAAAAAACCGTTTAGTGGGTACTTCCTATGTTTATTGTGGCAACAAGCACCATGAATAGTCCTACATTTGTATACACATCTGCAATGATTTTAATAATCATTTATTTGGCTTTCTGCTTAACCTTTTCCCTCTTAAAGTGACAAAACCTGAGGCTTTTTAGATATGGCATTGATGTTATGGGGAAAACATGGCATTCCAACACTAGTATAGAAGCAGAAGGACACCTGCAGAGGAGAACAAGAGGGTTGTGGAGGGGAGGTCCTTAGCTGTTCCTCTGCCCACCAATTCTACTCTGCGAGTGCCCTCATCCCAGACCATCTAAATCACTTTTTCCTAACTCTGGCTCAGAAAACAGCAGAACAGGGTGAGAGCTGCAGAGTGGAGATATTTTTTTTGAAGAAAACCAGTTGATGTGGAAATGCTTGAGCCCTTCCATCCCACTTGTCAACCCTCCCAAGAAAATTCCACCCTCAATAGAAATTTGGGATAATAGGATCTTGACAGAGGGGTGGGACTTGGTATTTATCAACCTAATATCCAGTTTCAGTCTTATTGAAGAAGATACACTTGCCATTACAATAGCCTTTCCTCTCTATTTTGGCACTGAGGGAAACTGGACCAGAAGTGAAAAACCAGCATCCAATCATCTTCTCCTGGCTTCGTCTTACAGGGCTCTATAAAAAAGAATAAAAAATCATTAAAAGAATAGTGGTTTCGAACCCACAGGTATCAGCAATTCACCTGTGCTTGACTCACTAATTAAGAGTTTGTTTATTTACAGGCATTTATAGCTTGTCCTTTACCCATGTGGTCTCTGAGCAAGCTACATACAGCTCAATATAATTAAACTAATATAACATATTCAACCCACAAAAGTCTGTGCAGAAATGTGCACCTTGAGATAAGTGAGGTAAGTTAAGGCGAGACCCACAGTGGCATTAGCTTTGGTAGTAGCCATCACGTGGCAAGGGAGGCAAAGCAGGTAGCTCTACCCATGTGGCACACCACAATCCACTTTAACAGGTTACTGCTCCATATGAGGCAAACAGGATTTGCATTCTCTCAGACAGCTCCAAAGTGAGTGTAATTCTTTTTGGAGAAGACATGTCCCCTTCCCATTTTTATTCCACATGGCATCTCTGCATATACACACTTTTGGCAATCACTGCAGTCTCATTGCTCTCTGCTGCAGTAACTAGGCATCCCAGGTTAGCAATTCAAATTTACTATCCAGATGTTCATATCAATTACTATTATTTAAATGACATTAGTGGCCACATGTGCAAAGTACTAAGTCACTGTGTAATACTACTCTCTTGTTGTTATAATTGATCCTAAATATTTATTTGTTTGGGGCAACACAATGTACGAGTGATCCACTGAGACCATGCATATGTAAGATTTCTTTACTCAGCAGGAACAGACAGAGGTGTGAAACAGAGGCAGCAATTACACGGGCAGAATATGCATCTCCCTCCATTCTCTATGGTGGGGATAAAGCTTCTGCCAACCCTCAACAGCATATTATTTTATT
The DNA here is from genome assembly GCF_964252035.2 of Podarcis erhardii. Taxonomy (NCBI): domain Eukaryota; kingdom Metazoa; phylum Chordata; class Lepidosauria; order Squamata; family Lacertidae; genus Podarcis; species Podarcis erhardii. The sequence continues at coordinate 22,934,812 of NC_138503.1, forward strand.
TTAATGGGATGACATGCTTTCCTCCATCTAAATGGACCCAAATGAGAAAATGCATAAAGAAGTCTCTGTAGACAGTGGTTAATTTTGAAACGGAAGGTTACTGAATCCCTCTGTAATTGATTTAGAACTCAAGCCTACTAAGAATCATATGGCACACAACCAGTCCAGTTTACACAATTTTATGAACTACTACCTTATGCTATGCTGCAAAATGCAAGTTCATTTTTGTTCACATTCTTACAAATATTAGGATGGGGTGGTCAAAAGGGACAGCAGTCAATTCATACTTTATAGACAGAAAAATGACCCCACTTGAAAGTTAACCAAAGTCATGCAACTTTTTATTGTTTCAGTGTTACCAGATTTATCAAGCAGGAACAAATATGGGAAGCAGTCATAAATATGGTAAACACACAACAAAGAGATGACTGCATTAATTTCAAATACTCTAGCATCCTTATATGTGAGTGGGTTTTGTGTTTTGTGTTACCATAAGTGGGTTTGTGTATGTGATTTCCTAAGGTACACCTAATGGGAAGCTGCTCTGGAAAAAAACCCTGCCTGCAAAACTCTTTTCTCAATGCCCAGAGGCTGTTGCCAACAAGAGGAGGCACACTGGTGCTTTGGCCAAAGAGGATATTGTTTTAGTGAGCAGTCTCAACTGGTTTATATTACCATTTCATAATAATGCATGGAAGTTCAAATGTTAGTTTAGACTTGAGAAACAAAACCAAACAAACTGCACAACCTATTCAGCTGGGTAAAGCAGTTACAGTATTTGGCAAGTTATGCTACAGGGCTGAATTAACTACGCATCAGTACATAAGTGTGACTAACATTTTTAATTAACATTGAAGTAATGAAAATATGCAGCCAACAAGGTTAGGAGAGTTACTTGAGGTAATATTAACATCACCTGTGCTAAGCCCTACTAGGCTAACTTAAGAAAACTAACATGAAAGTTTAAGCAAACTGAAGGCATCCTACACAAAAGAGAGAATGACCAGAGACACAATGCAGTGAACTGCATTTGCTACAGTGAACTGTACTTGCTAAAGACTTAACAGCAACAGCAGGAGGTTGAGCTACAGCTCCACTGGCTTTCATCTACCTCTCTCTGGACCATTTCGAACTACTGTACCAGAACAGCAGTACATATTTTACAGACAAAACGAGTGCATAATTATTGTGTAACAGGAGTGAATTTTAAGAAGCACAAAGCCAAGCACATGTCACAGATTCAGAAAGAACCTCATGGGTATTTTAGTTCAAGCCACTCCCCCACCACTCAAACTTGTGAGTGACCTTCCATAAAAAAAGATTCCCTTAGCAATCTGTTCCTTTGCATGGCTTCTGTTATCAGATCTTCCTTAATGCTAACCCAAGTCTGCCTTTCCTGCTGGTCTGACATTTCATAAGCTGTAAAAACTCATTTCACTAAAATAAGTTATTACACCGAATAAAGTTAAAGGGTACAGAACTGGCTCATACTCCATTAAGTCATTCAGGCGGCGGGGGGGGGGGGGGGGCACGGACAGGTAGAATTTCCAGTCAATATTATGCAGGATCCAAATAATATGACAGTTAGTTCTACATGTCCAAGGAGGGTTTTGGACCTGTGTTTCTCCAACAGCAGCTCCCTGCTGGAAGGCAAGCTAATTTTGAAAGAGAAAAGCATTTGTGGTATGACACATTGATTAGGAACATCAGACTCCTAGCCAAACTCACTGGAACAACCAAGCCTTGAGGACGTTGAAAATTGACCTTTGGGTCCCTTGGACCAGACATTCATGTAAAAATATACACACTTCTGGAAACAAGGTTATACTTAACCTACTTTATACATAAAAATAACCCACTGGATTTTGGTTCCGCCATCCACTGAAGTGTGAAGAACAAAATTCAAAATTGGATCCATATATCATTTAAGCGATACTAAATGCCATGAACAATTGTAGGCTTTTCATTTTTATATTACCTGGTAACTACTGACAACTAGGAAATTTCTTCCAGAATGACTCAGAGTAATTTACAAGTGTGATTGCAACCCTTTAATAACTCTCCCCCTCTCTCTCTGTGGGTGTGTGTATGTGTGGGTGTGCGTGCACAGAGAGTGGATCTCTTAGTTCAGTGCTGATCAAATGCATGCCAACCATCAAGTCAATACCTTTTCTTCAGAAGCTTGCTGCTTTGTATTGCAAAGAGCCCTGTAAATGTTATTTATTTTGTGCCAATTGAAGGTTACTGGACTGAGAATCAGTGGATCCCCTGTGCTTTGTTTTTCAAATTTTCAGGTGCTTTTATATATAAATAGATAGATAGTGGTACCTCGGGTTAAGAACTTAATATGTTCTGGAGGTCCGTTCTTAACCTGAGGTACCGCTTTAGCTAATGGGGTCTCCCGCTGCCGCCACACGATTTCTGTTCTCATCCTGAAGCAAAATTCTTAACCCAAGGTACTATTTCTGGTCTGTAACCTGAAGCGTCTCTAAACCAAGGTACCACTGTAATTTATATATATATTTGTAAACAAACAAACAAACATTTTCCTTGCTCTCAGATCGAATCATAGGTAAGGGTGTAAGGTGAACTCTTTGCTGCAGAAGCTGAAGTTGTTATAAGGGAAAACAGACTGAAAACTGCTTTTGTATGGAGTTTGAAAGCTATGCCAAATGAAATGGTTATTTGGTGAGTAAGGCACTTTAGTAACACTTGACTGCTTCCCATATTCTGGCTGAGCAAGTTCTCATGTAAGCATTAGCAAAGGCTTGTTCAAATAAAAGGTGCAGGAGGAAAAGAGAAGAGAGCTGGGCAGGCAGGTATATATACACTGATGGTACAGTGGCAGATATGGCGTATCAAAAAATACAGAGAGGAGGAGACAAGGCTATTCACCTTTAAATCTTGCATAGTTTCTAATCATTGAACTTGATTTGTATTCAGCAAGAATGTTACACTTTATTATAAGGGATGGGGAACATGTGACCCTCCAAGTACAACTCCCATCATTCCTGGTTATTGGTCCATTCTGGCTGAGGGTGATGGTAGTTGGAATCTAACAATGCCTTGAGAGTCACAGGTTCTCCGCCTCTCCTTTACACAATGGGCAAATAATACATCCAGTCCTAACCATCAATCTAACAAGAAGCAAAAGCTGCAGGGGGAAAACAATGCTGAATACCAATAGCACAGAATACTTGCTACATTAGCATTATGATGAGAAGATAAAATGGTTCCAGCATTTCCTGAGCAGCAGAAATCACAGAATCAGATTTAAGCAAGCAGTTATTAGATCTTAGGTCCCATAATAAGAAGGGAAGATCTCATTTTATGTTTAGATGGAATGGGTATTCAGCCCACTTCCATTCTGTTACTTTAGACTGATCTTATATTCTGTAATAATTCCACTGATCATGAGAAGCCCAATGCTTTAAATGTGAGTAAATCCATAATATTAATAACAGAAGATCTGAGACAGCTGCATCTATACACGTAATGCTGAAAAAAGAAATGCAAAATGGAAGGATGTATAGGATGAAAACCAGAGCTTAAATCACAGGGTAGAAATGATAAATAGTTCACTATAATGCTTGTTCTATCATTCCCTCTATCTCTGATATTCAGGCTGCAAATACTATTGCTTGCATAGCCACAACAGCAGCACCACCCAACAAGCAGCTGGAAAATTTGCAGAAGTACAAAACAACTTTAGGGGGAAAAACCCCCAGGAGGGTATGGGAAAAACCCCAAAACAGCCCAATGAGGAGTGAGTGTGCTCAGTGGAATGTTTACCAGCTGGGGACCACCTGTGCCAAAATATACTTTTACACGTTATTTTTGTGATGACCAGTGGTTTCTAACAAATACATATGAGTGACTGGCTGGCTGTTGAGGAAACAGAAAACCAGGGGGTGGGGTGGCGGGATGGAACAGAGTGGCTGGAATCCGGAACAGCCGTACTGTACTTCATACTACAATATTTTTTATTCTGGTTCCACTTATAGCCTAGTATTACTGAGAGAGTGTCAGTCTTTGCAGCCATATAAATGTAGCTACTCTGATATAAAGTACTTTAGGCTTTGTGTTATTGTTATTAATGCATGTCAATCCTACCCCAACTTTTGGCAGAACAGCTGTGCCAGCAGGGATGTAATCAATGGTATTAAACAGCAACAAAAAACTGTTGGCAATCCAAGCGGCCTAAAGGCTATCTATTTATAGAGGAAGCTTAGAAGGGAGCTTACATGCATTTGAAAAGTCAGCAAAGTTACAGACCAAAATATCACAGACCTGGTTATAGCTGAGGGTTAATAGCACGTATAGCACAGCTAGATCTGCTCTTACCAGTAGAACGGGTGAATTAACATCTATGTGGCTGATAACCTGGAACTCTCTCTTCACAGTTTGATCAGGGACCATTGGCCTTTCCAGGGTTGCTTTCACACAGTACTGGATGTTGCCATATTTGCCCGTGAAAGAGGTTGCTAAAGGTCTGGACACAAAACAAAACAAAATACCCATTTACAAGTTTGGCACCTTTCTCAGAGGTAGACTTAACAAATGCATGGTCAACCACCTTCTTGCTAGAATGCCATGGCATAAGCAACATAAACCAAGCAGGCATGTTTAAGAGAAGCTAGGGCATGACAAAACAGTTTTAAGATTGACTGTATGCATTATATGGGCCTGTGAATGAGCAAAACTATGCCAAGCAGCATTTGAGCTTCCTGCACATTTTAGGCATCATCAAAATACTGTGTAACAGGATTGGCATGCCAGTGTATTTACCACCTATTTGACCAACAGGAGGATAAAAAAAAACAATGAGCACAAGATTGCTATTGTTTGGGTGGCAGTTTACTTGTATCATTTCCCTATAGGTTCATTTGTTTGCAAACACAGGAGAGGACTGTTTGCCTCCTAGCTGTGCAGTAGTCAGGGGGCAGAGACAAGAATTGCAGAAAACTTCCTCTGACAACCTGCTGCAACTGAAGGTTTCTTTAAGCAGTAACACAAACAGCCACTGATGGAAACATCATTGTTTTAATTGCATTATTTTGGGTAATTTTGTACGTCAAGTCTGGTGTACAGGACAAAAGCCAACAAAATAAATCCCGTTTAGTCCAGCTGTTGCATCCCATCCCCATTTCCTATGTGCTAGATGCATCCATGTGCTAGAGGAAAAAGCAGGGAAACTGCTCTATAAGTATAGTCTCCCAATGTTATTTAAATCACCTTTCATTCAGGATTCTGAATTGCATAAGGTGTCTACATGCCTAGATTCTCAATATACAGCCAAGGACATAATGGATGGTTCAGGGCCAGCAAGTGTCCCTGTTCTCATCATGTGAACAAGTAAATATCTGAATATGGCTTAACTGCTCAGCGAATCATTCACATTTTTACAGAACTAATCTAACATTGCCAGAAGTCAATTTATTAAAAGTTGTAAATACTGGTAAAAGTTAATTTAATTGTACCACTATAATAATTTTGTAATTAGAATATACATCAAACCATTTGACAATGAGCAGATCAATTCTAAGTGGGATGGTGGGTAGAAAGTGAAGGGATGGATCACCCAACTCCAAAGTCTTGCATGCTTGTGCCAGTCAGTGTAGTACATGTCTGTCTGTCTATACCATAGCTGTCAACCTTCCCTTTTTTTGGGTGGGAAATTCCCTTATTCCAGCGCCGTTTCCCGCTGCTTCCCTGGATTGTTAGATATCCCGTAGGCTGTCCCCGGGACAGGTGAGGCTGCTGATCCCTTATTTTCAAATCTGAAAGTTGACAGCTTTGGTCTATACATGCATGCATACATGCGCACGCACACGCGCACGCACACACCTTTCTTCTGTTTTGCCCATTTTATGAAACATTCCTTCTAAACCAAGGAGGGGAGGAATTAAGTGGGTGAGTACAATTCTTTTAGAGTATTAAAAGTGTGGTTGATCCAGCCTCTGCCCCACCCTAGAATGTCCTGTTTCAGGACCTCACCTGGTAACACACTACCAGTGATAATTTACACTTGTGGTGTTTTTCCACTGGCCTCTGAGGCAGACATGCACTGCCACATTCCCAGGATGCCAGAGAGGGGTCTTTGACACATCTTAATTCTCCGAGCCAGCAGATTTAAGGGTTAGCTTTACACTGTAGAGTTGTTACCTTTCTTCTAAGAAGTTATCTCTTTAAAACACACTTCACCATTATTTGATTGGTCTGTTGATCAACTGTTTTTTGACTGGTCAACTGTTCAACCATACATTTTTGGCTTCATGATTGTGATGAAAGGCACAGGTGTTGCCTGCTGAAGGCATGGGATAAAGAAGCTTCTGCAATCAGGGAGAAAAATATCTACAGGAATAACCTTCTCTCTCCCTAGGTCATCCACCATCTTACTATCCACATTTTTCTGTCCCCTCTCCTTATAAAGAGAACACATTTCTCTTTATGCCCTAGCCCAGGGATGGAGACTTGAGCCCTCCAGATGTTGTTGGACTCCTATCAGCCCCAGCCAGCATGGCTAAAGATCAGGGGTGACTGAAACTGGAATCCAACAGCATCTGGAGGGCCAAAGGTTACCCAATTCCCATACAAACAGTATTTAGAGTTTCACAAAACTCTATATCAATGCTATTCAACTGCTTCAGGTTTACCAACTGCAAAAATTAAGCTGCTTACATTGACCTGCTGCCTTTTCATATCCTCCTCCATCACAATTTGTTTCAGCCCGTGAGCGCAAGATAAAACAGTACTGCAAGAGGCACATTTGTATCTTATGTTGCATTTTACCTCTGCCCCATCTCAACTGCTTGCATCAGGTCATCCTGCTTGATTCATTTAATAGGGAAAAGGGCAGGAGAGTACTAAAGCCTAAATTCTCACTCCCAAGGCTCTACAGTTCTCAACTACTGGTGAATAAAGCACTTTCTTTAAACTCTAAAAAGATACAAACCAAACAAAATCAATATATGGACAGAATTTGGATCACCAAGTATAATCTCTCTATATATTTCTGTTATTTCTGAAGTGTCCCTAGATAGTTTTCAAGAAAACAATAAAAACCAATATGTCAAATTATGCTACATCACTTACTGCTGGGGGAGTTGAAAGCTGAAAGGGTATTCATGTTTTCCGGCTTCTAACAGGATTAAGCCCTCATCACCTACAGGGAAAAGAAGACACGTGGTTGGCTTTTTCCTCCCACTTTTTGAAAAAATTATAGATCATAATGATTTTGAACACACAAACTGCAGAATTAAGGCAATCTATTACTTAGGGGATGTGGGTGGTGCTGTGGTCTAAATCACAGAGCCTAGGGCTTGCTGATCGGAAGGTCGGCGGTTCAAATCCCTGTGACGCGGTGAGCTCCTGTTGCTCAGCTCCTGCCAACCTAGCTCCTGCTAACCTAGAAGTTCAAAAGCACATCAAAGTGCAAGTAGATAAATAGGTACCGCTCCGGTGGGAAGGTAAACGGCGTTTCCGTGCACTGCTCTGGTTTCGCCAGAAGCGGCTAGGTCATGCTGGTCCCATGACCTGGAAGCTGTAAGCCAGCTCCCTCGGCCAGTAAAGCGAGATGAGTGCCGCAACCCCAGAGTCATCCGCAATTGGACCTAACGGTCAGGGGTCCCTTTACCTTTACCTATTACTTAGGTGCCACTTTGAAGAGGACTCCTATTGTGCTTCATCTATGACCAAGAGCTACTGCAGAACTTGCTAAAGGACGCAAAATGGCTTGGGTTAGAATTCACTTTCTTGCATCCCACTGTCTCCCCTTATACAAGCAATACAAACACTTGATTACCAGAACAAATGTGATATGTGGGTGCATGCTACAAGCAGTGCTCTCTCTTGTGAATCACATTTGAAACTATTGCCTGTCTCCAACCTAAGAAATATATGGGAATAATGCTTTTGTTCATGAGTGAACAGCTAAACAACTTTGTAATAGAAGAAAGTAAGAAGAAAGGACAGAGAAGATAGTGTTTACTACTGTCATGAAAAATAAAAATTTAGTGTTTATGAGGTACACATATTTACAAAGTGTAAGTAAGAGCCATTGTAATGTAGCATTTAAACTTAAGAATCATGTTCAGTATTAAGTGTTGTCACACTCACACCACTAACTGCACAAAACTGAACAGTGTGAACGAATTCCTACCACACCACACTGTCCAGACTATTGTATTGCACCAATACAACAACATCATGGTTTGTGATGCTGTCTGGGTGCAATGCTCCCACATTACAATCCTATGCATTTCATTCTTTAGGAACAAAGGAAGCCGCCTTTACTGAGTCAGACCATTAGTCTATCTAACTCAGTATTACTAGGCAGGATCTGAAACCATGTTCACTGGCTAGGCCTGTTGCTACAGCAGAAACTTGCACGTGTTGTGTAACAGCCTGTGGAAGAGCCAGGGTTACAGAATAGTGTAACCGTTTGCTACAGTTTGGTCTCAAATTCTTGTCAGATTCCCACTTCCTCACTGGTGGGGAAGGCCAGTCTTTTAAAACTTGTGAAAGAAATCCAGTGGATTTCACAAAAGTAATTTTAGCATGATGCACTTCTTCGATTGCCTTCCCAACTGCATTGCCATCACAGGAAGTACCTAAACAAGAAAGGCCCTTTGTAGTCTTTTTGAACTAAAGCAATCAGTATAAGCCCAAGGTAGGCTGTGCACAGCACAGCAGCATACCTGTCTGTTGAAGAATCTTAATGACCACACTAAAAACCAACAAGACATGTAATTAACTGTTCCACACAGAGGAAATTGATTACAAATTGCTTCAAGAAACAACCGGAAGATTCGTCTGAACGCTCCTCTGAATCAATGGTGAACAACGTAACTAAAGGATGTACATCACATGTGCCCAGCCAAGCACTTCCTCTTCCCACATACTTTAAGAATCTGTCCTTTGACTGGTATGATAAGGTATTGCCCAAAGTAGCTTTGTGCTGAAAGCAAGTTGATCAACTCTTGTGACTGATCTAGACATTTAGGCACAATTACTTCTGCCCTTTGATTACAGCTAGTAGAATCAACACTATTCTACTTAAACAGAGATGGATTTGCTTGGAAGCAGTGTTGTAGAGTAAACTGGCAAGAAATTCAAACGACTGAGCAGGATGATACTTCAAGGAACATCATAACCACCACCAGAATGTTCTCTAAGCCCCACTTAAGTAATTGGGCATGCCCAAGACCTGTTTGAGCCAGCCCTCAGTACTCATGCCCCCCAAACTCCAGCACAGGCCAGTAAACAGAGAACTGGATTTGTAAGACTGAGTTTCAAGTCTCAGCTCTATCTCAGCTTCATTGTGTCAAGAATCTAACCAATCTACTCAGTCTCAACATCATATCATGTTCAGAGGAACCAGTACAATAAAATCTCAATTCATGTAGTGTTTCCATTCCATAGCTCAAAGCTGACTGCTGGAAGGGGAGGAGCCCCCCCCCCCCCCCGCCGCCAGAATACTACCCTGCACATCCACTGCCAGAGGAAAAAGAAACTTGTCTCAGCTGGGACTGAGCTGGTGTGCGAAAGTCCAGCCACTAGGCTACCATAGCATGCAGTGAGATCAGCTGCTGCGAAGTTTATTCAATTGTGGACTGATCTGGGACTCTCCCCAAGTCTTGCTAATTCACTTGGGTGGAAAGGACATAGGCTCCCGTTCATCAGGCAGCATTGGCCTGTGGTTAGGCTTGTCTGGTTGGATATTCTGCCAAGGTTGGTGTGGTACTGTCAGGGGAACCCCAGGGGCATTAATAGGACCTGGAAGGTTAACCTGAAAATCAGTCTGAAATACATGATCTTGGGGTGTGGGGTCATTCACAGTGTTCTCATGGTGCCTAGGGAGTGCACACACGGTGGGGGCGCAAGAGGGCAAATGGAGCCCATCATGTGCCAGCCCAGACCTTGCTGCCGAAGCGACACCAGTCCTGAGCTGTACAGGGCCCTGCGTCACTTTGCTAGGCTGGGATCTGATCGCCCATTTGCCTAGGCAGGGTGGTTTGTCTTCTTAGCTGCAGGTTCAGTTTATTCCTGCATCCGAGGTTCAGTTTACTCCTGCACCTATAGGCGTTTCCCTCTGCAGATAATCATCTTGTTTGTTGCGTTTAAGCTTAATAAAGTGGTCTTTACTTCAGCCAAACCAACTTTGTCTGACTCCTTATTCAGTTAATGGGTCACAAATGAATCTGGGTGGTTTTCAAAAGAAATGAAAAGTAATCAAGGTTAGGAATATGGGCAGCTGCCTCATACCAAGTCAAACCAATGGTCTGTCTAGCTTAGTATTGTCTACACTGACTGGCAGCAGCTCTCTAGGGTTTTGGGTTCTTTCCCAGGTCTGCCTGGAGAGTAAACCTGTGATCTTCTACATGTAAAACAAATGCTCTACCACTTAGTGACTGCCCTTCCTCCCACTGAGTTCAAGCAGTTTGTTTCAAGGTCAAGCAGTCTGGTTTCAGGAATCCCCCTCTCAGATTGTATTAGCAGTTATCACCACACACAGCAAAAACTTTAAAGCACTTTGCGTAATTAAAAGTGCTGTTAATATAATGGGGAAAGTTACTGTCATCTGTGGTGGTTTCCACTACCAATGAATGATATTAAATAGATAGATTTTTAATCTATGGATAATTTTTCTTCTTGATTTAATTTTGACTCTTTCTTACATCATCAGCATGATTGTGAATGTTGCCTACCAGCCAAGTATGGCAACCCACCAAGACTTAATAAATCTCCTCTCCCTTTGTTTTTTGCTGGCTACACAACACCTGGGGCAGGGGTAAAAAAAAGGTGCACTATGTGCATCTGGGTGGATCACAAACTGTACAGGCCTATTTTTCATATTGCTTTGAAATGAGAAAGGAAATACGCTGAAATACTGTACTGAACTGTTTTTAACTAGAAGCAGAACACCAATGACCACAACATTTTTTCTTAAGTGTCCGAGGTGGATGGAAGAAAATTCTTTCTTCGATCTTCTGCAGTAATTTAACACCAAGCTACTGTAAACTTCACAGCTGCAGGGAGATGTGTCCAACCCTAGTTCTAACAGAAAGAATTGCCACTATGAACACAGCCTAAAAGTAGAAGTCATCCATAACCAAACCCTTGTGAGTAGTCCCTTGCTAACTTCCTTTACACCTGCGCCAGCGAGTCATACTCTTGCCCTTGGCCTGTCTACCTCCCTATTCCAAACAACTATGTAGTTTTTCAGTGTGGAGGAGGAAAGCAATTATTAGAAACATCTTCTCAAGTGTTATTTCACATGATGGCCCAGAACTAAAATTGCCAACTTCTTTCTGGCATGGTTCAGGTGCTTTTAAGAGCTGAGTAACAGGCTGAGATTCAACAGGCAAAATTTCTCATACACAAATATTCATATTGAGGCGTTTTGTCTAATGGATCCTGTTCTGTTATTGGCTAATATATGTAGATATAAAAAGAATGACACTGAGCAATATCTCTCCATGAGCAGAACAGATTTCCTACACATTGAAGGGCACCCTCAAATGGAGAATTGTATAGTAAGCGCTAGGGCTGGGTTTACTTTTTGGTTTTATAGCAACACTCAGTATTTCGAACACTACTTTAACATTAGGATCAGATGAAAGATGTCTAGCCATTGTGTTTTAGATCATGGCATATGAAATTTTGTGCGCGCATGTTTGTTTCTGTTCCAAATGGCTCAGTCACTGTCACTTTCTGGAGGGAAGTGAAAACTTTACTTCAAAAGGAACTTTGAAGTAAATACTGGCCAATTGGTTTTATTGCCACTGCTGCATGATTATGTTTTATAATGTTGTCATTATTTTAAATCTTGTTTTATCATTGTTAGTGATGTTCGGGGACCTTTTGACAGAAAGCAAAGGCATGTAAATTACCTAAATAAACCCTAACCCTAACCCTAAGTCCCCTTCCCTCTTAACTCCACACCTTCCTCCCAACTGCAGCCTTAATACAGGGTGCTGCTATAATTCATCCCCAACTACACAAACCTCAGCCACTGGTCTTTACTCATTCAGTGTATTTTGGCAGGCCTTTTACATATGTTTCAGCTCTAGATTTCTTTTTAACTTTGCCACTTTTAGATTTTGCTGCTCTCATATGTATGCTTCTCTGTTGATCTGCTTTATCGTTTTTTTTAAAAAAATGTTTTAGTTCCGGTTGTAAGTCATTCTGAGAATTTGAGTGGCATTGCTTTACTGGATATTTCTGCTTCATGTCACTATTAAATTGATTTTATGCTGCAGTATTTATCCTGGCTTGTGTGTGCATGAGATGATAATTGTTGTTTAAAATTGGTTATGATTTTTTGCTTATATTATTTAATTTTTAAAAAATTGATAAACCACTCAAGTTTAGAAACTTATAAACTATCACACAAGCCTCCTTCCTGGCCTAATGGTCTGACTTTGCATAGTGCAGCTTCCTGTGTTCTTATAAAGGAGAGGAGCTATACCTCAACAATACTGCATCTGCTTTGCATGCAGAACATTCCAAATTAAATCCCTGTCATCTCTATTTAGGGTTGGCAAACACCTTTGCCAGTAAGCTTGGAATAATAACACAAGAGCCCTCTTGCATCTGATCAAAGGTCCATCTAGTCCAGCATATTGCTTTCTGCAATGGCCAATCAGATGCTTCTATGTAACCCACAAGGAGGGTGTGAGCACAGCAGCTGTATAATGAAGGTGCATGGCACACTTCCTTGGCAAGTGATCTCCCACAACTTAGGGGCTGCCACAGATAATGTTCCTTCTCCAAGTTTCTGACGGCAGAGGAACAACCCTCTGCTGATCTTGTCACCCAAGAGAGTTGGGAAAAATACTTAAGTTTTACATAAGTGCACGCAGTGAAATAAATTAATGAGTAATGTTTCACTCAGTACTCATGGTTTTTAAAAAAGCTACCACTTGCAGCCCCCAACCTCATCCCAGCCCCTCCTACACTGTGTGACCCCTGGTTTCATTTACATATATTTATACCCCACCTTTCCTCCAAGCAGCTGAAGGCTTGCACCCCATCTTTTCCTCCCAACACTGTGAGGTGGATTAGTTAGGCTGCAAGAGCAACTTGTCCAAGTTCACTCACTGAGCTTCATGACCAAGAGGGGATTTGAACCTGAACCTTTCCTCACACCACACTTGGTCCCTTATGCAAACTTCACGCAAACTGCTCAGGAATGCGAGAAATTAAGCAGGGCACAAATGCCTTAAAACAAAAACAGTAACAAACAAACAAACACCAACTTGCAGTGAGCGCGCTATTAACAATGCCAACATTATTAATATTCTGAACAAAATCAGACAATAGATCTGTTCCATAGGAGGCAACCCCCTAGGGGCCGACGTCATCCCCCAATAATCTATTTGAGGAGGCTGCCCCCCAGGTTGATGGGCATGACCATTCAAATGCTGCTCTGATCGATTATGTGGGGCGGGGCTTACCTGCCCACCCCAACATATTATTCAGGTTGGCACCCCAGATACGTTGTTCTCTCCCTTCTGGACCCCTCCAAGCGACCCCTCGCAGCCCAAGACCCCGACCAAGCCAAGCCTCCCCTCCCCACGCCATGGGCCGCTTCCTGCCTCCTTCTCACCTGCCGGGCGCGGGTCCTGCCCCAGCAGGTGCTGCCGGACGTCCAAGTAGGGCACCTCCGCCTCCAGCCGGGCCCCTGGGGCCCCTCCTGCTGCCGCTGAGGGAGAAGCGGCGGCGGCGGCCACAGCGGCGGCTCCCTCGCCCCAAGCGGCCCTGGCGCGCCCGGTGGCCTCGAGGCGGAGGGCGCGGAGGGGCAGCGGCGCCGCCGCCTCCAGCACCACCCGCCCGGACACGGTCTCGCCGCCGCTGTAGCCGCCCGCCGCCGCTTCCGACAGAGACAAGGCCAGCTGCGCCTTCACCACAGACGACAACGACGACGACGACTCCTCGGCCGCCATGACGCGCCTCAGGCCCCCCTGCCCGGACGACGACGACGGACACCGCCGGCGCCGGCGCCTCAACCCTCTGAGGGGGAAGGCAGACGAGGAAGGAACAGGGAGTTTCGCCTCAGCCTCCCTCCACAGGCCTTCTCGCCTGATTGGCTGCGCCCGTGACAGCCCCTGGCGTCAAGCGGCGTGATCGGGGCGCCGCGGCCAACCGCTAGCCGGGCCTCGGCGCGTGGACAGCGCCGCCATTGGAGACGCCGCGGCAGACCCGGGAGCCCCGGCCAATCAGAGAAGGGAAGCAGCCATGTGCACGGGCTGCGTGGGTAAACACAGGCAGGCAGGCAGGCAGGCAGGGAAAAGGGGAAGGGCCTGAGAGTGACGTGATTCTTTCTCTGGTGGAAACTCCCTAGGATTTCCTCTCAGAGTTCCGGTGTAGACAGCGGGATTCCCAGAAACACTTGGGTGGCCGCGGGGAGCGCAGGGTTTTCATTTCGTTTTCACTTTTAGTTTGTAGACCGCCTTTCTGCGTTGCTGTAAGGCAAGGGGGTTGACAAGCATGAGAAAGAGGGGAATATGCCGCAGAAATCAATCATCTATCAATCGCATCCAATGAAAACAACTCATAACAACAACAAAAAAGACTTTTAAATGAACAAATTATATCAAATAATGTTCAATAATTCATTAGCATATGATAGTACACAATAAAATAAACTCTCAACATACCAGCCGAGAAACAGGAATTTATTCTCAACGGTTTACAATGTAATCATTACTAGACTACAATAATTAAAAATAACAGCAAGTCACAATACACAAAATACAGCAATACATAAAAGTAAAAAGATTTAGTTGAGCAACAGAGTCACATAACTTCTAAATTTATTATTGCTATTATTATTACTTGTGGACTCCTCCTGCTTCTGCTGCTCCTAAAGCCATGGCCTGGGAGAGACCATTGCTCTGCTGGACTTGACTGGTGGTGGGGCGCCCTTTCTCACGTTTCCTTGCTGAGGAAGCTGGCAGGACACTGAGGCAGCTTTAGCAGTTAAAGTGAGATGCAGGGGTATACCTAAGGGTTGGTGCAGGCCCAGGGGCATGGGCGTAGCCAAGGGGGGTAGGGAGGGGCAGCTGCCCCCCAATAAATAAAAATAAATAGCAAACTGAAGTTCTGCCCCCTCTAACAAAAGACCTGCCCCCCCAAATCCTGGCTATGCCCATGCCCAGAGGGGTACAAAAACTGCTGCTCTCCACTTGGGCTTGGTGTGATTAGGAGCTTGCCTGGTCCGCCTCCCCCTGTCCTCCCTGGGCTGCTTCTCTGCTGCTCTGGGCACTGGCTCCTCTGGGTGCCTTGGCGGAGCTACTTGCCAAGAGTTCAAGGGATGGGAGGAGAGCTCTGATACAACTCCTTGGCAAGAGCAAAAGGTAGCCGAGGTATGCTTCTGGTGAGAAAAAGTAGTAAGGTAAAGGTAAAGGGACCCCTGACCAGTTGTGGCCGACTCTGGGGTTGCGGTGCTCATATCACTTTATTGGCCGAGGGAGCCAGCATCCAGCTTCCGGGTCATGTGGCCAGCATGACTAAGCCGCTTCTGGCAAACCAGAGCAGCACACGGAAACACTGTTTACCTTCCCACCGGAGCGGTACCTATTTATCTACTTGCACTTTGACGTGCTTTTGAACTGCTAAGTTGGCAGGAGCAGGGACCGAGCAAAGGGAGCTCACCCCGTCGTGGGGATTCGAACCGCCGACCTTCTGATCAGCAAGTCCTAGGCTTTGTGGTTTAACCCACAGCACCACCCGCGTCCCATAGTAGTAAGAGTTACGGCTAATTGTATGTCCATGCCTCTTCTCCAACGCTAGACTAAATGGGCCACTGGCCTGATCCAGCAGGCTGTTATTAAGCACTACAGCTCCTTCCATAGTGAACAGCCATTTGGGACCCAAGAAATTGCCTTATGCTAAATCAGACCATTGGTCCATCTGGTTCAGGATTGCCTCTGTGGAGCAGTTGATGAGAATTGGAAGTGGCGAGAGCGCTGTGGCATTCAAGCACTTTCTAAGGGCTGCCCATCATTCTAAAACAATTAATAATGATAATAATAGCAATAATGTGCTTGACTGCTAACCTCTGACAACAGCCCTGGCCTGAGGCAGACCATTCTGTGACATACTTCTGCCTCTTGAAATGATTTCTTTTTGGAAAGCTTGTTGTGGAGTAGTGAAGAATAATAAAGCAGAGGGAACTTAGGAGAATTTGGGACCTGAAGCAATGATGATGATGATGATGATGAAATGATGCCCACCCCCATGGGAAAAACAGAACAAAATGTCTGTTCCTCAGTGTTCGGACTACAACTCCCATCACCATGCTAGCTGGGGCTGATGGGAGTTGTAGTTCAAAGTATCTGGAAAGCACCAAGTTGGGGAAGTCGGACCTAAATAATTGACTCTGAATGAGAATCTGCTGCCTGCAGCAGACTCTCCTGCCATGTGTAATGATAGGGCTGGCCCCGGAATGTATGATTTGTCATAGAAGAAGGTGGGAATCTTGTCTGAGCAGCTTTTACGTTTCATTTCAAAATAGGTTGTTCTTCTTCTTGGGGGGATATGGAAAAATGAACTAGAGAAGGGGATAGTGCTTACTGAGTCGATAAAACCATGTAGTTGCACAGTGTTGGAAAGGTGAGATCTTTTACAGGGCTGGTAAAATATATTACCGTGCACTGCTATAGGTTTATTATTAACTTGTACTTATCTGTGCTTATATGCTTTTCTGCACGTACAGTTCCAAGAGCTCTCAAATCTCTCTCTCTCTCTTTTTAAAGAAAGCAATTTAACACCCCTTCTGCAGTTGTACTGGCTGGCTGGCCGCCCCCAAGGAAAAGTGTATGTATTTCCTTTTGGTCCAAGTGCACTCAAGGAGGTTCATAACATAAGCTGAAACAATATCTAATATGAATTATTATTGCTGCTATTGTTATTAATCAGACAATATAGAGTAAAATGGGAACAGAAGAAAAACCGCACAACATATAGCAGACACATAAACAGAGGCAATTTGTTGAGCTCAGATTCTGACCTAGATGGACTATAAGGCAGCTTTTAATGTCCCTTAGCAGTTTTGTTCATCAAGGCTTTTTTATGGCAAGTTCCTGATTTAAGGCTTCTTGGGAGGGTATATGTCCTTAAAGGTGCACTAGACATCCATTAAATCACATAGACCTAAATCAATTAGTGCATGGACTATGGAAACAATGTGAGGCTCAATTCTCACCCCCATTTCCTAAGAAGAAAGATAAAGGCTAAATAATAAAGTTTAATGCAACAGAATTCTTCCTGAAATTTCTCTAGATTCAAAAAGATGTTTGATCTGGAAACTCTGAATAAGGGAAACAATTTCCTCCTGAGTCCTGATTATGGAATCATAGAGTTGGAAGGGACACCAAGGGTCATCTAGTCCAACCCCCTGCAATGCAGGAATCAAGGGCTTGGTAGAAGTAACATGTGATTCTACAGCTAGAGTTGCTGCACCTGTGAGCTGAAGGTTTGACCCCAGGGCCAACACTAGCTGGAGTGATGGATGGTAAGCCAATTAACCGAGGGAGATAAAATGAAGATATTGGGTCTCTGTTTCCTTCTGCAACTTCCTCTTGCTTGAAGTTTGTCTCTTCATGAAGTCCTTGTCCAGACCATCAAAGTTCTGCAGACATATAACACTGGGGAAAAGGGGGGGGGGGCTGAACTACTACAGTGGAGTCAACTGCATTATGCAAAGCACATTTAAGCAAAAGTTATTCAGAGTGAACAAAAGTAGGACTGCGGTTAAGGGGGAAGGGTTGTTCAGCATGAGCAAACTAAAAAACCATTCTAGTTCGATGGTGGTCTTTCATATTTTGCTACCACCAACTGACTTGGATGTTCTGCAACCAGAATTCAGCAAAAATGTGGCTTATGCAGGTAAGCTCCTGCAGGCTGCCACAATACCCTTTACTAAGGGACAGGCTTGTTCACAATGCAATGCTGTTCAGCAGTGCAGTGCCAGAAAATAGAATGCTTAGGGGAGAATAACATATTTTAATGTTCTCTCTCTCTCTCTCTCTCTCTCTCTCTCACACACACACACACACACACACACACACACACTGCATGTGGAAATTGAGCATATCACAGAGAAATGTTGCATCTGAGCCTTACTCCAAGTCTTCTGAATAGCTCAGATGGCTAGAGCATGGGGCTGATAATGCCATGAGCGCATTTTCGGTCCCTGTATGGGATAGCCGCATACTGTATTCCTGCATTGCAGGGGTTTGGATTAGATGATCCTCAGCGCCCTATCCAACGCTACAATTCTGTGATTCTACATACAGAAGGGGTTATTCAGTTTTAAAATTGATCTGTCTTAAGAGACATCCAGTCCAGTTAAGTCTGTGTGCTATACTTTATCTGATCATGTAGTTCAGCTTCAAATCAATCCACAGGAGAAGGCAGAGGGACAAGACACAAGGGGTAGCACAAGCAACTCATGTCAGATCATTGTGCTTTAAATTCTACTTTTCAGCACCAAATTGGTTTCCAAACCTCCAAGTATTTCATGTTCTTCCCTTTAATTGCCGAAGAAGCTCTTTCCCAGCACAGAACTGTAGGTCTCATTCACCCTGACAGTGTGCAAGGGCTCACGCTTTTGTGAGGTAGGTGAGTTCTTTCTCCCCACTTAAAGTGTGGGACACAAGCAATGCCTTCCCTTCCACATCAGGCAGCTCTGCTTCATGTTCTGTTTCCAGTTTTATGGCAGCGCTTCTCTGGGTTTCAGGCACTGGACATTCCCGGTCCTACCTGAAGATGCCAAGGAAAACTGAACCTGCGACCTTCCACATGCAGAGTAGATGTTGTGCCACAGACAATTAACTGGAAGTCTTCTGCAAAGGAAGCCTTCCTCCTCTGACATTATGACACAATTCTTGCTAATAAATTTCATCAACAGGCACTTTCCAATATTATGTAAAAGTGGGGTGGGCTGTTGGTAAACTCTGAAAACTGATTCCTCCAAACAGGCAAGAAAATGGGAAATGTTGATCAATATATAAGAAAGTGTAAAGTGATAGATATTGGGGCAAACAACCCTAACTTCATGTATACATGGGTGGGGTCTGTACTGATGCTGACTCACCAGGAAAGAGAGCTCAGAGCCACAGTGGGTAGCTCAGTAGAAACATCAACTCACAGTGTGGCAGCTGTGAAACACACAAATCCCATGCTAGGGATTATCAGGACTGTATACAGTATTTAATATGTGGTTGCACTATGGATTTATGGAAAGGCATTGTGGGGAAAAGGAAGCTGTCTTATACGGAACCAGACCCTTTGTCCTTCTAGATCTGGCATAGGCAAACTCGGCCCCCCAGATGTTTTGGGACTACAACCTCCATCATCCCTGACTACTGGTCCTGTTAGCTAGGGATGATGGGAGTTGTAGTCCCAAAACATCTGGAGGGGCAAGTTTGCCTATGCCTGTTCTAGATCAATATTGCCTACACTGACTAGCAACATCTCCCCAGGGGGCATCTCCAGCCCTAAATGGAGATACTGGGGATTGAACCTGGGACCTTTGGCATGCAAAGCAGATGCTCTGCCACTGAGCTGTGGCTGTTCTTGTCTCAGCATTGAAAGACACAAGCAATACCTTCCCTGCCGCATCAGGCAGCTCTATTTCGCTTTATTATTTCCTGCTTTGTTTTTTCTCCGCAGATGGTTAATTGTGAGTCCTCTGCAAAGGAAAGTCCCCTCCTCCAACAGAGAGTTGGAAACAAACTCGAAATCTCAAAAGAGGCTCCTTTGCAGATTCTCTGTGGGTGACAATAGCAATACCATTTCCCAAAATAATTTAATACTGTGAGTGTGCTATCATTCCCCCCCCGCCCCCAACAAAAATGCTTCAAGAGATCTTGAGATGCAGGATGAAATCGGGGAGGCATTCAAAGGAGAAAGTGTTATAGTAATGGGTGACTTCAATTACCCTCGCACAGATGAGGAAATTGATTTCCAAGGTGGAATCTTCTCAAAAAATTAGGAGGCTGGCAAAAAGGAAGTTGAAAGAGAAATTGAAGACGGTTAAATTTCTCCGGAACATTGTGAGATTATTCAAAACCACAATAATTGAAGCTCAACCTAGAATGTGTGCCACAGATCATGAAAGATGATACCAAGTCAAAGAGGATGCCAATGTGGTTAATGAGTAGAGTCAAGGAAGCTATTTCAGGCAAGCCATTAGAAAAGGAAGTCTTGCCCGAATGAGATCAAAAAAGAGAAACACACACACACACACACACAGACACCAGAAGCGAGAAACTGGTTAGCAAGGTGACAAGCGTCCTGCCAACCTAGCAGTTCGAAAGCACGCCCAAAAGTGCAAGTAGATAAATAGGTACCGCTCCGGTGGGAAGGTAAACGGTGTTTCCGTGCACTGCTCTGGGTTTGGTGTTCTGTTGCTGGCCACATGACCCAGGAAAACTGTCTGCATACAAACACTGGCTCCCTTGGCCTGTAAAGCGAGATGAGTGCCGCAACCCCAGTCATCCGCAACTGGACTTAACTGTCAGGGATCCTTTACCTTTTAAAGGTGAAAAAGGAGGCTACAGAAATAAAGTGAATGAATAATTTGTGTCTATCTTCATTGTGGAAGATGCATGGAAAATCTCTCTGCCTGAACTGACTTTTCAGGATGGTAGTCTGAGGAACTTAGTGGTGATAGAACTTTTTTTTTAAAAAGGGATTCAATTAAAGTCCAGGGAAATTGGTGGAAAGCCTTATTAAATATAGCATTATTGAGTGTATGGAAGGACAATATGGAAGGAGTGTATGGAAGAATGCTTCTGCAAAGAGAAGACTGGTCTCATTGACCTTTTAGAATTCATGAAGAGTGTTATGAATTGTGTAGATCCCATCTTCCACCCCCAGATCAGATCCAGGAGGAGAGCTGGTGGCAACATCTAGGGCAGGGGAAGGTGCTCTTGCCACAGTGTCCATCCCACAGACATTTGTCCCCATGACACTTAGAATGCTGCTCCTTATGTTCCCTTGTTGTTGTTGTTGTTTAGTCGCTTAGTTGTGTCCAACTCTTTGTGACTCCATGGACCAGAGCACACCAGGCATTCCTGTCTTCCACTGCCTCCCGCAGTTTGGCCAAACTCATGTTAGTAACTATGAAAACATTGTCCAACCATCTCGTCCTCTGTCGTCCCCTTCTCCTTGTGCCCTCCATCTTTCCCAACATCAGGGTCTTTTCCAGGGAGTCGTCTCTTCTCATGAGGTGGCCAAAGTATTGGAGCCTCAGCTTCACGATCTGTCCTTCCAGTGAGCACTCAGGGCTGATTTCCTTCAGAATGGAGAGGTTTGATCTTCTTGCAGTCCGTGGGACTCTCAAGAGTCTCCTCCAGCACCTTGAGTGATCTCTAAAAGGCTGGCCATGCTTTTCTCAGAGAAGTAAGGTGACCTTTGATTGCAGCAGGCAAGAGGTACCATTTTCAAAAGCCAGGGCAAACACAGCATGCCCAGAGAACCGGGTATCTGCTCATCAGCATTGTGCTAATATCAAAAGATCATGCTGTTGTTGAGTGGCATGCAGTACCCAGTGTTTTGATTTGTTTCTTGAAAGACAAATATTGAGTGAGCGGCTGGGGAACTTAATTGTGCCTGTTTTAATCTTACCAGGTGTTTGTTCTTTGGGTTCCTGGGACAAAAGCTGAGCCAAATATAGAATGTAGAGAACAAGAGCTCCCACCTGGTGCCCCTTCGGTACCTTCACCCCAAAGTCAATGCAAGGTTATGGGAACGGACAGCAGCACACAACAAAAGCTCACAACATTGTATGTGGGGTAAGAGGACCTTTGCTGAGAAGTGGTTCTAAGTTTGCCATCTTTTCAGGGGTGCAGGGCTTGCCTGTGTTTGTTTCCCTTTGGAAGGAGGTCACTGGAGGTTGGTTTATTAGGAGCCAGTGTGGTGTAGTGATTAAGAGCGGTAGACTCGTAATCTGGTGAACCGGGTTCGATTCCCTACTCCTCCACATGCAGCTGCTGGGTGACCTTGGGCTAGTCACACTTCTCGGAAGTCTCTCAGCCCCACTCACCTCACAGAGTGTTTGTTGTGGGGGAGGAAGGGAAAGGAGAATGTTAGCCGCTTTAAGACTCCTTAGGGTGGTGATAAAGTGGGATATGAAATCCAAATTCTTCTTCTTCTTCTTCATTGGTGTGTTGTCATATTTGGGTTATTCACAACATTTCCTCCTGGGCAACCTGCTGGGGACCACATGTCCATGGTGAGCAGGGCCAGAGGCAAAAGAAGCTGGAGCAACAGAGGTAGATTTTACCTCGGTACAGTAGTCTAGACTCTACAGACCCACTTACACATTTCTTTCTGTCCTCAATCCAGGCAAGCAAACGACATGATCCAGCCAGGCAGAAACACTCAAGGAGGCTGCAGAGCAAAGCTTGGGAGAGCTATGACATTGGGAGGACGTGAGTCCCACAAGCCCCACCTCATCCTTGAAGCACCTGAAGCAACAATCATTTCTCAGGAGTCCTGCCCAATGGGTTTGACCACTTTAGCAGACCCTTCCCCGAGAACCCAGTCTTAAAATCATGACGTCACTGAGTTGGAAGGGGACTTTGCACGTCATCCAGTCTAACCCTCAGAGCTACTGATACAATTGCCTTCACTCTCTGTTTGCCACCCTTCTACACCTCCAATAGCCATTTAAACTCTAAAATCATGTGTGTGGGGGGAAGAGAGGGAATGGGGCAGTGCAATTTTTTTTTAAATTATTATTATTATTATTATTATTATTATTATTATTATTATTAATATACTGCCTTTCAACAGAAGGTCTCAGGGCGGTTCACGAGATAAAAATGCAAATAGTAGTTAAAACAAAAATAACAAAACAATAGCCCCCGCCTCCCACAATAGAGGGGTGGGCGAGATTTCAGCAGCACAAATATAAGCTTCAGAGAGAGAACAAAACGTGCTTCTCATGCCAGGCACCGGGATCACCAGGAGCAGGTTTAAGCCCCACCTTAAAGGTGCCTGTGACTTCAAGCTTTTTCCTATCTTTCCCCATTTGTGAATAGCTGCCATTCATTCCTATGGGAGAAATAAAGTTCGGCATTTGGAGGGGAAGCAATGCAGTCAATGACATTCTCCCCTCTCCCTGCACATCACTTCCAGCCTTCTGTAATGATGGACATTTTACAAATTTCTAATAACGACTGGCAAATTAGATGGATGAATTAGATTTCCTTGTAAACATGGATCATGTGAACTTGCCATTTATTCATTGTGATATCCAATCTTTTAAATTTCCTGAACGAGAAGAGCTTTTTCCAATTCATTTCACCTATTCACTTGGAGGAGACTATATTTCAATTGTGGTCATCTTTCCTTTTTAAATACATTTTTGTTCTAATCTCTCTGTATGGCTTGGGTTACGGGAATCTGCAAATTCCCTTAGGCTTAACTGATAAAACACTCCATTTATTCTTTCCTGGGATGGTGTTTGGCAAACTTTACGGCAGAAAGAAACAGCTGGGAAAATGGGTTCACCGAAAGGTGAAGGTAATACAGACGAGAAAAACAAGAGGATAACAATTTTAAAAGGGATAATAGTTGTAATAACACCATTAACCTCTTGCTTCAAATTATGGAGTGTGTAGTCTTTTAAGAAAACTAATCAAAGCTTTTCAGGGAACGCCAATGGAGAAGTATGAGCCAATATTCCAATGCTCCCCACCCCCTTGTAAAGTTTCTTTTTTCTTTTCAGAGAAGAAGAAATATTGTCACTGCTGACCACTTATTAATAGATGACCCCTTGCTATCATGTCAGAACTCTTTCCATTTTCTCTTCTTTTGAGAGACAGAACCACCTCTCTTTTGATAGTTGAGTGGGTTCTGACACATTTAGGGTTTTGCATAGGAGGTAAACCTTTTGACTTGCTGATCAGAAGGTTGGCAGTTTGAATCCCCGCGACGGGGTGAGCTCCCATTGCTTGGTCCCTGCTCCTGCCAACCTAGCAGTTCGAAAGCACATCAAAGTGTAAGTAGATAAATAGGTACCGCTCCAGCGGAAAGGTAAACAGTGTTTCCATGCACTGCTCTGGTTCGCCAGAAGTGGCTTAGTCATGCTGGCCACATCACCCGGAAGCTGCATGCTGGCTCCCTCGGCCAATAAAGCGAGATGAGCGCCGCAACCCCAGAGTCGTCCGTGACTGGACCTAATGGTCAGGGGTCCCTTTACCTTTTTAAACCTTTTGTCATTGAAACCATGTGAAAGAGAGGCTTCTCTAAAAGAGGAGTGGGGAATTTCAGGCCTGGGGGCCAAATGTGGCCCTCAAGGCGTCTCTTGCTGGCCTTTAGAATTCTCACCATGTCATGCCCCATACTGGTCCTGCTTTGCATAGAGATGCCATTATGCAAATCCGTGATGTGGCTGCATTTGGAATTCTGTGTACCGTTCTGGTTGCCTCACCTCAAAAAGGATACTGCAGAGCTGAGAAATCTTCAGGAAAGGGCAACTCAGATGATCCAGCAGATAGAGTATCTCCCCCATGACAAAAGGATGCAGGGTCTGGGAATCTTTAGTTTAGAGAAAAGGCAAGCAAGAGGTGAGGTGAGTGACTTTTATACAATTATGCATGGCATGAAGAAAGAGGACGGAGAAAAGTTCTTCTCCCTCTCTAATGACACTAGAGCCCGCGGGCACCCAATGAAGCTGAATATTGGCAGATTCTGCACGGACAAAAGAAAGCGCTTCTTCACACAGTGCAGTTGACCTATGGAACTCGGTCCCACAGGAGGCAACAATTTCCACCAACCTAGATGGCTTTAAAAGAGGATTGGATAAATTAATGGAGAAGATGATCAGTGGCTACAAGCCGTGATGGTTATGCTCAGAGGCAATAACTGTTCTGAAAACCAGTTCCTGGTAGAACTCAGAAGGGAAGAGTGCTCTTGTGCTGAGGTCCTGATTTTAGGTTTCCCCACAGGGTCACCGTGAGAAAAAGTTGCTGGACAAGATGGACCATTGGCCTGATTCAACAGGCTCTTCTTTCTTTCTTTGTTGTTGTTTTGTGTGTGTGTGTGTAGCGTGTTTTTGCCTGGCTGGAAGAGGTCCTTGAACTCCAAAAATGTCTCTTGGCTGGCTGGCTGGCGGACAGAGTGGTGTGTGTGTGTGTGTGTGTGTGTTTAGAAACTAGCTTTCTGTGCGAAGGTAACATTTACATCAATGGTTCCATCCACTTTCCCCTCTGATCCTGCACACCATTGGCATGTAAACCTCAGGAAGTTGCCCAGAAGGGAGTGTGGGTCTTGGGATGAAAAAGCTTCCCCACCTCTGTCTTAAAAATAAAATTTAGGTCCCCCCCCCCTTCCACCACATATAACGCAAGAGTGGCCAGTTTATTCATTTTTTAAAAAAAGGAGACCATGAATAGAAGAAGATGCAAAACACGCCACACAGCCTTCTCCATCCAAACTGCATCTCAGCTTCCACCAGGTGGATTGTGTATGTTAACACCTCATGTGCATAATTTGTTTCTGGCTTAAACCCCCACCCCCAAACCACATAAGTTAATGAATATAGATGGACTAATTCATAGCATGAATGCAGAGGGTCATCCTAGGTTCAAATGCATTTTCCGGTGTAATCAAAATCCTATTCCCATCTGCAGTCCAGTCCTCATAACCAAGGAGAAGCCAGCATGGAAAGTTGAGCGCATGTGGAAGTAATGCTTTTCAGACCAAAATGAAAATACTGATTGTAAGGATAGGCTGTGACTAGGGCCATTTGGGCGTTTCTCAGCTCTTCACATTTCCACATCAGTTTGCACTTTTATTTAAATGCCTTAGAAAATTCATCAACCTTTTTATTAGAAATTTATCCCAAAAAACATCTTTTTGTATGAGGTTTACCCTAACGTCTCCACTTTTTGAGAGCAATTTCCCTTCGGGTTACATACGCTTCAGGTTACAGACTCCGCTAACCCAGAAATAGTACCTCGGGTTAAGAACTTTGCTTCAGGATGAGAACAGAAATTGTGCTCCGGCAGCCCGGTGGCAGCTGGAGGCCCCATTAGTTAAAGTGGTGCTTCAGGTTAAGAACAGTTTAAGGTTAAGAACGGACCTCCGGAATGAATTAAGTACTTAACCCGAGGTACCACTGTATATCCAATGTATAATGGAATAAATAACATATATGTCTCAGGTCAACTCTGTGAGGGTAACATACATACAGAAGAAGACCTTTTACAAATTTCATGGCATTGGGGAGAGATAGTGAACATGTGACCCTCCAGCTCCTGTTGTACTACAATGCCTGTCATCGCTGACCATTTGCCGTTCTGGCTGAGGCTGATGTGAGTTACTGTTTTTGTTCCTTCTTTGATTAGGAGAGCATGGTGCTGATAATGTCAAGGATGTAGGTTTGATCCCTGTATGTGACAGCTGCATATTCCTGCCTTACAGGGGGTTGGACTATCGGGGTCAGCAAACTTTTTCAGCAGGGGGCTGGTCCACTGTCCCTCAGACCTTGTGCCAGACTATATTTTGAAAAAAAATAATAATGAAGGAATTCCTATGCCCCACAAATAACCCAGAGATACATTTTAAATAAAAGGGCACATTCTATTCATGTAAAAACACGCTGATTCCCGGACCACCTGCGGGCTGGATTTAGAAGGCGATTGGGCTGGATCCAGCCCCTGGGCCTTAGTTTGCCTATCCATGCACTAGATGATTCTCAGGTTCCCCTCCAACTTTGTGATTCTATATTGTGAAACTCTTGCACCTCTCTCAATTCTCCTTCAGATCTTGTCTTCCCCACTATCATAATTGATACCGTAGGCTCCCTGGGGCAAGACGCTGCCCTATGGCCTGATGTTACTGTGGGTGATATCCAGCAAAGTGCTTCAGCTAGCGTAAGGACATTTGGCAGTACTATACAATCTTCCCTCCCTCTCCTCTCCTCATGCCCCTCAATCTATTCTGGGTGTACCCCCAACCCTCCAGAGCAGATTTTAGGAGGGTGGGGGGGGAGCAGAGGAGGCAAAAATGGAGGAGAAGTTTTGTTGCACAAGCAGAAATCTTTGTGCTAGCTGAAGCACTTTGTTGGATATCACTAAGTGGCAGACATTGGGGTCTCAAATTTCAGGGGCGCCCCATGTGATGCAAAAATTTGGTGCTCCCCCGCCTCTCATGTTCCACTCTACAGCATTGTTGTGGCGCCCCCTGCAGTGCAGCATTCAGTATGGCAGCACTGGTCACAAGACCCTAAAACAGGCATAGGCAAACTCAGCCCTCCAGATGTTTTGGGACTATAACTCCCATCATCCCTAGCTAACAGGACCAGTGGTCAGGGGTGATGGGAATTGTAGTCCCCAAAACATCTGGAGGGCTGAGTTTGCCTATGCCTGCCCTAAAACCTCCTCTGCCCCCTGCATAGCATCATGTTCCTTCATCATGTACATTACATTTTAATTGCCATAACCAAATTATTCCCAAGTGCATTTTTTCTTTTTAAAGTATGGTTTGACATCTTCACTGCAAAGCTGAAACCTGGTTAAATATTTGTGTTTTAGAATCTTTTGGGGGAATAGTTACTCTGCGTATGAACAGCTATAACATATAAATGTTGCTAGTGGGGTGGAGAAGAGGAATAACATCCCAGAAATCCACACACATTACAAGTTTTGTTTGTGCGTTTCTTCTCTAAGAATGATCCTTTTCCCTTCCTTCTCTCTCCCCCCTCCCCCGCCGAATGCCACTTAAATACTTACATCTTTTTTCATGCTCAGTAGTTTGCGTAAACTGCTGTGGTTCTTGCTTGGCAATCAACCCATTAAATCATCTTAAATACCATGTTTTAATGACAATTTGATGCCACCAGCTGCGTTATGGCAGATTTAAAAACAAAAATAAAATGGTTTCGTTCCACCCCGCACCCCCTCTCCCCGAAGATATAGCTGTGTGAATTTTAAACTTACTAACTCGGCTCACGCAGCTGTTGGAGTCTGAGCGCACACTTCTGCCTCTGTGCCTAGCATCCATCAAGCACCAAGTTATGGCTACACAGGCAACGGTAGGAGAAAGACATTCTGTTTCATGTAAGGAGTGTTCCTGCGGCTTCAGATAAAGCCAAAGCTGACCTAGCCCAGATTCTGAAACAATATTGTCTGGTTATCATACACTTGCATTACATTCCCGCTCCATCTGTTTATATGGTTGCATTCAATGAACATTTAAGAGTAGAGGCTATTGGCTGACTTGGGTTCATTCATTTCAATGGGTTAAAAAACAATCAATTCGTTTTTGTGAGAGTCATTGTGGCTTAGTGGTTAGCGTACAGTGGTACCTTGGGTTAGGTACTTAATTCATTCCGGAGGTCCGTTCTTAACCTGAAACTGTTCTTAACCTGAAGCACCACTTTAGCTAATGGGGCTTCCTGCTGCCACCGCGCCACCGCGCTGTTCTTATCCTGAAGCAAAGTTCTTAACCTGAAGCACTATTTCTGGGTTAGTGGAGTCTGTAACCTGAAGCATATGTAAGCTGAAGTGTATGTAACCTGAGGTACCACTGTATAGGACTAGGACCTGGGAATCTAGGGCTCAAATCCCCCATCAGCCACAAAGTACACTGAGTAATGTTTGGCCAGTCACTGCCTCTCAGGCTAAGCTACCTCACAGGGTTGTTGTGGGTGTTGAATGAAAAGGAGAACTCTGTTTGCCGCCTTGAGCTCCTTTGGAGTTGGGGGAAGATGGGATATAAATGAAAAATGGTTGAATACAGCCCACAAGCTGTCAGAAGCTTCCCAAAGGTACCGTATTTTTCGTCCCATAGGACGCTCCGTCCCATAGGACGCACCTAGTTTTTTTGGGGGGAAATAAAGAAAATTTCCCCCCCTTTATTCCCCCCCCAAAACCAGGTTGGGGAACAGCAGGATGGCGGCGCTGCGCCTCTCTGCTGTCCCCCGAGCTTGTGGGGCTGGCCGATGTCTGCCCGAAGTGCGGGGCGCTCTGCTTCAGGCACTCTGCTTCAGGGCGCCCCATGCTCCGTGCAGCAGGCTGCTATCCGCAGCCTAGGGAGTCCTGCGGGAACTCCCGCAGGGCTCCCCACACTGTGGACGTCTGCCCGGTGCCTGGGGCGCTCTGCTTCAGGGCGCTTTGCACGCCGGGCGGCAGGCTGTTATCCGCAGCGTGGGGAATGCTGCGGGAACTCCCACAGGGCTCCCCAGGCTGCGGATGTCTGCTTCAGGGCGCCCCGCACGCCAGGCGGCAGGCTGCTATCCGCAGCATGGGGAGCCCTGCGGGAACTCCCGTGGGCTCCCCAGGCTTGCTGATAGCTTCCTGAAGCCTGGAGAATGAGAGGAGTCAGTGCGCACCGACCCCTCTCACTCTCCAAGCTTCAGCGAAAGCCTGTATTCTCCCCACAGGACGCACACAGATTTGCCCTTCATTTTTGGAGGGGGAAAAGTGCATCCTATAGGGCGAAAAATACGGTAGTTTCTGATCAAGTATAAAACATAGTAACCAAAGCATCACCATCCCATTTTAAAAGAGTCATGGCTTCTGCCTAAGAATCCTGGAAACAGTAGTTTGTTAAGGCCGATGAGAGTGGTTAGGAGTTGCCTGATCCCTCACAGAGCTTCGATTCTCAGAGTACTTTAACACTCAGTCCCTCTTCCCAGGGAACTCAGGGCAAAACAGGCTCCCATTAGGAGAGGAGTGGGGGACCTGAGACCCAGCGGCTGAATGTCACCCTCCAGTTCTGTCCATCTGGCTTTTGGGTCACTGCCCACACCTCTTTCTAGCCACGCCCCTTCCCTGCAGGCCACACCCCTCACCTGCCTTGCTCCACCCCCTCCTTGTGTGCATTTGCCAAGCAGGAAGGTGTCCTTGACCTCATGCTCACCTGGACGGAGGACAGAGAGGCCTGGGCAAGTGCATGTAGAAACTAGCCTGGTATTCAAAGGTAACATTTGCATTCAATGGTCTGTCCACCTTTGCTTCAGGCCCCACCCAGGTATCCCAGAAGTGTGGCCCTTGGCAGGTTTCCCAGAAGTTTCCTCAGGTGAGAACTCTGCATTAGGGGACAGTTTTAGTTTGCGATCCTCCCCTCTCAATACGCACATCTCTGCTGTTATCCTATGTACAATCTATGAATAGAAGGCACAGGGAAATGGCAGAAATGGCGCCATTTTATGAATTATAGTGGAGGCGGAGGGGGGGAGTGTGCCATCTGTGACTCCATGCAAATCCCAGTTTTCCATCTGCAGTCTAAGAGCAGCTTCTCAGAGAAGCCTCAATCCTGGAGTCATTTCGTATGATAAAGATGTTCCTCCAGGAGGAATTGAGTGAGGGGGTGCACTTCTTCTGTCTTTGGGAATTTACATCTTCTAGATGAGGTGGAACGCCCCCAGGGCTCAGTTCTGCTCCCACTTAAATGAGATGTTCCGGAAGGTGGATCAGGCAAGAGTACCCAGCCACATTTCACAGAATCATAGAGTTGGGAGGGACCCCCAAGTGTCACAGTCCAACTCCCTGCAATACGGGAATCGGCAGCCGTCTCACACAGGGATCGAACCTGCAACCTTGGTGTTTGCAGCACCGTCTTCTAACCAACACGGCTCCTCTTATGTTCTCATACCTGTCACTATCAAATACTGGTTACTCGCTGTTCTCTCTCTCTCTCTCTCTCTCTCTCTGTGTGTGTGCGTGTGCGTGTGCATGTGTGTGTGAAACCAGAAATTGCACAACACTTTTTGTTCTTGCCCTTGCAAAGGAATAAAATTCGACAATTTGTCACCAAAGGGATTAATGAAAATTGGAGGCTTTTTGCTCTTCCTCCATTTTAATGGCCCAATTGTTCCACTCTCTTTCCTCTCCCGCATTTTAATCAACTCCCCCAGCCCGTTAGGAAGACGAGGCGAGTGTTGCCATTCCATTAAATAAAATAATAACTTCTCTGCTTTTATTTTTAATAGGGTATGACCCT
Organism: Podarcis erhardii; assembly: GCF_964252035.2. Classification (NCBI taxonomy): domain Eukaryota; kingdom Metazoa; phylum Chordata; class Lepidosauria; order Squamata; family Lacertidae; genus Podarcis; species Podarcis erhardii. The sequence goes on from NC_138503.1 coordinate 22,965,784, forward strand.
GCATTTCCATTGTATGTGGCGGCCCCGCTGACACACACACAATCTTGCTGAAAGCAATTTCGGCATGCCGGCATTCTTAGCGTCTGATGGCACATTACACATCATCCGTCTTTTCTATGTGCTCTGCGACGATGGTTCCTCTTCACTCCTAAATGACACTAGATCAGTAGGGTACTCTAAAAAGATTGAACTCAGGAGGGGAGCAAAAGGGGAACAAATCATCCCTCTTCCCCAGCTGGGATCGGCAACTCTCCAAAGCTCAGTGTGCCTCATGACCACATATTAGATGTGCTGAAGAGAGGTTGCCACCTTTCCTTCCCAGCTCTGCTCTAGTGCTCTTAACAGCAGTCTAGTGCACAGTGACAAAGAAGGCAGACCTTTCCTCCCCCATCAATTCAGCTCCATGCCAGGAAATTCTTTGTTTGCCAATTTTCTTTGTACAAGTCTGTGGTTAAAAAGCAGAGGAGCAGGGGCAGTAAAGTTGGCAGTTTCTGCAATCCAGTATTTAGGATGTCACAGCAGATAGGGATGTGGGTGGCGCTGTGGGTTAAACCACAGAGCCTAGGACTTGCTGATCAGAAGGTTGGCAGTTTGAATCCCCGCAACGGGGTGACCTCCCATTGCTTGGTCCCGGCTCCTGCCAACCTAGCATTTCAAAAGCACATCAAAGTGCAAGTAGATAAATAGGTACTGCTCCGGCAGGAAGGTAAACGGCGTTTCCGTGTGTTGCTCTGGTTCACCAGAAGCGGCTTAGTCATGCTGGCCACATGACCCGGAAGCTGTACACCGGCTCCCTCAGCCAGTAAAGCGAGATGAGCACCGCAACCCCAGAGTCGGCCATGACTGGACCTAATGGTCAGGGGTTCCTTTACCTTAGTCACAGCAGGCAAACTGATGGAGGGTAAGTCTGTCAATGACTACTAGCCACAATGGCTACATTTTACATCCACTGTTGGAGGCAGAATGCCAGTTGCCAGGAATTACAGGTGAGCAGAGTGCTGTTGTGCTTGGGTCCTGCTTGTGGACTTCAGAGAGGAAGACAGTGACGTTCCTATGTATGAGTGGGTGGGACTAGGGGCAGAGTCTGGCAGGTTGGTGGTCGATGGTGGCGATAGGATCTGCAGGTATGTCCACTGCCGAGGTGTGGCGAAGGCCCCAGCAAGGGGAGGTCAGAAATTCATGGTTGGGTGGCAGGGTGGACAGCAAGGCAAGGCAAGAGTCAGAGGTGTGAGTTCAGCACCATGGACAGCACACTTGCAGCTGAGGCCAGGCATCCAAGTTGTCTCAGCAAGTTTCTGGAGCAACTGGATGTTTTATAGGAATGCTAGGTAGTTGTTAACTGGAGGTCCAACAGCCCCACTGCCTGAGTCCTGCATCCTGGCCAGTTACTGAGCTGGTGCTGTTGGCTTCTTTGCAATAATGGGGCTTCTAGCTGTAGAAATCTCACCTCTGAGCTCTGCCTGAAGAGCCAACAATCTGGTGGTATAGGTCTCTCCTTGATGCTTAGGAAAAGGGAAAACAGGCTCTTATGTCCATAGACCCACATAGGATGGACAAGGGAATGGAACCATCTCCTGGAAGCAGCAGGTGATGGAGGGCTCTGCTTCCAAGGAGTTATGGTCTGGGTCTATGCCATGTGGGCTATTGCAATTCAGGCGAAAATGTGTCACAGACAGAAAAATGAAAGGGGAGGGAGATCTGAAGGCATCTAAAAAAGGATATAATTTAGATCCTCTGGGCTAGGGGGGTGGGGGTGTTGTTGGTTGTGTTTGTTACTATCTTATGTACTATGTTTGTATTTTTATATTGTAAACCACCCTGTGGTCTTTGGGTAAGGGTGGTATAGAATATATATACATGAAAGAATTGTAGCCAGCGAAGTTATACTCAGAGTAGACAAAACCCATTAAAATTAGTGGACCTAAGTTCCCCATGCCCATTATTTTCAATAGGTGTACACTGAGTAGGACTACCACTGGACTCAATTTCTAAGAACACCTCTGGTTACAGATGACTAAAGCAGTGTATATTACATGTATCTTCACCATATTGCATTTATTCCATTTGGAGGACTCCATTTTACAGCTACAGAAAACAGAGAGTTGGGGGTCTGAAAACAGTGGCTGTCCCAGCTGAAACGAGACAGTTGGAAGGTACATGCAGTGGAGGCAACTCAATCAGAGAGAATAGGGTGCTGCCCCATGAACCTCTGTTTGCCCTTAGCTAGCCCCTATCAGCTATATCAGTTTAGGGGTGGGCACTTCTTGTCAACTTACCACTTTTTATTCTCAGTATTGCCCTTGTAGAATTCAGCAGGGAGGAGGATGGGGACAGAATCAGAACTAGCTTCATCTGTCATTGGCTCTGGCGCCACCTACTGTTAGTCTCCCTGCTTTTCACCCTACTGGTCACATTGGGCACCAGCCACCATGAGGCATGTGATCTTTTATGGGGTGTTCCTATGTTCCACAACATACAGTATGGTGTGTGTGTGTGTACACTTTAATTCATCAGAGGGCCTTAATCTCATTTTCTCAGTTTGTCTCATTCATTTTCTGTGAGCAAGAAGTTGACACAGCTCCACACATTTCTAGGGGCTGTAGAGAGTCATTGTTATTATTATTACTTTTAAATATCCACATTTATTTAAAAAACACACACAGCAGGATAAAAAAAAAGACTCCACATTCCCTGGCTTTAATGCCTTTCACTTCTTAAACTGCTGAGACACTCAGAACAGTAGCTTGGCTTTGATCTGTACGTACAGTTCCCACAGACATTGCTGAGGAAAATCTGTGCACGGATTGAGGGCACCAGATGGCATTTTGAAATTATCCAAGTTACACAGGCCTGTTTGAGAGGCAGGAGGGGAGAGGGGAAATATATATATATATAAAAGCTTGAAGCGCAATTTCTTTCTTTCTTCTGATGCAGCAATTCAGAAAAAGGGAAGGCGATAGAGCTGCATTTGGAAAGTCATTTCTTTTCTTTTCAAAAAAGCTTTTTTGAACAGTCAGCCTTAAAGCAATAATTCAGGTATTCTATTGGAATGTACTGGAAATCAGTATGGAATACCCAAGTATGGTTATTTTGTGGCTGTTTGTGGCATAACCGTAAGTGGCATGTGTGTTGATTACACACACACACACACACACTGAGAGAGAGAGAGAGAGAGAGAGAGAGAGAGAGAGAGAGAGAGAGAGGAGGTTGCATGTGCTCAGGGCAACATGATCCACACTTGTCTTCTGAACAATCCTGGAAAAGTGATGGCTGAATCATCTTATGTAAGCTGGACCAACCTTCCTGGCAAGGAAGCGCCATCTAGCGTTCTTATGGAGCCATCGCCCTATTCCAAGGAGATCCAGCGAATTTTGCATCGGGAAAACAAACCCCCCCAAAGAAATGCCAAATCCTGCAAGCATCTTCTACCCCTTCCTCCCCTTCCCTCCCTGCCTAAGCTTTTAGTCTCTTTCCTGAATTAATCTTGCTGGTTTGATCATGTAATGAGTCTTGGAGAACAGAAAATGCCAAATGGATTCGGTGGGACATATTTGCAGAGGCTTCACCAACCACTTATATGCACCTGCTCTGTAAGTCGGGGCTGAGGACCCCCTGACCCAGAGGGTTCTGGGTGGGGATGTTGTCAGGACTTTACTGCTGAGGTTGGAGTCATTTGTCTACAAATATAGGGGCTGAACTCATATGCTTTTCATGCCTTTCTTTAAAAAAAAACCACACTTGTCTAAAACAGAATATACATATTTCCTTCATTGCATGGACATCCCACCTTTTTTCTCCAAGGAACTCAAAGTAGAATACATGGTTCTCCATGTCCCCATTTAATACCCACCACAACCCTGTGAGGTAGATTAGGATGAGAGGCAGTGACCAGCTCAAGGTCACCCAGTGAGCTCTATGGCAGAGTGGGGATTTGAACCCTGGTCTCCCAGGTCCTAAGGGACGCGGGTTAAACCACTGAGCCTAGGGCTTGCTGATCAGAAGGTCAGCGGTTCGAATCCCCGCGACGGAGTGAGCTCCCGTTGCTCAGTCCCTGCTCTTGCCAACCTAGCAGTTCAAAAGCACGTCAAAGTGCAAGTAGATAAATAGGCACCGCTCTGGCAGGAAGGTAAATGGCATTTCCGTGCGCTGCTCTGGTCAGAAGCGGCTTAGTCATGCTGGCCACATGACCCGGAAGCTGTACACTGGCTCCCTTGGCCAATATAGTGAGATGAGCGCCGCAACCCCAGAGTCAGCCACGACTGGACCTAATGGTCAGGGGTCCCTTTACCTTTACCTTCTACTCCCAGGTCCTGACACTCTTGAGTCTGACACTCAAACCACTACAACATACTGACACTCTCTGCCTATTGGAAATGGGCAGACACATTAGCAAGGGTGACTGCCCAGTGTCAATAGGCAGGGAGTTCCAAAGTGTTGCCTCACTGAAAGGCTGAATTCTAATAGATGTGGAACGAATGTTATCTGGCACTTCTAAAGCTGTATGTTCTACAGACTGAAGAGGATATAGTGCCAGAGGCGGGAGGAAGCAAATAGCTGATTGTTAGGCACTAACAGTGCAAGGGGCATTGCCAGCCTGATCCTTGGTGGAGCACCACACATAGGACTGGCAAAGCTGCTTTCTGCAGCGATCAGCTGTACAGTTGAGTCCACCTGATCCACATCTCTACCTGCCCCACACTTCACATCAAACATGAAAACAGTCTTCTGGGCCAGATTGGGACATGTGCCGGGCCAGATTTGGCCCACAGGCTGGAGGTCCCCACCCCTTGTACTATACACATATTTGTACGCAATTTTGCCTAATACGCACATTTTTGCATAGCGATTTCCCCATACATAATGCATTTTTTGTGTGCCAAATTCATCAACATATGCATTTTAATGCAAACCATGCTGCAGTATATACAATTTTGTATACACGACATGCCCGGAGAACTGCCTTGCAAAATTCAGAGACGTGCGAATTTCGAAAAAAGGCTGTGTTTTGGTCCACATAATGTTTTCAGAGAGGGCAGATTAGGCAGCTTTGCCTATGAACATGAACTGGATCGAATTCCTCTCCCCCTTCTCTAGCCTGCACCCCTGTCCCTGTAAGGCAGGCCTCATCTGTTCATATCACACTTCTCGCTGCTCTCGCTCTCCATGGCCTGCCAAGAGGAGCTTCAGCAAGAAGCAGCATATGCCCAGCTGGTACGGCGTGTCCTAGGAGAACTTGACGCAGGCTCTGTTTACTGCCACGTTCTTCGCGCTGCAACAGTTGGGCAACTCTCGGCATGCAACCAGGGTGTGAGCGCCGCCTGCTTGGATGTGTGGCTGCAACCTGCTTTCTTCACGAGGCCACTAAATGGGTGGGCAAATAGGTTTGATGTGCCAGGATCCCACCTGACCAGGTGGCATGATCATGATGTGATTTTTTGGGGGGTGGGGAAGCAAAAGGATGGGTTTTTCACAATTCAATTCACCAAGCCTATTAAAAACGGGCTGTGGCATGTAAAAAAGCTGGAAGGGAAGAAGTGAGCAGAGGCCAGAGGAAGAACTCTGAGTGGAAGGGTGTCCTATTTGCCATCTTTTGGACTCCCCCCAGGAGACTCATCAAGCACAATCTCTGGTAGCCTGGAGAGTAGATGAAGAGAGCCAAGCTGTGGGCAGCCTCCAATAGGCTCCTTGCCTGCTGCCTCCATCCACCTGCCCACTAGACCAAGCTTCCTGCCACCACACCTTAGATGCCAGGGCTCTGTGTCATGGGGGCAAAATGTACACCCCGCTGTCTCTGCTATGCCTCTGGTATGAGGGTATTTAGCATGCCGCCTAATATTGCTTTTATGAAGATTTTAATGGACTTGCTATGTGTCTGCATGTTTTCTTCCCTGCTTGCAAACTTTTATGAACAAGCAGCTTATAAATTTCCATATAAATAAACAAGCTCCATCTGTGCTGTAAGACTGATATTTTTTAGGTGCAAGTTGAAATGAGAGTAGCAAGTTTGCAGTTGCCCATGTGCCGATGAAGGGATCTTGGTGCTTTCCTGCAGTGGCATCTGGAATGATGGAAAGGAAGTCTGGAGGAAGGAAGTCTGGTGAAGTCGTCCTAGATGATCTTGTGGATTCCTCTGCCAGGAGAATGAAAGGCTGAGGAAGAACAAAGAGATTTGCATTCTAAATGATTGTGGGGCAGGGGGAGAAAACGAAAACCCAGCCAATGTTGTTTTTCTTGTTCTGTTTGGTCTGTGAATTCTTCACCAGGCACTCAGAGACATCATCTCTATAGGTCCCTGTAAGCCTCTCAGGATTCTGTTTCCATGGCATTCTTTAAGGCTGCACCATCAGCAGACAGGACTGAAATGACTCCCAGCAACCTTTTTCAAACAATAACTCTGATGCAGGAGGCCCCGAGCAGGCATCAAGTGAGTTAACAAGTGGCAAAGAATAATAATAACAACAGCAATAGTAACAATACTTTTGCTTTCCCAAAGGTGTCAGAACTACAAAGGGCTATTTATGAAAAGCACCAGGGCTCCTTTTCTCCATATTTAGTAGTTTTAAAATCACCCAGTTTATCCATCAGATGATGGTTTCTCCCCCTGCTTGCTTTACTAACCCCCCCCCATCTTCATTTAAGAGTGTATGGAGGGGGGGGGAGAGATTGAGAATTAGCAGGATCAAAGCAGGCATGGAGGGTATTTTAGCACTTTCAGAAGATAACATTTTGAGCACCAGAAAGTCTTCCTAGCCCAAACTTTTGAGCGAGGAACAAGGGGCACTTCCAGACTGTTGCTATTTTTAAGCAGCAGTGCTCTGCAAACAAACAACATCATCTAATCTCTGTGCAAACAAATCAGGAAGAATACTCAATAAATACATCATCTGAAAGTGCCAGGACAGACGGGGTGGGGAAAGTGAATTTTATCAGAATAGTATGATGTCAATTCAGTCTAGTGTTAAAAAATAATAATTCAGATGTGCATGGGCGGGTAGCGTGTGTATGTTAAGGAGCAGGAATCCACTCAGATTAGTAATAGGTTTGCTTCAGTAAATCCATAAAAAACCCATCTTGCCAAAATTGTGTGCGTGGCAAGCTGCAGTTATAAGTAGGAAGTTAAGAAAGGTCTGTACATTATTTAAAGGAAGGGTGAGTTCACACTGACCCAAATCTCAGCGAGGTTGAATTAATCTGGCGAGTGAAGTGGATGGTGTTTCCTCTCATCTAAAACTTTCTCTCAGGTACAAAAGTGCAACACGGTGCCATCCAGTGGCTACTCGGATCTATCACAAAAAGCAGTGCCTCGTTCCTCCAGGGTTGCATTAGCGCAAATAATTTGGCACCCAATTTTACCTGGACTGGATATGCACAGTAACTGAAAACAAATCTGGAGCACACTCAATATTTGCCTGGAGAAATGGAAGCGATGTATTTCTCTTCTGTTATTTGAGTTTATATCCAGCATGGGCTAAAAAATATGAAGCTTTTTGCTGCTGCTGTTGTGGAGGTGGGTGTGGGTGTCCGTTTTGGATTTTAATGGATTCCGTTTATTTTTATGATGACATAGCTTTACCTTCGTGTATGCTCTTAAATAGGTTATAAGTTGCCTAGAGACCTTTCTAGTGCAAAAAGCAACTGTGGCTTGTTTTGTTTGTTTTTGTTATTATACACCACCTCTCATAACGTTTTGTTTCCCCAAGTGAACGAATTTGAGACATTTAGGTCTGAAGACTGGGGGGAAATTGCTTATGATAAAGTAGAACAGTTGGATACCATACTAGAGTGAATGTTTTGAATGATTTCTTTTTTTGTAACTGATGGACAGAAAATCAGTGTTCCTTTTTTCTTCCTTCCTTCCTTGTATCTGTTCCTTTATTATGCTGTTTCCTTTTTTCTTATTTTTTCTTCATTCCACCCCCCCCTTCTTTTTCCTCTTTTTCTCTTTGGTGTCCTCTGCTTTGGGCCATTATTGGGGTAGGTACAGGGATTACACACACAGGAAGATGGTGGATGTTTGGTGGAAGGACCCTGAGTGAGAGGTAAGGAAGGGAAGTTCTCCCAGTCTAAGAGGCTGGGAGAAGAAAGGAAAGCTCCCAGGTCCCTATTTCCTCTGTGTGACAAGGATTAAGAGCTACCTTTCAGAGAGGACTCTATGTATTTCTTTCTTTCTTTCTCTCTCTCTGTTTTTGGTTTTATTTCAATTACTTTTATCTTATTTTATTATGAAAAAGCTTTAATAAAATTTCACGAAACAAAAACACCTCCCCAACATTTTGGGGCCCTCCCCCTTCTCTCAGAGTATATATTTATTTATTTAAATTAATATATATATATATTCCATCCTTCCACGTGAACAAGCGCAGACTGGCAAACACACAACGGAAACATCCAAAGACAGTTAAATACAATTCCAATACAGACGTAGGTCAGGAAAGAGCTTGTTGAAAGAGGAAGGTCTTTAGTCCACACTGAAAGAATGACAGGGATGGCCCAGGACCATCTCACCCATTAGGTAGAGTTTGGTGGTGGCCTCAGGCGGCAGAGCAACTTGCCTCTTTCTCGCCACTGCCCACCCAGTCATTTAGGTGAATCCAAGTCATCCCTATAGTGGAGCATTTTTCCTATGAAGAAATGCATACGGCACAAAGGTGAGCGAGAGGATGCGTTATAGAGGTTTTATAAAATCATGCATGGTGTGAGGAAAATGGACAGAGAAAAATGCTTCTCTCTCATAACATCAGAACTCATAGACACCCAAAGAAACTGAATGCTGTGCAATTCAGGACAGGCAAAATAAAGTACAGTGCAGAGTTAAATTATAGAATTTGTTCCCTCAAGAAGTAGTGATGACCACCAACTTGGATGGCTTTATAAGAGGACTGGGCAAATTCCTGGCAAATAAGGCAATCAGTGGCTACTAGCCACAATGGCCATGTTCTCTCTACACTCTCAGAGGCATTATGCTTCTGAACGCCAGTGGCTGGGAATCACAAGTGCGCAGAATACTATCGGGCTCAGATGCTGCCTGCAGAAAATGGCTTTCTGCCTTTCACAGAAAATGGCTTGGCCACGGAGAGATCTGGATGTTGGACTAGAAGGAATGTCCAACAGGTGGATCATGATCTACTGGTAGATCACTGGGTGTTTCAAGTAGATCATGGGATGACAGGAAGTGATCACTCCCCCCACAAAAGTGGAAAAATTGAGGCCTCTCTCTCCGCAAAAAGCTCAACAACTTTGGTTCCCCCTCAGGTGTCATGCGCCTCAGGTGTCATGCCTAAGGGGGGGATAGCAGCGTTGGTGGCCCCCACTTGAGGATCGTGTCAGTGGCGGTGGCCCCCGCGCAAGGATCATGTTGGTGGCCCCATACCGGAGGAGATAGCTACGCCCCTGCCCCCCAAAAGCCCAACAGCTCTGAGCAGTTAGTCGCCATCTTGGGTAGATCACTGCCAGTTTTTTTTAATAATGGGAGTAGATCACAGTCTCTTGGGAGTTGGACTTGCCTGGACTAGATGAGTCATGGACTTGACCCAGCAAGTGCTTTCTCTCTTTTTTTTTAACCTGCTTATATATGACTGGATTGATGAAGCTGATTTTATGGGAGGACAAATAATCTTGATGAGAGAAATGCACTGTAAATGACAGCAAGTCGTCCTTCCTCCCCTCTGAAGCCCGTTCCTGTGGTTCCTCCCTGCTGATTTTCAGCCCTGCCTTATTTCTCATTTGAATTTGTCCCTTGATTCGTGCTATCAGCAGCTTTCCGCTCCTGCTTGAAGGGCCCTTTAGCGAAGGTACTTATACCCCATAATCAAGCCACCTCTTATCCTTCTTTCTGATAAGCTAAGCAGCTTGACTTCCTGGAGTCTCTTGCCAGGAGGCTTGTTTCCAACTGCAGGAAAAAAATGATTCTTGCAGTTTTTCCTTTCCTGGCATCCTTTCCCATTTATGAATGGGCTTCTCTGGGTGCCGGGAATGTGCTTATTTGTGCATCTACATTTCTGCCAGTCATATAAACGTGCCCCTGGATTAATCAGGGGTTCATTTGAATGATCTCATTATTATGGGTGTGTCACCAGATCCTTCAACATCAAAACCACTGAGCCTCTTGGGCTTGCTGATCAGAAGGTCAGCAGTTCGAATCCCTGTGATGGGGTGAGATCCTGTTGCTTTGTCCCAGCTCCTGCCAACCTAGCAGTTCAAAAGCACACACAGTGCAAGTAGATAAATAGGTACCGCTGCGGCGGGAAGGTAAATGGCATTTCTGTGCCCTCTGGTTTCCGTCATGGTGTTCTGTTGTGCCAGAAGCTGTTTAGTCCTGCTGGCCACATGACCCGGAAAGCTGGCTGGTTGCAGAGGAGTGGCGGGAGGCTCCAGCTAGGGAACCTCCACGGGAAGAAGGTTCAGAGCCAGGGGATTGGTTATGGGATGACAATGAGCAGTCAACAGGAGAAGAGAGAGAAGACTGGGAGGAATAGGTGGTGTTGGAAGCTGAAGAGGTAACAGGGTTTAGTGAGCAGGAAGAGTCTGTGGCAGAGAGCAGAATCAGAGTCAGGAGCAGAGGTTGGACAGGAGGGGGGCCAAGAGGCAGAGAGCAGGCAGGGTGGTGAAGAAGCCAAGGTGTCTCCCCCTCCTGCTGCGACCCATTCCTCTCCCCCATGGTCTCCCAGAACCAGAAGAGGTATGAAGAGGGAGGAGCAAAGACAGGCACACGGCAGAGTCCCAGATTGCTTGGGAAGGACCAGGGGAAGGCCTAGACTTAGGCAAGTGTGGGAAGGATGGGATCTTCAGTCCTCACAACTGCCTCATAGGAGCAAGATCTACTGGGATCAGTTGCTGTGCTCACTAGACCTGGCCTCCTGAGCAGACGTTGCTTCTTTGAATAAAGAGTTAACTTCACTAATGCTGTGTGAATTATTGCTGACCTGTTCCTGACAAGAGGGCCACAGCTTCCTCACCCTGTTTGTTAGCATCTCACAGTAATGGAAACAACATGCCATTCACCTGCGCTGCCAGCTGCCCAAGACCTCGGCCTCCAGCCCAAGATGCAAAGTTTCAGATCTGTTCACTAGCTTACCCTGTGCTGCAAATGCTGATCAGTTGCCACAATGCCCGGTGGGTGCCCCAGACAACTGGCGGCTTGTTAAACATCCCCACAGCTCACTGACAAGAACCACACTCGTGTTCAATCGCAGCTTAATCACAGCCAAACTAGATTAACAGCTCATACTAATTATCAACTTCTAACAGGTTGCTGAGGTTTGGAGGCAAAAAACATCCTCTGTTTCTAGATGAAAAAGGGTGTGTGTGGGGGGGGGGAATGCAAAAGCAACCACGAAGCCAGCCTCAATTAGGTCCTTTAGAACAAAACACTCCCAAATTTACCAGCGTCCTCTTTGTGGTGACGATGGTCTTTTAAAGTACAATTGTACAAGGATATATTTGTTTGTTTCCATTTTCCTATCTCCTGCGTTGCCCACAAGGGCCTAATTAGCTAGTTACAGATGCTCGGATCAGTATTATATTCTTGTCTATTTTTTGGTGTGTTCTTTAAAAAAAGAAAAAGGAAAAAAACAGCGTAACTTGTAGCACAGATTGTTGGCCCGGAGGCATCCAAAGATCAACAATGAGCTTTCTGTGAAACCAGCCCTCCTGTGAAAAACCAGTTTCCCTCTCCCCAGAATTCCTAATGAAGAAACAGACGGGGCAGGGATGTGGGGATGAGGAAGACACAATCCATCATGGCATACTCAGAATGAGTCAATGGTGGAAAGAGTACAGTGCTACCTCCGGTTACATATGCTTCAGGTTACATACGCTTCAGGTTACAGTCTCCGCTACCCAGAAATAGTACCTCGCGTTAAGAACTTTGCTTCTGGATAAGAACAGAAATCGTGCTCTGGCAGTGCGGCAGCAGCAGGAGACCCCATTAGCTAAAGTGATGCTTCAGGTTAAGAACAGTTTCAGGTTAAGAATGGACCTCCGGAACGAATTAAGTACTTAACCTGACGTACCACTGTATATAGAAGAAGGGCTTCCCTTTCAATAATAGGAACAACAGCAACAGCAGCAGCAGCAACAACAAACAACAACAACAACAACCTGACTTTGAATATAATGTTAGTGCTCATGTAAGTGTTTAAAAACCTAAATGACTCAGACCCCAAATGCCCCCAAAGACCTTTCCATTCCCTGTAGAAGCCACGATGGATTTTGTAATTCCGGCACTGTCCCTGGAATATAGGGACAGTTGGAGAGGGTACGGAAAGGGCTTTTTTCCAACCAGAACTTGCCAGAACTCAGTTCCAGCACCTCTCAGGTGGGTGCCATTGCCATTATAAGTCAACAAGGGTCACGGTGAGTTCCGGCATCTCTTTTTCTTGAAAAAAAGGACTGGGTACAGATATGGAGAGGCCAAGCACCTGAGCTAGGCATGTAGAGGGTCCCCAGGTCCAATGGCTAGCATTACCAGTTAAGGAAAGGGACCAGGCGATGGGAAATGCTGTCTACCTGAGACTCTGGAAAGCTGCTTCCAGGCAGAGTCAACAATGCTTAGCTGGATGGGCAAATAGTCTGGCCTGATACACAGCCGTTTCAAATGTTCTTAGAATCATGTTGACTAAAACGTGGTGGCTCAGCCCAGCATTTCAGGCTGGAAAGAAAGAAAGAAAGAAAGAAAGAAAGAAAGAAAGAAAGAAAGAAAGACCAAAAAGGTGGGAGGGGGAGGCAAGAAAAGAGAGGGGCAGACAAAAAGCACCATGATTTCCAAAGGGCTAATGTTTAGATGGCCTATGTCTATCAGTCCAATATCATTTAATAGGGGGGCTGTTAGGATCAGCTTCTAATGCACATGGTGCTAAGAGCAATAATTGGCACCTGGATAATAGCTGTTTCTTCTCAGCTTCAATCAGAAAATTAACTATTTGATGGAAGAGTAACGAGAGCAGAGGAAATGCCATGGCGGCTGTATTGTCTCTAATGCGTTGTATAATATTATGAGGCCTCCCGCCTTTCCTCCAGTTCCAGATATTCTTTCGGCCAAGCTCTCGCATGCCTCAGAAAACAGAGTGCGGCATTGGGCTCTGCAGCTAAAAGCCAGCTTGATCCCCAGCGGCTGCACTCCCCACGACCAGAGGGAGGAGAAGGCATGCTCCTGTCCCCTGTTGCCCATTAATTAGGGATGGGGGAGAAATTCCATTCCATTTGCATTTAAAGGCAAACTCACCTAATTCACATTTTTCACAACAGCGTGCAAATCGAAACACAACCATCCTTTGAAATGAGCACTTTTCTGGATTTTGCAAGTAATGTGTAGACCAGTGCATATACTGGAGCAAGGTGTGGATAAAAATGCCATGCAAAGGGGAATTATATTAGGAAACACTGCTTTGCAAAATAATAATAATGTGCATGTTAGGCAAAACTTCATACAAAGTTGTGCATATTGGGAGAAATTTGCACTACAATGCTGATGCATTTTCACAAGGACTTTTAAATCAAAAAAACCTGCAAACTGATATAGAAATGTGGAGAACTGAAGACTGGGGAAAAAAGAGAAACAAAGAGAAACTGAAATTGGCAGATTTGCCCGTCTCTAGCCTGGACTCATTATTCACCCTTAGCATTAAGGAGGTGAACCCTACAGTGCACGGGTGTAACAGGTGTAACCTTCTGTTCAGTAAGGTCATGACACAGGTGTGGGAGGAATCAGACCTGCATAGGGGCTTGGAATGAGTTCCCAGACTCACTTTAGGTGGCACTGTGGTCTAAACTACCGAGCCTCTTGAGCTTGCCAATTGTAAGGTTGGCAGTTTGAATGCCTGCAATGGGGTGAGCTCCTGTTGCTCTGTCCCAGCTCCTGTTTGAAAACACTCCAGTTCAAGTAGATAAATAGGTACCGCTGTGGCGGGAAGGTAAACGGCATTTCCGTGTGCTCTGGCACTTGTCACAATGTCCCGTGTGCCAGTAGCGGTTCAGTCATGCTGGCCACATGACCTGGAAAGCTGTCTGTGGACAAATGCCAGCTCCCTTGGCCTGAAAGCGGAGATGAGTGCTGCACTCACAGTCAAATTTGACTGGACTTTACCTTTTTACCTTAAAAAAAACCATACCAGGTAATGTTTACACTAATACATATACTAAAGTATATGTATTATTGCCCAGGGGTAAACTGTTGACGGGCTCTATTTCTCAATTTGTATGGTTCTTGATCTTTGAACCATACTTGGCTGTGACACAGGGCAGGCCCTACCATTAGACAGAGTAAGACAGCTGCCTCAAGTGTTTGACTCTAGGGGAGGCATCAGAGCTCCCCCACATCCCCCAAGCTGGCCTAAGCTAGTGGAGGATGTTGCCCATCCCCATTGTTGAAGTAAGATTCAATTGCCAGTCCAGTCAGATTTCTGAACATGAAATGAGGACACCTTCTTAGCCTTCCCTTCAGCCCTCCTCCCTCCACATACCTTTTCCCTTTCATGTCGTGTCTGTTAGTTGGCAACCCTGAGGGTTCTAAATGGTGTTTTATCATTTTATGTTTGTGAGCTGCCTAGAGAGCATCTAAAATTATTGGACAACAATACATTCAGTTGATGATGATGATGATGATGATAATAATAATAATAATAATAATAATAATAATAATAATAATAATTCTTAAAATGCATCTGTAGTCCAGTCTGGGAACCTTATTGGCTGAAGAGGAGGGTAAAGGTAAAGGTACCCCTGCCTGTACGGGCCAGTCTTGACAGATTCTAGGGTTGTGTGCTCATCTCGCTCTAGAGGCCGTGAGCCGGTGCCGTCCGCAGACACTTCCGGGTCACGTGGCCAGCGTGACGAAGCTGCTCCGGCGAACAGGCACCAGAGCAGCACACGGAAACGCCGTTTACCTTCCCGCTATAAAGCGGTACCTATTTATCTACTTGCACTTAAGGGTGCTTTCAAACTGCTAGGTGGGCAGGAGCTGGGACCGAATGACAGGAGCTCACCCTGCCGCGGGGATTCGAACCGCCGACCATGCGATCGGCAAGTCCTAGGCGCTGAGGTTTTACCCACAGCGCCACCCGCGTGGGAGGGTAAAAACACTTTAAATAAATGAGAAATAATATTTAACCCAGGCTGATGTCTTTTATTTCTTCTAGAGGTCTTTGCAGACCAGAGGGAAATGAACTCCTGTTCAGCTGAACGCTCAAATAGGCAGGTGCGGGATATGGTACTGCACATTCTCTTCTGCTTCCCACATGCCTCTGGTCTCTAAAACCTTCAGAACAAGACCCTTGCGGATGCTGTATCATCTCTCACTGATTGCAATGTGGAGAAAATGGCTTTCGACAAAGACCATCCATGAGCCGTTTATTCTATTACTTGTGAGATTGCGGACTCTGTATCTGCTTTGGGGGGTGGAGGGGTGGGGTGGGAAGACCTTTAGCAGTGATGTAGTGCACATATCTTGCTTCTCCATAGATACCAGTCTCACAAAACAATTGTTCCCAGTTAAACAATGAAATCTGGCACTGCGCTGCAACCAGGGCAGAAATCTGTCAGGTAAATAGAAATAACCACCTTGTAAACCTCCCCAAACAGCTCTGCTTTTATACTTTAATTGAGGAACAGAACATTTTAGGTTTCTTTTATAGGGTGGTGCTTGCTGAATGGCAGATGTCGACAGTGAAGTGTAACAGTATGCCCCCTTTCATAAAAAAGAGTCACTTCATCGCTTTGGAAAGACTTACACTTACAGACCTGGATGAATAGCAGCAGGGTGTGGACGCAGAGCTCGTTCTTGCACTTCTGTGGAAAACGGGGAAGCAAGTGGGAATCATCTGCCAGAAGAGAGATGAAAGGATTAAAGCATGTAGAATTGTAGAGTTGGAAGGGCCCCAAAGGGTCATCTAATCTAACCCGCTGCAATGCAGGAATCACAGCTAAAGAATCCCTGACAGATGGCCATCCCACCTCTGCTTAGAAGCCTCCAATGAAGGAGAGTCCACACCTTCTCAGGTGATCTGTTCCATTGCTGAACAGCTTTTACCTTCATAAAGTTCTTCCTAATATTGCGTTGGAATCGCCGTTCTTGTCATATGAGTTCTCCCTTCTCGTGTAGCAGAAAACAAGCTTGCTCTCTCTTCCATGTGACAGCGGTTCAGTTATTTGAAGATGGCTATCATATCACCTCTCAGTTTTCTCTTGTCCAGGTTAAACATAGCCAACTTCTTCAAATGTTCCTCATAAGGCTTGGTTTCCAGATCCTTGATCATCTTGGTTGCCCTCCTCTGCACATGTTCCAGCTCAATAGCCTTCTTAAACTGTGGTACCCAGCACAGTACTATGGGGTTGGGAGGGTCTGACCAAGACAGAATAGACTAGAACTAATAATTCCCTTGATCTGGACACTATATTTCTGTAGATGCAGCCTAGAATGGCATTAGCTATTTTTCCTGCTGCATCACACTGTTGACTCATGCTAAGCTTGTGGTCTACTAAGATCCTAATGTGGTCAAGCCAGGTGTCCCCCATCCTATATTTGTGCATCTGGTTATCCCTCAATTTGTAGGGATACACTTCCTTACACTTCTACCTAAGTGTAGAACCTTACATTTATCCCTGTGGAAATTCATTCAATTACTTTTGGCCAAGTTATCTACTCTATTAAGGTGATCCTGATTCTATCTTCTATGATATTTGCTAATGCTTCCAAGTTTGATGTAATCTGCAAATTTGATGAGCATCCCCTCTATTTCTTTGCATTGAAATGAAATGGGGTGGAACGGTATAATGACCACATAGTTAATCATGCAACTTACAAAAAATTGCCACAGCAGACAGAAAGACAAATGATATAGCTTTTGGTGGAGGGTGAACTGCAGTGGAATGGAAACAGTTCTGCCACAGGATGGAATGGAAAATGATGCCTCTATTCATCCCTAATGTTCGGATCTGCACTCCTATGTTGTTGTTCAAGGTACTAATAAAAGTGATTGTACAACATCTGAATATTCCTAATTATGGATTCCCTTCCCGCATTCTGCTTCCCAGCTGATATCAGTATTCAATAGAGATTCTCACTGATTTTTTCTCTGCCAGAGGCAATGGAATACATTATCTGGGAGCGAAGCGTGGAGTACTCATGGCTGCAGAAGCTCTATGGCAATTTGGATTCCACGCTAGTGATAGGGTGTGAGCTTTCTTCAAAAGTCATTTTCACTGATGCTGACACATGAAATGTCCCTTGGCAACCTGTCTATCAAACAGCAACGCGTTGTGCAGAGAAATTAGATTACTCATACTACAACTAAGAGGCGGGGGCATGGGAAGGAGCGGAGAATTAACAGCAACAAAAACGGGGTGTGGACACATTTGCAAGCATTTGGGAAGGAAGTTGCACTCAAAGTCATGGGCAGCTACCCAGCAGCAGAACCATTAAGCACAAATGGCAAGAGTCACGCAGATCGCAAAGGAGCTGACTGCTTCAAATGCCATGCTGCAGACTGGATCAACTTTTTTAAAAAATAAAAGAGACCACATACAGATGCCCATTTCATTTTGCATTCATTATGATTTTTTGCTCATGATGGTATTGGGGGTTGGCATCCTGCTTCATCTCTAAGTGGCCTATTTCACATAGCTTCCTGGTGAGATTCTGTATCTTTTCCTGCCTCATGTGTTCTGTTGCTTTGCTTCTTTGTTGTCCTGCTTTCGTTCTGTAGTGCAAGAGTGACTCTCCAGATGAACATAATGTGGTAACATCAGAGAACCATCACAGAACAACTAATAAGGCAGAATGGTGCGTAGATGGTCCGGTATAAATCCTTTAGGTAAAGGGACCCCTGATCATTAGGTCCAGTTGTGGCCTACTCTGGGGTTGCGGCGCTCATCTCACTTTATTGGCTGAGGGAGCCAGCGTACAGCTTCTGGGTCATGTGGCCAGCATGACTAAGCCGCTTCTGGCGAACCAGAGCATTGCACGGAAACGCTGTTTACCTTCCCACCAGAGCGGTACCTATTTATCTACTTGCACTTTGACATGCTTTTGAACTGCTAGGTTGGCAGGAACAGGGACTGAGCAACGGGAGCTCACCCCATTGCGGGGATTCGAACTGCCAGCCTTCTGATCGGCAAGTCCTAGGCTCTGTGGTTTAACCCACAGTGCCACCGACATCCCTAATAAATCCTATACTAATGCACTATTATTGCCTCAGTTTGATGTGGCAGGATAAACTCACGAACAAATGCAGGCAGAAGTCTAGAGGGACCCCAGGATTCTATTAACCCTGCTATGCATGTTCATTCTGATAGAGCCTGCACACTTCATTCATACAACCATGCCATGCAGAGAGTCCCTGGTTGAAACCATGGTATCTCCAGGTAGGACTGGAGAGCCAGTTCCAGTTGTTGCAGGCCTGTCAGTACAGGTTTCCTGCTATATAGTGGTGGAATGGCCATGAGGGGCCTCTGGCCAATCAGAAAGCTCACCAGGGGGTTGAGTTGTCACAAGGAGGTCTGAGCATGCTCAGTGGCCTCCAGGTCCCATGGAAAGTTGAGTGTCAACTGGAAATGGGGGAAAATAATGAATGAGGCTGCTTGATCCTCTTGTATCTTATAATAGCTGAGAGGAGAACATAGCCAGCTGGCTGGAACCTGGAACAGGAGAACTCCTTTAGGGGTTTGAGGTACACACTGCAACATTTTGCTACAGATCCCACTTGTCACATGTATTCTCCAAATGTAATATCGCCCTGCGAATTTGAAATAGACTACAAAACCCATGTAGCAGTGTGAATGTGGACAGGTCAAATAATTATGCGGCTCAGAGTTCAATTTAAGTATTTATATAATTTGGAGACTTGTGTTTATGGTGGAATTTCCATATATTTTAGCAATTTGATAAAAGACACACATGTGGCGTGCAGAATATTTGCACAACTTAAGTAACACATAACTCATGGTACAGTATGGCCTCAAGTAGCAACTTCTTGTGTCTGCATGCAAGCAACATGTAAGACAAACTTCTTCCAGAGGATTATTTCACCACAGGCTTAAAGTCTTCTCTATATTACTCTAGTTTTCACTCATATGCTGCTGACGTAAGCCTACTCTCTGCAAATTTGTTTCTGGCTATTTTTGTCTTTTTTTTTAATGGTAGTGAAGCAAATGTTGTTGTTTTTTTTAAAAAAATCATGCTCAATCAAAGTAATGCAACTCAGCACAAAAGATCCACAATTCCTTGCGTTTCTATGGTTTTATAAGCCTATGAGAGATTTAAAGCGGTTTCCGAGAAACTCAATGAGCCCAACTTTTGTGTGATGATGTGTGGTTCCCTTTCATGGAGAATCAGTTCCTTTGCCTTAACAGTGCAGAGTGGTAAAGCATAGCTTTATGAAAGGTAAGGAAAGCTAATTCACATCTTAGCAAAATCTCGTAAATCAAAATGTAATCCAGTGCTGTGAAAGTTTCCAGTGGGTGGAGGGGGGGCAGGAATCCCTCTGTGAGAAAAATATCTGTCCACATTCTGAGGTTAGAGCATCAGTATCACCAATAAAGGGGTAGCTTAAGACAGACAAGACTTTGGGGTTTGTTTTTATACTCAAGTTATTGTTTGAGTCTTGACTTGAGAGTCTCCTTGATGTGTTTTTGGGTGCTAATTAAGACAGTGAACTTTTCAATACATTCACCAATAATATTAATATTTTATATGTCCTTTTTTTTTTGGCGGTGTGTGTGTAAAAAATTAGGTGCCTGTACTTGTATCCTGATCAAAGTGTCCTGGGTACCAGCAAAAAAAGAATGATGGTACTCCATACCAGTTAAGGCTATTGCAAATAGGATTGCTTTTCCGTAAAATGCAAATTTTTGTGTGCACATCTTGAAAAACAAAAAATGCATTGCAAAATCCATAGAAGTGCATCACCCAGCTGGGAGTTCTATCCCAACCTGCCAGTTCAGGAGCACTGGACTGGGTTATTATTCTGCACAAATGTATTTCACATCTCTAATTAAGAGGTGTAATTTCTAATTATGCTATGTGTGGCAAAGCTGGATGTATGTACTGCTGCCATGCCACGTCAGAATGTTGCCTGCAGTCTTTTCCCTCAATGCATGCCATGGAAGGAGAAGGAGACACACACAGGCCCTGTCTTCTGCATGTGCTTACTCTTCATGCGTACAATAAAATGCTTGCATGGGGAACTATGCATAGAGTCTATGCCATGTGATCTGTAAGGTAAAGGTAAAGGGACCCCTGACCATTAGGTCCAGTCGTGATCAACTCTGGAGTTGCGGCGCTTATCCTGCTTTATTGGCCAAGGGAGCCGTTGTACAGCTTCCAGGTCATGTGGCCAGCATGAGTAAGCCGCTTCTGGCGAACCAGAGCAGCACACGGAAACGCCGTTTACCTTCCCGCCAGAGCAGTACCTATTTATCTACTTGCACTTTGACGTGCTTTTGAATGCTAGCTTGGCAGGAGCTGGGACCGAGCAACGGGAGCTCACCCCGTTGTGGGGATTCGAACCGCTGACCTTCCGATCAGCAAGTCCTAGGCTCTCTTGTTTAACCCACAGGGCCACCCACGTCCCTATGTAATCTGTATTTGGCCCAAAAATGCAGATATTGCAAATCGTATCTACACACACACTGGTTCCCTGTGCAAACTTGCTACAGTAAGCCTCATTGTACTCCATGGGGCTTATTTCTGAGCAGACATCCACAAAAAGTCACCTCTTCAACTAGTCAGCATCTCCCAGTGAAATCACTTGGCAACCTTTAAACTAGACTGCTGGGGACAGCAAGAGGACCAGCCACTGGGAGGCATTATCAGGGAAGGGCTGTAGTTCAGTAGTAGACCATCTACAACATCCCAGGTTCCTTCTCCAGGTAGGGCTGGGGAAAATTCCCTGGCTGAAAGCCTGGAGAGCTATTACCAGTCATTGTAGACAATATTGAGCTATATGGATCAATGGCATGGCACATTCCTACTGGTCTTGATATTGTTATATTGAATGTGCAGTTGCTATGTTTTAAAGTATGTCTTTGTTGTTTTGCATTGTAGCCCGCATTGAGTTTCTTTTAATAGAAAAGTGAGGTATAAGTTTTACATCTCTTCTAGCCATTGCATGCCAGCAACCATTATTACTGAATGCCAGTTTTCAAATACTGTCAAATCTGAGACAGCATCACATGTTGGCTGTCAAATATCATTATCAAATATTGAAACTGAATTGCAGGAGCTGTTAGATGCAGATGACAAATATTGAAAGGCTGCATGGGACACAGGTGGTGCTGTGGGTTAAACCACAGAGCCTAGGGCTTGCTGATCAGAAGGTCAGCAGTTTGAATCCCTGTGACGGGGTGAGCTCCTGTTGCTCGATCCCTGCTCCTGCCAACCTAGCAGTTCGAAAGCATGTCAAAGTGCAAGTAGATAAATAGGTACCGCTCCAGCGGGAAAGTAAATGGCGTTTCCATGAGCTGCTCTGGCTCGCCAGAAGCGTCTTAGTCATGCTGGCCACATGATCTGAAAGCTATGCACCAGCTCCCTCGGCCAATAAAGCGAGATGAGCACCGCAACCCCAGAGTCGGCCACGACTGGACCTAATGGTGAGGGAGCCCTTTACCTTTACCTGGCTTAATGGGAGCAAATTCGCTTCAGCCCTACTTGGAAACAGGCTTCCTTTATTGCCTGTTGGACTTACTGCCATGAAGCTATGCCTAAGGCAGCAGAACCAACCCTTCCAATGAGTTAAACTTAGGGATGGGTGAAACCGTCAATTTTGGTTTCTCTCCCTATCTCATTGTAAAAAGAAACAAGAAACATCTGCCACCATTTTAGTGCACATTCCTTCTTCTTTTTAATTGGGTTTTATAAACAAGAATAATAATGTGCAAAATTTTGCTAGCAATTTCCCCTAATACAGTGTATTTTGCTACGCTATTTTCACTTATAAAAATGCACACCTTTACCTAATAGACACATTATTGTATCCATTTATTTGCTTGAATTATATCTCAGAGTCAGGAGAAGTGTGAATTTTGACGGAAAGATGTGTTTCAGTTCCCATGTATTGCTTTTGGGATTAGGTAAGGTCACAGTACAACCAAAATTCTTCCCCATTCCAAGTTAAACTATTGTGAATGGTAAATGCTTCCATAAATGTTAGTAAGCAGCAGTCAGATTTGCCATGCCTTAGCATTGACCTAGGCACTATAGACTTTTGATAAGGAGATAGTTTTGAGAAAGCACTGCAGCTATGAGTGCTGGGTGGTGGTGCTTTTCAAGACACCGTCTTGCTGAGTTGGCAAGAATGAATCCAATAACCTGGCCAAAGTGCCGAAAATATTTTAAAAGCTCTTTAAGTATTACATTTCCTAAAGCCACCTGTCCCCTCAAACACATTTAATCAGTCACAGATGAGAGAGACCAACCTGCTAACCTTTTGGCTTTGAGAGAAAATATTTCACTTTGTAAACCCATTCCTAGGTATTTCCTTAATTCTTCCTAAACGAAGCTTTCATCCCCTATTTTCCACTTAAACTTAATGAGTTAACTGGACTCTGAAATTCTGCCATGTTGACCTTGGAGGTCTGTTTAGCCTGCTTTCCACCTGCTCCTTTAGAAGTTAGGCCATTAAAAAAAACAACAGAAAGAAAGGAAAAGAAATTCAAAAGAATGAAGCAATCTCCCCCAACCCTGTGTGATTTCCCCCCCTCCTGAGGTGTGTAGAAGCTAAATTACAACAAGCTTTGAGGCACATGTTTGAAAGCAATAGGAATGCGAGTTTTAAAAGTATTTGCTGCAGAGTTCCAGATAGCTCAGAGCTGCAGGCTGATTTTTGCTCTATCCAGTTTGTACAGTGGTACCTCTGGTTACAGACACTTCAGGTTACATACGCTTCAGGTTACAGACTCTGCTAACCCAGAAATAGTACCTCAGGTTAAGAACTTTGCTTCAGGATGAGAACAGAAATTGCGCGGCGGCAGCGGTAGGCCCCATTAGCTAAAGTGGTACCTCACGTTAAGAACAGTTTCAGGTTAAGAACGGACCTCCAGAATGAATTAAGTTCTTAACCCAAGGTACCATTGTAGTGCCATGACTGGCTTTTCAAAAATCTGTCACCGAAAGTCAATTTTGGCTGAAGGAGAGCAATTGGCAACTGGTGGGATGCATCTTAAGGTCATTTTTTGTCGCCTTGAAAGCCCTACCAAAATTTAATCAAGGTGTGTTTTTCCAGTTTTACTTGTAAGAAAATGGTGGATTTTTTTTTTTTAATTGCACTGCACTGCACTGCAATCCCTCCTTTTTCTCCACAGCAACCCTGTGAGGTGGTTTAGGCAGAGAGGCAGTGACTGGCCCAAGGTCACCTAGTGAGTTTCATGGCTCAGTGGGCATTTGAACTCTGGTCTACCAAATCCTGATCTGACACTAGTCACCAAACCAAACTGGTTTAGGTAGAGGTTCTACCAGGTTGTAAGAAACACACACACACACACACACACACACACACACACAGTACTGCATAATGTTTGGGATTATTGTATACTTCGCAGGAATGCCGTGCTGCTCTCACAGATAATATATATCAGATGTATGCTGCCAGTTACAGGAGTTATAATCTCACCCAGCACCCAAACCATAAGATTACCACCAGCAGTAATGAGAAGCATCCTCTGGGGACATACTCCCATGCAGGAATTACATCAAGAGGTAGTACGAGATCAAGTTTTAAACAGATATCCAGGGTAATGGAGATTTTGTAAGGGCCGCAGTAATGGCAATTCCAGACACACAGCCTAATCGGAATCAGTGAGGTCAGTCAACACCCCCAAGTTGGCTGAAATCCAACAGAACTGCTGCTCAGACTCCGTTCATTAAATATCAGCCTCCTCTCCGTATATTGGAGTGAGGGGGAATGCAGAACATTTAGAGGCGGGTCATGAAATGGTTGTTTCCTAACACATCTTGACCCTCAGAGAAAAATGCCGCCCATGACAGAGCAGAAAGGGATGGAGTCAATTAGTTTTGGATTGACATCGTTATTCTCTTCTACCTGGTGGAGAATGATGGTCAATATGTGGCATAAAAGGGAGGGGGGAGAGAAAGAAAAGGAAAAGCTGTGTTTTATTAGCTTTCCATCTTCTTTAAGAGATCGCCAAACAGATCTGGTTTCACTTGGCCTTCAGCTCTTGTGTCAACCTTTCGGGTTCTGTTTTTGCTGGGGGATAGGTTTCATTGCGTTAATACAGCACCACAAATGGTTCCAATTGAGAGAGGGCCGCAATGAGCTTGTCAAAAGCGATCAGGCCAGAGCTTTCAATGTTTTGGCCCTGGAAATCTCTCAAGCTGCTCTCCCCAGCCCCAGCCCCGATACTGCCATACCCCTGATGATTCACTTGAGTTTGCTCACCTGCTCTGACATGAGAGGCTCCTCCACCTCTACACCTCATCCATTTGGACTGGTCTGGGGCATGACCTGGAGAGAGTGTTCTTCCAATCCATGTTTCCTGGCATGGTCAGGTGGTGGAGTGAGGAGCTTGGTCTTCCAGACGCCTAGCGATGTGCAAGAAGAGAGAGGGCGTGGCTCTGCTGACCAAGGAAGCAGAGAAGGGCAGACATGTCATTGTTGGAACAGTAGGGTCATCGTGCCACCTGTCAATCAGGCCCCATTTGCACTATTTATTTAAAGCAGTATCATACTACTTTAAACAGTCATGGCTTCCCCCTAAGAATGCCATTAACTGTAGTTGGATAAGTTAATGGAGATCTCCTATTCTTCTCACAGAGCTATAATTCCCAGAGTTTCTTGGAAAGAGGGATTGACTATTAAACTGCTCTGGGAACTAGAGCTCTGACGGGCTGGACAGGGCTAAGTAAGTTTTGAGGTACCACAGAATGTTCTGGAAATCCATTCTCTCTACTTTCTGTTCCAGGAAGAGCTGAGCAGAATTTAATTTGCTTCTTTCTTTCCTCCTCCTTCTTCTTTTTTAAAAAACACACAGCTCACTTCAATTCACCTGAAACTGGTGAGGAAAATGTCATTTGTAATAGAAAAGCAAAGTGGGCAAAGAAGATCTTTGTAGCTAGTATTTGACACTCGCCGCAGTAGGAGACTTTGCAGACTGTTTTAAGTCCAGGAGAGGTAGTTAAAATGCAGACTGCTTATCCTTGTTCTCAGACTTTGAGAGGTGTGGCTTTCTCCTGTGGACAAGTTATCGCCCCTCTCTTTGATCCACCGCTCAATGTTCAGAATGGCTTTTATGCTGCCTCCGCATGTAATGGATAATTTAGCCTATGCCATTAAGGAAAAGAGGGAATGTATTGTGCTTTTTTGGGTTATATGCTTCAGTCGCTTGTGAAACTACATCTTGTCATTCATCATCAAATGCACACTAAAAATAATAATAATAAGAAATTGAATTATGATTGATTTCTTTAGTGTTTAATTCTTTAAACAATGTTTACCAGCACCTAATTTAAACACAGCAGGGGTTCAAACCCGCTTAATAGTTGGACAGCACAGGTTTTCAGCCTTAGTGATAACATAGTTATTGGTGGAGCAGGCTGAAGGTACACTTGTAGAATGGGAGTAGGGACAACGCCTCAGCCTGCATTCTGTCTCAGCTTCCACTGAATGTTATGGAACAAATCAACAAGGCTTTCTGTCCTACCAGCCACTGGTCAGCCACTCAGTGGCCCAGTCAGAGCTCAGAACAGCTTGGAGTGATATTTTCACCCAGCTGTCAATCATGTAGCACCATTATGACATCGTGCGGCTGACAAGTCACTAAGGTTCTGACCTGTAGAGCCAAGAAGGTTCTTCACCCTTGGTCAAGGATTTCAGGCCAAGGAGGGGGGAAAGAGCCAAGAGCGCAGGGTTCAAGGAGCAGCATAATTTCAACAAGCCAGAGGGTCAAGCACAGAGAATAGTCAAGGTCCAAAGCTGGATGCAGAAGGAAGGCCAGGAGACAGTCCAGTGCCAATACTACAGCAAGGAGGGTGAAGAAGACTCAAGCACAAAGAACCAGAGATTGTGTTGGAGACAACAACACTTCTGACACCAGTTGCTAGAAACCACAGGAGGGGGCAGGGAATGTTGTTGTGCTCATGCTCAGTTTGCAGACTTCCCAGAGGCATCACCGGTCTCTTAAACTGGGTGGGTGGGTGGGGTTATTATTTTTGTTTGTTACTTTGGTATGGTATTTTTGTGATTTTCTATTGTAAACTGTCCTGTGATCCTTGGATGAAGAGTGGTCTAGAAATTTAATAAATGAATAAAAAAATGTGGTTGGCCACAGTGAGAACAGAATGCTGGACTAAATGGGCCACTGGTCTGATCTGCCAGAGTTCTTCTTAGGTTCTTAGGTTCTTTCTGCAGTACTGGAAAAGAATTATTGGGGTATTTTAAAACTTAGTATCAAAAATAAAACTCCAAGAAAATAATAATATCATGACAGTTAAGCAAAAGCTGCAGCAGGAAACCACCACCCACCAGCATTAAAGACTGAGTTTCCCCAGCCAAGTTCTGACACTATTTCTATTTGCAATACTTTGGCTGAAGTTTACCAGGTAAGGACACCGTCCAGAGTGTAGCTATTGGTTGGGGGAATTCTACTGGCTGGGGGTGTTGGGGGAGAGATTTATAAGCCTCTGGGAAAGATTTATTTTGATGAATTGGTCTGTATTAATATGAACAATCTCATAAATATAACTCCCCAGGAAAGGGCCGCTCCAGTCTCAAATGTTTCGATGGACAGCTTTGGCAAAAAGTCAGGATGTGCATTAAAACACACACTTTTGGAGGAGCCCGATAAATAAAAGCTTTGAAATACGGCTTCCTCGTGAGAGAGCCGTTTTAAATCATTTTGATAAAGCACCTAAATTAGGCCCTGGAAATGGAGGCAAAGGAGACCCCCTTATAACTAATTATTTGGAGGTATTTGGGATGTAAAGAGAGATGCAAGTTCTACCCTGATCCAGACCATTTTGTTGAAGCGATGTGAGTTGATTTTTGTCTATATGCATAGGCACAAAACTGTGGTCCAAATGACTGATTACCTTGAAAGCATGGCAGTCCGCCCCTCCAAGTCTCCTCTCCTGCCCTGTAGGCATCAGCTTGGTTCCTTTGGGTGCCAGTGTGCACCTCCTATGGCGCCTGCAAAAGGATCTCAGTAAATATCCCAACAAAAATCCACAATGTATGAGAAACTACATGCTCTTCCTGCCTAGTTCCTGTTTGCAATGGCACAGCCTGTTGCGTGGTGAGTTCCCGACCCCCCCAGGTAGAATAATGACACACGACACAATTATTAAGGTTATGGGCTAAAAAAGGCCACAACTTTATTGGTTACAGGTGAAGAGTGGTATTGGCTTAGGCATTGGACCTAACTGTCTATATCTGACTCCAGTCCGTCTGCTTGAAGTCCGGGAAGGGTTAACCACCAGTAGGGGGAGTCCTGCTGATGCACATCAACTAGGAGCTCCCCCGGGGTCACTGACAGGGGGCATGCCTTAGGCCCTAACCTCCCTAGGCTTCGGACAGGGCTACGCCTGGAATCCTTTAATGGACCACCCTTCAATATGCGGGGTAGGTGATGGCGCTACCTCCTCTCTTTCCATCTACAGAACTATTCCAATGCCTAACCACCAATACCCAGGAAGTTGTGATGATTTGCTACGAGGTAGGTGAAAACCAAGTGGCTGGTGCCAATTTGCCAAGTGGAAAAATTCCTACCAGGCCCCTCAATGGTGACCAACCAAGGTCCATAGCAAGGTCAAAGAGAGCAAACCTTAGAGGGCAGGAGGGTGGGAAAACCGGAGCAGCTGGCAGGCGGACAAAGAAGGAGATCCCCGGCTGCATCCTGTCTTTAAGGGGCAGGCCACACCCCCAGAGCAACCCAATTGGCCAGCCAGGGGGTGACACAGCCGGGAATCCCCCAATCATGCAGGGGCTGGCTTCCCACCCTCTGGGCACGTGGAGGGGCTGTGAAGTCCACAACCCCACCTCCTCCTTAAGGCGGAAGTGGCTTTGTATATTGAACACACACCCTTAAACATGCTAAGATTTCATTTAATGTCAGCCTTGGACATCTATGTTCATTTCCCTTCTGCTCAGAGAGGAGCAAAGACCTGCTCTCTGTGAGCCAGACCAGTGGTGTCTGATTTCCCATTGGGCTACATATTTAATAAAGAGATACCATGCCATTTGAAGCTTTCCTTCTGTCTTTAAAAAATTGTTCCCACCTTTTACCTCTTGTGCCAGCTTTTCCATGAATGCAATTGTTCGCTGGTACCATTCAAATAGCAAGCAGTCTCCTAAATTATTCTACCTTCTAGGTACAGTGGTAACTCGGTTTAAGAACAGTTCGGTTTAAGAATGATTCAGTTTACAAACTCTGCAATACCGGAAGTAGTGTCCCGGTTTGAGAACTTTACCTTGGTCTAAGAACAGAATCTGAATGGTGGAAAGGCACCGGCAGTGGGAGGCCTCATTAGGGAAAGCGCACCTCAGTTTAAGAACAGTTTCAGTTTAAGAACAGAGTTCCGGAACGGATTAAGTTCGTAAACCGAGGTACCACTGTATTGTCAAGCAATAGTAAGAGCTTTATTAGGTTCTTATTTGTAACATGTTGACTTCCTTCATCAAATACGGATAACAGCATCGTCATCATGGGATATGAGTCTAATATTTGACCTGCAATAAGTTCCATTTTGTAAATGGTCCCACCCCCCCAAATTCCTGGATCTTCTTGCATGACCACCAGAAGAAGGACTCAGGCTAACCAAGAAAAATACTTCAGGTGTTAGCAGGGCCAGTGAGGGACATGGCTTGGGAAGATTTCTGAGGGCCAGCTAAAAAGTCCAGAGGGATGCATTTGCCCCCCCCCCCTGAGGTTCTGTACCCCTTCATTAGAGTCACAACACAGCCTTAGGCGGTACTTATCTACAATGCCACTGTTGTCTTCTTGTTGATAATATGGGGGGGGGGACAGAGAATGTGTGCATGGATGTGTGTGTGCTTGCGTGTGTGAGAGAGGGGAGGGGTAGAGACAGAGGAAGGAGCTTAAAGGAACTCCTGAGTTTCCTGGAACACATTCTGAAAAACACTGCACCAGACCTGCAAGGGCTGCGTGGGCACGAGAGCAAAGCACTTGAAATGTAAACGCTGGCGTTAAGGCACTTTACACCATTAAAAAGCGGTTTAAACCACCCTGGTGTGTTCATACCACCTCCCAGCTGAACGAGAGGGGATTTTTCTTTTTCTTTTTTAAAGAACGAACACTTTTCCTAGTGGGAGGGTGGCAGTGATTGTTCAGTAATCTTTGCCGGGGGAGCGTGTATTAAAGATCACAGTTATTTGAGTCACATTTGTCAAGGTTCCTAGTGAGGTTCCCTACTGAGCCCTTCAACTCAGATTGCCATTGAGATGCCTTTTGCTTCAGATTCCCCCCCCCCTTCTTTCAATTTGGTCTTTGTTTGTTGGAAAACTCGCTGCTCTTAGCACCCTGCGTCTGAGCTGGTTGATGTTCTCCCTCGCTCCTCGAGGATGGTCTTGCCTTGAGTCTCCCCCTAAGGAGGGGATTTCGCTTCTCTCTCTGCACGAGAGGCACTCCTCCTCTTTAAACTTCCTTGGAGGCCTATCATTTTTCTGTGGGTGCCCAAGACTGCCTTCCTTCTGTGAAATGTTTTATGATATAAAAAGGGATCAGACGCAGCATTTGCATAGGCAGGAAACACTTCAGTTAACAGTCTTTGATGTGCTGAAGAAGGCAGGAGAGCTCTTCCTCACCCATTCAAATGGAAGGAGTCTGTGGGTATTTCCAGAAGAAGGCTGCTGCTTTGTGAGAGGGATGCGGTCACATATCAGCGAATTCAGGTTCTGCAATTAAAGCTGTTTTGGAGCTCCTGAGCAAGAAGCCTGCTTCCCCACATGATCAGACTTTTTCGTGATAAGGGAAGTAATGGGAAAAGGCACTGAAAAGTGTCTGATAAAGCTTGATTTAAACTCCCTGCAAACAAATCAGGATGAATCCTCGCTCATCTGGAAGCAACTTGCGTAATCTTTTCACTTATGGACACACTCCAATTGCATGCCATTCTATGGGATCAGGAAGGGGGGGAAGAAAGTTGATTCAGTTCATGTTTAAATGTGAACATTCCAAATCTGCCCTTTTCAAAACAAGATGTGGACCGAAACACAGCCATCCTTTGAATTTTCACTTCTCTGAATTTTGCAAGGCCGTTCTCTAGCTGAATAGCATGTACTGTACAAACATGTACATACTATGGTAAAGGTGTGAAAATAGCATACAAAGAGATACATTATATTAGGGGGGAATTGCTTGCAGAAATGTGTATGTGAAACCTGCATACAAAAATACCAGGAGGAATTCACATGAAAATGCTGTGAATTTTTGTGAAGGTTTTCTTTTTCTTTTAATCACAAATTGCTGTTGAAATTTAGAGAACTGGGTTTAAGGTTGGAAAACTGTGAAACCTGGAGAACTGAAAACGATGGATTTGGGGATGCTGCTGCCCCTCCCCACTGCTAAACCTTGGAAGTGTTGCCAGGATGCAGCCATTGGAGTGGCGTTTTCTGACCTTGTTAATTTTAGTGCTGTCAACTTGACCAGTTGTATGTGATGAAGTGCACATGTGTTGTACATGCACACACACACACACACACACACACACACACACTTCTGGTGCTCATATGCAATGCAGGGTGGCCCCCAACAATGTATTGTGGGGGCTGAGCTCCCTGTTAAACAATACCAAGGAGGCTGAAGACACCGCAGTCCTAAGGAGTTGGCAATGACAAACCTAGACAGCATCTTAAAAAGAAGAGACATCACCTTGCCAACAAAGGTCCGTATAGTAAAAGCTATGATATTCCCAGTAGTGATGTATGGAAGTGAGAGCTGGACCATAAAGAAGGCTGATCGCTGAAGAATTGATGCTTTTGAATTACGGTGCTGGAGGAGACTCTTGAGAGTCCCATGGACTGCAAGAAGATCAGACCTATCCATTCTTAAAGAAATCAGCCCTGAGTGCTCACTGGAAGGACAGATCGTGAAGCTGAGGCTCCAATACTTTGGCCACCTCATGAGAAGAGAAGACTCCCTGGAAAAGACCCTGATGTTGGGAAAGATGGAGGGCACAAGGAGAAGGGGTTGACAGAGGACGAGATGGTTGGATGGTGTTCTCGAAGCTACCAGGATGAGTTTGACCAAACTGCGGGAGGCAGTGGAAGACAGGAGTGCCTGGCGTGCTCTGGTCCATGGGGTCACGAAGAGTCGGACACGACTAAACAACTAAATAACAACAAAGGAGTTGGCGCTTATGTTACCCAACCACACGTGTGACCCCAGATGCATATGAGATGCTTATAAAATGCATACAATTAAATGCAATTTTGTGTGTGTGTGTGTTTGGTTTTAATCCACAACAAGAGGAATGGCTTGGATCTACATATGATTGTGTGCCAAGTGAACATGGCGTAGACAACAGCAGATTCCCCCACCCATCCCTAGCACCTAGGAGTTTGCGTCTGCACTTGCCAGAACACCTCAGCAATTGTCTCATGGAAACCCGAACTCTCGTTTCATGAGGTCTAGCCACCTGACCTTTGAAGTAGAAATTCAACAAGCAGTAGTCCAAGAGAAGCGAGGTGAGGAAAACACTCCCTCGGTGCCAGGAGGCAATAAATGACCCGCCAGGGTGGGTGGGTGGATGGCGGGCAGAATTCATGCAGAGCAGTGCGCAAAGCCAGCAGTGAACCCTGAAAAAATAATGTTGTGCCTGGTCTGGGCTTCTGTTTCCCTACAGACTTGGAAGTTTGGCACGGTTTGATCAGATTCATCGGGAGGCCTTTTGGTGATTTTGACAATCGAGTCTGGGATACGTTTCAAGTGAAGCTTGGCAAAGGGAAACAGCTTTGGGAGGAAGCCACGAGAGCGTCAAGTCTCATTTTGGCAGTTCCTTTTGGACCAAATGTCCAGTTAGCTTCAGTGCTGTCCAAGCGTTTGCAAGTCCACTCCAGTAGCCTTTGAATTTCTTTAAC
The DNA here is from genome assembly GCF_964252035.2 of Podarcis erhardii. Taxonomy (NCBI): domain Eukaryota; kingdom Metazoa; phylum Chordata; class Lepidosauria; order Squamata; family Lacertidae; genus Podarcis; species Podarcis erhardii. The sequence goes on from NC_138503.1 coordinate 22,997,823, forward strand.
CTAGAAAGTGGGAGATGTGAAACTCACTATTATAAAACATGACAACAATGCAAAGGAATACAGATTTAGGCTCGGATAGAGTATGGTAGATGTTTCAGCAACCGGAGAGAAAGCTCCTTTTATGAACCAGATGATGGACAAGGCAACATTTATCTTGCAACAGAGATCCCAAATAAAGCTGCTGTACACTCCCTAAGATCACAGGTCTAATCTGCCTGGCACTGGTTCTCCTGCTTCTAAAGACTCCTTCCAAGCCTTGCTGAATCAGAAGAAGGATTGCATGCAGGGCCAGTCCCAGCAGCACTCTTGCAAGAAGTGTGGGAAGGGCCAAAGCTCTGCAGCACAGCATCTGCTTTGAACGCAGAAGGTCCCAGGTTCAATCCCCGACATCTCCAGGTAGGGCTCTCTGCTTGAGATGCTGCTGGTCAGTGGGAACAATACTGAGCTAAATGGAAAGCATCCAAGCAAGCAAAGGAGCATTATCAGAGTCCAAGGACACATTCCAGCCAGGCAAAAATGTTCAAGAAGGAGGGTGCAAAGCAGTAAGGGATGTGGCTTGGACAGAGTTTTGAGGGCCACAGAGGGAAGCACAGAGGGCCACATCTGGCTTCCAGGTCTGGGGTTCTCCATCCCTGCTCCATAGTCTTCCTTCGTTCTCTTCATCCTTCTTTGCTTACTTTTTTCTTTTTTGCATACATTTAAAACTCCAGCCCGATGAAGAATAATTCAGAGCACTGGAGAAAGGTGCAACCAAGGTGTTGTGTTGTGTTTTGTGTGTGTGTGTGTGTGTGAGAGAGAGAGAGAGAGAGAGAGAGAGAGAGAGAGAGAGAGAAGAGGGAGGATTGCTGAAGAACATTGCTCGTGGAAATATCATAATATGATATTATGCACCTGCCTCCGCAAGTTAGTATCATGAGGAATAGTAGCCTTGTGATGCCATGCAGCAGGTGTTAATTCCTTTCCTCCCCTCATCCCTTCTTCCCTCCCTCCTAGAGCCTAAGGCAGCTACAAAATGACTTGCCATTTTTATTAGGCAGAAATCTACGCTTTAGGAGGTGATGCGTCTTATGAGTCTTATGAGTATGTTTCCAAAGGAGAGCTGGAAGGAAGGAAAGAAAGAAAGACTTCTGGTTTAGCAAAGAGAGTCGATAATCTACCAAGGCAACTGCCACCTGAAGACGAATCCATTGGTCCCAGGCATAGGGAACCTTTTCCCCATCCTGAGAGCCACATTCTCCTCTGAGAAACCTTCAAAGGGCCACATGTCAGGGGTGGAAGAGGGCCAGATGCAAAAGTTGTCAGAGCAACTGCAGTCAATGTTATTTAGTACCGTGGGCTAGTTTTTATGCTCTCCTTATCCCGGCAAGTGTTATCAGAGTTCAAAGACACACTCCAGGCGGGCCAGGTCAAGGGGCTGCAAAGCAAGGAGGCGAGCAGTGTGGCTTGGGAGGGCATGTGGTTGGGAAAGACCCAAGGGCCAGCTAGCGAGGCCTGGAGGGCTGCATTTGGCCCCTGGGCCTCAGCTTCCCTATCAGCAGTACACAAAATGGAAAGCAGGGCCGGCCCTATCGTTAAGCAGAGTGAGGCAGTTGCCTCAGGCAACAGATGTAGCTGACTGTTTCCACATGTTGGAGGGTAGAGCTGTGTGTGCCCCACACAGGCTGTCCCCAATCTATGCACCCTATGGGAAGGCAAAAGCATCAAAGAAGAACGTTGCTGGCTCGGGCCAAAGACCCATCCAGTCAAGGACTCATAGTAGCCAACAGGCACACATGCCTACAGGAAGCCCACAACAAGCAGGACATGAGCACAGAGGAGCTCTCCCTACTTGCACCTCCTAGGAATTCAGAGGAATACTGTATCTGATATGGGGTCTTCCTACAGTTTACGTGGGGTCTCTGTTTGTCTCTTATAAGTGACACTGATTGTGTCCATGCTTCCTGGCAACTAGAGTACAGGGTGGAGAACCTGTCTAGCTGTTCTTGGACTCCAAATCTCACCAGTTCCAGCCAGCATGGCCAATGATCAGGGATGGTGCGTGTTGCAGTTTTGCACCATCAGCTATACCATAGGCTCCTCCATCGCTCCTTAAGTATTTCTAGAAGACCCCATTCACTGGGATTATTCGGTACAGGATTGTTTAGCTATAGTCATTATTGAGGATCAAAGGGATGGACACACCTGGATCCTAGAAGTACAGAGAGGGCTCACATGGATGCAAAAACTGTCTGGTCAATGATGGAGAGCGAGTACAGCGTAGCGGTTAGAGTGTTGGACTAGGACCTGGAAAACCAGGGTTCAAATCCCCAAGCGGCCTTAAAACTCACTGGGTGACCTGGTGGCAGCTGCTGTCTCTCAGTGTAACTTACCTCACAGGGTTGTTGTGGAAATTAAATGAGGAGCGGGAAATCCTTATATACCACTTTGAGCTCCTTACATAAAAAGGTGGGATAGAAGTCAAATAAATAAATAAATAAATAAATAAATAAGAATGGTCCTGTGTCCTACCATAGAGAAAACAGTCCTCTATTTGAATGGGTTTCAGATGGCTGTCCCCTGCTTGATGCTGTTCTCCATATGAAGCCCTATCAGTCTATAAAAAACAGCAATACGATCCTATTATAACCAGAGAAATAAACCAGAGGCTAAAATATGGGGGGGGGGGAACCCTAGCACCTGACCCAGCTGTTTTAATCCAACAGCCAAATGGCACATTCTTAAAAAATGCATAAATCATGTAAAATATGTAAAAGTAAGTTTTTTTAAAAAATGCAAAACTATTTATACCTATACATAAAACTTGGCATCTTTGCATTTTATGCAAATTGGGACCCTCGTTTACCCCTTTTTGGGGTGTAGCATTTCCTCACCAAAGTCCCCTTCGCACTTCCATTTCTTAGGTGTGTACACCTGTCATCTTTGAACTGTACCCCCAATAAATCCGCAGTTACGTACACAACAAAGGTGTGCTTAGAAACAGGCACACACACACACACACACACCTGCCTTCATTTCAGACATGAACATAGGCACATATAAGGACCGCTGTCCTTCTGATGCCTGAGATCCCTGCCCCATTCAGCACATTACCCTTTGCTGAAGGGCCCCACTCTGACTTCCATCTGCTCCATTCATTCATCCTACGGTTGCTGACCCTCCATCAATTTTAAAGCGAAGATGATATTTGCTGGCTTGTTACCCAGAGTTTGAAGTGAGCCTCAGCAATATTTGAAAAGGGAGGTTACAGAGCACCTTAACATATCATGGATGCACTCTGCGGACCACTTGCAGATTTAGGCTGCAATCCTGTACCTAGTAGACCTTTGGCCAATTGAACTCAGTGGGACTTACTCCTGAGTAGGCATGGGGGAGGAATCCAATTCAGTTTGCATTTAGAGGTGAACTCACTTAACCCACACTTTCGGAAACAGCAAATGAACAACACAGTCGCCCTTCGCAACGCAGTTCTCCAGCTGAATAATGTGTGTAAAAATGCATATGGTGGGGTAAAGCATGCAGAAAAATGTATATATTGGTGGGAATTCATTATATCAGGGGAAATTGCAACTTTGTTTTTTTCTTATCACGGTTATTAATATTGTTTTTTTTAAAAAAACAGATCTTTTAGTATATGACTATGTTGAATATATTACTTTCTAAACCACTCTGATGGTGAGGAGGAATTCAAATGAAAATAATAAATAATGAACCAGCTTGATTTCCTTGTAAGTCCACAAACCAAGCTATTTTCTTCTTTTTTGTGCAGAAGTTTTTCTTTAAATTTTGGTGTGTGGGTGTTAAATTCCATGTGTGGGCAGTAGATGGCGCTAAGGTATAATAAAAACCATGATTCTGCAGAGAGTTGTTTTTATTTTAAGTTGGTGAACAGACTTGAACTAAGTCACTGATTTCTTTTGAGTTTCTGTAAGTTGATGGTGAGGTCTGGAGTCTAAGTGGTAGTGGTGGCCAAAAGATCTTGGTCAACACAGATCAGGAAAACATTTCCATGGTTAGTGAAGGTAGTTAAAAAGGAATTTGCTTTATTTTTATAGAATGTGTCAATTTAATCAGTTTCCTGACACACACACACACACACACACACATATATATCAAAGTGTATCCCAGATAATGCACATGAAAGATGCGAATTTCCATAAAACCTTCACTTTTAAAAACAGAAACACCTCCTGGGAATTCCTACATAGATATGAATATAGATGGGGGGGGAAATCTTGATTACCCAAGGCAGTATCTTAGCACAAAATATTTAAGGAACACATCCTAAATGCAGTTTATATAAAAAGTAATTTATTCACTTAACAAGGAAGGCACGCTTCTTTTGCGTGTGTGTATGTTAAAGAGTTCTTTCTTTGGCTATTAACAGTGTGAAATGGTACTACATTTATAAAAGACACACCTCTGAAACTTTTGCGATGGGAATTTCCTCCAGGGATGACCAGACTATTTGGGAGGTGTAGACAACTCAGTAGTGAGTCCAGGTGTGAGATGGCCAGCCTTAGGTTGCAGATTTTGGGGTACTATTAATGAGCAGAAAATGGTCAGTTATTTAGCATACTATCAAAGTCCTGCCACTGAGATATGTGTTTTGTTATTATATTCCCAAATTACAGGGTGTGCGTCATTCAGGAATGGTGGGGTAGCATCTGGTTTAAGAATGCAAACCTACCCAATTCACGCTTCCTGAAATGTGAACCGAAAAACAGAGATCCCGCCGAAGCTTCGCTTTTCACATTTTTGCTGCGTAGTTCTTCAAGCAAAAATGCATGTACAAAAACGGGGAAACACTGTAGATAAAAATGCAAGTATTGGTGAAAATAACCTACATATTAGGGAAAATACGCAGCCTGCAAAAACCTGTGCATTAGGCAAAATTGCATGTGAAATGTGTATGTCAGGAGAAATATGCATTAAAATGCTGGTGTGTGTGTGTGTTCACACACACAAAAAAATCTTAAATGGATATGGAGATGCAGCAAACTTAAAACTGGATATGCTGTACTGACTTGGAGAGGAGGGCAAGGTGAATTGGGAGAAGCAGGGCAGAATACAATCTTTGGAATTTGTTTGCTTGGGCCCTTCAAAGACCTGGTGGATAAAAGTTACATTTCAAGAGCTTTATTTCTAGATTCCTTTTCTAAAAAGAAAGAAAGAAAGCTGAGCAAGAATCGTCAGTTTGGAATTCTTTCCCTCCTCTATCTGTCCTTGGGGATCAAGACACATGAGAGAATGACAAAAAAGAGAGAGGAAGTGATACTGAGAATAAGCAACAGTTCCAGCCTTGCATGCTGACCGAAAAGATGACTATAAACACAGGATTGGATATTCTGAAGAAGAAAGATGTTAACGGGGTTGCAAAATTAAGCTGCAAGACAAAGCAAATACAAAACGTTTCATGCCTGTGTTTTACACATAAGGCACCCTCTTGCCAATGAACAGGGATGCTCATGAATTAGGGGTGGGCAAATCTGTCAATTTCCGCTTTTCTTTGTTTATTGTTTCTCCAGTCTTAAATTTGGTTCTTCACATTTTCATATGCTTGCAGTTTTTCTTTTAATGTTGTTATAAAAATTTGCCAGCATTTTACTGTGGATGTTCATGTGCATTTTGGCCTATTATACAGAATATATATATATATATATATATATATATATATATATATATATGCGCCAAGCAATTTCTCCCTAGCATGTACATATTTTTTACCCACATTACAAGGGGCTCTGCATTGCAATTCAGACATGGGCAGATTTTGAAGGATGGTTGGGTTTCGATTTGTATATTTGTGTATTGTTTTGGAAACTGTGGATCAGGTAGGTTTCTTTCTCATGCTCATGATACAACAGAGTACAGCACCTTATATTGTGTGTGTCATATATAATAAAGGTACATGCAACACTTATATAGAGATGGGGGGGAGTAAGTAAATGCTGAAATGTATATATACTTTTAATTATACTTTAAATGTACATCTGATGGGACCCTCAAGGAAGCAAAGACACAAACATGAAATTGCAATGAAAAATAAAATACAATCAAGTCCTGGAACTATAGGAAACTAGCAAAGCATACTTTGAAATGTTCATAAAAAGCAGCGGAGATAATAAAACACTTAGAATGAAAAGAACAACAATCACAGCAATAAAAAAGAGCAACTTTCTTATCCAACATTCAGCCAAAGGGTTTCAAAATGTCTGAATACTGAAAAATATCTCTCTCTGTTTCATTGCTGTTTTCAAATGTGCAGGGAGAGAATCTTCTAGAAATCTTCAATACAAAATGACCAACCAAGAACCGACTGAAGTGGAATTATGATTGTCTGATGTGATCAGGTGGTGAAATGATTTCACGGCACCAGTTCTTTGTAAAATTAATTGAAGAAACTGAAAATTGAAATGTTCGGGTGTAGGAATATTGCTTTAGAACGGAAAATACATTTTCCTGGACATGAGACTGGCATGAATACTACCCTTACAATGAATGTCTCCTATGGATTATAACTATGGCAACCATGGGATAGCTGTATTGCTGTTGCTACATTCAAATGTTACACGCTCCCCCCCCCTCTTTTTACTAGTTTCTCTCTTGCTCCTATATCAGACTCTCGCTGTCCACATTTATTTGTGTTAGATCAGCTTCTGATGCCGAAATAGGATGAAACGGCATGGGTATATTACATGCCGCGCGAGTCTTTGGTAGATGAGATAGCTGTGTCATGCTAGATGCAGAACGGTTTAAACTCTAGCTCTGTCAAGGGCAGAGGTCTAGCCTTTTTTTTCTCCTTCCAGGGAACCATAGCAAAATGACACTTTCTAACTCATCCAAAGGAGAGGCAGATATTGCACAGGCAAGAATTTAAAATCACGGCAGGAGAAAGTAACCCTGTCTGCTCCACTCTCTTTGGCAGAACACACACACACACAAAGAGAGAGAGCAAAGTAGAAAACATACAGTTGCCCCAGATTGCCTTTAAATCTGCCTGTCTAATTATTTCTTGCCTTTAATTCTCCGTCTCTCATCTTTTTCTACAAAGAGAGCCCACCATTTGTAGTGTTTATAGGCTGCTGTTATTGCAGGTGATGAAACCATCATCCATAGGAACTTTAATGTAGACAATCTTTTTGGGCTGTGTGAGATTCCACGTCTCCCAAGAAGAAACAAAATCGCCAATGGGTGATGGTAGATTTTACCCGGTTGAATAACAGGTGTGACATTTGCCATAGGGAGGAGGGGGCCAGTTGCGCACTGCATTTCCCACTGACCTCAAGTCAATCTGGCACAGTGTGAGTAAATAGAGGAAACTCCCTCTAAATTTAACAATTGCTTAAAATAGTTTCACGGGGTTATTGTGGTGCCACTGAAGTGGTCTTTTGCACCGGTGGAATACACACCATGCAGAGGACCCATCAGTAATGGCATCCTGCTGGTTTTCAGAGGATGCACCTGTTTACACAAGCTTTCCCTTGAGCTCTTGACCCAAGTCTCCTGCATTAATTGCAGCACCATTTTAATGAGATTGTCTTTTTGTACATTTTAACCACAGCCCCTCCAAGTGTCCCTATTTTCCAGGGACAGTCCCAGATTTACAGAAGCCGTCCCAGTTTCTGATTTGATCCCAGAATGTCCGGCTTTCCTTAAGACGTCCCTATTTTCATCAGAGAAATGTTGGAGGGTATGGTAGGGTGTCCCTATTTGCATCAGAGGGTATGGAGTTATGTGACCCCCTGAGCCAAGGAGATAAGTACCTATACAACCTTTAGAAGACATCTGAAGGCAGCCCTGTATAAGGAAGCTTTTAAATGTTAGTACTGGGGCAACTCAGTCAGATGGGCAGGATTAGAATAATAAGATTAGTATTATTATGGAATAGGAAGTCCCTATTTTCATCAGAAAAATGTTGGAGGGTATGTCATCACACACACACACACACACACACACACACACACACACACACAGTTTTAATAGGATTTACTTCTTTGTGTATTTTTAGTTATTCTCTATTTTTACAATGTCGGGCAATTAGTATTTCTGTTTTGTAAACCACGTAGAAGCCATCTTGCCATTAAGTGGTATATAAATTAACAGCAGCAGCAGCAGCAATAGTTGCAATGAGATCCTTTCACAACCTGCTTGTTTTAGCAGCTAACATTGTGAATGTTTGGTCTCTGTGTCCATAATATGGCAGGTTAAAAGATGGCAGCCTTAATCAGCTGGAATCTGACGCCTTACAGGTGGATGTATAATTTTAGTTCAATGTATAATTTTAACTCGATTGATGGGGAGAGTGTACAATAGGCTCATAGATTTGAAAGAAAATGGCTATCAAATGTCTGAGGGGATTGCCTTTATCCAACAGCCTTTCTAACTTCTCTGCCTTTGGACAAAAGGGTGCATGCTGCTTTGGGGTGAAGAGACATTTTATTCACTGTACTAGCCATGCCTTTTCACGGCTTCCTTTTTTTCCAAGAGTCCTTTTGGCTTTAAATCATCTCCAAATATTCAAAGCTTTCTGTGCTGAGAAAAGCAGTTACCACAGTGCAAAGTGAATATCGAGACACCCAATCCAGGCTGGCCTATTCCTACAAATTACATTCTTCTGCAAGCGTTTTAAATGTTTCCCCATACTTTTTCATGACTCCAGGTTTTTTCTTTTTTAAAAAATGTGTGCCGGTTCTTTGAGTTGACTTCAAGGCAGAGGAAAAGGCTGCAGAGTTCTGTTCTGAATAGATTTACATGGAAGTATGCTCAATTGATTTCAGCTGCAGTTACTTTTCAGTTATAGTGTGTTTAAGACTGATACATATATATAGGTGTGTGTGTGTATAATATATGTTTGTATTTGGACTGTTTTCAAAACACGTCTCTTTTCAAAAGAATTTAAACCAATATAGCTTTCTTCGGAATCACATCCTGTTTCAAAAACGGAGGACTTTCTTGGAGGCTTAAGCTTAAGAGAGACATTTCGTACGGGGTTAAGACAGTATTGGACATCTCAGCAGATGCCAAACAAAGAATGGCCTATTCAGAGAGAAAGGGGCAAGCGCTTCATCCCATTGTGAGCACGCATTACAGAGCATTTCACACTGTTTAGAAGGTCATCTTCTTTGTGGACCCCTCCAATGGGCCAGCACATCAGGATGACTTCAGGACAGAAGGCCTGACAGCCTTAACCCAGCATTCTTTAAACTTTTTGACACTCTTAAAATCCATAAGCGGTACCTTGCCGTCTCGCTGTTGGCTGCACTGGTGGGGTGCCCATGCCTGGAACTGCAGTGGCTGAATGAGCAAACAAGATTTTCTGCATCTTAATAGCTGGTGCAATCAAGATGACACTCGTCTGCCAAAGCTTCTCCCTCCACTCCTTCTCCCTTCAATTTGTGCTCCTTGTATTTATCTAGGAGATTATAAACCCAGTTGGGAGTTCTCTTTCTCTCCAAAGCCACTGAAAATAAAATGTGCAATGTCCAATCAAACAACCCTCTGGAATTCAATGGCCAAAGAGCATAACATAGTTGTATACTGTTTTGATGGCCATGTTTCTGCCGCAAAGAATCCTGGGAACTGTAGATAGGTGAGGGATGCCGAGAATTCGGTGAGAGAACCTTAGACATCTTGGCTGAACTACAATTTTCAGAGTTCTCTGTGAGAAAGGTGTGACTATTATACCAGTTTAAGTTTGTGCACCCTAAGAAACACATACCAACAACAACAAACCATTTTAAAATGCTGTCAACCACCTCGCCCTCATCGCTCATGCAAAGCTGGATAGAAAAGCTTTTACATGATATCATAGAAGGGACTCTGAGGGACATCTAGTCCAACCCCCTGCAAAGCAGAAATCAGAGCTAAAATATTCCTGACAGGTATAATGTGACTTCCCCATAATAACTAAGAAACAACTATGCATGAAGCACATACAAAGTTGCTTTTTGCAGGGTTTGTGTGTTACCATTTAAAGACAGGTAAAATGTTCCATTCATCAGAGCCACCACAAAGGAGGCCTTGCTTCATCTCATGACTGGATCCTGTCTCACTCAAGAAGTTCAGCTGGGCTTCTGGTGTCTCGTCCTCTTCTCACATAGAATGACTCATCAGAAAAAGGTAAAGGTAAAGGTATAGGACCCCTGGACAGTTAAGTCCAGTCAAAGGTGACTATGGGGTTGCAGTGCTCATCTTGCTTTCAGGCCGATGGAGCCGGCATTTGTCCACAGACAGCTTTCCAGGTCATGTGGCAAGCATGACTAAACTGCTTCTGGCACAACGGAACACCGTGACGGAAACCAGAGCGCACGGAAATGCCATTTACCTTCCTGCCACAGCGGTAACTATTTACCTACTTTCACTAGCATGCTTTCATCAGTAAATTGATCGGTATGAAAAGAGAGAGAGAAGGGGGAAAGGGATGAAGTTTCAGAAAAGTTTTAATTTAGATTGTAATATCCTTAGAGCAGAGATATTGTTGTTCTTGTTGCTTTGTAAAGCACCATGTATTTTGATGGAACTATAGAAATAATTATAGGACCAGTTTGGCTCCCTGCCTCCCCCTCTATGTATATAGCAAGATATACACCCAGCTCTGCACACTTATGCAGTGATGGATATAGAAGAGAGACAGGATCCTACCCAATTATAATGATCAAAACATACCACTAACAACCCAGTAATAATCACTGAAACATACCATTAACAACAAACTTCAGAATGTCAAAACCCCACACCATGATAAGCTCAGTGAATAATGAATACTGAGAAACAAGCAGGAGATACCTGTATGCTTAATGTAACCCAACTGTTTCCCGAAGACACTCTCTCTCTCTCTCTCTCTCTCTCTCTCTCTCTCTCTCTCTCTCTCAATATATAAATTATTGGGGCAACCAAATAGCAGTCCAGTGAGGGCTGAACATGCTCAGTAGTCACTGAATATAGAATGAACTTTGGGAAACAAAAATGGAATTTGGAGTTGGAGAAAAATGTAAGAGTATTTTCAGAGAGAATAGCTGCCTGTCATACTGAACAAGACCACTTGTCTTAGAAGAGAGGATATACTGCAACATTTTATTATAGTTCCCACTGGACATTATTGTTATCATCAATAATCAATAAATACATTAATAAAGAAATACTGTTTCTTGCTGGCACCAGTTTGGCTACAATCCTGTCTGCACTCGCTACCTGAGTTTGCTATTAGACGGTATTATCAATATTTATTTAGTTGTTATTTCATAAAATTTTGATACTGCTTGATTGTAATTCCCCGTCCCCCCAAAGTTTTCTTTGTGGCTTGCCAAGCTTTGTGATTGTTACATTCTGAAGTTTGTTGTTGAGCATGTTTAAAATAATTATTTTTGGGTGGGACCAAATCCTTCTTCTCCCCATGAAATTACATATGATTTTTTTAATATCTTACTTACTCTGAAGTATCTACTCCAAAGTAACCCTCACTGAGTTCAGTGGCACTTACTCCCAGGTAAGTGGGTAGACGATTGTAGCCTCAAAGTGACTGCACATATTTCTTTTATTTTTATCTTTTGCAAAAAAAGAAGCATCTTCAAAGGAATAAGGACATCCACCATCCAAAGTGCATGTGATGGTCTGAAGCGTTTTGTGACTATCTCTTTGCCTTGTATGGCCAAATCCCATGCCTTTTAATAATCTGCAATGCCTATTATTTTGACTCCATATGAGCTGGCATTGTAAACATGCATCCCTCTCCTTCATAAAGGGGTGAATATTGAGATCATGTTGCAGTTTAGCAGGTATAGGCGCTTTCTGGTGAATTGTCAAGCTAATCTTTCCCTGCTGCAAAGGATGCCCTGTATCAACCAGCAGAAAGAGAAGTGCAACAGAGAGCATTACAGGAAAGACTGTTTGTTTCTGTAATTTCTTTCTTTCTTTTTTAACGGACTGTGATGTGCCTAAAAAGGATGTGTGTTTGTGTGTCTCGCTTTGGCTTTCTGCGTTACATCTGCTTTAAATATTTGTGGCCCTTTCAGGTCTTTGTGGCATGGGTTTTTATATATATATATTTTTGATGCTGCCTTTTGTTGTATAAAGCCTGTGATATGGGAGGGATCTGCTGGTTCAAAAGCAACGGACTCGTGTACCATTCTTTCCCGTTTCATGTCGCAGATTTCGCTGGATGCTTTTGTTTAAAGCAACCACCCGGCTCAGCTGCCCTTGTGTGTTGTACCAGACAATAAGGTTACAATAATCACCACTACAGAATAAGCAACAAAACCATTACTGCACATACAAAATGTTGAGTGAATGTCTGTGCATCTACCTATGAACATCCGGCTGCCTACCTATAGATATAGATATTAAAAAGTCTGCATGATGTTATTACCTCCCCCTCCCCCATGCTTGTACTAGGTAAATAAGGCTGATTTTGTGTGTGTGTTGGTGGGAGAGCTGATATTTACACACTAGTCATATTAATTACACTTAAGCTAATTTAAAGTTTTTGCTATTAATTCCCTTTCTACTGTTGCCGCCGCGAGGATTATCTTCCAACACCTACGTATGCAATAGTCTTAATTACAGTCAAGATACATGGCTTTTTATAGTTGCAAGGGATGGAGCGGGGGGAAGGAAGAGAAGAGAAATGGGCTTGCCTTGAGGACCTAGCTTATTCCTCCCATTTCTTGTGTTGACTCCAAATAAACATTAGCCATTAGAGGGTAGATTAAAAGACGTCACCCGTATTTGGAATGTGAAGACAGGCTCTAGCGCTTTGGGACTGCTGCGATTTGGGTGAGTATGTGATTTCTCAGTGGTTGAAAGAAGGCTGGATTGGGTATTGACAGGCCTCTTATCAATAGGGAGACCCAGGAGGCCTTGATATTTGCATGCAGGCTGATTGATTGACTCGCCCTTAATAGACACATAATTGTTGACAAATACCTTCCAATAGACTGTGGCAGGCATCGAAGGCAAACAAAGGGAGACTTATCTAAGGCAGAGATGGGAATGGTTCGAAAGACGTGGGGAGAAGCCCACACCTTGCCATGTTGGCCCTACAGCAGCCATTTAGCCCAGACCGCCACTCCACACTCCAGCCCCCCTGAAACGCTGGATTATTGTGACCTTATAAATAAAAGGTTTGTTTTTGGTTGTTGTTGCCATTATTACTTATATTATGTTTACAGTCCTCATTGGTTATGTATATTATTTCTATGCAGCCCCTATCACATGATCCTTAGTTTAAAATTTGATGTAGGATAAGCAACAGAATAGGAGAAGGGAGAAAGCAGGAGGAAGGGGGCGACTTTCAGTTGCATGTTGGTTAAAAACGTACAACTGGGCTCACCCCCAGGTTTGGGGAGAGTTAAGGGTGGTGGTTGGTATTTAAGGGCACACCTGTTGGATTTGAAGACTGAAAAAAAAATGCTGGTTTCTAGAAGATAGAGTGGTTGGATCTTAAAGAGTAAATCTCATAGGAAGTCCTTTTATTTTGCTCTTTCTTTAGTTTTTCTTTTTCTTTTCTCTCGCTTTCTCCTTCTTTTGATTTCTCCTTTCTTCTGACTTTGCTCCTTTTTAAGTAGTTGGTTTATCTCAGTGTATTATAAAAAGATATTTTGTGATGGGTATGTATTTCTGTATATCTTTGAATAAGTATCCATTTTTTAAAGTGGGGGGGGGGGGAGAGGAAGGAAACAACTGTTCAAACCACAAGTTCTCACTGTTCAGATAGACAGCTCTTGGCTTTAGAAGTTCTTGTGCAAAACAACGATGACGAAAACCCTGATGACTACTCCAACAACAGTTATGTATCCAACAATGACTAGTCCAAACAACAGCTGTTGGCAATGGTTGCATGTCTCCGGGCTTCTGGACCTATCAGTATTCAGTGGCAGAAAGTGAGTTGCTGTGTTAAGCTGCAGGCAATAGTGCCACTCAACCTGGCTCGCTACCCTCTCTAAACCTCAAAAGAAGCTTCAGTTATAAAAATGAATGTATTGCCTAGAATGTTGTTTTTGTTCCAAACATTGCAAATAGTGGATAAGATGGATTGTTTTAAGAAATGGCAGAAAGATATTTCTAAGTTTGTCTGGCAGGGCAAGAAGCCTAGAATAAAATTTAAGATATTAACTGATGCGAAAGAAAGGGGCGGATTTGCCCTGCCAGACCTTAAATTGTATTATGAATCAGCAGCTTTTTGCTGGTTGAAAGAATGGCTACTTCTAGAGAATACTGATATTTTGGACTTAGAAGGTTATGACAATTTTTTTGGATGGCATGCATATCTGTGGTACGACAAGGTAAAAGTTCACAAGGGTTTTAAAAACCATATTGTCAGGAAAGCATTATATAATGTCTGGATTAGATATAAAGATTTGTTGGAAAGTAAGACTCCAAGGTGGTTGTCGCCAATGGAAGCAAAAGCTGTTAAAAAATTAAATATGGAGGTCAATTGGCCGAGATATTGGGAAATTTTGGAGCAAGGAGGAGACAGATTGAAATTGCAAAGTTTCGAGAAGTTAAAAGGGAAAGTGAGAGACTGGCTGCATTATTATCAGATAATGGAAGTTTTTAAATTAGACAGGAAAGTCGGCTTCCAGGTGGAAAAATCAAAACTAGAAACTGAATTGTTAGAACCTAGTACTAAGAACTTGTCAAAAATGTATAACTTGCTGTTGAAATGGAATACACAAGATGAAATGGTTAAATCTGCAATGATTAAATGGGCGCAGGATATTGGTCATGACATAATGTTTGCTGACTGGGAAAAGTTATGGACCACCGGGATGAAATTTACGGCATGTAGTGCCTTGAGAGAAAATATTATGAAAATGATTTATAGGTGGTACATGACCCCAGTCAAGCTTGCGAAAATCTACCATTCGCCCGAGAACAAATGTTGGAAGTGTAAAGAAAGAGAAGGAACATTCTTTCACCTTTGGTGGACGTGCCCAAGGATTAAGGCTTTCTGGGAATTGATCTATAATGAACTGAAAAAGGTACTTAGCTACACCTTTCTTAAGAAACCAGAGGCCTTTCTTCTGGGCATAGTCGGCCAATTGGTTGCAAAGAAGGATAGAACTTTTTTTATGTATGCTACAACAGCAGCAAGAATTCTTATAGCAAAGTACTGGAAGACACAAGATCTACCCACCGTGGAAGAGTGGCAGATGAAAGTGATTGACTACATGGGCTTGGCAGAGATGACGAGCAGAATCCGAGACCAGGGAAGAGCAACGGCGGAAGAAGATTGGAAAAAGTTTAAAGACTATTTA
This sequence comes from Podarcis erhardii, assembly GCF_964252035.2. Classification (NCBI taxonomy): domain Eukaryota; kingdom Metazoa; phylum Chordata; class Lepidosauria; order Squamata; family Lacertidae; genus Podarcis; species Podarcis erhardii. The sequence continues at coordinate 23,013,077 of NC_138503.1, forward strand.
AAGAAATATTCAAAAATCAGTGAATGCTAGATTGATGTTGAATGAGAAAAATAGGGGTTAACAGCGATAACGGTTAAGTGGAAGAAACTCAATGTTTTTACAATTAATTTGAAAGTAAGGGAGGGATTTGTTAATTAATTAATTCGACACGAGAATGCAGAAAGGGGAGGTATGAGGAAGTCGGGAGAGTAAGGAATATGAAATTAAGACTCTGAAATTATACGTGTTGTATGTTCTTTATTGTTTTGTTTTCTTTGTTATGGATGGAAAATGGAATAAAAATATATATATATATATATAAAAATAAACCTCAAAAGAAGCTGATACCTTAATAAAACTAAAGATCTACTCTCTTGCAAATATTCTGCATTGAAAAGAAAGTGCAGATGAAGGAATGGGAACAATCCCAAAACAAAGACTAAAACGTTAGACTCATTAAGCAAGCTCCCTCTTGCTCTCTCTCCTGTCAAGAGCCAGTGTGGTGTAGTGGCATGCAAAACATTTGGATTTGGACTCTTGGTCTTCCCTGATCTTAGGACATCACATTGTCTGTCCCTGGTACACGTTGATTCTCAGGGCACGTAGCAAAGGCCTAAGAATGCAGTCACCTTGCTAAAGCCAAGCAGGTCTGAGTCTAGAACAGGCATAGGCAAACTCGGCCCTCCAGATGTTTTGAGACTACAATTCCCATCATTCCTGACCATTGGTCCTGTTAGCTAGGGATGATGGGAGTTGTAGTCCCAAAACATATGGAGAGCCGAGTTTGCCTATGCCCAGTCTAAAAGGTACCTAGGTGGAAGACCCTGTGCATAACACAGTTAAACACTGCAACTGGCTCCCCAAGGAGGCAGTGATGGCCACCAACTTGGATGGCTTTAAAAGTCAAATTCATGGTGGAAAGGTCTATCAAGGCCTATGATGGCTGTGTATATGCCTGTGTCTAGGTGTAGGGGTCAAAATATGGATTGCTTCAGTTGGACAGTCCCTTCCTCCCCACAGAGTCAACAGACACATACCCCTCCAATATTTCTATGATGAAAATAAAATGGGACGCGGGTGGCGCTGTGGGTTAAACCACAGAGTTTAGGGCTTGCAGATCAGAAGGTCGGCGGTTCGAATCTCCATGACGGGGTGAGCTCCCATTGCTCAGTTCCTGTTCCTGCCAACCTAGCAGTTCGAGAGCACAAAAGTGCAAGTAGATAAATAGGTACTGCTCCAGCGGGAAGGTAAATGGTATTTCCGTGCGCTGCTCTGGTTCGCCAGAAGCGGCTTAGTCATGCTGGCCACATGACCCGGAAGCTGTATGCCGGCTCCCTCAGCCAATAAAGCGAGATGAGCGCCGCAACCCCAGAGTCGGCCACGACTGGACCTAATGGTCAGGGGTCCCTTTACCTTTATTCTACACCAGGAAGCTTTCCCCACATTTGATCTTGCTGCACACATAGACATCGTATACACATATTCTTCAGTCACCTTGAGCCTATTGCACCCTCTCCGCTGAACCTACCTTGCAGGGTTGTTGTAAAGAAAAAAAATGTGAGGGAAGGGATTGTGTGCAACACCTTCCACAGAGAAATGGAATGAAATGAACGTTTAGCTGTAAGCTGCCTTGAGTCCTTGTCAGGCAAAAAGGCGAGATGTAACAACAACAGAAACTGTGATAATGATCAGGAACATACCAGAGAGTAAACCCTGTTGAATTCAGTGGGACTTAGTTCTGAGTAAAAATGCTTTGGACCACAGTGTAAGGCTGCACAGTCTTTACCCAGTTATCTGGGAGTCAGCTCCATTGAATACAGTGGGACTTCCTTCTGAGTAGACAGTGTAAGGCTCCATCTACAATAAAGGAATAAAGACTCCACATGTTTCCTAAGAAATGGCTGGCTGCTAAAGCAATGGAATTAAAGAATTTAAAGCAGATTGGTGACCTTCTCCTTCACAATTATAGGAAGGGTTTCGTATGCCAGCTTCACAATTTCCTTCACTTGGTGCAGGGATTTTATTTTCTGTATTTAAAGGACTCTGTTTTCGCATGCACGCACACACAACTTTTAATTGTTCTCTGAGGCTGGGAGAGGAGGAGAAAGGAAAACAGGGACATCCTGGGATCAAATCAGAAACTGGGACAGCTTCTGTAATTCTGGGACTGTCCCTGGAAAATCGGGGCATTTGGGGAGCATGCAGACACTGCCTGTCCTATGGAAAGGAAATCTTCTGCTTGTTCCTGCTTCAGTCATCTTGTGACTAGCTGTGTTCTATACATGTCGTTACCTGTGCCTAGAACTCCGGTGGAAAAGAGGGCTACAAATCTAAAGAAATTAATACACTAGTCATGGCAAGGAAGTTTCCATGATAAGAGCGAACAGGCAGACTTGGCTTACAGGCCAGCAGGTGGGCTTGTTCTGTACAAATGTGAAATTGCATAATTCTTACCAGATTTTTTTTTTTAAGGGCGGGGAGGGAGACATGCACACATGGAGCGAGGAAAGATCTACAAGGCCGGTGGAAAGCAAAACACACCGGTGAATCTCTGAGGAGAGTCCAGGTGCCTCAGGCAAAGCCAGACGTGTGCAGACACAGATATGAGCACAGATTACGGAGCAAAGCGCCAGGTACAAATGAACTTGAAGCAATGCCACCACATCAAAGGGAAGCATTGTTAACAACACAGAATTCTTCCTCAAGGGATCAAGGGTGGATTTTGCTCTCACTCTGGTGCATTTCATCTCTCTATCAGTCCTGTAAAATAGATCAGGCTGGAAAGCCAAGCCAAGAAAAAAAAAAAAAAAGACTCCTGCAAGCTGCATTTATATTAATACAAATAGAAGTTATTTTGGGTTGTATCCAGCTAGTTCTTTCTCAGAGTGTTGTTGCTGCTGCTGCTACATTTATAACCCACCTTTCCTCCACGGAGGTCAAGGTAACATACGTGGTTTCCCCCGCTCTCTGATTTATCCTCACAACAACCCTGTGAGGTAGATAAGGCTGAGGGTGGCCACCCAGCAATTCATCATGGCTAAGTGGGGGTTTGAACCCTTGTCTTCCAAATCCTAGTCCAACACGCTAACCACTATGCAACACTGCCACCCCAACTTAGGTCCATCGATTTCATTGGGTCTGCGCTCTGAGCAGGGCTAGCACTGAATGCAACCCTTTGTTTCAACGGTCTCTTTATTGCTCTCAATGTTTTCTGCTTCTGTTGACACTGCATTGGCACTTATCTCTTGAGGTTGTTGGATTTTGTATTTTAAGGATCTGCAAGGCCTGTAAACTACCCAGAGGTCTCGGTTGATAGGCAGAATATATATGCTATGAATAAAAAAATAAGTTCTATGGCCCATAGCGGAGGCTTAGGAACTATGTAGAGCCCCAAAGCATTGCATCACAACCGTCAACCACTGTGTTCTCAAAAGCCTTGCCCATAAATTGCATGCTCACTCTCAGGCTATCTATTCACTTATTTCATTCCTTTAACAGGCTTTATATGCCACTTAATCATCCAGAACCTCCAAGTGGCTTACACAGAATTTGCAAAGTTCATTAAAAAGAATACACTGATAAAATTGTACATTAAAAGCAAATTAAACAGCAGTTTATCAAAATAAAAGTAAAACCAGCAGTTCTAAAAATATACATAAAAAAATAAAATTACATGTCTGAGTAGGGTTGCCTGTACTATGTAAACACACACACACAAACCTACATGCCCTCCACCACCCTTAGAAAACTCTTTAATCCCGTTTTTAGTTTACTTTATACATTGGTAGATTTACAAAAGGAGAAACACAAACCAATAAATAAATTTTAGAAAGGGGCAAGATCAGACGGAAGATGCACAAAACTTTTTTGTTTTAAATTAAAAAAATCAAGACTCCTTGTGCTCCGCGCTGCTCCCGCTTTCTTCCCGCCCAGGGTGGCCCTGTCCTCTGCCTGCCCCTCATAGCAGGCCTGTCACATGGGGCGGGGCCTTGGTGGTGGTGGCCTCTTCTCCCTGCCTGCTCTCCAGTAGCTGCTATGAACTGGCAGTGGCAGCCACGGAGGAGCCACAGGATTTTTCCTCAAAGCTGCTATTGCTGCTGCCACCGCTCAGGAAAAGCATCATCTCATTCTCCTCCCTCCTCAGCGGATATGCTGGTGGGGGAAATAGGGACATTCCAGGATCAAATCAGAAGCCGGGATGTTTTTCGTAATTCCGGGACTGTCCCTGGGAAATAGGGACACTTGGAGGGTTTGTGCACCTATGAAGCTCCTTCCTCATTTATTTCAGTTGGTATACACCAGGGATGTCCAGCAGGTCGATTGCGATCTACTGGCAGATCCCTGCAAAGTTTTGGTAGATCATGGGTCGATCTCTGGCTCCCTTTCCTCAGTGTCACTGAAACTGACTCCTGTCCCGCCCCCTCGCCCTGCCCTCCATTGTTGCCTGATCAGTGGAAGGGAAGATGGAGCTTTCTCTCTGTGGCTGTTTTCATTCAAAGTGATATTATTGTGAGTGACTTTTTCCCTTTGACCCTTGCCTTTAACTCCCCCCAAAATGGAACTTCCCTCCTAAGAAAGTATTTGTACAAAAGCGGGTCTTTCTTCCTCCCTAAAAGAAGCTGAGCAACTCTGACCTGAACCCCCCCCCAAAAAACGGGGGTAGATCATTGCCAGATTTTAATTCTGAAAGTAGATTGCAGTCTCTTGGGAGTTGGGCACCCCTGGTATACACCTTCTTTTATCCACAAGGCCTTCCACCTATTCTGGTTTCCCTGAGCCCAGCTGCTCCATAAGATCACGTACAATTCCAGAATAAGGATGCAATCAGCCTTAATCACTCTCACTCTCAGATAATGCCCCTGTACCTTCTTTGCCGTCTCTCATCCTATCATAGAATCATAGAATTGAAGAGCTGGAAGGGACCCCAAAGATCAATGCAGAAATATGCAGCTGTCCCATACGGGGATCGAACCTGTAGCCTTGGCGTTATCAGAACCATGCTCTAAACAGTTGAGCTATCAGTAGGGGGAAGGGTCATGGCTCCGTGGTAGAGCATCTGTTTTACACCCAGAAGGGCCCAGGTTTAATCCCCAGCCTGTCCAAGCAGGGTTGGGAGAGACCCCGACCGAAATCCCGAAGAGCTGCTGTCGGTCCATGCAGGCAACACTGGGCTAGATGGAGCATTGCTCCAACTCAGTATAAGACAGCTTCCTGTATCTTTTGCTCACATATCCAAATCCAGCCACCAGAATAAACACAACACAATGCAGAATTGCATTTTTCCCTGCCGTGAAAGTGGGGTAGGCTTCTTCCTGACGATAGAAAAAAAGGGGGGTAATTGGTGTGGGGGTGGGGTGCACGTTTCAACAGTGCTTGTTACAGTCAACAATATTCAAATGGCACAGAGATATTTCCTTGAAATAAAGGACAATTTGCGTCTATTTGTTTAAGTCTCCTCGTCCCCATCCCTAAGCATTCCTAAGCATGAAGCAGCCGACAGCCAGCTGCCTCAAACCAGTGTGTGTGTGTCCATTAATTCAGAATTACTCCAATTACGAGCTTTTGATGCTCTGAAAACCTCTCTCTAACCCAAAAGAGATGGAGAGCCCTCAGCCCGTCCAATCAGATCGCTTTCCCTGCTCCTGCCAGCAGATGTAAGCAATTTGCTTTTTTTTATTTCTGCATATTCAGCGCGAGCGAGGCTGTTGGCGACCTTTTGTCCCAGAGCCTGCAGGATTCTAACCCTATCAAATTAAACCATTTTGCTCATTTATTCCCAAATGCTTGGCCGGTGCTAAGCAGGGCCTCCCGCTGCATAGCAATGGCGGGCGATCGTGTCCGCTCATACCCTGAGCCTAATCAGAGATTATTAAGGAAAATATACAGTGCGTTAATTTGATGAGATTGGTTATAGGTACCACAGTTAAAGGTCAGCCTCTTACGTGTATCTCCCTCGGTCACCGCAATATTTCCCCCTCGCTCGACAGCCCTCCGCTTCCAAACAATAGGCCAACGAGACACGTTTATTTTCGTCACGCTGGGGACAAGCTCAACAGGGATAAAGAAAGGAATTATTTAAAGTTCGCATAAACAAACCAGCCCCATGCTTGGCATCCGCCCACACACTTACCTTCTGCTAAGCCCACCACTACCACGGCCTGCAATTCTCTTATCTCTGCATTTATTGATTGTGTTTTGGTCCTGGCCTTAGAAGAACATTGGAAGGAAAGGAGAGAGAGAGAGAGAGAGAGAGAGAGAAAGAGAGAAAGAGAGAGAGAGAGAGCGCACATTGAGATTTTCTTCTGAAGGCTAGGCCCGTTTATTGTGGTACTTGCTAGCAAAGCCTAGTAAAATACCCTGGTAAAATCAGACGTCACCAACTTCTCAGTCGCTAGGTTTCCTTGTTAGGGGGCTGGTGATGCTTTTGCAGGAGCCTACGGTTAATATCTGCAACATTCACCTTTCTGCAATTAATTTCCTCTTCCTGGGGCAGACTTTGGTAATATGGTGCCCCGAGAGAGGAAAAAAATTGGTGCCCCCCCAACTAATTTTTGCTATAATTCCTTTTGGTACAGTTGCTTTTTAATGGATCTTCTCAATAGGCTTGTTGAAAGTACACATTATTACAAAAACAGTTATTATTATTATTATTATTATTTTGCACCCCCTGCAGTGCCCTAAATCTCGTATTACCCTTTGGTTCCTACTGTGTTTTCTCACAGAAGAAGCTGCCTTATAACAGGTGAGACGATTGGTCTACTCTAGGGGTAACCAGTGTGGTGCCTTCTAGCAGTTGTTGGACTACAACTCCCATTAAACCTAAACTGGCCATGCTGACTGGGGTCGATGAGAGTTGTAGCCCAGGGGGTGTGAGACTTCATTTTTGAGGCCCAAATGTATCAAGCCTCCCTTCCTGGCCTTGGGTCCAAGCCACGCCCCCTCCTCAGCCACACCTTCTGTCTCCAAGCTACACCTCTTACTGGTCTTGCCTCACACTTCCCTTGAGTGCTTTTGCCTGGTGAGAATGGGTCCTTGAGCAGTGATGACACTTTATTGTATGAATGGAGGACAGAGGGTGTGTTTGTGACCCCATCTGCACTAAACATTTAAAGCAGTTCCATACCACTTTAAACAGACATGGCTTCCTCCCAAAGGCTTCTGGGAAGTGTACATTGTTAAAGGCACGGAGAGTGGTTGCAGGACCCCCTCTTCCCCTCAGAGCTACAATTCCAGATTTCTCTGGGAAGATGGATTGATTGTTACACCACTCTGAGAACTGTAGCTCAAGGAAAGGGATATGAGTCTGTTAACACTTTACAGCACCCTTAAAAGACTACAGTTCCCAGATTCATTGGGGGAAGCAATGGCTGTTTGAAGTGGTTTGAAGCTGCTTTAAATGTACAGTGCAGATGGAGCCTGTAACTAGCTTACTGTATGAAGGTATTTTTTATATGTAATAATGCCCAGTGATATCTCAGAAGCCATGTTTGAGGATTCTAGGTAGGAGCTGAGGGAGGAGGGACAGGGGTTTTTTTGCTCCATCTTGTGACTAAAGGAAACCAAAGAAATTATGCAGAATAAAGATATATTTTTTAAAAAAGAAAAACAGCTTTCCTTGGGGCAGTGTTTGGATGGGGGAAGAAATTCGATTCAGTTTGCATTTAAAGATGAGCCTACCCAGTTGGGAGTTTCCAAAACAAATTCATAAACAGCCACACTGTGAAGTTTGCACTTCTCTGAATTTTGCAAAGCAGTTACCCAGCTAAGTAATCTTACAGAAATGCGCATAAAAACCCATATCTTAGTGAAAATGACACACACATATGCACTTTGTTAGGGACATTTGCTTTGCAAAAATGTGTGCATTGTGCAACATTGCATAATAAAAATGTGTATATGAAGAGAAATTCACACTAAAATGCTCATGAATTTTCACGAGGACTTAAAGTATATATTGCAAGACATGAAGTACTGAATTTAAGAAAATAAGAAAACAAAATTAACACATTCATCTCCCCCCAGGACAATGACTAACTTCTTTTTAAAATGTGAATATGCAGTGCTTTTTTCTGGGGATATGCAGGGGTACACATACCCCTAAACATTTTGTGAATCTTTGTACTTTTGGTCATTTACTGTAGTTATTTCCCCTGATTTGAACTATAAAAATGGTCATTTTCTTGAGTCAAAATGCGAGTACCCTAAACCTTTTTTAAAGAAAAAAAAGCACTGTTGTGTGTGTGTGTGTGTGTGTGTGAGAGAGAGAGAGAGAGAGAGAGAGAGAGAGAGAGAGAGACTGACTGAGACTGAGAGAGAGAAATAGTATGGTGTGTTTAAACTGATGTGAATGACAACTCTGACCCAGGAAGAGTGGCAGATAAAACAGATGAACTATGCTGAGATGGCAAAACTTACAGGAAGAATTAGAAACCAGGAAGAGATGGACTTTAATAAAGAATAGGGAAAACTATTGCAAACAATTACATACATTGATAGGATTGACAGAAAACTTGTAGTAAAAAATTTGAACTATGGCATGATGAAGGATTTATAAGAATAGAGTTATGAAAGAGATGCAGAGGGGGAAATTATTATGAAAGAGATCCACAATGGGGGGAAGGGCAAAGGGGATGTTATGTTTATGTTTTTATTTCGCTTGTACATGTAAAATAGAAAATGGAAAAACAAAATGGAAAAATAAAAAATAAACTGATGTGAAGGAGGTGTCCAGCTTGTCACTGACAAGAATAGAAAGGGTTACCATCTCTACTTCTCCTAAGTCAACAGATTTTACTTGGAAAACCTCCCCCTTCTACAGCCTTTTTGTACAGGAAATGAAGTGCAGGAAATGCAATATGGAGACATGACTTACCCGCAACGGCGTGTCACCATTTTTATTATCAGGGGTGTAATCACCCTTCGGGGAGGAATCATTATTCCTGCTAGGTACAAGAGCACACCAGGCCACCAGATTGTGTGTAGAAAATAGTGAGGGATAATTCCACCCCTTCATCATTCAGGACTTTACTTTGTCAATAAGAGGGAGAAGGGATTATATCTTCTTCTTTTTTTTAAATGGTGACCGTTGAAGAGATTTATCTTTTTAAAGAAAAGAAAAGAGACATCCTTTTTTATTATTATTATCCCTCCACCTGGTGGGAATGAGAGCAATTTTGATTTCAAAATGCCAGCTCTGTGGCAAATGCCTTCAGTAGCTCTGGCCTGCTGGGCCTTTTCCACACAGGCGTAGTTCCAGCTCAAAGGCCTCCTTTCTTCGTTCCTCGCTGGCTCCTCCGGCACTCCCTCCTTTTCATGAGCATGCCCTTGCCGTCGCCTTTTGGCCGTCAAAACAACAACCTGTTCATTCAAGAGGAAAGGTAGCTCCGGACTTTGTTGCCACAGCTACTCTGCCATCTCACAGTAAAAGGCCTCGTTTCTCCTTAATTGAGGTCTTGAACCATTACTATTACCACTACTATTATTTTTACAGTAGGTCCATTATGCCAATTTGTCCTTACTTCCCCACAGAAGCTAGCAAACTCTCCAACATCATCTTGGCTACAGGGGCACCAATCATGGGGGGCAGAAGGGGCCCCAGCTCCCTCAATATTTCTGGGCAGGCAGGGGCCAATCCCCTCCTCATAATATTGAGGGGACCGCCATACCCTGCTGCCCCCAGGTGAGTGCTGGTGCGCTGGGTCAGAGCAGGACGCACAGAAGGTGATTTTCACCCTCTGCATTTCCCACCACCACCAGGAGTTTCCATGAGAATTTTTTTAATGAAGCAAATCGCTGTGGGAAAGTGGAGAACCGAATTTAAGATCGGGAAAATGAGAAACTGAGAGAACTGAACTGGATAGATTTGTCCATCCGTAGTAGGAGGAAAGTTCTGGAACATTCTACCTCTTCAGCTATCTAGGACCCTATAAGGAGGGGAGTCCAGTGCTCAGGATGAGAGCCACCTCTTTAGGAGAAAAGCATAACGAGAACGGGAAATCAACCTAGGGCCATTGCTACTGCCAAGATGAAGGAAGCGACATGCTCAAAGGGTTCATGCAAGCACATTCAGCGTTTAAGTCAAAAGACTACAGCTGACCAAAGACAGATTGCATGACCTTCCATAAAGGAAGAAGAAGAGGAGTTTGGATTTGATATCCCGCTTTATCACTACCCGAAGGAGTCTCAAAGCGGCTAACATTCTCCTTCCTCCCCCACAACAAACTGTGAGGTGAGTGAGGCTGAGAGACTTCAGAGAAGTGTGACTAGCCCAAGGTCACCCAGCAGCTGCATGTGGAGGAGCGGAGACGCGAACCCGGTTCCCCAGATTACGTGACTACCGCTCTTAACCACTACACCACACTGGCTCTCTAAAGGAGCATAGGAAGATGTCTTATATTGAGTTAGGCCATTGGTCCATTGAGCTCAGTACTGGAACTGTGTATGCTGACGGGCAGCATCTCCACAGGGCCATTCCCAGCCCTACCCAGAGATGCTGGAGACTGAACCTGAGGTCTTCTGCATGCAAAGCAGATGTGATTACTTTTCACAATAGATAAGGTGCCCTTTCTGCCCTGCACCCCCATTGTCGATTGAAGTGATCCAGCTGGCTCTTCTTACAAATACAATCTCACCCGCAAAGTTGAATAACAAAATCTTACCTGCAAGCAAGGCAGCAGTGTTGAGGCAGCAGAGGCACAGTGGAACCAATCACAACAGTGCCAGAGCAAAAGCAGAATGAAGAGAAATAAGAGAAAGCTAGAGAAAGAGAATAATTGAAAAGCTGCCTCCGTGGTGTGGATTGTTGGAGTCCGGTTCATGGAAGGCAAGATATAGGCTTTGTTATCTACTATACAATGGTGTTGGGACTTTCATAACCTTCTGTCTATGTTTCTTCATATATCCTCACATAACAGCAGTTCCGTTCCCCAAGATCTGTTTTCTAAGAAGTGGAATTAAACTTTAATTCAGTGTTATGTTGCCAGAAGGAAGTTTGGCTAATAATGCTCCCTTCCTCATGATCCGTGGCGCTAGAGTTCTGCAAACCCTATAGTGCATCATGCTTTGTATGCTGTTTTGTGCCTAAGATACTGTTGCTTCTGCTTTTGTGGGATCTTGATGCAACAAATAAACACCCTGGCCTACAGAGTTTGAAAAAAGCGATGGAAATAATAAGCTCAACCACCACCACCACCACCACCACCACAACAACTCACCCTAAGGTCCCAGGGTGAGTTCTATCAATTAAAACACAGTGTTAAAAACCATTCAAAACAACGTACATTCACAGAAATTAAGCAGACCCTAGAAATATACATCTCAGATGTCAAAAGCCAGGATAAAGAGGTGTGTTTTCAGCATTCACTGGAAGCGGCACCTCCATGAGGAGGGAGGTCCACAACTTAGGATTGGCCACAGAGGACACCCTCTCCTGGGGTGCCACCCTAGCTTCTGAGGGCAATGAAACAAGCAAGAGGACCTTCTCTGCCAATCTTAGCACTTGAGAGGGTCTGTAGGGGGAAAGAGGTGGTCTTTCAGATAACTGGGGCTGTGTCATGTAGGGCTTTAAACATGAGCATCTTGTATTGGGCCAGGAAATGAACTGGCAACCAATGCAGCAGTTTTAAAAGCAGAGGTTATATGAAATCTAAATAGAACCCCAGCCAATAAACTGGCAGCTGCATTTTGGGCCAGTTTAAGGTTCCGAGTCATCTTCAAGGAAAGCCTCAGATAGAGCCCTTTGCAACAATCCAATCTGAAAGTTACCAGAGCATATTTAAAGGGCTTTTACACGGAAGACAGAGCAAGCTTGCTTTCTGCTGCTCTAGAGCAGGGGTCAGCAAACTTTTTCAGCAGGGGGCCGGTCCACTGTCCCTCAGACCTTGTGGGGGGCCAGACTATATTTTGAAGAAAAAAATGAACAAATTCCTATGCCCCACAAATAACCCAGAGATGCATTTGAAATAAAAGCACACATTCTAGTCATGTAAAAACACGTTTCCCGGAGCATCAGCGGGCCGGATTTAGAAGGCGATTGGGCTGGATCCGGCCCCTGGGCCTTAGTTTGTCTACCCATGCTCAAGAGCAGCAGTTCTCAACCTGTGGGTCCCCAGAAGTTGTTGGACTACAACTCCCATCGTCCCTAAGCTCTAGCCTTGCTAGCTAGGGGTGATGGGAGTTGTAGTCCAACAACATCTGGGGACCCACAGGTTGAGAAAGGCTGTTCTTGAGGGTAGAGTCTGAGCTAATGGATTCCAATTACAAGAAAGAAGATTCTGACTAAACATTAGGAATAATTTTCTGACAGTAAGAGCTGTGTGACAGTGGAACAGATTACCTCAGAAGGTGGTGGACTCTCCCTCATAGGAGGATTTTAAACAGAGGTTGGCTGATCATCTATCAGGGATTCTTTAGTTGTGATTCCTCCATTGCAGGGGGTTGGACTAGATGACCATTGGGGGACCCTTCCAGCTCTACAATTCTGTTATTCTATATATTCCATACAGCGGCTTATTCATTTCTGTCAAAAATGGCCTATACCTGGTGAACCAGCAGAAACTGAAACAGAGATCCAAATTTCACATTTGCAGCAGTTCATACTTTACACCTGTAGTATGTTGCTTTGAGACATTTGTATAAAGGGACAAATGAAATCTTTCTGACCTATAGGATTGGACCCTGTTATTGCTGAATTTTATTGTTTCATTTCGTTGTTTCATTTATTTATTTTTATGTTGTGTATGTTTTACATTGTGTTTATGTTGCATTTTTGTATGCTGCTTAGAGATTTTTAAATACAAAGTGGTTTAGAAATGCTTTCAAATAAATAAAATTGTTGTGGTGGTTGTTACTTTTCCTGCTCTCTCAAACCACCGCTGAATATGAAGCTAGAAAGAGAAGCAAGTTGCTATGCAGATTCAAAAACCTGCATGGGGACTTAATACCTCTTCACATCAACCTTTATTCTAAAAAGGCCCTCCCCTGCCTGGCAACCTTGCTACTCCCAGCAGAACATTTCCAAAACAAACTCAATATTTTCAAAAGGTGACAGTGGAAAATAGAAGAAAATGGACTGGATAAATAGCACACTCTATTCTAAACAAGAACATCACACATTTCAACATTCACTGGGGGTCAACCATTTTGGGCAAGGACCCATGGGAATGAAAGATGGTGGCACTTGAAAGAGAATGCACTCATTCTCCACCGAGGCTCCATGGAGGAAAAAAGTGACTTAAGTGCCAACGAGAGACAGGCAGCTAGCGGCTGCATTGGGAAGATCTGTTCAACAAAGACAGCTGTGTGTCCAAAGAGAAAACACCAAACGAAGGAGATTCGTGATTGGATTTCCCACCAATTTACTTTTTTTTTTTTTGTAAACAAGGAGCTGGGTAAGGGGTGAGATCAGGACTGCAAGATGGGCAGAGGGGGAGTTCTTAACCATTTCCTCCCACACTCCAATTTCCTGATGAAAATTACTCTCACACACTATTATTTGATTGCTGTGGGACATATATGTACTCACAGGTTTCCCTTAAGAAGTAACGTAGAAGAGTTAGTAGGGAGGATTTTTTTGATCCAGAAAATGGTGGGGGGGGGAGGGGAGGGTCAAGATGCCTCCCCTCCAGAGATGTGGTCTCATTCTGAACTGTCCCCTCACTGGCTTCTTCCTACAAATGTGTAAAGAGATGGGAAATACAATCGATCAGGGTTGGACCTCAAACTTCTAACAGCAGGCATCGGTAACAATAATAATAGCAGCAGTAAATAAAAGACAGGTGCCTGACTGGAAAGTGGCGGGTTGGGGTATATGGCCACATTCACACCATGAATTTGAAGCACTATGATACCACTTCAAACTGTCATGGCTTCCTGCAAGTGATTCTGGGAGCTGTAGTTTGCTGAGAGTCGCTATGAGATTATTATTCCAGCCACAGAGCTGCAATTTGCAAAGTGGTTTAACAAACAATCCCTCTTCCCAGGGAACTACAGCAGAAGTGGGTTTGGCATGGCAGCAAGGAAAGGATCCAGTTCCACATTCCACTAGCACTTGCTGATGGAATGGCCCTCCATCAGACAGAGTTGGGAATCCCCCAAACCCCTTCTATGGGAATTGCCCAGTGTTGAGCCTTAGAGTGGTGCAAACTAGGTATCAAGGGCTCACTGGATGACTGGAGTAAGAGATACCAGCCATAGCAGGTGCCCTAACACAAGCTTAGGGTGTGTCATGCCCATCCTCATCCTCCTTAGGCCCCTTATGCTTATGAAGTTCAACCACCACTTAACCAAAGTAAGCCTTGAGTCAGAGAGGGGAGGGAAAACAACAACAACAATCCAAGCAGCCAGTTAATTCCTTTCCAGCTTTATCAACCAGCGATCCAAATAGCCCAGTGAGGCTCTAACACCAAGTGTGTGGGGGTAGGAAGATGACCAGGGAAAATGGCCTTGAGCCCACATGTGCAAAGCCTTTTAAGGCCTTGTCAACTACAACTCCCATCATCCCTTGCCACTGGCCAGGCTAGCTAGGGTTGATGAGAGTTGTAGTGCAAAACATCTGGAGGGCACACAGTTGGAGAGGACTGGTCCATGCACACTTTTTTTTTTTTAATGTGCCATTGCTGCATCCATCGTTTGGCATGTTGTTGACCACTCGTCTCAGCCACGATTACTCTGATGTTTCGCAAGCAAATCTGAAACAGGAGTATTTCTCCTCCCCTTGCTCATCTCCCCCTCCCCAACCCTGCAATTTATCACAGCTGAATCACAGGCTCGTAGGCCAGCTTCATGGCTGAGTAGGCAAGAACTCTTTCCTAATCCCCAGCAGCAAACAGTTTAGGACAATACACCATGTGCCAATTGGAGACGTTCCACTTATCTCAACCACCTTCCAACATAGCTACCTGTAAGGCAACAGGCAGGTTCTTAAATGCCTGAAGTTATTTCAAACCAACCTTGTTTCCCTGCTGTTCGTTGCTGAATGCGTCGATATTCAAGGATTAATTTACAGGCCTCAGTGGCAGACTTTGGGCTTTAACATTTCAGCGGCGCGCTGGGTGCTGCCAGAATTGAGTGTCCCCCAACCCACTTCTCGTCTTCCATTGTTTGTCATTGTTACGGTGCCCCCTGCAGCACCCTCTTGGCTCGGCGCCCAGTGTGGGCGAGCCGGTTGTGCTCCTCTAAATCCGCCTCTGCAGGCCTCCGTTTCATGTGGACTGTACAGGGGATCTTTTTCTAAAAAAGAGTTCATAATGGCAATTCCTTTCTACTTTAAAGCATTCTGTGAAATTGGCCCAGTCAGCAGGGTGAGGTTACCAAGAGGGTCTGTCTGTTGTTCTTCCTTTCCTGGCTCAACCATCAGCTCCAAGTTTTGTTCTTGAAATGCAAGCCAGCCCAGCAAACTGTTATTTAGTGCATGAGCGTTATTCTGAAACAAAGGAGCGAGAGAGCTGATTTGGGTGTCTGTCTCTTAAGAAAACCCCAGTTACCGTATATTATCCGCCATAGCTTGACTGGCAATGGATCTCCTGTGCTAGTCTGCTGGGAACCTTAAAATGAACATCAGCAATTATAGACCCAAAGTCTGCTGCAATTTGAAGGCATTATCTCAGGATAATTGCCCTGAAACATTCCTGTTGCAAAGGCAAAGGTAGATAATTTAAAAATCCATCGTTCTTTGTCTGCATAACAGTTTGGACAGCAAACCCTCCCCTGTTGTGGGCATTGTAGCGAGATAATAAGGCTCAAAATTGGTCCTTTGCAAATATCTGGCGCAGTTCATAAAGGTGTGTGGATATTTTCTCCTTTAATTTTCTTTCCTCGCTCCTCTTAGGGGCAATTTTCAAAAACAAAGCAGAAAGGCTGCTCTAAGCTAGACAAGTAGGACCGAACAAACCCCAAATGACCTCTGAACCCAATACATTTGGTGGTCACATGACAACTCAGTGCTCAGAGGGGAGGAGTTAAGTGACTTTGTATTCCATCCAGGCTAAGGGAGGGAGATCTTGCTGCCACAGTCCTGAGAACAATTCCACTGGAACCAAGAACAACTTCACTGGAACCTGAACTGTCCTTCAAGGCAGCTGTTTCACCTGGTCATAAATGGAATGTGAAGACATTTGTTTAATTCTTTAGGCTTCTATGAGCTTTTACTGATATATCAGCTTATCAGGGAGGGGAACTGTTTGTAGGGAGGGCAGCAGTTGCATTTAGCAGAATGCACTATCAGTTCCACTTCAAACCCTCCATCTCATTGTGAGAAAATTGGTGTGGGTGCAGTAGGGGGAAGAAGTGATGCCCACAGTCCAGCCAGGGATACAATTAACAAATGCCTGACGAGGTTTACTACAGAATATAGAGATATAATATTCACAAACCAGTCCCATTTTTTGCATTAATCGGCATTTTTTAAAAAATGCGCAAAAATTTGCATTATGTATGAATGATTTTTTCACAAAATAAGCATTTTTGTATGCATTTTAACCTCATTAAGCATTTTTTGTACATAGTTTAATCTAAAATGTGCATTTTAATACACATCTTGGTACTTTTTACCTTTTTTTGAGCTGATAATTTTTTTTTCATTATACAGAGAAGCAAAAAACCAGAATGGGACCAGTGTTCTGATTTTGCTCCAGGAAGTGTGAGTTAGTATTGGTTCACTATAAAATATGGAGTGAATACATTCCTAATACCTGCCTGGCCCCATTCTATATGGCAGCCTCCCTCAACCTGGTGTCCTCCTGGTGTTTTGTACTATAACTTCCAAAGACCTAGTCTTGTACTATACAGTGGTACCTTGGGTTAAGTACTTAATTCGTTCCGGAGGTCCGTTCTTAACCTGAAACTGTTCTTAACTGAAACACCACTTTAGCTAATGGTGCCTCCTGCTGCCGCCGTGCCGCCAGAGCACGATTTCTGTTCTCATCCTGAAGCAAAGTTCTTAACCTGAGGTACTATTTCTGGGTTAGCGGAGTCTGTAACCTGAAGCGTATGTAACCTGAAGCGTATGTAGCCCGAGGTACCACTGTATTTGATAGCTGCTGCTTGGCTAGCATTGGCCAACAATGGAAGTACAGTACTCCACACAGTTCTTACTGTAGGGATGTTGGTTCCAAATCTGGTCTCCTGTTTTAGCTAAAAAAACATATGCCAAGAGGGGCAAATGCAGGAGGGGCAAGATATGTGGAACCCCTTCTTGCATTACGTGATCTGTTGGAGAGATGTAATGCAGCTTCTAGTGAAACAATTGCCAGCTCTTGCCTATTGCACAAGAATGCTCAGTCGCAATGAGAACTAGAAGCTTGCTTTTTAGAAACAACAACACCAAAGCTCTTGAGATAATTGGGTTGTTGATGGTAATGCTTAAGTACAATGGAAATCCCTTGGGAGCTGATGACTAAGACTTTATGCCAAGGATAGGGAACCAGTGGTCTTCCAGGTGTTGTTGAACTCCAGCTCCCATCAGCTCCTGCCAGTTTGGCCAATAGCCAGGAACGATGCAAATTGCAGTCCAATGCTATCTGGAAAGCCACAGAGCGCCCCCCTCCCAATTCCTGCCCCACCTCTTGATGAGCACCTATAATATCTCTGCTGCGTTGCCATCTTCTTCCTCTGCCTGGCTTGGTTTAATTTTACAAAGTTGGAGCCAGAACAATTATCTGATTCTTCACATATGTGGCCAGCTTTCAGTGGTCATTTCAGACGTTTCATTGGTTTGTGACCTCTGTAATCAGAAAATTCATATATATATAATGTTTGCCTTTAAAGAACCTAAGCGAACAGGCTGGATCTGTTCATATTATCCCTTCCAAGCTGTCTGAGGCTTTCATCCTCCCCTCTCCCACACATGCCCTTATTGCTCTCCCACTCACCCACCAATGCGGGTCTGTCAGTGGTACAAAGAGGTCAACATCAAAGCGCTTTTACAGCTAGCAGCCAGCAGCTAATGCTGGCATTATGGGAAGAAAGAGAGAGAGGGAGGGAGGGAGAAAGGGAGAGGGAGAGAGGGAGAGAGGGAGAGGGAGAGAGAGAGGGAGAGGCAAAGAGACTGAATGAATGGCCCTCTCATCTAGAAAGACCTCAAAGAATAGAACAAAAACTTCCATTCTCCCACACTTTATAATACTCCTGGGCTGAGTGTGTGTTATATGGTAACGCAGCTGAGTTTGAACGGCATTAGCGCTCTTTCAGTTTACAAACAAGAGACCTAATTTAGAAGGGGGGTGGGTGGAAATCTCCTATCTGATTATTTCTTTGTGTTCACCCATGTGGCAAGGAGGAGGGGGGGGCGGAAGGATCTCTATGAAGAAGGGTGTCTGTCTGCGTGTGCTGAGGTAGCTTATTAACTTCTCTAGCTGTATTTTTTTAAAAAAAATATTGTGAAGGGCAATTGGGAAATCATTTATTCGTCCATAATTTCTTAAGCGGGTGGAAAGAGAAAGAAAGAAAGAAAGAAAGAAAGAAAGAAAGAAAGAAAGATTGATTCACGTTCTGTCCCTCTGAGTCAGCTGTCTTGCATTTCAGCTGCATCCCGGACCTTGCATTATCTTGGTCTAGAGCAGAGATTGGGAACTTATAGACTTGGGCCCTGAATGCAACCTTCAAGGCCTCTATGGCCCACAGGACTCTCTCCAGACCACCCACCTTATTTGCCTTGCTTCATGCCCTCTGTGAATGTCCCAGCGTGGCCTGAATGTGTCCTTGATCTCTAGCAATGCCTCTTGCTTGCTGGATGGCGGATAGCGAGGGACATGTGAGCGTCTGTACAAATTAGCCTACTGTACCAAGGTAAAATTCACATTCATTGCTCACCCACTTTTTCCTTCTGGCCTCACCTACCACTGGCAAAGTGGGGTTGGCCAGAAGGGAATGTAGCCATCAGACTGAAAAAATATATATGTTTCAACACTTCAACACTAGTAAAGGGACAGACTCCTTCATCATAGCTGACGGGGCACAAGGCAGGCCATGTGTGTGTCCTGGCTCCCTCCCAACATAAGCAGACAGAGGCTGTTTTGTACAAATAATAAAGATCTTTATTCAGGCAAGTTGTGGTAGAGGCTTGGCAGCAGACACAGAGTTCAGGAGTTCAGGATCCAGGCAAAAAGTTCAGAACTGGACAGAATCAGTGAAGCTGACCCAACCAATGGCATGCCCCTCCTACCAAGCTTTTAAAGGCGAGGCATCGTGAACTAACTTAGGAGACTCTCTTGCTTTGCGAGAATGTTGGAATTGTAATTCAGGGAAGGTGGGTCTTCACTTGGAGTGGCAGCTGGTTCTAGGGGTCAGTGCTGCATTTTCCTGTTCAGGCTCCAGACCAGTTGCTGCTGCCTCCTAAGTTGCCTCCATGCTCAGCTCCCTCCAGCTTCCACAGGCTCTCTCTGCCCTACCAGAAGTTGAGGGAGGAACCGACATCCCTTATCCCTCTTCCAAAGTGGCTGAAGTTGAGACACAACAGGGAGATACCCCTCTACCAAACTTGTTTCTCACTATTCAGGACCCCTGCTCCCATTTCTTCCTACTCCTCTGCCTCCAAAGTCCTCAAATCCAAACCCAATCCTGACTGTGGGGCAGAGGAAGGGGTGTGTGTGATGGGGGCAGGTCGCCCTGGGTGTCACCACTGAGGGGGGGGATGACAAAATGCTGGGCAGCACTCGCTGTGGGGCCTGCAGTGCGTTTGAGCCACGCATCTCTCCTGGGAGTGATGTGGTGGCTTGGGCGCCCGCAGGCTCCACACTGCCCCAAATGGTCCACCCACTGCCTCCCCCCCAGCTGTAGGGTGGCTGAGTGGGAGGAGGCAGGCAGACTCCTCAGAGGCCCCATGGAGCATCCTGCCCCAGCTCGCTCCACCCCTGGGCGCAGGGCACGCGTGCTGCCCCAGGTGCCCAATTGGCTTGCTCTGCCGCTGACTGTGTTACAAAGCCTATGGCAGTGTGGCTCACACAGCTCTGTTGACTCCCCACCCCTCCCCACCCCTGGCACCTATGGGTAAGATGGCCCTGTTCAGAGGCTTCCCGCCTCTGATACCATATATAGTATTTAGTAGGACTATGCACTGGCTCTGGCTAAATCTTGGGTCCTGAGGCAAATTTGGGCTGTCCCAGGATTTAGCCAGAGTGGGTTGAGACAGCCCCAGATAACACCATATGGGATTGGATCTATCCAGGGCTGTCAGAAGCCTTTCTGCATGCCTCTCCTCTTTCCTGACTCCATGTTTAATTAGGGTTTTAAACCCTACTTAAAGACCTTGAAAGCCCCACAATTTGGTTCTGAGCCTGGATCTGGGTTGGCCCTGGATCATTCCTGGTAGGACTGCTCTGAAGCACCAGATAGAATCCTTAACTGGATCAGGGTGGCGGTGCACAGCCGTAGTTCTTAGCCATCATGATAGCAGCCACTGATAACCTTATCTGCCAGAAATTTATCTACACAACTTTAAAAGCTACCCAGGCTGGCAGCCATAATTTCA
Organism: Podarcis erhardii; assembly: GCF_964252035.2. Taxonomy (NCBI): domain Eukaryota; kingdom Metazoa; phylum Chordata; class Lepidosauria; order Squamata; family Lacertidae; genus Podarcis; species Podarcis erhardii. The sequence continues at coordinate 23,033,520 of NC_138503.1, forward strand.
TCTTGTGGGAGCAGATTCCATAGTTTATCATTCCTCATAGGCGAGTTGCTCCAGACCCCTTGATAGTATTGGTTTGCCATTTTCTGAACCTCTTCCAACTCTACAATATCCTTTTGTGTGTGTGTGTGGCGAACAGAACTGTACACAGCAATGCAAGTGCTCTGAGGGAAGCCATGAGGTTCTGAGGGAAGCCAGAATGGTGCCCATAAGCCTCATCAAATTTATCAAGGGAAGTGGAAGGAAGAAGCCCTCTCCTCTGTAAATACATCTTACTATGCTTTGCATTTGGACCCTACTGGCATTCATTTTGGTTAAAAGCATTTTGAAAAGTGGGCAAAAAATGAATGAATGAATGAATGAATGATCTCAGCCACATTTCTTTAAGTCAGAGGTTTCTCTGCAGTGTGTGTGTGTGTGTGTGTGTGTGTGTATGTACAGTGACTTGTAAATCAAAGTCTGCCTAGCCAGCCATCCACTACACCTCAAGAAATCTGAACCTGGAAGTCATTCAAAGGTAGGGTTTCAAGAAGAAGCAGAAAAGGGATATCTTCCCTGGGAGATAAAGCAATATTTCCACCGCTATGTTTTACAGATGTAGCTTCAGAGACACAGTGGAAACAGAGATTTAGCTGGCAATAAAATAAAACAAAATAAAAGGCTAGAGAGCCTTTTCCAGGAAAATCAATTTGGGGAGTCTTCTTCCCTGAGCTAGCAAAATGGTAATTCAGATTTTCCTTCCCGCATTTCTGCTGTCTGAGCTCCACACACTCACCCCCTCCTACTCAATATTGCCATTTAATGAATTCCATTACTCTCACTTACACTGAGGAAAGCAGATGATCTTGTTCACTCCTTCACCTTTGGCACAGGTGGGCAACCTGCAGCCCCAACCTCATTTTATGTAGCCCCCGACAACTCCCACCAGCCCCAGACAATGTGCCCAGTGGTCAGGGCTGATGGGAGTTGTAGTCCAGCAACTTCCCGAGCGCCACAGGTTCCCCATCTGTAGCCTAGAGTAGCACCACTCTGATCCCATGATAGAATGTTGGCTTTCAATTTTTTACCTAAAGTTCCAACTATGTGCCACTCTGTTCTATTTTTCTTTCTGTAGGCAAACTTTGTTAACAAACTGGTATACTGCTCTAGGTGGCAAAGATGAAATAAAGACTAAGCTACATGATCCACAGTCTTAATTTGCTGTGTGCTGCACCATTTCAAACTGTAAGCAGGGTTATCAGCTGTATGGGGAGCAGGGATGGAAAGATCTGCCAATGTTTGTTCTCTCAGTTTCACAGTTTGTCAACCTTAAATTCAGTTCTTCACCTTTCTGCAGCAATTTGCTGCAGGAAAAAGCCCTCTTAAAAATTCACAACATTTTAGTGCAAATTTCTCCTAAGGCACACATTTTGATATGCAGTTTTGCATGTTTCTCTTAATACAGCACAATTTTTTTGTGTTGCCATTATTCTATTCTATTCTATTCTATTCTATTCTATTCTATTCTACTCTATTCTATTCTATTCTATTCTAATTTCACCCTTTATTTACCCTAAGGTCCAAGGACTAGTTACAACATTGAAACACAACATTAAAAATAGTTTAAAACGACTTAAGTACACTTTCCCCTAATATATGATTTTTTGGGGGGTAAATGTCTGATTGGTGAACTGCATAATAGAATAGTGTGAATTTTGAAGGACATTTGTGCACTACATTTTCCAAGCATTTTGCTTGAAAGAAACATGTATAGTGGGTAAAACAGCATATAAAAATGTGTATATTAGGAGAAATGTGTTTTAACATAGTAACAATCATTTGTGAGGACTGCTTTACCAAATAAATAAATAAATGCAACTGGTGCATAAACAGATTGAAGATTGGAAAAATGAGAAACTCAAAGAAACAAAATCGATAGATTTGTCAATTTCTTTGGCCCAACAGAATGAGAGGCCTCAACACTTTCTGTAGACTGATACTGCATCTAACCTTCATGAGAACTCAGGACAAATTTAAAACTGGCCCAAATGGCATGGTGGGGCCTTGACATTTACCTCCTTGGCCCAACCTCTGATGCCCATCTTTTCCCATCCTCACCCCTTGGAACAAGGAAGAACACAAGCTTCATTTGTCAACATTCTCTCTTCTCGGCTTCTTATCCTAGTAGCATTCAGTGAGTTTGTCAGATTCTGTAATTAAGTAACATTCCCCCTCCTCAATCGCCTTGACTTCCTGAACTGACATGTTGCCCTAAATATAACTTTCTCTTCCCTTATTCCATCTGCCAATCCTAAAATTATCAAAACAGTTCTCCACTGCTCCAAATATGTGGATATCCTCTTAGATCTGTTTTGCCACATTAGATATATCTTGCTTTCTTCCCATGCGGCAGTTTCAGAAATCTTCCCAAGCCTTCTGTATCTGTATCAGATCTTAAGCTTGTCAGTTTAGTGTAATTTTATTTAGTAACTTGGATATTTTAGTCCAACGACATCCAAGGGCTACTGCTGAGGCCTTACCCTGTACAGCAAAAAAGAGCAGAAGCCTTGCCTATTTGCTACAAGACTGTTGTTATTAGTTTCAAACATTCTCTGTCTTCCTGTCTGTGGTGGGTATTGCAGCATGAGGAACCCTAGGGTCAAGTCACCCTGCTTTACACCCTGTGTCACCAAGACAGCTGCTCAGATATGGTTGAACTCTTGGCCTTTCAAGCCAACAGGTTAGAATCCTCTGGACAGAAAATGTCTTGGTAGGGAATCAGGTGGTCAAAATGAACAAATCACCTTCCATTTCTTCAGATAGAAGGCTGCTGGGCTTGCTGCTACTCTTGAATTGTAGAAGCAGTTCATGTAGGGAGGCCAGTGCCTGACTCTCAGTACCTGTCAGGCTTTCCACATCCTGCCAGTTAAGGGTGAGAGACTCTATTTCTGCTCTATGTGTTTAATTCCAGTATGTTTCCCCATTAGTCCACATTTTAAATAATCCCACCCAAAAAGGAAGGGATGTGGGTGGCGCTGTGGGTTAAACCACAGAGCATAGGACTTGCCGATCAGAAGGTCGGTGGTTTGAATCCCCGCAACGGTGTGAGCTCCCGTTGCTCAGTCCCTGCTCCTGCCAACCTAGCAGTTCGAAAGCACATCAAAGTGCAAGTAGATAAATAGGTACCACTCCAGCGGGAAGGTAAACAGCATTTTCGTGCGCTGCTCTGGTTCGCCAGAAGTGGCTTAGTCATGCTGGCCACATGAGCCGGAAGCTGTCTGCGGACAAACGCCGGCTCCCTCGGCCAATAAAGCGAGATGAGCGCCGCAACCCCAGAGTCAGTCACGACTGGACCTAATGGTTAGGGGTCCCTTTACCTTTACCTTTACCCAAATAGGAACACTGATGGATCAGGCCAATAGCCCATCTAGTTCAGCATCCTGTTCTCACAGCGGCCACTCGGATGACTGGCCACCCTCAAGCAAGACTAAAGCACAAGAGCACTCCTGTGTTTTCTAGCAACTGGTATTCAGAAGTAGTTCTGCCTCTGACCTTAAAGGAAGAACATAGCCGTCATGGTTCGTAACCATAGATCACATTATCCTCCATGAATTTGTCCAGTCCTCTTTAAAGCCATCCAAGTTGGTGGCCATCACCACTGGGAGTGAGTGCCACTGTTTAACTACATGCTATTGATGTCTTGCTACTTTTAACTTGTTTTTAACTATTTATGATGTCATTGTTTGGTTTAATATTTTTATATTGTTGTAAACTGCTGTGATAAATCTTTCTGATACAGCAGTATACAGCCCCCCCCATTTTAAAGAAGTACATCCTTTAAATAAATTTTACATACATTTAAAAATATGTATTTAAGCACCTATTCTCTCTAAGGATAAATTTGATTCTGTTTGCATTTAGAGGCAAACCTACCTAATTCTCCAAATGCTTGCTTGCTCGCTCTATCTATATCTATATCATCTATATCTATATCTATATCTATATCTATATCTATATCTATATCTGTCAGGGGTTCAGGGAGAGAGACGCAGATGAGGGAGGAGACAGAAAGTGAGGGGGAAGGATTCCAGACTGACGAGGAAGAGGATGACAATGACCCAAGATTGTCCATGAGTCCGTCCAGTGAATCGGAGGACTCCCAAAAGGGAGCCCCTCTGGTCAAGCCAAGGGGAGCTAGAGGGGGAAGCAGTCAGGAGCAGGGAAACGAAGGGGGAACCCCCAGTGGGAGTTGGAGAGCGAGACCGGCTGCTCCGCTGGAACGGAGTGAGGGGGGAGGAGTGACCAGTGTGTCAGAAGGAGCAGAACAGGAAGCAGAGAGGGGAAGGAGATCAGGGCAAAACGTCCTGCCGGAAGGGGAGGAAAGTAGTATCGAGGGCAGTGTAACTGTCGAAGGGAAGGTCAGGAGCAACGTACGCGTGCCAAGTTCAAAATGGGAGGCACGCGGAAATGAAGAGAGTCCTGGGGAGGAGCCTGGTCCCAAAGCCCGAAGGAGGGGGGAGGAGGCGGCAGAGGATTCAGCCTCTGGAGAGTCCCGAAGGGAGAGAACACAGGGGGGCAGAAAGACCCTGCGGAAAAGGAAAGAGAGAAAGAGGTGGACCAGTACAAGCCTCTTAAACTGGTGTAGAGGCGGTACTGACTCAGAGGGGACTTCAGCGGTCTAAGCGTAACAGACGTAGGGTCACGGACCTCGGATGTAAAGCTACTAATGTTCTTCAATAAAAGCTTTTGTACATAAGCTGGAGTGGACTTTGGTCTCTTGTGAGCTGGGACCACGGGTGACTCTGACAGCAAGTCCCCTCTCCTAGAACGCAATTTTTTTTTTTTGCAAAGCTCACGAACGGTAGCAGCCATGAGTGCGGAGGAGCAGCTGACAACACTGCGAAAAGCAGTTACAGAACTCACCGCTGCAGTCATTGCATCTCAGAAGAAGAGTGATGAAGCGGAGAAGCGCTGCCAGGACCTGCAAACAAGGTGGGAGCGTGCAAGCAGGGAAGGGTTCCCAGCGTCCAGATCGGAGGGAATTGGACTTGGAAGGCGGGGGGGCAGTCTAGTCACCCACTTCGATGGGAACCTAAAGCACTACCCAAGTTTCAGAGCAGACGTCTTGTATGCACTGCATTTGCTTCGTAATGACTTTAAAGATGAAGAGGAGAAAGTGGGGTTTATTGTGTCTCATTTGCATGGGGAGGCAAGAGCTTGGTTGCGCAATTTGTGGCGCGAAGACGGCCCTGCCCGCCGCAATTCTGATGAATTTATTAAAGCGATGGACGCTTGTTTCCAGTCAACCGTGGATCTTGATCTTGCACGCAGGGAAATGCACGGGTTGCGGCAAGGGAGAGCCACTGTGCGTCAGTATCATTCGCGATTTTTCGCCTTACTGACTGTATTAGGCTGGGAGAAGGACTGCAAACCAGTGAGAGATTTGTTCTGGGAGGGTCTCAGCGGCCCCATAAAAGATGAACTTGCCAGGGGAGACAGACCTCAGACCCTGGAGGACGTCGTGCAGAGGGCTCTCGCAATAGGGGTACGGCACGAAGAACGTCCTTGGCACAATGAGGAGGGACGCCAGGCGCGTGCACCGGCAAGGACGCCTCCTTTTCTCCCCAGAGATTTCAGTCAGGCACATCCCTCGCCTCTGGCGCGGCAGGGGGAGGAACCGATGGAAATTGGTGGTGCTAAGGCTCAAGCAACAGCCAGAGTCCCCGCATCCGGTGCAGTAAAGGCGAAGCCTCCTAGAGGGAACAGGAAATGTTACATCTGTGACAGTGCACAACACATGGCGAAAGAGTGCCCCCAGAGGCCCCAGAAGCACACTGCAGCCTTAGCAACAGTGGCAGCAGAAGTGATGCAAGAGGAGCAGCCTCAGGGAAACGACAGTGCCTGGCTGGAAGCAGAGCTGCTGGGGCTCAGCCAGGCGAATCTGTAGAGCAGTCCCCAGTGCCTTTGCAACGTACAGACCCTTTACCACCCAAGCCAACGGTGCAGCTCACTGCAACACTCCAGTTGCCGAATGGAACCACCCTGGAAGTCCCCATCACGATCGATTCTGGGAGCAACGCGGACTTTGTGGGGGTGCATTTCGTCAAGCAGCATCGCATAACGCTTCTGCCCGCGACAACGCCTCTAAACGTAGTCACGGTTGATGGCAGGAAATTGCTGGGAGGACAAGTTGTGCAACAGACGCCTCCCATGGAGATGCGGATTGGACATCATAGAGAAGTCATCAGCTTCAATGTCACCCGCCTGTCGGACACGCCTATAGTACTAGGCATGAGTTGGCTGGAGAGACACAGTCCTGCGATAGCGTGGTACCAACGGCAGATCACCTTTTGCTCATCGTACTGTGCTCAACATTGTATCCAGTCCAGCCAGGAGGAAGGGGCGGAGCAGCAGCTGCAACTTGGCATGGCGCAGGCAGTTCCTCGCAAGTACGAGAGTTTCCTGGAGGTTTTCTGCGAGAAGGAAGCTGACCGGCTGCCGCCCCACAGACCTTACGATTGCGCGATCGACCTGTTGCCGGGGGCGCAGCTGCCGGCTGCGAAGCTGTATTCCATGTCTGAGGACGAGATGCAAGAACTCAGGGAGTTCATAGAGCATAATTTGAAGCGTGGATTCATCCGGGAGTCCAAAGCAGTGGGGGGCAGTCCTGTGTTTTTTGTAAAGAAGAAAGACACGCCCCAGAAAAGACTCATTGTGGATTTCAGGGCCATAAATTCCATGACCAAGCCCAAGGCCTTCCCCATGCCCAAGATTGATGACCTCCTAGCGACCGTGCGGAAGGGGAAGATCTTCACCAAGTTGGATCTGCGTGGAGCGTATAATCTCATCCGTATCCGGGAGGGCGATGAGTGGAAGACGGCCATGTTCACGCCTCTGGGCACGTATGAATACAGAGTTATGCCGTTTGGTCTCCAAAATGGATCTCACGTCTTCCAAGCCTTTATGCATCACGTGCTGGCGGGGCTCCTCTACAAGAAGTGTGTGTGTTTCCTCGACGACATCCTGATCTTTTCGGAATCGCAGGAGGCTCATGAAAGAGACGTGAAGGAGGTCCTGCAGAGACTGCGAGAACACAGGCTCTACGCCAAGTTGGAGAAATGCCAATTTGATGTGACGGAGGTGGATTTCCTCGGCTACAAGCTGTCTGACAAGGGGCTGGCCATGGACAGCGTCAAGGTCCGCGCCGTGTTAGACTGGAAGAGCCACGCAATCGGAAGGAGGTCCAGAGATTTGTCGGGTTCGCCAATTTCTACCGCAAATTCATCAGGGGTTTTGCAAAGGAGACGGCAGCAATCACGGACACCCTCAGTTCCAAGAAGAAGAAGTTCGCTTGGACGGAACAGGCGGAGCGCTCTTTTAGGAAGTTTAAAAGCCTCTTCGCTTCCGAGGAGCAGCTGATGCACGTGAATCCGGGCAGACCCATGCGAGTAGAGACCGACGCCTCAGACAGAGCGGTGGGAGCCGTGCTCCTGCAAGAAGATTCCCAAGGAAATTGGAGACCCTGTGCCTTTTACTCCCGAAAGCTCAGCAAGGCGGAGCAAAACTACACCATATGGGACAGAGAGCTGTTGGCCATCCACGCTGCCTTCAAAGCGTGGCGACACTTCCTCATAGGTGCCAAGCACACAGTGCAGGTCCGCACAGATCACAAGAACTTAGAGTATTGGCGCACGGCGAAGCTCCAGAGCCAAAGACACATGCGCTGGGCTGAATTCTTCGCGGATTTCGACTTCAGGATAGAATACATCCCGGGAGAATCCAACGTTATAGCCGATGCGCTCTCCAGGAAACCGCAATATCTCGAGGAAGCAGCGCCAGTGGCAGCCAAGCACATTTTCGCACCGCAGGCGTGGACGTGCGCTACCATCGCAGTCGACCTGGACGCGGTGCGACGTGCGTTGCAAGTAGATCGATTTGCACAATCCAAGATGGAGGCGCTGCGCAGGGGTTCGCAGAGAGAAGATGAGTTCCAATTACGCGACGGGCTGTTAACTCGCAAAGGTGCCCTCTACGTACCGGGCGAAGAGCTCCGCGCGAGGGTTCTGCAGCAGTTGCACGACGCCCCCAGTGCGGGACACTTCGGCAAGGAGAAGACAATAGAACTGGTGGCCAGGGACTTTTGGTGGCCCCAGATGCGGGGAGAGATAGCGGATTACGTCGCCAGGTGTGACACTTGTCAGAGGTCCAAGCCAGTGCACCAGAAGCCAGCGGGGTTACTGGAACCGCTGGAGACGCCACAGCAACCGTGGGAGAGGGTGGCGCTGGACTTCGTCACTGACCTGCCCAGCTCCAGAGGCAAGACGGCGGTGCTGGTGGTGGTGGACCTGTTCACCAAGATGGCGCACTTCATTCCTTGCGCGAAGGTGGCGACGGCGGAACAGACCGCCAAACTCTTCATCGATCACGTGTTCAAGGTGCATGGGCTGCCGCAGTCCATCCTGTCCGATAGGGGGCGCCAATTTGTTTCTACTTTTTGGCGGAAGCTTCTAGGTATCCTGCATGTCAAGATCAACCTAACGTCGGCAAGGCATCCGCAGACCAACGGCCAAGCAGAGAGAGTCAACGCGATCATGCAGCAGTACCTGAGATGTTACGCCAATCAGCGCCCGGCGGCGTGGGTGGACTACCTGCCGATGGCGGAGTTTGCCTACAACAACACGAAGCACGTGTCGACGGGGGTGACGCCGTTCTTCACGAACAATGGTCGTCATCCCAGAACCTTCCCGGGGTTCGTAACACCGGGAGAGGGGGTGACGCAAGAAGCCGACCAGTTCGCAGCAGAACTGCAAGAGGTGCACGAGGAGCTGCGGAGACATTTGGAGCTAGCCAAACAAGCATATAAGGTGCAGGCAGACAAAAACAGGAGAGTGGGAGAGGACATCCAGGTGGGGGACTGGGTATGGTTAGCGGCCCAAGCGATGCCAGCCAGGTCGTTGGCTAAGAAGAAGCTGGGACACAGGCAGCTAGGGCCATACCAGGTGGAGGCTAGGATTAACCCTGTAGCTTTTCGATTGGCCCTCCCCGAAGGTTCCAGAGTGCACCCGGTCTTTCATAGGTCGGTGCTCACTCCCTACAAGACCCCGCACAGGTTTCAGGAGTCTGAAACAGTACTGCACGCACGCACTCAGTCACCCGAGAGGGAGGGGGCGCCCAGGGCCGAACCACTCAACGAGGTCACTGAGATCCTGGACTCGAGATGGGGGGTAGAGGGAGTAGAATACCTTCTAGCCAGAGAGGGTACCCTGGCCAGTGCCAATATTTGGGTGCCGGACTACGCTTTAGACGAACCTCTTCTGAAAGACGAGTTCCATGCACTTTTCCCGCATAGACCCATGCCAGCCGAGTATTTTGATGACTGGCTCTTTACGCCCACACTTTCAGACAGTACTTTCAGGGGCTTTTCTTCCGCCGAGGAGAGAACGCCAGAATCAAGCCCGCCCAGGGGATCGTGTTCGGGGGTAGACACAGAACCCTCTTACTGGTGGGACGAGCAACCAGAGGACGACTGGCGCAAGAAATGGCTGACGGGGCCTTGGCAGGCAGCTCCAGACGAAGTAGCAATGGAAGAGGGAGCCGAGAACATCTTGGGTGAAGAACCCGCATTCGAACACACATACACCGAGCTGCTAGCAGAGGACATTGAAGCAAACGAACTGGATCCTGCATCTATCTCCGAAGAGCTGCGGCTCCCACGACCTGCCTCCGAGGGCCGGGAGGGGGGAAGGGGGGGCTTCGAGGGGGGGATGGATGTCAGGGGTTCAGGGAGAGAGACGCAGATGAGGGAGGAGACAGAAAGTGAGGGGGAAGGATTCCAGACTGACGAGGAAGAGGATGACAATGACCCAAGATTGTCCATGAGTCCGTCCAGTGAATCGGAGGACTCCCAAAAGGGAGCCCCTCTGGTCAAGCCAAGGGGAGCTAGAGGGGGAAGCAGTCAGGAGCAGGGAAACGAAGGGGGAACCCCCAGTGGGAGTTGGAGAGCGAGACCGGCTGCTCCGCTGGAACGGAGTGAGGGGGGAGGAGTGACCAGTGTGTCAGAAGGAGCAGAACAGGAAGCAGAGAGGGGAAGGAGATCAGGGCAAAACGTCCTGCCGGAAGGGGAGGAAAGTAGTATCGAGGGCAGTGTAACTGTCGAAGGGAAGGTCAGGAGCAACGTACGCGCGCCAAGTTCAAAATGGGAGGCGCGCGGAAATGAAGAGAGTCCTGGGGAGGAGCCTGGTCCCAAAGCCCGAAGGAGGGGGGAGGAGGCGGCAGAGGATTCAGCCTCTGGAGAGTCCCGAAGGGAGAGAACACAGGGGGGCAGAAAGACCCTGCGGAAAAGGAAAGAGAGAAAGAGGTGGACCAGTACAAGCCTCTTAAACTGGTGTAGAGGCGGTACTGACTCAGAGGGGACTTCAGCGGTCTAAGCGTAACAGACGTAGGGTCACGGACCTCGGATGTAAAGCTACTAATGTTCTTCAATAAAAGCTTTTGTACATAAGCTGGAGTGGACTTTGGTCTCTTGTGAGCTGGGACCACGGGTGACTCTGACAATATCTATATCTATATCTATCTATCTATCTATCTATCTATCTATCTATCTATCTATCTATCATCTATGTATCATATCTCTCTCTCTCTCTCTCTCTCTCTCTCATCTATCTATCTCTTTTTCTCTCCAAATACTTTCTGAAACAACACATGAACTGAAACACAGCCATCCAAATTTATCTGAATTTTGTAATGCACTTCGCTAGCCAAATAGCCAAGTAATGCATACAAAAAAACATATGCTAAAGGTTGTGCACAAGTGCACACAAATACACACATTAGTGACGCTAAGCATACAAAATACACAGGAGAAGGAGAGGACAAAATAATGAATCTACCAATGGGTCTACCTTGAGGAGGATGTGCAGTGGGCTTTGTCTGTGCCCTGGTTTTCAATAAATCATACCATATGGTAAAGCTGTATTATTATTATTATTATTATTATTATTATTATTATTATTATTGATAAATGTCCTCTTTTGGGAGTCATAACTGCTTTTGAGCACAGGGGAAGAAGCTCAGTCATGGAGCAACGGCTCTCTCAAATCTAGAACAAAAGCCCTACCGGGCCAAAGGCTTCAGCCACTCGGTCTTCCCTGAAGGCAAGGGCAAGTGTCAACCTTTGTTCCCCTTTCCTGGCGGTGCCAGGCTTTGATTAGCCAGGGGTCATACATAAACACTACCAGGTCAGATTGACACCAGTCTCAGGCAGTCTGTTGTTGACCCCTGGCCAGCCAGCCAGCGACTAGCTGCAACCAGCCAAAGGGCCTGTAGCCAGGGCATCAAATGTGCCGGTCTTCTAGCCTTTGCGTGAAAGCGGATCAAGCCTCCAGTGACCAGAATGCTTTAGTCAAGCCCGATGCCAACGAGCACACCACAGGTCTTAATTAGCTGCAAGGCAACTGGCATGCTCAACAGAGATTCAGCTGTCAAATTAGCAGAACTCATTGGGAGCGGAAAGGTTCATTTATAAATATATTTCTCGCACAGATCAGAACAAACAAGTGCCAAGCAGAGCATTTATCGCAATGCCAGTGCCGCTTTCGGCCCCTACTCTGTAATTTGGGGTAGTTACTAACGTGCTCATCACCTTCATAATACACATATTTAGGAAAATAAACATTTGCTTTGTGCTAATTCTATGGTAATCAGGGTGATTGTACTGTACTTAGCGACTGTTTGTTGCCATGGTTATTTCTAGTGGTTTTTGGTTATTAATGTCCTGGAAGATTCAACAGCCTTCAGTCTTATTTTAGCATCTCCCACCCGCCCACCCCCTTTCCCCCCATCTAAATTCAAGGAACTGATTCCGAGTCTTTTAATGATCTGTCACATGTGCACGTAGCCAAAAATAGATTTGTGGGTCTATCGCATGAGCACTAAGGGACCTCGTAATGCCTTTTCATGCCAAAGAGGAGATCATTAGCATGGATAGGAATTGCAATGCCCACTTCAGAGCTTCTGCTAGCTGCCAAGGTAATGCAAAGCGAAGCTTAATCTTGCTGCAAAACACACACACACCAACCGCACACATGTGCACACATGCTGGTGTGAGCTACCACATGCGCTCTAGCAGTCTTTAGTGGAAGGATCCACAATTGGAAGTAGCAATGCTTTTGAATACCAATTGATGGAAACCACAAGGAGGCGAGAGTGCTTGGGTGCTGAGGTCCTGCTTGCAGATTTCCCTTTGGAGCATCTGGGTAGCCACTGTGAGAAGAGGATGTTGGGCTAGGTGGACCATTGGGCTGATCCAGCAGGGCTCTGACTACCGCTGCACAAATACCCGTGTGCAGGCCTGGTCCTACCATTAGACAGAGTGAGGCAGCTGCCTCAGGCAGCAGATGCAAGGAGTTGTGGACGGCAGTGACAGAATCCCCTTGGCCATTCCTCTTGAGTCTGCTGGACGTTCTCTTCCATCGGAAGACCAGTGGTGTGTGCCACGCAGCCTGCCCCTAAGCTGCCATGCTGCTCTCAGGTGCAGTGAAGGATGCTGCCTGTTGCCACAGAGGAACAGTCAGCTGCCAACCCAGTGCCTGGAATAGGGTGGGTACCATCTTGCCCCATGCTTCAGACTGAGAGATTTTCTTGACTCAGCCCTGTCTCTGTGCCACTGGAAATGTAATTAATTGCTACCTTATTGTAAGAGGACAAAAAGTGAGAGAACATGTGTTTTACGTGGAGATTCCCAGGAGATTCCCAGGAGATTCAGGCAGGGCTGAGAAAGACTTCCATTTGTTGCACTGCAAGTCAGTGTTGGCAATACTGAATAAGATGGAGCAACAGTCTGACTTAATTTAAGGCTGGTTCCTATGTTGCTGCTCGTATGGCCTTTAGCACCTATTCCCAGCCTGCAGTCACTCAAAGGAGAAAGGGATCTCCTTTGCATCCTGGTGTTTAATCATCATTAACAACAATACCTCCCATTACATACTTATGGGCAGGGATGGGTGCAAATTCTGTTTGATTCACATCTTAATGCAAACCTACCTAATTTGTACTTCCCCAAAATGTATGTGGACCAAAATGCAGCTGTCCTTTGTAATTCATGCTTTGCTGAATTTTGCAGTTTCCCAACCAAGACATGTTTACGAATATACATATTGTAGGTGCATGTATGCATAAAAATGCATGTCTTTTTTTTGGGGGGGGGATACAAAAATGTATGTAGTTGGGGGAAATTGCTTGCATAATGCACATGTTAGGCACAATTCCTGACAAAAAATATGTATGTTTGGAGAAAAAGCACATTAAAAGCCTGTTGAATTTTTCTGAGAGCTTTTTTTATTTTAACAAAAAATGCAAACTGATGTAGAAAGTTTTCACCTACAACATACTACTTCATCACCTGTTAAAACATTTTTATTTGGCCAAGCATTTTATTTTTAGAGTTAACTTTTTTTTTTTACAGATTAGAGAACTGGGCCAAAACAAACAAGATGAATTTTAACAGGGAGAAATGTAAAGTATTGCACTTGGGCAAAAAAAATGAGAGGCACAAATACAAGATGGATGACACCTGGCTTGAGAGCAGTACATGTGAAAAGGATCTAGGAGTCTTGGTTGACCACAAACTTGACATGAGCCAACAGTGTGACGCGGCAGCTAAATAAGCCAATGCAATTCTGGGCTGCATCAATAGGAGTATAGCATCTAGATCAAGGGAAGTAATAGTGCCACTGTATTCTGCTCTGGTCAGACCTCACCTGGAGTACTGTGTCCAGTTCTGGGCACCACAGTTCAAGAAGGACACTGACAAACTGGAACGTGTCCAGAGAAGGGCAACCAAAATGGTCAAAGGCCTGGAAACGATGCCTTATGAGGAACGGCTAAGGGAGCTGGGCATGTTTAGCCTGGAGAAGAGGAGGTTAAGGGGTGATATGATAGCCATGTTCAAATATATAAAAGGATGTCACATAGAGGAGGGAGAAAGGTTGTTTTCTGCTGCTCCAGAGAAGCGGACACGGAGCAATGGATCCAAACTACAAGAAAGAAGATTCCACCTAAACAATAGGAAGAACTTCTTGACAGTAAGAGCTGTTCGACAGTGGAATTTGCTGCCAAGGAGTGTGGTGGAGTCTCCTTTGGAGGTCTTTAAGCAGAGGCTTGACAACCATATGTCAGGAGTGCTCTGATGGTGTTTCCTGCTTGGCAGGGGGTTGGACTCAATGGCCCTTGTGGTCTCTTCCAACTCTATGATTCTATGATTCTATGACCCATCTAGTCCAGCATCCTGTTCTCACAGAGGCCAAAGAGGTGCCTGTCCTAAATTTCTCCCCAATCCTGACCCGGGTGGGCTGTGTTTGCTTTGATAGGTTGCAGGCCAAGCTTAGACATTTTCACCCTTCCTGCCGGGGATAGGGAGAAATCCAATTCTATCTGCACTTAACGGTGAACCTAGCAAATTTGCACAAGGAAAACAGAAACATAGTTGCCTTTTGAAAGTCACAGTTCTCTGAATTTTGCAATGCAGTTCTCCAGCCAAGTAATGTGTGCAAAAATGCAAAATGCGTGCATAGACATGCACATATTAGTGGAAGCAACATACAGAAATTGCTTTGCAAAACATGTGTATATATTCAGCAATAAATAAATTATGGCTCTTGGGAGAAAAAGCTACCAACATGCTGGTGAATTTTCATGAGGATTTTGTTATTAACAGCAAACTTGATGTGGAAAACTGAACCCAATATTGGAAAAGACGAAGAACTGAGATAAACAGAAATGGGCAGATCTGCCCAACCCACGCCCACTTTTGCACCCCATTTCATTCTTCCTTCCCTCTACCTTTCCATCTGAAATACTAACCCCACGCCTCAAAGGCAGAGGAGTTATGAAATCTAGTCACAGCCTATCAGGCTGACATCAGTGTGAGGCGTAATGACAGCTGGCATTCAGCTGTTTCCCGAAACCCCCTTTTTTACAGTATCCAGCACCACGCTCTGACACGCAGTAGAAGTAATTAGCTGCCGAGCGGCTGAGCGTACCCCGCAGAGCACTGGTGTCTCGCCTGACACATCTGGGCACAGAAAGTAATTGAAACAGCTGCTTCGGTCCATATGGCAGCAAAAGCTGGTGGTGAAGAGAGAGCCTGCTGTTTGGGCTGTGCCCACCTCAGGCAAATTAGCCATCATTAATCCCAGAATCTGACCAGCATACACAGAGCCATAAACAAGTTACTGGGGCGGGTGTGGAGAGAAAGAAAGAAAAAGGGAGGCTTTGGGAAGGAATGGCATGGTGGAAGACACTTTGTACATGGCAAATAACCCTTTGCTACCCTGCAAAGACCTCTCCAGAACCTTTCGTCTCTCTCCAAATCTCATGCTACTCTTCTTGCCTAGGTGGAATTGGCTAATAGGTACAAGTTTGCAAAAAATAGCAGCTTGGGGTTTTTTTTTTTAAAGCACTATGCTGATAAGAGGCATATGGCATGGCTTTGCAAGGGAAAAAAAAGTTTATAAATAGAGGCACAGAGAGCGAAGGACCTGGAATACTCTTCTGGTGGGTATAGTGATAGTGCCAAGGACCTGCTTATTATTAGAGCTGAGCCAACTATTCTCCTGTTTCAATTTCCTGGCTCAGAAATTAAGGTTGAGGGATGTGGAGGAAAAAAACTTCCTGAAAAACAATTTATTGTGAGAATACTCACCTTTTTGAAAAAAGCCACTTTCTTGCCATCTGCTGCTGCTTCACAGCCAGTTTTCTCTCCCCCTCCCTCTTTTACTTACTTCTTCCTGATTTAGTAACATGTGTGAGCCCAGCCAGTCAGGGATCACATAGTGAAAGGCAGAGTGTCGCAATGCTGCGCTGACAATCGGATTTGGCTATGCAATGATGTCAGACTGAGAATGGGGTTGATGCTTCCTTCATCAGCCTACATGGAGTCACATAGTGAGTGCGATGACATCACAATGTTAGGTAGCCAATTGGAATTGGCGAGTCTGGGCAAAGAAAAACAGTGGAAAGGCAAAGGGACTGAGAATATTATTCCCCCCCACCAGCTGTGGGCAAGATTCCTTAGAACAGGCATCCCCAACCTGCGGCCCTCCAGATGTTTTGGGACTACAACTCCCATGATCCCTAGCTAACAAGACCAGTGGTCAGGGATGATAGGAATTGTAGTCCCAAAACATCTGGAGGGCTGAGTTTGTCTATGCCTGCCTTAGAATGTGGGGTGGGGAAGAGGCTGTCTTTGCTGCTGAAAATATTTCCCCAAAATACAGTGACAAGTTTTGACTCAGCCCTAATTTTCATTATTTTAGTTATATGACAATGGTACGTGGTGTTCAGCAGAGATGGGGAACCTTTCTCAGTGAAGGGCCACATTCCCTCAGGAATAATATCTTGAGGGTCGCATGGTAGAGGAGGGCAGGGCCAAAACAAGTGGTGGGTGGGATCATAATAATAAGTAGATGGAACACCCCTTCCTTCCCTCCCTCCCTCCCTCCCTGGCTCATTCTATCTTTACCCCCTCTCCCTTCCCATTCAGTCAGCCGCTAGGAGAGGAAGTGGAAGTGATCCATCTTGCCTGAACTGATAGCTTGTAGAGAGCTCTTGAAATTATGCCGAGGGGGTCACTGTTCATCCCTACTGTACAGAGTAACATAAACAGGAAGAGGAAGGATCAAGGGACTAGGTTGTAGCTATTGGATATGACCTATTGGGATATGACCTATTGGGATATCCAATGTTCTTTGTCCACTAGCACTCAAGCCATTGTGCTAGTGCATGGCAGAGTTTTAAGACAGTGCAACAAAGGAATCCAGCACAACAGCTGCACTAGAGGAAGCTTGTTGCATGACAGCTGATACTTGTTGCGCAACAGCTGGCTCTTGCTGTGCTCATCCATTGCTCAACAATCATTGGCAATGTGCTTGTATGTTCCCTTGCACAACAGTGTTCTGCTAGCACAAGTATACAGCTAAAAGGTGAAGGTAAAGGGACCCCTGACCATTAGGTCCAGTTGTGACCGACTCTGGAGTTGCGGCACTCATCTCGATTTATTGGCCAAGGAAGCTGGCATACAGCTTCCGGGTCATGTGGCCAGCATGACTAAGCCGCTTCTGGTGAACCAGAGCAGCGCACGGAAATGCCATTTACCTTCCCGCCGGAGCAGTACCTATTTATCTACTTGCACTTTGACGTGCTTTCGAACTGCTAGATTGGCAGGAGCAGGGACCGAGCAACAGGAGCTCACCCCGTCGTGGGGATTCAAACCGCCAACCTTCTGATCGGCAAGCCCTAGGCTCTGTGGTTTAACCCACAGCACCACTGGCTTTAAATTAGTGCTTCATTGGATTCAGCCCATTGAAATTAAGTTACCCATGTCCATTAGCTTGATTTCATTGTTTTTATCTTTTTGTAAACCACTTCGAGGTTTTTTGTTTTGGTTTTATAACCAAGTGACATATTGTTGGCACCTGTCTGTCTTGAGAGACAATGGAGTGCCTCCGAGGGTGAAGTAAAACCACTGTGTTAGCAGCACCAAGTGACCTCCCTGGGGCACAAGCATGGGCAGTGTAGTCCAAAGGAAAGCAGAGCAATATGTTTGGCACCAGCTTGGTTGCCGGAGTTACTATAAAGAGGCATACAAGGTGCCACCCAACCGCCTTAGGGACTCAACTCCAGATTTGTGTAGGGTTTACTCCTTAGCCTTTTCTTCTCCTGAAGATACCCCACAAGGCAGTGGAAGCTTAGGACCAAGAGCTTTCCTTCTCCTAGATGGACTCCCTTCCCAGGTTGATGAACCCCATCTGCCCCTTACTTCCCTCTACAGCACATGCAGAAACCACTTTCTTCACCGTTGGACCCACTTTTGGTCTCATCCGCTCAATCTGCCAGAGCCTGTCTACACATGCAGGGGAAGTCCCTAACCCACTGAGGT
This sequence comes from Podarcis erhardii, assembly GCF_964252035.2. Lineage (NCBI taxonomy): Eukaryota > Metazoa > Chordata > Lepidosauria > Squamata > Lacertidae > Podarcis > Podarcis erhardii. Next base: position 23,051,431 of record NC_138503.1, read on the forward strand.
TTTGAGACTCATCAGCTACTGTCACACCTGACAGTTTCTAAGTGAGAGAGCTGAGTGAGAACTGAGTGCAGGGTGGGGACCAAAGGTGGACAAACTACCCCAGAAGGAGCACAACATGTCCCCCACCAAAGGTACTACCCCTTCCCCAACACCCTGATTTTATGAAATAATAAATAAATAAATTCCTGTAAGTCTACTCTGAGTAAGACAAGCATTGGATATTACCCACTGTGCAGTGTCTGTCCGATGAGTGGTTAAACTAGGGCTGGGTGACTTGAAAACACCCAGCTGTGTCTTGTGTAAGACAGCTGCAGTATACATGCAAGTAGAATGAGGTATTTGTATGTGTGCATGTATCTATGGAGAGGGCAGAGTGTATGGTGTCTTATGTCTTGCCATTCTAGGGATATTCTGTTTCATGAGGAACGTCTGCCCAGGAGCACGAAGAGGAGAGATACCTATTTTCTTGGCTTCATCAATCTACATTTGCAAGGCAGGATGGGGAGAGCATTAATGCATCTCTCTACACATAGATCGGGTAACCTTTTCAGTGCGTACCCTCCCTCTTTAGTTACATCGTTGCTTCTGGATTTTGAGGGCAGCTGGAAACTATGTCTTCCAGCACATACGTCAGCAAAGGAACTTCTGTGTTGGTTACATCTGGGGTGCGTATCCGTGCTTTGGATTCCTTCAGGGAACAGTGAGAGCCTGAGGTTGGTCATTTCTCTTCAAAATACTCCTCTGTGATTCATTGAAGAATCTCTAGATGATCCCTCAGTATGAGACAGAATTGACTGGGCTCCTGAGTCGTGGATCCTGAGGGTTGTAGTGAACTCAGTCCTACTCTGAGTAGACCCATGAAAATTAATAGCACCAGGTTAGTCCCAACCATCCATTTCAATGAGTCTGCTCTGAGTAGGACTAACACTGGCTACAGCCCTGAGTCTCCAGTGGCGGAGCCTGATGAGGTTGAGCATGAGGAGAAAGAGGGAGGAGGAGAGGTCAGGTGGGGTGATGGAGGGAGCCAAATAGTGGTGGACCTGTACCATGCTGGACTGGTGTGTGGTGGCTGAGGAGGAACACCAGCAAGAGGGATGAAAGGAGGGGGGAGAGAGAGGGAGAAGAGGTTGCTCCTTCCCCCTTCTCTCTATTGTCGCTAGCTCCCAGCTGGGCTCCTTGTCACCAACAGAGACTGGCCCATCTCAAATATGGGAAAAGGCATCCCATTTGAAGTCCAAACAGGACAGGGGACACTTTGGTCAAAAAATGGGGGTTCCCATTTTTTTTTAGGGATGGGTGGCAACCCAGACACGTGTGCTTCTATCCCCCTGTTATTCTCCCTTGGGTAGAACTGTATGCCAGTATACTGCTCCAAATTTCATCACTGATGATTTTCTGGATTAAGGAGGCAGGGATGCAAACAGATTTTATCTGGAATCAAATAAAATGGAAATCAGCACTAAGATGCACTATACTCTTTTTAAAAATTTAGTTTCATTTTACAACATTTAAGCATTTCTTCATTTTTCCACATTATTTTTGCTCATATGAGCTAATCGACTCCCCCCGCTCCCATCTCATGGTTACTTTAGTTTTTATTTTAACATTGCATTCATACTTCTTCCTGATTATATTTCACCATTTCCGATTACAAATTTTTAAAAGAATATATAAAAAGGTAGAATTTTCATCATTATAAGTCTTCTTAAGTCAGCCCTACTAGCATTTTTAATTGTTTACAATTGTCCTTCAAATATTATACAAATTCACCCCAGTCGTTTTGGAAAGGTTGATCACGCGGGTTACCAATTTTCCCAGTCAGCTCTGTGTATTCTATCATCTTCGTCTGCCACTCTTCAATTGTTGGTAATTCCTGTTGCTTCCATTTTTGGGCTAAGATGCACTATAAAGGTAAAGGTAAAGGGACCCCTGACCATTAGGTCCAGTCGTGACCGACTCTGGGGTTGCGGCGCTCATCTCGCTTTATTGGCCGAGGGAGCCAGCGTATAGCTTCGAGGTCATGTGGCCAGCATGACTAAGCCGCTTCTGGTGAACCAGAGCAGCGCATGGAAACGCCGTTTACCTTCCTGCTGAAGCGGTCCCTACTTATCTACTTGCACTTTGACATGCTTTCGAACTGCTAGGTTGGCAGGAGCAGGGACTGAGCAATGGGAGCTCACCCTGTCATGGGGATTCAAACCGCCGACCTTCTGATCGGTAAGCCCTAGGCTCTGTGGTTTAACCCACAGTACCACCCGTGTCCCTAAGATGCACTATACTCCATTGTTTTTCCGGAAGCAGCTTTTAAGTCCGGAAGTGGCGTTTAAGTTAAGCTCAAACATAATGCAGAAATTGATGGTTGGGGAAATGGTATCAACTGCCATGTGAACGCAGATTTACACTCAGCATTCCATAGCCACGGAGTATGCTCTATTCTCCCACCCCTTGCCCTCGTGGCAAAGATCTTTAGTACTTCTGGAAACCTCAGGATTCCCCCAAGCATGCTGATCCTTCCCTCCTGTTCCCCAGTAGCTCCACAGTGTCTCAATTTCTATCGGCACTCCTCACCTGAGTTCATTAATAGCGGGAGCCGCGTCCCAGCCTGCAATCAATGGGGGGAATTCACTTGAGTCAGACGATACAATTTTGCTTGCTGCAAACAAGGAGGCTAATAAGATTCACCGTAATAACTGGCAAGTGGGAAATGTGCTGAAATGTCGGTTGGGGTGGGGGTGGGTGGCGGAAGATGAAACCCACGGAAATTTAACTTTTAGTGATATTGACTGCGCATACAGCCTGAAGCGGTCTTTCTCATCCACTTGACTTTGCACTGTGAACTACAGATGACCTCTCTTGAAAACAACACGGACCTTTTTCCTTTCTCCCTCTTTTGCTCTGGGCATCCTTTTGATTGCACGAGCACCTTCAGGTTACTGGAATTGCTCTTTTCCAGGGTGAGAGAGAGGGAATGAATGAGAAGGGTACGGAACGGAGAGAGAGAGAGACGAAGTAGAAACACTTAGCCTCCGGCCTGCTGTTCCTTATTTCCACCCATCACTCTATTAATAACGGACAACATTTTCATTAAATGATGCGCTTTCCCGCTCTAGGAGAGACAGTCGCGTTTTCTGCGCTGATCGTTAGACGGGTCCCGAGGGGGGTTCCTCCAACCACGCTGTCTTTGCAAGGCAGACAGGAGCTATCTGTTCATACACATGCCATACGCTCCTACAGGTCCCAAGAGGGGAAGAGCCAGACCTAATAGCCCACAAGTGAAAGAGGTATGGAGCTTAGTTATCAAATCCACTCTTCCAGGATAAAAGCTTCCCTCCCCCCACCCGGCCCCCGTTTCCCCATGCAAAGTTCTTGTTTTAAGGGCTTGGCAGATAAAAGGGTTCTCTCCCCCCCCCAGCTGTCTCCCCTGAACTGCAGGAAGTAATTTCTCTTGCATGACAATTAGCTCTGTGCACACAAACACAGGCCCCAGGTTGGAAAGAACATGCTAATTGCCCTCAATCAAGTTCAGAAGGGCTTGGGATAGGGGGAGAGAGAAGGGAGACGCTTGTTTTCAGGCACAGGTGGGCAACCTGTGACCCCTGATGCCATTATATGTGACTCTCAATGTCTCCCAATTCCTCCACACCACCAGAGTTCCATTTGTTTCCTCCTTCCAAACAATTGGAAGGGAAGGTGTTTCATATGATACAAAGTGTTCCCCAGAACTTTCTCAGGCTCCTCTTGCGTGATACAGTTAAGGCAGCTTGCCATTTTAAATCCTGGGAACTGTAGTTTGTTAAAGGTGCTAAAAGTTGTTAGGAGACCTCCGTTCCCCCCACAGAGCTGCAATTCCAACAATGGATTAACAGCAGATCCTTATTTTCAAGGAACTCTGGGAACTGTAGTTCTGTGAAGGGAAGAAGGGTGTCCTAATAATTCTCAGCACCGTTAGCAAACTACAGTTCCCGGGATTCTTTGTGGAAAGCCATGACCGTTTAAAAATTGGTATGTTATGGGCCCTGAAAATATATTGGTAGGCTTCTGTTGCATATGTATGCGAAAATTGCACTAATGCCAGAGAAGAATTAGTTTCACTTGCTTTCCTGAACAGTAGCTGTATTGGTCTGCAGGTTTCTTTATAGATAGTATACATTTAAGCTCTGCAGGTTTCCCAGCTTCTGAGGCTTCAACTGATATCCAGGGAAAGATCTCATGAGATTAACTGCTCCTGCCCGGTAATTTTTCAGATCAGGAAGTGTGGGCAGCTAGGGAGGCTGCAAAGTTCTAGAGAAATGTTGACTGGAAATAAAAACAACACACACACACACACACACACACACACACACACACACACTGCCCTTGGCCACATTGCAAGAATAAGGCAAGCTCAAAACCTGCATCCCCTTAAGAAAAATTCTTTAAGAATCCTCAGAAACAGGCAGAAAAGTGGAAGTTTCCTTCACAGAGGGGGAAAAAAATCTTTAGCAAAACTGGAGAACAGGTTTTTGCCTAGCGCTGAGCTGAATGGCGTTCAGTTTATGACAAGCTCTGGTTTAACTCTTAGACACAGAAAACCAATTGAAGGCTAAGTTAGACTGTCAAGGGCTGCCTATCTCAGAATAACTGATCTTGTAGACAGGGCCAGTAGCTCTATGGATGCAAACTCTTTCAACAACAGTATTTCCGGAAGTTGACTCTTAGACATCGCCTGGACTGTGAAGTCAGCAAAATAAACAAATTAAAGTTGTCTGCACAATTAATGGATTCTGATCCTCCCCCTTTTTTGGCTAAGCCTCATGGTTGCATCAAAAATTGCGGTGTGGAGTCATCACCTTTCCCGTTCAGAGTTGATGCCATTTTCTCAAGATGACCTCTTGGCAGGATAAAATCAATACTAGTTCTGTCTCCAAAAAACATCCAGCTATATTCTTTATCCATTAAGCCCTGCAATCCCTTTTATGAAATTGTTCGGAGGGAGATGGAAACAATAATTTAGCATTACTGTATGAAAAATGAGGGTACTGCTGCCAGGAGACTCCCTTCTGAAAGAAGAGAAGAAAAGAAAAGAAAAAGAAAAGCTGATGGAACAAGAGGGCTGGCTAAAAGTGTGTGATTGGAAGTCCTAGGTTGAAATCTCACCTGAGTCACAAGAACACTAAGTTCTGAATGAACACACCATTATCCCTTTTGTTGCTCACTATGACCAAGCTAAACTGTATTTTCCTTTATAAAACATTTTGCTTCCTGTGAGAAGAGATTTCCCATTTTGGTAGGGTTGCCATATTTCAAAAAGTAAAAACCAGGACACCCCAAAAATTCTTTTTAAAGACAAACCCCAAAGTTGTTGAGCCAAAAAAACCATGATTTTTTTTATTGCCTTGCCTAAGATCATGAAGGGACGCGGGTGGCGCTGTGTGTTAAACCACAGAGCCTAGGACTTGCTGATCAGAAGGTCGGCGGTTCGAATCCCTGCGACAGGGTGAGCCACGACTGGACCTAATGGTCAGGGGTCCCTTTACCTTTACTTTAAGATCCTGAACAAAGTGCTGCCTTTAGGAAATTGCCCCCCCCCCCCGGATATCAATTCTGCCTTCGAAATCCTGGTAATATCGGGGAAAATCCGGACGTATGGCAGCCCTACATTTGGGTGATATGTCATTAATTTTCTGAATTCCAACAATTTTTATAGGCTGCTTAACAACAATAGTCTCTAAGTGGTTAAGAGTAACTCAATATAAGTTAAAACTATAAAATCAGAAGTCACCTAAAACGTCTGCTGGAATGAAACAGTCTTCATTAGATTCTAGGCATTCAACCGAGAGAACTCAACTGGAAGGGCATTCCATAATATTGGGACCACATGGCTCCTGGTGCATTCAAGCCACGAGGGACCACTAACAGTAAGATTTCAGTGACTGGGCAGTGATATAATGAGTCTGGCAGACCCTGTGGTATCCTGGATACTTGCTAATTAATACAGGCATCTTGAACCTGGCTCAATAGTTGATGGACAACCAATGCAACCTATTAAGCTCCAGAATTATGTGCTGGCAATTGTCTGTCCCCATCAACAGCCCAGCTGCAGCATTCTGCACCAGCTGAAGCCTCTGGATCAGGTCCAAGGGTATCCCCACATGGGGGGGCCAGTGCAGCAGGGTGATGAACTGGCAGCCACTTTATAGACAGAATCCACACTATGCAATTCCCAGCACGATGGATTCTCCTCCTCTGTTGGTACAGTAAGTGCTTGGGCAAGGGAAAAGGGACACAAACAATGGTTTTACTTTCCGATCCTGCAAAATGCAACCTTTTCTACTGGTAAAGCCATTCTGCTGGGCTGTGGGTGAAGAAGAGAAAGGAAGCAGGGCTATCATCAGCTCTGCTGAAATATGAAATCCATGGAGCTCTTCTCTTCATCCACTGCTACCTGGCAGGTGCCATGCCATCAGGGTGCAGCAAAGATGGGTGGAAGGGAAACAGGACCACTTCATTGGCTCTGCTGAAAGATCAGCATCATTTGGCTTCTCCTCTGGATCTGTTTCCATTCTGGGGGGCATTGCAAACACTCTGTAAATTAGAACTAGTGTCTATGTTTGCTTCCCCCTCTCCTCTCTCTCAATAGCATTTCCTTTTGTGTTGTTTATTTTCAGTTGTAAGCCTGAGGGCAGGGACTGTCTTATTATTATTACTAATATATTACTGTCCATATTACTGAAATTTGTAAGCTGCTCCAGGAGGCTCCGTGGCTGAAGAGAAGGATAAAAATGCTTCCAGTAAACAAATAAACATGAACTGTGCAGCAATTGAGTACAGCAATATAGAGATGATAAAGAATGTCTACCTCGCAAGGTTGTTGTAAAGATTACTGAGCAAATGCATGTTCCAGCTGTGGAGGCTTGAAACACACTCTATAACTGCTGAGAGGCCGGTTTTGATTGCCAGTTGAATGGATCCTGCTTTCTTGTTTTTTTCGGGGGAGAGGACTGTCAGGGATGGTGATAGTTCTCTAGTTACAGATTTGACCTGTATCCATACAAAATTGAACTTTCTTGATGTGGAATATGCACTGATTCTTGCATAAAGCTCTGTGTTATCTTCAGCTCACCTAAAGGTTATTCCGGCTGTATTCACACCATACATTTAAAGTGCATACACCTGCCAAGAATCCTGAGGACTATAGTTTGTTAAGCTTTCTGGGGATTGTTGTTTTGTGGGGGTTGAACTACAGTTTTCAGGATTCTGGAACAATGTCCATTGTTCTGGACATGCCATACAAAGACTAATACTTTGCCTGATGTCCGAGAACCAGTAAGAACCACCTGCTTCTGCCTGTGATCAAATTCTTTGTTTTTGTATTGGTGGAGTTTAAGATACAAGTGGGCACATGCTCATCGCATCTTTAGTTATTCTCCCTAAGGGAGAGTTCATCCTATCTCTGAACAACCAGTAACCATGCTCATGCAAAAGAGGACTTGGGGCAGTTTATGGAGTGAGAGGCTGCAAAACTGGAGCTCACTGACAGATTGGACACAATTTCTTTTGGCTTGAAGGGAGCCAGAGAGTGGCGGAGTTGCTGAACATAGCAGTTATTGAAGATGAGGTGTTATGCAAATTGCAGCAGCAGCAGACGTCCGAAGGCTGGGCATGCCCAAATCTATGAGTGTATTTCACTGACTTCCATTGACTGCTACAGTATATGGTGCCTTGACTATTGGAGGGTGCATTTCCATATTTTCATTTTATTTCACAGGGCTGCTTCTTTCCCCACTGAAAAAACAAGTGGATGCTACAATAATGTTTGGGTCACTGATGTGGTCCATGACTCTTCCTTGTTTCTGCAGATGAGACTGAGTTAGCTGGGTTAACCTGCCAGAAGTATTACCTTCAGCTCAAAAGCATTACAGTGGTACCTCGGGTTACATACGCTTCAGGTTACATACGTTTCAGGTTACAGACTCCTCTAACCCAGAAATAGTGCTTCAGGTTAAGAACTTTGCGGCAGCAGCAGGAGGCCCCGTTAGCTAAAGTGGTGCTTCAGATTAAGAACAGTTTCAGGTTAAGTACGGAACTCCGGAACGAATTAAGTACTTAACCCGAGGTTCCACTGTATTCTCATTCTTATTCTTATTTTGCCACTTACTACTAAAATGGGACTTGCAAGGATAAAAGCATACATGACATGAAATTTAAAGTACATCAAAAAGACAAAGGAATATTAATTGGCCAAAAGTGCTCATCCTGAAAAAGCAAAAGGAGGACAAATCCTACCCCAACCTGCTAAAAGCTGAATGTCAATGCAGGCCTGGGTGTCATCAAACCCTGTGACCCCTATTAAGGGCCAAATGCTTAGGTGAACAGGAAAGTCTTTGGCTGGTGCCTAAATGTTGATCATGCATCTTTCAAGGCACAGCATTCCACAACTGGGGAAGCCACCACTGAAAAGGCATGCAAATGGCATGATCCGACAAGCATAGGGTCTGGAAAGGTTCCTGTGTAAAGAGGCAGTTCCTAAGGTATTGGGAGCCTGAGGTACATAAGGCTTTATAGATCAGAACTGGCATTTTGAGTTGAGCTCAGAAACTAATTGATGAGCAGTGCAATCTTCCAGCCAACAATCTGGCCACTGAATTCTGCAGCAGCTGCAGTTTCCAAACTCTCTTCAGAGGCAGTCTCAGGTAATGTGCATTGCAGTAATCTAATCTAGAGGTTGCAACAGTGAAGGCAACAGAAACTAGGCTATCCCAAGCATAAAGGTAAAGGGACCCCTGACCGTTAGGTCCAGTCGTGGACGACTCTGCGGTTGCGGCACTCATCTCGCTTTACTGGCCGAGGGAGCCGGCCTACAGCTTCTGCGTCATGTGGCCAGCATGACTAAGCCACTTCTGGCGAACCAAAGCAGTGCACAGAAACGCCATTTACCTTCCTGCTGGAGCGGTACCTATTTATCTATTTGCACTTTGATGTGCTTTCAAACTGCTAGGTTGGCATGAGCAGGGACCGAGCAACGGGAGCTCACCCCGTCACTGGGATTCAAACCGCCGACCTTCTGATTGGCAAGCCCTAGGCTATCCCAAGCATAAGAACTGGTTAATCTGATGCAATCCCATGCACATTTTTAAAAAATTAATTATAAAACAAAATTTATGTTCTGCCTAATTATAAATTGCTTACTTGATAGTAAATTTCATTGAACTAAGCCCCCTGCCCAATGGGAATTTAGACATTTTAAACAGTAGCATACCACATTAGTCATGGCTTTTCCCAATGAATCTTGGGAACTGTAGCTTGTTAGGGGAGCTGAGAGTTGTTAGCTGACCCTTATTCCCCTCACAATCTATGTCTCTTCCTAGGGAAATCTGGGAATTGTAGCTGTTAGGGGAACCCATAATAAACTACAGTTCCCAGGATCCTTTGTGGGGGGGGGGGAGTCGTGACTGTTAAACATGGTATAATACTGCTTTAAATGTATAGTGCCAATGTGGCCTTGGTGAAACCTGCTCCAGATTAGGCTGATCATCTTAACCTTTCCACTGCTGCTTATCTTCTTCTTGATTTCTGGGCCTGAAGATTCATTTGAATGGCAAAGGAGCAGTTCAGTCAAATAAGAGTAAGCATTTCCGTTTTCTTGCAAAAACTTTCCAGAAACAAAAAGGAGGGAAAGGGGGAAAAAAAAAGAGTCCGTCTGCAGAAAAGATATATTTTGACTTTTAAATGTCGGCGGAGCTTGGAAATCCATGACATAAACTTTTGCCTCAAAAATCAATCCTGAGTTACGATTTGATTAGCAGACAATTGAGATCCCATTTGTTTCTACATTTGTCTGCTACATGTCCTTTTCATTCATAGGCTGGCCGATGTAAAGCTTTCGGTAAAAACTCCCCAAGAAAGTCAGTGACATTAAAATGTCCTTTGATGCTCTTTCACTAAGCAGTGAATATTAACAGTTATGGTGACCTTGCTCCCTAATGTGTTTCCCTTGGATCAATAGCAGTTAAGTGGCACTGTTTTACAATTAAAAAGGGGATCGTTTCAAATTTAAAAGCTCATAGCTAATTTTCTTCTTGGCACTTAATGGCATAATTCATTTTTTGAAAAACCACATTGGGAGAGCTTATACTTTATTCTTTGCTGGCAGCCTTTAGAGAGGGTAGTTTCTGTATGTATTAGAGAACCCAGTTGGAAAGAGTCAGGGCCTTGTTTCAAGATTTGAAGCCTTGCCCAGTTTCAGATTAAGTGATTGCATCAAAATCTGGCCCTCAATTTTTGGGGTGGACTGAAATTTTCATACAGGGTAAGACTGGTGCACCCTCTTCTTGCAACTGCCATTTGGCTTTAACTACTTTTAATGCTGAACTTTAGATTATTATTTATTACTGAATTTATATCTTGCTGTCTCACTCCAAGGAACCCAGAGCAACAAAGATACACAATTTAAAAAGAGATTAACACATTCTAAAAGCAATTACAATTTAAATGTCAATGATCTCGAGGTTGACAGGAACAGCATTTTTCAGCCACTGAATGCCTGGGCATGTTTTCAAATTCCTCCTGAAAGCATATGACCCCTGGAAGGCTGTCTAGAAGAGAATGTGACTCTTGGCTCAGAAAGGTTGCCCACCTCTGACTTAACAAATTGCCAAAGGCCTCAGAGTGAGATAAGGGGACTGGCTCTCATGGCTGCAGACAAATCCTCAGAAGGAGAGTCATCCAATGACATTCTGAGATGGAGTCACTTCCTGGTCCAACACATGTGGCCCCTGGGAGCTGAAGCCTGTATCTCAACCCCAAATCAAGAGGAAACACCTCATCCACTAGACTTCAACTATCACTCCATAGACTCCTTGGAGAGCAGGAGAACCTTGTGATGATATCCCAACAATTTGTTAACTCCAGGTTCTAGAATAAGTGAACAACTGCACAACTGCACAGGAAGGTGTCCAGATGCAGCATTCAAGGTGTGGAGCCTCTAATTAAAGAATGTCACGTCCAGGCTAGAAATATCTTCTAGTTGCTCCAAGACAACATTCTGCCTCAGCTGTAGCATCTTGGAAGCCACACCCTGATCTCTCTCCAAGGTGCTGATCTTGCTTTGCCTCATCATTCTGGCTGCATGGAACCTTGAGACTACTGGCTTTCCTCTTGCTTCAGCCATCACCTCTCCAGATGATGGGAATCCCCATGGATGGGAATACTGCCTATTGCCAATACTCATCTCCAATGTTTCATCTAGCTTTGAGAGAAGCTCTGGAGATCATGCCACTTTGACTTCTCCCTCCATTCACTCAATCCTCACATTCTATACCAATTTTCATGCTCTGCCTCACCATGCTACTTGCGAGTAGGCCATGGCTCCTGGACAGGCTATTATTATTGCTGCTGACTCTTTCAGGCCAGAGAGCCAGTAGCTTTCTGCTCCCTGCTTAGCTGGCTGCCAAGACATGGGATTGTATCTAGGGGCAGTGAAGGATTCAGTTCAATTCATTTAACTAATTCACACTTCCTGAAACAAATTTCCTTAAAAATTATCCACTTCTCTTGCCAAACAGTTCAAGAAAAAAATGTATATAAACATGTGTGCATATAGCATTAAAATGCTGCATATTGGGGAAATTTACTTAGGAGAGATGAAAATAGGGATGTGGGTGGGGCTGTGGGTTAAACCACAGAGCCTAGGACTTGCCGATCAGAAGGTTGGTGGTTCGAATCCCCACAATGGGGTGAGCTCCCGTTGCTCAGTCCCTGCTCCTGCCCACCTAGCAGTTCGAAAGCACATCAAAGTGCAAGTAGATAAATAGGTATCGCTCCAGTGGGAAGGTAAATGGCGTTTCCGTGCGCTGCTCTGGTTCGCCAGAAGTGGCTTAGTCATGCTGGCCACATGACCTGGAAGCTTTACGCCGGCTCCCTCGGCCAATAAAGCAAGATGAGCGCTGCAACCACAGAGTCGGTCACGACTGGACCTAATGGTCAGGGGTCCCTTTACCTTTACCTTTACCCTGAAAATGCCAGTGAATTTTTGAGAGATCATAAATAAATAAATAAATAAATAAATAAATGTCAAACTGCTGCAGAAATGTAGCAAACTGAAGAAAGGGAAAATGAGAAACTGAAATATATAGATGCATTCACCCCTCATTGTATCCGATGCTTGTGTTAGTGGGAGTGATTCAGTTTGTGCAGGGCAGGGTGTCTGGTTTTTCTAACAACAATAACAACAACAACAACAACAACAACAACAACAACAACAACAACAACAACAATTTATAGCACCTATGCTCCCAAAATGTTATCCTGAGGACTGTATGATCCCATGGAATAGTATGGGATTTGGCACAGATGGATGTAATCAGTACAGGGGATTAGTGAAAATGGGTTACTTTACTTTGCGTTGGCATAAGGCCCCTGCCTGCCCAAAGGGCTGCGGTTTCATTTGCCTTTCACTCTTCAGCTGCATATCTCCTTCACTTTCTTTATCTAGCATGAACTCTGTTCTTGGAACCTGTTGCTTCTGTCCAGTGGGGGCAACCCTGCCTGCTTTTGTGTGTGAAAGAAATGTCCTCATTGTGGGCTTCTCTTACGGGTATCTGGTTGGCCTTTGTGAGAACAGAATCATAGACTAGACGGGCCTTTGGCCTGATCCAACAGGTTCATTCCATGTCCTAATGACAGATCGTTACAGAACACTAGCATTAACAAGCCAACCCCCATGCAAGAATCACGTTAAACTGAAAAGACGCTGGCACTGTGTGGAGCTGGCCCCCTGGATGGCACTACTCCCTCAAAGGCAGTTTCTGTAACCCTAGTCACTGGTGAAGAAAGGAGGTTTCAAGAGGCAGCAGCCTTGGCTTTTAATGGCGCAACGTGGGCTTAGCATGCTGCCATACAACACAATTAACGGCTTGCGCCAGGTGCTCGCTTCTTTCAGCCACATCCCACCTCTCACATTTCTTGTAATGCTGTTTGTAAAATGTGCACAGTTTGCAGTGACAATGGAGACAGATGCAATGTTTTGAGAGCAGCTGTAATGCTTTTAGAGTTTGGCTTTGGGGGAGGGGGCAATTCAGCTCCCTGGAAAACACATTTTCAAGCCCAAAATGTTCAGCTCTGCACATTAATCTTCACCTTGGATTAGTCCAACACTTCCTCAGTTTCAGGGATGGGGAGAACCTGTGGCCCTCCATATTTTCTGGACTCCAACTCAGGGCCTGATTTAGGTTTGATGACGCCCTAAGCTACTAAAGGTAATGGGGCCCTTTATATGTCCAGCTGTCCTTTGGCAACAACAAATTGTCACTGTTTTTTGTGTTAAATATATAGTGGTACCTCAGGTTACATACACTTCAGGTTACAGACTCCGCTAACCCAGAAATAGTGCTTCAGGTTAAGGACTTTGTTTCAGGATGAGAACAGAAATCGTGCTCTGGCGGTGCGGTGGCAGAGGGAGGCCCCATTAGCTAAAGTGGTGCTTCAGGTTAAGAACAGTTTCAGGTTAAGTACGGACCTCCGGAATGAATTAAGTACTTAACCCAAGGTACCACTGTATGCTATACATACATAGGTAATTTATAGACCTAATCGGTATCTAAAGCCATTTGCACATAACAAAATATGTAGATTTTATATCATTTGTTTTTTATCTTATATTTTGGAAATGTACATCCAGTTTTTTCCCCTTTAATTTTTTTGGGGGGGCCCAAGAGAGTGGGGCCCTAAGCTATGGCTTGTTTAGCTTATACGTAAATCCAGCACTGCTCCAACTCCCATCAGCTCCAGCTAGAATGGTCAGTGGTCAGGGATGATGGGAGTTGAAGTCCAATAACATCTGGAGGGCCACAGGTTAACCACCCCTGTACTTTCAGTTGTCTCTAAGCACAGTACAAGTGATGCGACACAATGGAAATAAAAATTTATTAAAATTAGAATTCAGAATTCAGTTTAAATGCCTCCTGGAATAAAAATCTTGTCAGAAGGTGCTGAAAGTTCAACAGACACAGGGTCCATCTGACCTCAGCTGGAAGGGGGGCTCCATAAAATTGGACCCACAATACAGAAGGCATGGCTCCTAGCAGAGCAGAGCCATGGGAGATAGCTAGCAGTGACTCCCCTGAAGACTTCAGGAATCAGGATAGGTGGCCCTTGACATATTGTGGACTCACATTCCTAAGGACCTTGCAAATTAGTACAAGAACCTTGAGTCCAGTAGTGTATGAGCAGCCAGTGCAAGCTTTTGAGCATGGGATTTATGTTCGACTATAACTCCCATCATTCCTGACCATTGATCTGTCTAAGAACAGGCTTTGTTCTTGCTTATGGGTTTGCTGGTCAGCATCCCAAACCCTTTTCACAGTTTATGGCTCTCTTCTTCATACTGAACACTTCTTTGAAGTCAACTGAAGTACCTTCATCTCTCTCTGTGTGTTTTTTCTTTCAGAAATGAAAATTTAAAAATATCAAAGGAGCCTTGGGTTCCCACCCAGCACCCAAAATAAGTAACCCAGTCACCATTTTGTCTCTCTCTTGCAATTACCCTTTTGTACCTGTGCGAAGCAGCCACCCTCCTGGGTGCAGAGCATAAATGGCCACAGCCATTACAGAGAGTGGGTTGCCTGTCTGGGTTTCATTAGCTGCTAATTGCTCACGGGGACCCCTTCTGACTAAGTCGTCACAGCTAAAACAGTCTTACACAATTTGAAACCTGCACTCTATTTATAATAACTGAGGTGGCATGCAGGAGGTCTGCAATGGCACATGTGGCATTGAGAGACACAGCATTTGGTTTGCACCGTCTGAAGAAATTCCAAATGTGCCAGCAAATAACATTATACCAGGGCTTCCCAAGCATCCAATAAAAGAGAATTTGTTAAAAATGATGTATAGGTGGTACTTAACACCCACCAAACTAGCAAAGATGTACAAAATGAAAAAATAAGAACTGTTGGAAATGCACTGTAAAAGAGGGACATTTTCTCCACATGTGCTGGTTGTGTGACAAGGTGAAGATTTTTTGGGATAGTGTGTATAATGAGTTAAAAAAGATATTTAAGTACACCTTTTATTTTTTAAAAAATGGAGGCATTTCTGCTAGGAATGGTTGGAGAGGACATTAAAAAGGAAGATCAAAAATTCTTTGTGTATGCCACAATTTATTAAGGAATTATAGACATTTATAGAATGTATATATAGTAAACACGCTTAAGCAGGAGCAATGTAGAGAAGCCAGAAGAGGGGTGGAGGGAAGTTAATTCAGATAAGATATAGATTTAAAGGAGAATAATATTGTTAAGCTGTATTGTGTTTAAGATATTTGGGAAAAAATAATAAAAATTATTGGGGGGGAACAAAACAAAAATTGGATCATCTGTCTGTTGAGACGGTGGAGGAGTGTGCCTTTGGGGGGGTGTGAAATTAAATTCGAACTGTTGGAAATTTACAGTGCTTGTTGTGGCTGTCGAGATCAAAGCAGGGGAGACAGGTTTTGTTGCAGCTGGGGCAAATGAAGGTGTCTGGTTGTGCTGTTGTAGTTGAACTATGGCGTTTCTTCTCTCTGTGCTCCTCCCAGCAGTCATTCCTCCTCTGCTCACTGCTCTGGGTGCACAACCTGATTACCTGTGGGTAGGAGCATGTTATGATGATGCAAGCACTGACCTCATCTGAGGCCGAGTTGGCAAGGCCCACTGAAATTATCAGAGCTCATTTAGTCATGTCCATTAATTTCAGACTATTCTGAGTATGACTGATGTTGAACACAACTCATAATGGTACCACATAATACTAATTCTGCATTTGTAAGAAATCAGTCTTTTAGTATGGCAGGACTTAGGAACTCCCTGCCTATTGATGTCAGGTGAGTGCCTTCACTGTATTCCTTTCAGTGCTGGCTAAAAATACATTTTTCTAGGCAAGCCTACCTAGATATGTAGAATGTTGATGTGTCCTTTGGTCTGCTTTTAGCTTATCACTGATTTCAATTCTTTTTTAAATTCTTTTTAAAATTATTGTCTGACCTTTATTCCAAGAACACCAAACCCAGATTAGGGGCTGGAACCCCTTGAATCTCTCATCCCTCCCCCAAGAATTTTGGTTTTAAATAATTATATTCAACTGTTTTTATTGATAATATGATTGTTTTATTCTTTCATACTCTCCAACATTTCTCCGATGGAAATAGGGACACCCTATTTCCTAATAACAATAATAACAATATTTTATTATTTATATGCCATCCATTAAACCTTTTTAAAAATCCCTATACTGGACTGCTTTCAGATGCCTTCTAAAGGTTGTAAAGTTACTTATTTCCTTGGCGGTGGGGGGGGGGGGTCCACATCACTCCATAAAGGTAAAAGGTAAAGGGACCCCTGACCATTAGGTCCAGTCATGGATGACTCTGGGGTTGCGGTGCTCATCTCGCTTTACTGGCCGAGGGAGCCGGCGTACAGCTTCTGGGTCATGTGGCCAGCATGACTAAGCCGCTTCTGGTGAACCAGAGCAGTGCACAGAAACACTGTTTAGCTTCCCACCGGGGTGGTACCTATTTATCTACTTGCACTCTGACGTGCTTTCGAACTGCTAGGTTGGCAGGAGCAGGGACCGAGCAACGGGAGCTCACCCCATCACGGGGATTCGAACCGCCGACCTTCTGATCGGCAAGCCCTAGGCTCTGTGTTTTAACCCACGGCGTCACCCACATCCCTACATCACTTCATACTCTCCAACATTTCTCCAATGAAAATAGGGACATCCTAAGTAAAAGAGGGACATTCCAGGATCAAATCAGAAACTGGGACAGCTTCTGTAAATCTGGGACTGTCCCTGGAAAATAGGGGCACTTGGAAGGTCTGTTCTTTTTGTTAACCACTTTGAGGTTTGTTTGTTTCTCTTTTACAGTCAAGTGGTATATAAATTTTGTGAAACAAAAAATAAAAATAGTTTTACTGTAATGCAGGTTAAATATATGTTTGCTTAAGTTCATATTTTCATCTGAAGATGTAAGTGTTGAGGATAACTTTGCCCATGCCACCCCCTTTTTGGGGAGGGCTCTTTGATGCTGGATTTGAAGGGTGCAGTTCCTTAAATATGGATTTTTGCTATGGTAACTGCTGCACCACATAAAATGACATAAAACGTTGAAAAGGACTCGCTGTCTTTAAGCGGCTTAATGGGTATGGTATTTATTTCCTTTCTGAAGATTTCGCTCGCCTGACACATTAATACAAACATAAATGGAGCAAATGTTTGTGGGCTTCCTGGGAATAACAAAGGGCCGCTTAATCTGATACATGGGGAAAATATATTTTTGAACCTCATTAATACATGAGTAGAAGTCAATGGAGGAAAATGGATCTTGTTAACTTGCTTCTTAGATACCAATAAGCATCTCATTTGCCTTAAACATATCAACCTAACAACACTATTTATTCAATATAACATAATCAGGGACATTAGAGAGGCCCGGTGTCGTACGCAGCAGAATGATTAATCTGTTATTCATTCCACAGCTGAAGATGTCCTGCTAGGATGGCAGACTGATCAGAAAAGAATATGATGCTCCTTAAGACCTCTAAGAGGAAAGAGGGTTACTTCCCAGAAGACACAACCCAGAAGCCAAATTCTCATGCTATCTATATCAGTAGTTCTCAAAATTTATTCCCCACTTGAACATTGCTAAGGGCCTTGGCGGACTGCTGAATGATTGTTCTCCCTGCTGTGCTAGATGCTGTACAATTCTTATATCAACAAAAGAGGTTTAAAGACTGTCTCAAGGCAAATCTAAAAAAATGTAATATAAACACTGACAACTAGGAAACACTGGCCTGTGAGTGCTCCAGTTGGAGAACAGCCTTTACCAAAGGTGTCATGGACTTTGAAGACCCTTGAACTCAGGACACAAGGAAGAAACGTGCTAAGAGGAAGGCACGTTTGGCAAATCCACACCGTGATCAACTCCCACCCAGAAACCAATGTCCCTACTGTGGAAGGATGTGTGGGTCCAGAATTGGCCTCCACAGTCACTTACGGATTTATTGTTGAAACCGTGTTTATGGAAGACAATCTTACTCAGCTACAAGTGATCGCCAAAGAAGAAGAATTCTTACGTGCATTTTTAATTTCAGTTAATTTCATTTCAGTTTTAATCTGTATACTGCCTTTCTATAATACTATACACAAGGTGTTTTGCAAGACAAAGAAACAGCAAAGATCACAGCCCTTTTAACAATCAGATCCAAGAGCATTCTATTTACTATATTACAATCTGAATTCCATAGAAAATCCCAGTAAATTTGTTCAGAAGCAAGTTTGAACTTCTTTCTTCACAGCCTCCCATTTCATCCTCTCCACTTTTTCCAAGGGCTTCCAAGGGCATCGCTCACCCTGTCACTCCCCATCCACCCTACTCAAATTCCAGGCAGAATACTGGGCTCTAAGAATGACAGAACAGCCACTGTACCCACCATTCTTCACAGATATGCTATGAAGCATCTGAATGAAGCTCAGGGACCACTGGTGGTTTGCAGGCACCAGGTCTTTGGCAGGCACTGAAATGACACCCAAACAGTCTTTGGCTGAGCATCTCTTGGGAAAGCGTTCCAGAGTCAATGCACCATTTCTGAAAAGACCCTTTCCCTGGTAACTGCCCACTGTCCTTGTGACTACCAATGGGCGGATCTGCCAATTATGATTTCTCTCAACTTTCTCATTTCCCCTGGTTCTACATTCAGATCTCCACATTTCTGCACTGTTTTGTGAATTCTCTTAAAACAACAACAACAACAAAGTCCTCATAGAAACATGTTATTAGTGGACATTTCTCCTAATATAAGCATTTTCTCGCATTTAATTTCACCTAACGTGGACATTTTTTCAAAACAATTTTCCCAATATAATGCATGTTTGTAGGTTACAGTGGTACCTCAGGTTAAGTACTTAATTCATTCCGGAAGTCTGTTCTTAACCTGAAACTGTTCTTAACCTGAAGCACTACTTTAGCTAATGGGGCCTCCTGCTGCCGCTGCGCCGCTGGAGCACGATTTCTGTTCTTATCCTGAAGCAAAGTTCTTAACCTGAAGCATTATTTTTGGGTTAGCGGAGTCTGTAACCTGAAGCGTATGTAACCTGAGGTACCACTGTATTTATTTCAGAAAATTCACACACCACTTAATTCCCCCCCCCCCCACAATAGAAACTCATTACTTGGTTGGAGAACTACATTGCAAAATTTGGAGAAGTACAAATTTCAAAGGACAGCTGCCTTTCTGTTCAGGAATGGCAGATTGGGTAGATTTGCAGTAAAATGCTAACTAGATTTCTCCCCTATCCATACCTCTGATATAGAGAAGGGCCTTTCATGAAGATATTTGTGTAAGAGGAATTCTTTGGCTTTCTGAAGCCAAAAGGGAGGTGAGATGAGGAGTAAAATTAGGACTGGGGTCTCCACCTTAGTACTATCAAAGATTTAGCGGATGCTAATGTGATCATGATGGCCTGAAATAAAACCCCAGTGCTAAATGGCCATGGCTCAGTGGTAGAACATCTGCTTTGGAGAGCTGCTGCCTATTCATGTAGACACTGCTGAGCTAGATGGACCAGTGTTCTGACTCAGTATAAAGCAGCCACCTTATGAATACTGTTTCTTCATCACTTTCAAATGCATTTAGAGATTTTGTGGAAAAGAAAATGTGTGAAAGGGACCAATTATGGGAAGCCAACTCGTAGGGCAATTCCCTTAAGATTCACCAGCAAGATTCACTAGCACCCAGCCATTGACTCCATGCCTGTTGAAATCTGGCAGGCTCCTGCAACTGTACTATTTCAGCACCTGCTAAGCTATGTAGTAGGTTGACATGCCTTTTAATCTATTTTTAGTTCATCTTTGAATTTTATTTTTATTTGAAGATTTCAAATAGCCCTTGGTATTTTTTTTATTGCCAGTTTTATTCTTTTGGTCTTTCTGTAAACTGCTTTGAGTTTTTTCATTACAAACAAGTGGTCTATAAAACATATGAAATAAAATAAGATTCAGGCAAAATGTGAAAAATTCTGTGTCAAATTCTGAATTCCGAAATCCTCTACTATGGATATCAGCTGCTCAGTTTCCCCATATTCATCCCACGGTTTATAATTCCATAATTGTGACTTACATTGTTTAAGGCTACTTGACTCTTGAAGACATTCTTTGAACAATTTCTTAGGAACCACATGATGGAATTGCCAGCCAGACAAAGACCATATTGGGGATGGGAATATGTTGGATTTTATTTTATTTACATTTACATCCACAGATATTTAACCCTCTCTGTGCTCCCTTTACCCATCTCTGTTTTGAATGGTCTGCGAGATGGCCCACTCTCGCCCAACCTTTTAGCAGGAAAAAGTAAGGCTTCCCCTCTGGCAGCCTGGCTGGGTGACGTTGCTTGCTTAGATTATGTAGGGCTCTAAGATATTCAGGCACAAAGAGGAGATGAACAAGACCTCTAATTGAATTCATCACCCATTTCAATAGAATGGCTGAAAACCTACAACAGAGGATCAGCTTTGTATTCCGCTAACATAATCCAACTCCATTTGCATTATAGATATCCGCCAGCCCCATGTGCAATGCGCCAGTGCGCATGCACATCTACAGGGTAGTAGGCGCTGGCAAGAACAATGTTCTGTCACAGCAGCTAATTAAATCACAGTCTCCCTCGGCAGTTTGCAGGCACCCTTACAAAGGGAGAGAGAATAACAAGTGCAGTCATGTTTTGGACGGTTCCATTTGCAGTGCCAGGGAATTGCATTTGCTGTCTGCTCCTGTCGTCAGCTTCCCTTCGTTTATCAAGCTGTCTGCATGCATAAGGACTAGAAACTTTAAGAAGTTATTTTGTCTCTAATTCTTACTCTGTGGGTGTGTGCTTATGAAAAAATACCACTTCTCAAGTGCCAGAATTTGGATGAGTTATTCATCCATCATTCTGACATATATGCCTGCCATTTTTTGGCAGAGGGCTGTTCATACCAATCCATAGATTGAAGAAGTTGGGCTGTAGATTTGTTGTTGTTGTTTAGTCGTTTAGTCATGTCCAACTCTTCATGACCCCATGGACCAGAGCACGCCAGGCACTCCTGTCTTCCACTGCCTCCCGCAGTTTGGTCAAACTCATGCTGGTAGCTTTGCGAACACTATCCAACCATCTCATCCTCTGTCGTCCCCTTCTCCTTGTGCCCTCAACCTTTCCCAACATCAGGGTCTTTTCCAGGGAGTCTTCTCTTCTCATGAGGCGGCCAAAGTATTGGAGCCTCAGCTTCAGGATCTGTCCTTCCAGTGAGCACTCAGGACTTATTTCCTTAAGAATGGATAGGTTAGATCTTCTTGCAGTCCATGGGACTCTCAAAAGTCTCCTCCAGCACCATAATGGGCTGTGGATTAGTACTATACCAAACATTTTCCCCACTTTTAAAAAAACCATTCTCCATCAATGAATGAGCCAAGATTTATTTTTATTTTATTACTTATTTAGTGCATTTATATTCCACCTTTCCCTCCAAGGAACTCAATGGGTCATGCATGGTTCTCCCCTTCTTCATTTAATCCACACAACAACTCTGTGAGGTAGGTCAGGCTGAGAAGCAGTGACTGAGTCAAGGCCACCCTGTGAGCTTTGTGGTTGAATGGGGGTTTGAACCCTGGACCCCCAGGTCCTAGTCCAAGACTCAAACAACTACACCACACTGACTCCTATGCTTACTTTAGTTTTGAGGTGGCTGAGGGGTACTTGTGTCTCTTCTTTCAGTCTACAAAGCATCTCACCAGTGGCCTGTACTCTGGAACCTCCCTAGGTACCCGCACTTTAATTAAAATCCAGGGGAAGTCATCATAAAGCAGTACACACACATGACTTTTCCAGATCAGGAAATATGGACAGCCAAAAAGGCTGCAAAGCATTGGACAAACATCTACTGGAAAGACAAACACACCTGCTGCCCTTGCCAACCCCTCACCCAACAAAAGTCTAAAGAAATTCCCAAGTTCCCTGAAAATGAGGCTGAAAAAAACCATACGCCTCTTTTGCAGCTGAAGAAAACCTACAAATAAAGGAAAGTAAGAGGTGGCATATGGACATGGGTGGCGCTGTGGGTTAAACCACAGAGCCTGGGACTTGCCGATCAGAAGGTCGGCGGTTCGAATCCCTGTGACGGGGTGAGGTCCCGTTGCTCATCCCTGCTCCTGCCCACCTAGCAGTTCGAAAGCACGTCAAAGTGCAAGTAGATAAATAGGTACCGCTCCAGCGGGAAGGTAAACGGCGTTTCCGTGCGCTGTTCTGGTTCGCCAGAAGCAGCTTAGTCATGCTGGTCACATGACCCGGAAGCTGTACACCGGCTCCCTCAGCCAATAAAGCGAGATGAGCGCCGCAACCCCAGAGTCGGTCACGACTGGACCTAATTGTCAGGGGTCCCTTTACCTTTACCTAAGAAGTGACATAACGTAAGTTTATAAATTAAATGTGGCCTGGGGGAAAAGGCCTTCTCCCTCTCCCATAACATAAAAACATGTGGACATTCAATTAAGCAGAATTTT
Source organism: Podarcis erhardii (assembly GCF_964252035.2). NCBI lineage: Eukaryota > Metazoa > Chordata > Lepidosauria > Squamata > Lacertidae > Podarcis > Podarcis erhardii. The sequence continues at coordinate 23,073,980 of NC_138503.1, forward strand.
GGAAAATTTTGATTGTGTATTTTGTGTTTTTATATTGTGATTTTCTCCTGCCCTGTGACCTGTGGGTATAGGGCGGTATTTATATTTAATAAATTTAATAATAATAAAAGAAAGTCTTTATTTACACAACACATAGCTAAGCTAAGGAACTCTCTGCCTCAGGATGCAGTAATGGCCACCAACCTGGCTTTAAGAGAAGATTAGACAAATTCATGGAGGAGAATTTGCCATAATCCAAAGACCAAAAACCCGGACTCCCCTCTCCCACACATTTGGGGCACCCCTTCACCACCCAGCATCTCCGTCACTCACCCTTTCCCTCCCGCTGACCCCTTCCTAGCCCCCCTGCTCGCCCCTTCCTCCCATCCCCTCTCTTACCACCTCCTGAATAATTTTCACGGCGCAGGCCAGGTACGCCTCCTGGAAGGCTGGCCCGGCCTACTGCAAACCACAACTGGTCTCTGCTGCCTCCAGAGAAGCAGCGCAGGCCAGGCGCTTTGGTTGCTCTGTGGCGGCCACAGACGGCAGGCGACAGAGCCCCTCTTTGGCCGCATGGTCTGGAGGGGCTTCGGCCTGGGGCTGAAGGCCACTGAGGGAAGGAGGACCAACATACACGGCCACCAGAAGTGACAGCATGTGGCTGCCCCTTCCTTTTGTGACAGCAGCACTACTCAGCCAGTGACCTCAGCGCACCAAAAACAATACCCCTGACATTTTTTTAAATCAGCCTGTTCACCTTAAAATCTTGGGCGTGTCCAGCAAATTCAGGATCTGTGGCAACCCTAGCTAGTAGCCAGGACGGCAATGTTCTGCTGTCACAGTTTGGAGGCAGCAATGCTTCTGCATATCAGATGCTGGAAGCCACAGCCAGGAAGAGGGCTCCTGTACAGTCATACCTCTTGTTTCGTTCGGTTCAGGTTACGTCTTTTCAGGTTGCGTCCCGCAGCGACCCGAAAGTACCGGGAAGGGTTACTTCCGGGTTACGCCACTCGCGCATGCGCAGATGCTCAAAATGACGCCACCCGCATGTGCAGAAGCGGCGAATTGCGACCTGCGCACGTGCAGACGCGGGTTGTGTTCTGCTCATGTTGCGAACGGGGCTCCAGAACGGCTCCCGTTTGCAACCAGAGGTACTACTGTACTTGGCACAGAAATTAGGCTGGCCACTGTGAGAACAGGAAACTGGACTAGATGGGCCAGGGGCATGATCCAACGGGCTCTTCTTATGTCCCTAAGAAGTTAGGGTGGGGATCAGGAGAGATTTCAGCACAGTACTAATCTGCATGATGCAAGGTGGCTCTCCTATAAATCACTTTCTCAATAGAGTCAGTTTTTAAGCACCTCTAAGTCAAAGGGAGGGCAGAGGTGGGGAGAGAGAGAGGATGTGCAGCTCATTGCAGAAATGAAATAAAGAAAGCCTAATCACCTTGTTCCCGCACAATAACGATCAATATGAATGTAATTACCATGGCTTCTATTTGGCATAGCTAAAAAGGGTAGCATGGCACCCGGGCCGCTGTCTCCGGCTGTTTTGCCGAAGAGTCCCCATCCCTCTCTTTTACATATTTATTACAACTCTTTAGACTGATCCATGCAAACAGCAAGCCAAGGGCCAATGGGAAGGAGGCGAGCTCGTGCCAGCAATCCCAGGACTGTCAAGCGATCGGCAGAGATTGGACAGTTCCTGATGAAATAAACACTGGCTGCTGACTCTTCCAATTTTGCAACACTCCTCTGTGACACTGGAGCAGCCCTGTCCAAGATTGAGATATTTGAAAACTGTCATCTTTCATAAATATCCACTTTGAGTGACAGGCTGCTCCCCCCACCCTCTCCCTTCTCCCCCTCTGAGCGGTACCTAGCTGGCACCGGCCTGCGGGATTTCATTGCTTGTGATAGGTGATTAGCAAAAGAGATGATTTCCTCCTGCCTTCCCCTGCCGAGCCGACAAAGGGGCTTGAGTGACAGCCCCAAAAGGCATCCTAGGGAAGGAAACAAGCTGGTGGTACAATCATAGAATCTTAGAGTGGGAAGGGATCCCGAGGGTCATCTAGTCCAACCCCCTGCAATGCAGGAATCTCAACACATGGTCCCCCATCCAATATGAAACCACACTTGACCTTGTCCGCTTTGCAATGCACTAGCAGTTTTATTGCTGCACCACCAGGAAGTGACTAGAAGTGATAATGCTCTCCCTCTCCAAACTAACAGCTCCTTGTTGGCCTTGCCAAAATGCAGAGTGGGTTGGGCTGGGTTGGAGACTGGCAGGGCTAGTCTGTAGCTCAGTAATAGGACATCTGCTTTGTATGCAGAATGACCCAGGTTCAATCCCCAGCATCTCCAGGTAGGGCTGGGAATGTTCTGAAATCCTGGAGAGTCACTGCCAGTTAGTGTCAACTATACTGAGCTAGATGGCTCAATGGTTTGACTTAGTATAAAGCACTTTCCTATACAGTGGTACCTCAGAATTAAGTACTTAATTTGTTCCAGAGGTCCGTACTTAACCTGAAACTGTTCTTAACCTGAAGCACCACTTTAGCTAATGGGGCCTCCTGCTGCTGCTGCCACGCTGCCGGAGCACAATTTCTGTTCTCATCCTGAAGCAAAGTTCTTAACCTGAAGCACTATTTCTGGGTTAGCGGAGTCTGTAACCTGAAGCGTATGTAACCTGAAGCGTATGTAACCCGAGGTACCACTGTATTCTCGTGCCAGCTGAGGTAATTCAAGACATTCTGCTGTCCAGGGTGGGCGACAAGGTGGGAGACAAGGTGGCGCTCCCACTGTCCCTGTAGAGCATCTGACAGGGCTCATAGCTGAATTGTAGCTCAGCATTTTCAGTTGTATGGACCAATGTGCAGCTCTGCTTGGACTGCATTCTGTGTAATGGAGGAAGTATCATCCAGCTGTGTTAGCACAGGGACATGGGACCCCAGGAAGCTGCTCTATACAATGCAGATTATTTGGCCTTGCACTCCACATTGCAGGGGGTTGCACAGTACAATCCTTTTGGTCCCTTCCAACTCTACAATCCTATGATTCTGTCTCAGTATTACCAACACTGACTGGCAGCAGCTCTCCATGGTTTCAAGCTGCAGATGTTTCCCAGCCTTGGCTGGAGATGTTGGGGATCAAACACAGGGCCGTCTGCATGCCAAGCAGCTGGTCTACCACTGACCTACAGCTCCTCCCTTAGGTTTTCCAAGCCAAAATGAAGATCAAATGTAGTTTTCCATGCACGTAGCTATTGCCCGCTAGCTTCACCTGCTGATCCAAATCTTTCAGCCAATGCTGAAAATAGACCATGAGGCATTACACAATGAATTTCTTTTGAAGAAAATAAACCCCCCACCCTCCGTCCTAGACGCACACATGGGAAATGACTAAGCTGTTTGCCTAGGAATGGAAGAAGCACCTTCTGAACTCAGCCTCTGGGATGCCAGCCTGATATCAGAGAACTTGATGAGGCAAGCCATTTCCCTATTATGATGCATATTATCACTATTATTATGAGTTGGGATTCAAGGCGGCTTACAACATTTAAAAATAATAATTATACTTTTCCCTAATGTGTTTAAATTTTAGAGCTTAAGAATTGCCTAAATCAGAGCATATGCACTTTTCGGTCAGTATATTATATATATTTATATTATTTAGGAGGAAACGTATAGACCTCTTAATCAGTGTACGTATTAAAATGTATCAACAAAGCACAGATTTAAAACTGCAATACCTTTTTCGTTTTTTAAGGGCTTTAAAGTTATTGGCTTGGGAAATACTAATCTGGCAGATTGGCATGACAATAAATGCCTCTCTCTGTTCCTAGTAGCTGGTAGGATGAATTTGTTTGCTTGTTTGTTTGTTGCATTGCTGATCCACCGTTTTCTCCAATGAACTCAAGGTGATTCACATGGTTCTTCCCCCCTTGTCATTTTATCTTCCCAACAACCCTGCAAAGTAGGCTAAGATGAGAGGCAGTGGTTGGTCCAATGTCCCCCCCATTGAACTTCATGGCTGAATGGGCATTTGAACCCAGGTCTCCCAAGGTTTTAGCCCAGCAGTCTAACCACTATATCACATTGCACACAAGTCGGAGAAAGGCAGCGAAATGATACAAGCAAACCTGCCTAAATGTTATGAGAAGGGGCTACCGTGCCGTCCCTCCATTGCTGCTAGAAGAAAATGAAATCTCCTTTTTACATGAGGAGAAAGAGCGTGAGTGATGAATGGGTGGGAATGCATGTGTGCAGTGAAATTTAACCCATCTGTCCATCGACAAACACATGTATAGTATTAGGTGACACATTAATTGTACATTAATCAGGATAAAATGTCAAGGAGCTAATGCAAGTTACCATGTAATTTAGCTTTATTGCTTATACAGTGATGGCCATTACTACATTACTATCATTTAATAAAGTGGATTATTTCAGATTAACTAATGTCACTGCAGAATCTATTTCCATCCAGCCTCATTTGCTATATTTCTCGTGGGCAAGTGAACAGTGATTTATGTAAACCTGAGGAAGCTGCCATGGATGTGCCACCCTTTCCCCCTTTTGAGGGAGCCAGTGTGGTGTAGTGGTTAAGAGCGGTAGTCTTGTAATCTGGTGAACCGGGTTCACATCTCCGCTCCTCCACATGCAGCTGCTGGGTGACCTTGGGCCAGTCACACTTCTTTGAGGTCTCTCAGCCCCACTCACCTCACAGAGTGTTTGTTGTGGGGGAGGAAGGGAAAGGAGATTTTTAGCCGCTTTGAGACTCCTTAGGGTAGTGATAAAGCGGGATATCAAATCCAAACTCTTCTTCTCCTCTTCTTCTTTTGCTAAGCAGCCACACTTAGCACTTCCTTAATTTCTTTTCCAAGGGAAAGGCACAAGGGAAGGGATCAGAGGGTGCCATTTTGGCCTGGCAAAAGCAGAGGACAAATGAGAATGTATATGCGATGCTAATTTATATGCATAGATGCACAATTAGAAATAATTGTGATCATCAGGATAGAAATGCAAGACTCCTCGCTATGCTAAGGAAGGCTGTGACCAACTGACCTGTGGGCCTTTCAGTCTGCTCTCCGAGTGCTGTCGATGGATAGTTCCAAGTCCGGATGAAGGAGAAATTGGATTTTAAGCACCAAATGTGAGCAATGTCAAACTTTCTGGGGAACCAAATCACAGCTGTCCTTCCAGATCCACTCTTACTGAAATTTTGTGCTGCACTTCTCCGACCAACCTTTAGGAGAAAAAAATGCATGTATTAGGGAACAGTGTGCATAAAAATGAATATATTAGCAAAAATGACATAGACTAGTATTGAGGGAGGGGACTGGATATATTAGGCAAAATGGCATATGGAAATGTGTATATGTGGAGAAATTTCCACTGAAATGCTGATAAATTTTCATGAGGAAATTTTTTTAAAAAAAGCAAACTGACAATTTGGAGAATTGAACTTAAGGTTGGGAAACTATGAGGAACCAAAAGTGATAAATGCACACAACGTCATGCATCATGGTGGAAATGCGTGTAAAATTGAACACATTCCTGAAAACAGCAGACACAAAAGCATTATATTAGAGATGATTGCTTATGCTTGCACTTTAGTCAAAACTAAATTTTACCCATTTTTGTAAAGCAACGTGGGCTAAATAATAATAATAATAATAATAATAATAATAATAATAATAATAATAATAATTTATTATTTATACCCCGCCCATCTGGCTGAGTTTCCCCAGCCACTCTGGGCGGCTCCTAATCAAGTGTTAAAAACAATACAGTGTTAAATATTAAAAACTTCCCTGAACAGGGCTGCCTTCAGATGTCTTTTAAAGATAGGATAGCTGCTTATTTCCTTCACATCTGAAGGGAGGGTGTTCTACAGGGTGGGCGCCACTACCGAGAAGGCCCTCTGTCTGGTTCCCTGTAACCTCACTTCTTGCAATGAGGGAACTGCCAGAAGGCCTGTGGCGCAGGACCTCAGTGTCCGGGCTGAACGATGGGGGTGGAGACGCTCCTTCAGGTATACAGGACCGAGGCCGTTTAGGGCTTTAAAGGTCAGCACCAACACTTTGAATTGTGCTCGGAAATGTACTGGGAGCCAATGCAGATCTCTCAAAACCCGGTGTTATGTGGTCCTGGCAGCCACTCCCAGTCACCAGTCTAGCTGCCGTATTCTGGATTAATTGCAGTTTCCGGGTCACCTTCAAAGGTAGCCCCATGTAGAGGGTGTTGCAGTAGTCCAAGCGGGAGATAACTAGAGCATGCACCACTCTGGCGAGACAGTCCACGGGCAGGTAGGGTCTTAGCCTGTGTACCAGGTGGAGCTGGTAGACAGCTGCCCTAGACACAGAATTAACCTGTGCCTCCATGGACAGCTGTGAGTCCAAAATGATTCCCAGGCTGCGCACCTGGTCCTTCAGGGGCACAGTTACCCCATTCAGGACCAGGGAATCCCCCACACCCGCCCGCCCCCTGTCCCCCAAAAACAGTACTTCTGTCTTGTCAGGATTCAACCTCAATCTGTTAGCCGGCATCCATCCTCCAACCACCTCCAGGCACTCACACAAGACCTTCACCGCCTTCAGTGGTTCTGATTTAAAGGAGAGGTAGTTGCTCCTGGGGCACCTCTGAGATTAGGGGTCCTGACGCTTAAGCTTCATTAGTTAGTACTTAATTCGTTCCAGAGGTCCGTACTTAACCTGAAACTGTTCTTAACCTGAGGCACCACTTTAGCTAATGGGGCATCCTGCTGCCGCCGCGCCGCTGCCCCTGGAACAGAATGCTGGTCTAAGTGAGTCTTTGACCTCATCCAGCAAACTCTTCTTATGTTCTTATAGACTACAACAACCCCCATGGACTTAGGACACAGGATTTCCTTGGAATGTTGGTGGCTGGGAGTCACAAGTGGGGAGAACTGTTGCTCCACTCATGTCCCACTTGCAGGCTTTCCAGAAGCATCTGCTTGGCCACTTTGAGAATAGAATATGGGACTAAATGGGCCTTTGGTCTGAACCTGCAGGGCTCCCCTTTGTTTCCTATGAATAGGGCTACCTCACACTGTAAAATTCAAAATGTGCCACTTTTTTCATTGAACAAGTTCCTGGCAGAAACACTGTTATCCAACACGTAGGGATTGGGGTGGTTTTTTTCCTGCCATTCTACATGCAGAAAGGAACCATTTCATCCCAACCTCAAACTGCGAGAGATGGGACTGCGGCAATTTAGAGATGAGGCATTACTATTAAAAGCTCCCCCCCCCCCGCCCACTTCCAAAAACTTCTTAACTTATGCCTGTAAGGTGTCTGACTTCATTGCACATTTGTGTATTACTCTTTGCAAACAGGTAATGAATAGGGCTCCATCATGCATTATTCTTCAGATGAGAGCATGTACCCCCCCACTCCCCGATTAAGCAGCTGCTGCTGTTACAAAGCTGTCATCTTTGTTGCTAGGGAGACTCTGTGCACGTGCCAGAACATGATTGGTTCATTTGCCACCTTTCTGACATGGTGTGTGGACTCCAGTGAACCCAACACAATGAGGAATTCTAGAAGAGGAGTCCATTTTGTTGCAATGAAATAAGGACTTGATCATAGGATTTTTAATTTTTTTTAAAGGAGAGGTGTTGGAATTGCAGTAGGAGAGAAACATTTCAAGTTTGCTGTAGTGGTAGTGATGTAAAAAATAGTTTGGCTTTTGCTGCCCAACTCCCCAATGGAACTCTGAGTTCCCTAAGTCCATGATCGGTCAGAGAAGAATGGATGGAGACAGGATACAGCGGAAAGCAACGCAGATATTTATTTTTCTGTTGCAACGGAGTTCCCTCCCATCCTTCCAAGGAGGGAGAGACCCTGAACAAAAGTGTGCAGGAACCTTTAAAGACTTTGAGATTGCCCAGCCCCCTTAGACAAAGACTACCCCAAAATCATCATACATACATCATAGGAGGCCCGCACCCTGGCCAGTTGTATATTCATACACAACTATGCCCTTAAGACAGCATTTGTAAGTGAAAAGACCATGGGAAGGCTTTCCTCATTTGCCTCCCTTACTGCAGATGAATATTTGAGGTCATTGGGAGAGTCAGAATGGCTTTAGGATTGCTCTCCTGTACTATTTCAGACATATGGTTTATATATTTATATATGTGTGCATTTATGAATAGATTCAGGTAGGTAGCCGTGTTGGTCTGACGCAGTCGAAAGTCTTTAAAGATTCCTGCACACTTTTGTTCAGGTTTGGTGAGAGATGTCTAGGAGAGCAAAATATCTCTTGAGATTTGGGAGAGATCTTGCAAGCTCTTTCAGGGACCAGTTCTAGCACTGCTTTTCCACAATCAGCAGGATCCCAGGATTCCAGAACTAACAGCTGTCCATTTGGAGCAAAGGAAGGCAAGGACCCATAGTCCAGGTGGGGCTCACTAGCTTGGGGAGGAGTTGTGTGATTCCTCAGCTGGAGTAGACTCAGGACAGGTGAGGCTCACATGCCTCCTCAACCCCAGAAGCTATAACAGGCCTGCATCCTGACCATCTTTCCCTTCAAACAGGATAGGTGAACCTCTAAGAAGAGCAACTCACCCCTTGAGTGCAAGACCAAAGCCATAGTAAATCCCTAAAGATGGGCAACCTAGCCATGTGGGATATTGCTTATGGTCAATGAAAGCCCAAGCAGAGATTCATACTGGGGAATGTTGCTATGGCATACTGGAGGAGCAGGGCCAGGAGGCTATCTTTGACACCCAAGAACACAAAAAAGCAGAAGCAAAACAACTACATATTTCATTTTAAATGGACCTTCCTGCTAAGTGTAAAGCATAAACCCTCATTTTTAAAGGAAAAAGGGAGAGAAGGCTTCTCACAAAGTGTTAGAATATCGCAAGTAATCTAACAACAGAACAAAAAAAGATTATTTTATATGATACAGTATCCTATATCCAGCTATGAGCACTGCTACACTTGCAAACAGCCTTAAGAGGCCTGACATGCAAGTCTCTTCAGGGTTACATAAACACATCCAGTTATAACATCAGGGAAGAGTGGACATCAGGTTGTTGGGTGGGGCAACAATTTTAAATAAAATTATAGCCTCAAACAGGGGGTTGTTATAAGAATTTTAAGGTCTCAAATATAGAATAAATATTCATAAATGAAATAATTTTTTTAAAAAAAAATTAAAAAATTGTCCAGTAGCACCTTAGAGACCAACTAAATGTGTTCTGGGTATAAGCTTCCATGTGCATGCACACTTCTTCAGATACCATGCACACGAAAGCTTATACCCAGAACAAACTTCGTTTCCAACAACTGGTATTCAGAAGCATTGCTGCCTCCAGCTGTGGAGACAGAGCATATCCATCATGGCTGGTGACCACTGATAGCCTCCTCCTCCATGCATTGTCCTGTCTTCTTTTGAAGCCATCCAAGTTGGTGGCCAGCACTCCCTGCCATGGGAGTGAGTTCCATAGTTTAATTGTGTGGTGTTTTTGTTTACCTGTCCCAAATCTTCCAATATTCAACTTCACGGGCTGTTCTATTGCTAAGAGAGAAGAAGAATAATTTTTCTCTAGCCATTTTCTCCATGCCATGCATAATTTTATAAACCTCTATAATTTTGCTTCTTACTCACCCCACACCAAGTCAAACCATTGGTCCATCTAGCTCCGTATCGTCTGCACCAGGGATGGGAGATTTGTGAACCTCCAGATGTGTTTAGCCTTCAACTCCCATCATCCCTGACCATTGATCATGCAGGCTGAGGCTGATGGGAGTTGGAATCCAATTTTGGAGGGCAACAGTTTCCCCTTTCTATCCCTGATCTACAGTGGAGAACCCAGAAGTTCTCCAGGGTTTCAGGCAGGGGGCATTCCTAGCCCTAAAAGGAGATGCCAGACATGAATCTGGGATCTTATGCATGCAAACCAGATGCTCTTCCACTGAGCCATGGCCTTTCCAGGAGGACTGACATTCTCCAGCAGCCAAGGAAGCACTTGATAACATTTTTTTTTTAAAGCAATACATCCTTTTTTTGGGGGGGGGGCACAGGGAATATCTCAACCCCAATTGTTGATGTGCCCAGAAAAATGTGTATGAATGCACATCTCTTATTGCTGCTTTAAGTGAATTCTGACACATCTAGACCCTTAACAGAAATCACAACATTGCATCTAACCAAATTGTGCTCAGAGCAGACCCATTGAAATCCATGGGTTCAAGTTAGTTTTGTCCATTGATTTCCATGGGTATGCTCTGATTTAAAACTTGATACTGCCTTGCACCTTTGCAAGCTTCATGCATCTCTAAACTACATCCGTCTCCCTCTCATGTTAAATAAAATGGAGTCGCCGGTGTTTGTCATTGTTCTTTAAATGGAAAAAAATCAAATGATAATAGACTGAGATTTGGTCATCTTGGGTAATAACTTGATTCGGTGCTTTGGATGTAAGTGTTTAAGGTTTCTGTGATAAAATGGTAACATTATACTCCTAAAGCATGATAATGACATCAACGGATGTAACAGTGGAAGGGAGCGGACAGAATGTAATGCCCACAGGGCTGGCCTAATAGGAATAATTTTTAATGTAATGGAAATCGTACCACTAATGTTTTCTCAGCCTGATGCTGTCCCCATGTCAGGGGGTTTTAGATTACACATGAATTCCCACCTCTGCACACCCTGACTTGAGTGTTAAACTAAAATAATTAAGAAAATGGCTTTCTGAGTGAAGCAGCCTGTGTTTTCCTCATTTTAACTCTTGCCAGCCCAGGAGAATTCTGCGCAGTGGGTATCTAATACAGTGTGTTTACTTATTTCCTTCTCCCTCCCAATCCATTTTCCTTTTGTGTTTTGTCTTTTCAGATTGTGATTTGTAAGCTATTCCAAGAGCCTTTCCCCCACTTTTTGGCTGAAGAGTAGGATAAAAGAAAAAACCAAATTAAATGAAAAACCTACTAAAAACGAGCTTTGATTTTAAGCAATTTAGTACATTCTGTAACCTGCTCTTCTCCCGAAAAATCAGGAGTCAGACCCACAGTACGGAACACACAGCTCCCAGTGGAGATAAGCTGTGAAGCTGAGCCATGGGGATCAATGAACTGAGACTCCCTCCCAAGATCTCAGCAATCAGGCATGGATACAATTTGCTGGATTGGTTACTGGACTTTTGATTTGTGCCTGGATTTACGGCTGGCTTTTATCAGCTGCTGGGTTGGTTGCATTGATTTACGGTTTTATTGAGTTTTTGTGTGGCTTGTTTTAATTTTGACTGTTTTACTGTGTGTGTTGCCTGGAGAATATATATTTGCTTTAATTAGATGACTCGTAAACTGAATAAATAATAATTTTACAAAATCCCAGGAAGGATGGCCATGACCACTGAAGAGTGGTACCACTGCCATGGTTGCCGAGGCAACAAGCCCAGCACTGGCAGAAGGTGGCATGACCTGGGTCTCTAGAAGACACACCTCCAATGCCAGGGAAGTTGGTTCTATGGAGGTCAGCTCCTGATGCCTAGTGGGAGATGGGAGAGAGGTGAGGCTGCAGTTGTAGAACCTTCTTGATATCTAAAAGCCAACAGGGCATTAACTATGGAAAACTAAGTTCAACTTAATTAAACTATGGTAAGCAAACTTAGTTTAACTAACTTAAACTATGGCATTTACTCCCACAGGAGGCAGTGATGGCCACCAACTTGGATGACTTTAGAAGAGATTTGGATAAAATTCACCGGGGGTGGGAGATAAGGCTATCAATGGCCACTATCCTATGTTCTGTCTTCACTGTTGAGAGGCAGTAATGATTCTGAATACCCACCCATTACTGGAAACTGCAGGAGGGCAGAACACTCTTGTGCTCAGGTCCTGCTAGTAGGTTTCCCATGGGTATCTGGGTGGTAGTTGTGAGGACATGACTGGGGAAGGGCTTCCTTAGCATTCATACAGTGTGCCTAGTTGGTGAGCATAGAATGGAGGCGGAGCAGGGAACAGTTTATGGAACCCCTTCCCCTTTGGAAATGAAGCCCAGGGGGAATACTCTGAATTCAGGGAAGGGTACTGGTGTTCAAGGTAATTGGCATCCATCTCCATCCATCTCCACCCTTTTCCTGCCCATGGTTGTGGAGGACACAATGGTCAGGATATTGGTGACATTTAGGTCCAGGTTTTGGCACAGAAACTGCCTTGCTTGACCTCTGTTGGGAGAGAGACAGGGAAAATACACCCCTGTTAATTCTCCTCGACCTCTCAATAACTTTTGATACCATCGACCATAGTACCCTTCTGGAGTGACTGTCTGAGTTGCAGGTGGGTGGCATTGCATTGGATGGTCGTTTCCAGAGGGTGATGCTTGGGGTGTGCTCTTCACCCCCCTGGAGCCTTCAGTGTGGGGTTCCTTTGTGTTGTATCCCCTCTGCTGTTCAACGTCTACATGAAACTACTGAGTGGGTTCATCCAGAGTTTTGTAGTATGTTATCGGCAATATGCTGAGGACACACAGCTCTCCTCCTTTACATCTGCAGGTGTGGCCATGGATGTGCTGGACTTGCCTCGGTAATAGACGATGAGAGCCAACAAACTGAAGCTCAGTCCAGATAAGACTGAGCCACTGTGAGTGGCTGGTTCCCCAGACCAGATGGGTGGGAGGTTTCCTGCTCTTGATGGGGTTACACTCCCTTGGAAGAAGCAGATGTGCAGCTTGAGGGTACTTCTGGTTCCATTGCTATCACTTGAGGCTCTTGGGATCTCTGTGACACAGAAGATCATCTGTGCTCCAGTATCCTATTGGTTTGATTCATGCAGTGTGTTATACAGTATGTGGGGAACATCTGGCCTTTGGGCTTAATCAGGCCAGACATGGGTCCCAATTTGGCCTGTGAACCATTTCCCCCAAACCAGATCCCACCTCCTACCCTACACCTGACATAATAAGTGACTTCAGATGTCGGGCAGGTAGAGGCACAGCTGCCAATGAGCAATCATTTTTTTTTTTTTTAAGAATAATTTTTATTAACCGACCAGTCACATCAAATCAAACCAAATTACATAAATTCCAAATTACACATCCGAATTTTAAATTTTTGTTGGGGGTACCCATATTTCAAGTTCCGAAGGGATCCAATCAACTTCTTACTTCTTACTGCTGTTTTAATATCCACAAATCTAACCTTATGATGTTCACAGTACTATCCAGTCCTTTCTTATTATTTTTCCACATCTCTTGTTGTTATTTTCATATATTTTTCCTTTCTCTTTGTGACCTCTGATAGTCTCCGCAAGCTGGTTAGAACAGTTTGTAATCCTGTGTGGATATTTTTTTTTATCCAGTAGCCATATCCAGACGTTTTCCATATAACATCACTTCCATACATCAAAACAGTCTTAGTGTCATTAATCTTCACCAATCTGCCTCCTTTCTCAAAACCTCTGAGGAGATTCACTAGGAATGCAGTCTGAAAACAAATCCGTTCTTCTTCCCGGCTATAAATCCTTTGGCAAGATGGCGACTCCGAATTAATTGCTGCGCCATTCCCAAAAGCTCTTATTGCTTCTCGGTCTCCATAAAGCATACTTTTGGTTAAAGTTTATCTCCACACAGACCTTAATCATCCTGCTTGGGTCAGTTCAACTGACGGTTCTAATGAGGAGGGGTTCTTGTAAATCACATAGAAGGAAAGTAAAAAAGGTCCCCCTCCATTCAGCCCCGTTGTCAACATACCCCGCCTTTGGTGTATCTTCATCGTAAAATATTCCTGTTTCTCCAGCCCATCGTCTTCTTTCGCAGAGGTCACTTAAATTAGCAGACTTCACTCCCCTTCTTCACTTGAAATATGTGCATTTGCTTCTTTTGTAATTAATTATTCCAAATTGCTGCAACTAGTGCACGATCAGAGACAGCATCCAGGAGAGCCGATGTCCACACGGGGGCATTCTACCTAGGGCCCTCAACCCCTTCTTTTGAATTAGGGGGTGATTTATGGGCACAGCAGGCAAGGGCAGTGTTCCCCATTTCCTTGGGGCAACAAGGGAGGCTGCCTACTCCCATAACAGCCTCTTAATTACCCCGTGTGGGTCAGAGAGATGGTATTGTCGGCCATTTTCCAATGCGCCCCCTAGTGGCCCCCCCGCCAATGAGCAATCATGAGCCTTAACACTCTTTAGCAAGGGAGACTTGCTGTCACTTTCAATCAGCTTATCGACAGAGACAGGATGCTCTCTGGGATCAGCTGTGCTCAAGCTGCACTACAAAGGAAAAAAGAAGGGCCACCTGCTGCTAGGGTGATGTTAGGTGATGGACAGGTGTGTGGCACCACCCACCCACTCAAGTGGCCAACTGAGCAGGGAGACCAGTGTCTGGCCTACCAGTTCTACTGCAATGCAAGCATACCATGGAGGGAAGCCACACACATTGGAGAGTATCCTGGGATGTGTTCTGAAGTTCACATTTCTATGAGGAGGGCTCTTGTATTAGTACTTACCAAGCAGAAGAGATTGTTAAGAGACTATTGCATCATAGCTCCTGGCCTTTGACAAATTTGTTTTATTGAATTTATAATCTTCTGTTCCATATAGAATGGTTGTACTTGCTTTGCAGCTGAAAATTTTTATCCAGTTTTTTCATTGCATACTATACTACTGTAGCTCACCCTGGGACCCTGTGGTGAAGGGTAAGGAAGAAATCTTATGAATGAATGAATGAATGAATGAATGAATGAATGAATGAATCTTCTTTGGCAATCACCACTAGCTGAGTAAGATTGTCTTCCATAAACATGGTTTTAACAATGAGTCCGTAAGTGACTGTGAAGGCCAGTTCTGGATCCACATGTCCTTCCACAGTGGGGACATAGGCTTCCGGGTGGGAATTGATCATGGTGAGGATTTGCTAGACGTGCCTTCCTCTTAGCACGTTTCTCCCTTTTCTCCTGAGTTTGAGCATCTTCAAAGCCCATGACACCTTTGGGAAAGGCTGTTCTTCAATTAGAGTGCTTGCAGGCCAGTGTTTCCCAGTTATACTACATTTTTTTTAGGTTTGCCTTGAGAACATCTTTGAACCTCTTTTGTTGTCCACCGGCATTACACTTTCCATTCTTAAGTTGGAAAAAGAGTAGTTGCTTTGGAAGACGATAATCAGGCATCCGCACAACATGACCAGTCCAACGAAGTTGATGTTGAAGAATCATTGCTTCAACACTAGTGATCTTTGCTTCTTCCAGTACGCTGGTATTATGTGACTGAGGAAATTAGTGAGGCCTTAACTTCACCCCTAGAAGCAGCATCTGGGGAGGGAAGGAGCCTCTGTCCTATGAAAGGCTTCAGGCCTGCTTGCTGGTTTCCCTCAGGCATCTGGTTGGCCACTGTGGGAATAGAGTGCTAGACTAGATGGACCTCCCTCTTGGGCCTGATCCAGCAGGGGTCTTCTTATGTTCTTAACAGGAGCTGGCTGATTTCGGACTTGTTAGATCTACAGTACTTTGTTTTTCATCACGACCAAAAGATCTACCAATATCTAGAACACATTTGGAATGAACCTACACCAGGGACCACTTGGAATTAAAGAGCAGGGTAGCTCATGCATACATTCAGAGCCAGGAGATTTGTTTCCAGTACCAGCTATGAACTGAGCTCATGGTCCTTTCATGCAAAATCCCATTCTGGGCTTGATTTCTTCATCTCAGTAGCCTTATTTGGGAGAGAAATGTCATTTTGTTGTTGTGCCCAACAGTTGTGCCCAACAGTTGGGACACACAGAAGGAAGAAACAAATTTATTTTGTAAGGAGAGTAGTAGGAAACTGGTTTTGGAAAATTGCATTAAATTGTATTAATTTGGCAACGATTTGTAATTGTAATGGTTCTAGGGGTTGCTCGTGTGTAAATCAGCGCCACGCTTGGCTGAGTTACCTGGGTGAACCCTTTCTGTCCAGACAGCCACTCACCCGTGGCTGTCTCAATCGCTGGCAGAATCCGTCAGTGGGCGTTTCTTGAACTTCTTCCAGCAAAGAAGCTCTTTGACGCCTAGTCTCCACCTACTCTCCCTGCGCGGAAGCCTTCTGCGCAGGGAGGGTGTGGGCAGCGGAGGACCCGTGCTCTCCCCGCTGGTCTCCGGCGAGGAGTCATGGAGCCACCTCGCCGATTCTCCCATCTGCCCCCCTTCTCCACTAGTGTTATGCTGATTTCCTTCCCCAGAAGATGGGCTGCTTCTCTCCCTCCCGGTACGCTCTCCAGAATCCCTCTGGAGTCCTCCCTCTCCCTCTGGCTCCGATGGCAGTTCCCTTACAGTAATAATTTGGAATTTTTATCAAAATAATTGGCAAAAAGAGAGAGAAACAAATCAGTACTCTCCAGCCAGCAATGTAGGTTTTTTTGTTTTGCCTTGGCTGCTATTGTTGTTGTCAATTTTTTTTTGTGTGTGTGTGTGTGTGTGTGTATGGGGGCGGTAAATATGCACTTGGTGAGCACAATGCATTGGATTTCTGAAGTTGTAATTCCTGGTTGATTTTGAGCCCAGTATTATTCAGACCACCCACTCAAGGTACCTGACAGGTCTCTGGGGCATAACCATTGTCCTGTGTAAATTTGCCCTAGAATACATCTGCATACACACACGTGTATGTGTGCATTCCATGAGAAATGTCTGTTGTTCCTAATTATCTCACGAAGAACTCCTGATAGGCTTTCACTAATCACCAGGGCTTCTTGGCAGAAAGTCTGTAAATTGCTACAGTCAGGAAACCAACAGAAAGTGAACAAAACCCTTCTCAAGTGGGAAAAAAAATAAAGGAACGAATTAGCTGGGGAGGGTGTTATTGCATGTTCCCTTGTCCGTGTTCTCTCTGACCCAGGAATGGCTCATCACTTCATACTTCCTCACTTCACACAGATTGCAGTTTTGGCTAGGAATCTTTGCACATGGTGGGAATTTGCCTAGGGCTGAGGCTGGCTTGCACCCAAGCACATTTCTGTGGCCAAGCGTTTCCAGATCGCTGCCCCATGTGTGAGCCTGGTTCTGATCCCCAAGCCCAGGAAAGATGGCGAGGGCTTTTGTCTTGGATCTAAAACACCTCATCTGTCGGAAGCTGGGGAGGCGGTGAGCTTCCCTGCCTTGATAGCATGCTTCTTACACAGAAGAATTTTAGTAGACTATAAAGTTTCATTTCCCACAGAGAACAGGAAATTTTCGTCATGATGAAGCTGATCTTTCCAGATTTCTCTGTGCAATGCTGGAGAACATGAAATATTTTTCCCCGGATTTCTCTGGCTGTGTACCAGAGGTGAATAATTCTAAGGAGGTACAGTGGTACCTCAGGTTACATACGCTTCGGGTTACATACGCTTCAGGTTACACACTCCGCTAACCCAGAAATAGTGCTTCAGGTTAAGAACTTTGCTTCAGGATAAGAACAGAAATTGTGCTTCAGCGGCGTGGCAGCAGCAGGAGGCCCCATTAGCTAAAGTGGTGCTTCAGGTTAAGAACAGTTTCAGGTTAAGAACGGACCTCCGGAACGAATTAAGTACTTAACCTGAGGTACCACTGTACTCTCTCTCACAAAACAAAGCATGCATACTTTCAGGCCTAATGCTTTAAATCTATTTGAAGCCAAACACTTGAAAACAAGATCTCATGCTGTTCACATACACCACATATAAACTTGAAACCTATCAGTATGAAAGATGATTGACACCATGGTAAAGTATCAGCTCCAGTGAACCCTGGAGTGGAATTTCAGGTACTTCGGTCTCACAAAGGGGTGGAGAACTCCCTACTTACATACCACTATTTTATATTGTGACTTTCTGTATGGTGTGATTATTTTCCACCTAGTCATTTTGATACGTTGGCACCCTATTTGAAAAATTTAACAATTCCAAAATAAAGATGCGCTTTCACTTACACAAGATTAAATATGCTGCCTTCAGCTGTACTTGAGGGTCAATTTCAAAATATTCCACTGGAAAACTGGTTATGTCCATGTGGAGATGGCAGTATTGAATCAGTAGCTCATGTACTGCTAGATTGTGCTCTTTATAAAGATTTGAGGAGTGAGGTTATTGCCCCTCTACCAGGTCGCTCAACCATTTGCTACTGTGTTCTTTCTTCTAGCAGATCAAGATAATCAAGTGACAGCAAAAACTGGAAAAAAAAAATTAGCAGGGGCAATTAGAATAAGATCGGTTATTTGATTATTGATGTAAACCTCCAGAATGTATTTTGCATAGTTAAGTTTTTACCTCTATCTTTAGTACATTTTATTGCTATGGCTAGTGGCTAATGCAAATAAAGATTCTTCTGATGTAGTATTTAAAATGTTGCTTTCTGTCAGCATAATTGCATGAAGGAAACTGAATGCATGTTTTCCACACTTAAGAATGTTGTGAATGAATGTGTGCACCTCGCATCTTTTCAGAAGCTCAGCATCTCAACAATGGCTCAAAAGAGCTGATTTGTGTAAAGCAATAAACATCCTTCCCTTGTCTCTCAGACTAAACCCAGCACCTTGTGGCAATGCACATTGATGGTGCTGAAGATTATGCATTAGGAACATAGGAAGCTGCCCTATACCTCAGTCGGACCATTGGTCCAGTATTGTCTACAGTGACTGGCAGTGGTTCTGCAGCGTATCAGGCAGGGGTCTCTCTCGGCCCTACCTGGTGATGCCAGGGATTGAACCTAGGACCTTCTGCATGGAAAGCAGATGCTCTACCACTGAGCTATGGCCCTTCCCAATGGCTGCTTGCACCCAAATCTCTGAGCGCCAAGAGACTCCCTGTGCTTTTTCTAAGGTTTGGTTTTCCTGGAATGAAGGTCAGTGGAGACTGCAGTGTCTTTAGGATATACAGCCAGTGTGGAGTAATGATTAGAGTGCTGGATCAGGACCTGGGAGACTTGGGTTCAAATCCCTGCTCAGCCATGAATCCCACTGGCTGACTTTGGGCCACTCACTGTCTCTCATCCTTGGCTACCTCACAGAGTTGTTGTGAGGATAATGTGGAGAGGGGGAGAAGTGTTTGGGGAACACTCTTTCTTGCTAGATGCTAGGAGAGGATATATTATCCTTCCTTCCTCATGTCTGTGAGTTCAACAGAGTGCATCCCTTCACCATTTAAAAGGGAAGCTTTGATAGGCCTTTTGGTTTAAGTAATCCAGGATGCTTTAATGCAGATTAGATTTTCCTGGCATTTTCCCTGTTTCTCCAACATAAAAAAATAACCACGCAAACAGTCTTGTAAAAATTAAAAATAGCACTTACTCACTCAGCATACTTGTTGAAGAGCAACAGATACAGCAGCTTTGTTCAGGCAGACTTAAAATGGCCATCCAGTTGCAAAGACATACTTTAGCCCAGTTTAAAATGGTGTCTGACATGCAGATGTTCTCACATTGCTGGAATGAGGTGAAAGGTCAAGGAGCAAAGAGGAAGTGCCCTGGCCAGGTGAGGAAATGATATGTATGGATATGCCCTCCCACTGACAGGTCACAGTGGGAGTGTCTCTCAGGAGTCCTTTATAGGAAACTGACAGAACTCTGAACTTCAGCGCTTATCATGTGTCTATCTAGCAAATGTGTACTGTTGGTTTGACTGCATTGTAAATACACCACAGATTTAGTACCTTGTAAGCTGCCACATACTGAATCAGTCCAGCTAGTTGAGGATTGCCTTTGTGTACCAGTTGCTGGGACGTGGGTGGCGCTTGTGGTCTAAACCACTGAGCCTCCTGGGCTTGCCAATCAGAAGGATGGCAGTTTGAATCCCCGCGATGGGGTGAGCTCCCATTGCTCTGTCCTAGCTCCTGCCAACCTAGTAGCTCGAAAGCACACCAGTGCAAGTAGATACATAGGTACCGCTGTGGCGAGAAGGTAAGCAGCGTTTCCATGTACGCTCTGGTTTCCGTCATGATGTTCCATTGCGCCAGAAGCGGTTTAGTCATGCTGCCCACATGACCCAAAAAGCTGTGTGTGGACAAACGCCAGCTCCCTTGGCCTGAAAGCAAGATGAGCGCCACACCCCATAATCGCCTTTGACTGGACTTAACTGTCCAGGAGTCCTTTTGCTTTTTACCTTACCAGTGGCTGGGAATCTCTAGTGGGGAGGAGAAGACTGTTCCACGGACATCGTTCTTGCAGGCTTCTCATAGGCAGCTGGTTACCCACTGTGATGTCAGGGTCCTGGACTAGTTGGGCCTTTTGCCTGATCTAGCAGGGCTCTTTTTATGTTCTCCTAAGAGGCTAATACCCACAAACACACACCAACCCACAAAAAAAGTTCAAAGCATTACCTGCTTGGTGTCTTATCTCATTGAAAAGCTGGGTCAAGGCAGATCTAACTCCCCTCCTAAAACTAATCAAAGAAGCTAAAAATCATTGTCAATATCGCCTCCCCATCCTGGCTGTGCCTGGCAAGCAACATGTTAAATGGATTGTAACTGGATCCTATGGAGACCATTGGCAACCTGGTTATCAGTGGCAGTAAATGGAAGATAATAGCCCCACTAGAGAGTTATGAAATGGCTTGTCTTTGAGCCGCCAACATGTTTCGTCTCTCTTTTATTATATTCACAGCAGTAATCTGATATGTCCTGACTTCTGTCATCTGTATGTAATGCTTATCAACCCTCCACCATTGATTCACCCTCTTGTCAGGGACAATTATACCTCAAAGTGCCGAGGTTACGGCTGAACCAATATTATGACTAGAAAGGGAACACAGCAAAGCCACGGCACATCACAGCGAGCAATTTCAAAGCTGACGTCAAAGGCAAGGCAAGCACTGCAGATTGGGGGGTGGGGGGGAGGTGAAAGGAGAGGGGAGAGAAGAGACTCTGTGGCCACGCTCCCAGGGCACTTCCAAACATTGCCAAGGTGAAGGGCTTGGACGATGGTGAGGATGGAAGTGTTTTTCGATACGCCACACATTGGGACGGATGCCACTAGGGCTGTGATAAGCCCTCATTTGCAAGTACTTGGAAGGAGACAGATGAAAGTTGCCTGTGGCACTGGATGTGAGCAGATGTTCGCCCCAGGAGCAATGCACTGTGTTTTCGCACGGATACATGAATGTACGAGCCCCAAGCTCTGAATTGCATTTGTCCTCAAATCTCTGAAAGCCGAGTGGATTGCGCACAGTTGATTTTAAAATGCAAAATTAGTATCATTACGAGGGTTGTTCTGCATGCTCGCCAGGTTCCGTTTTCCATTCAAAGTTGAAGGGATGGGGAAACAGCTAAAATGCTTTCCCCCAACAACGCCTTTGCCATCTTTCCCCTAATCAGCTGTTTCACTGCCATCAGAGGTGGATTTAAAGGCAGTGTGACTGGTTCCCTAGCACTGGGTGCTGATTTGAGGGGTGCGCTGCAAGGCGTTGCAACTATGACATAGTGCACACACAGAAAATAAGATGAGAGGTTGGGTGGTGTTGAATTTTGGCTTCACGCAGGGTGCAACTGAAATTTGAAAAACCAAAGTCTGTCCCTGCACCACATTTCCACCCCCATCTACATAGCAAATGTTCTTAGGCATAATCACATGGGCAGGCCTATCCAACTGGGGATCCCATGTGGAACAGAATGATGTCATGATGCAACAAGGTGAATTAGACTTGGTTATGTGGTGACATGATCACATAAAGCCAATTGAGAGGGAGGGCAGTGTTTCTAGACAGTAATCATGTGGGTAATCCTAGTTTATTGTGAATTCTGTAATGAGCTGTGTGGCATCAGTTTGGCTATCTGATGTCCCTAAGGACCCACAATGGCAAGGGCAACAGCTCCTGAATGGATAAACACTGAATTGATTGTGTGCAACAATCACACAAATATTGTTGAAAGGAAAAAAGTACTGTTGAGGTGCCGCAGAGTAAGCTGCTCAGTAAATCACATAGTTCAAAGCTGGAGATAACTATTAGAAAAAAATGACCTTCACAGACTCAGCCTAATGAACACAGCAGCTCATGTTCTGTAGGTCCTACTCCATAAAATCAGTTGCCAAGACTAAAGGTACCTGCCTCTCTACAGCCATCTGTGTCTCTACCACTCCAGGGCATCTTCCAAACACTTGGAGACTGTGCCTGTGTGCAGCCTATCTTTGCTCCACCTATTTCATCCCTGTTAGCTAGGGATGATGGGAGTTGTAGTCCCAAAACATCTGGAGGGATGAGTTTGCCTATGCTTGGTCTACCTCCTGACCACAGGATCCTCATCTGTTGAGGCCAGTGATTCACTGTCTCAAGCCACTGAGGAGCATGAATGCATTTTTTTGCATAGCCCCACAAGAGTGTGATGGTTCCCCTGCACATGGTGCCGAGCCATGAGGGTACCTTCCCACCTCCTTCCTAAAGCCCAGTAGGCCCTTTCATCAGAAAGGAGGTATGACAGCTCTGACAGGGTCCTAGAGTCTTCCCTCTTCTTCCCCAAAGCCTAGTTAATGCTTATCCAGCTTTGGAAAGGAGATAGGAGGGCTCTAGGACCTTGCCAGAGTCTTTTGCCTCCTTTCCAAAGCCTGACACCTTGCTTAGGCGGCTTTGGGAAGGCAGCACAATGGTGTGTGTCAAATTTTGGCCTCACACAAGGCGCCACATTACCAAGGTCCACCCCTGGCTCCATCCTTTATCCTACACAGTCCTTACTTCTGTGCAGCGAGTAGAGAGCTGCTGCACTCAGGTCCTGTTTGTGTGCTTCCCACTGGCATCTGTGTGAAACACAGTAGGGCTCTTCTCATTTTCTTATGGCATTACTGTAGTCACACTATACAGTCATACCTCATGTTACGTCCGCTTCATGTTATGTTCTTTCAGGTTACGTCCCGCAGTGATCCGGAAGTACCAGAAAGGGTTACTTCTGGGTTTCACCACTCGCACATGCGCAGAAGCGCAAAATGACGTCACACACATGCGCAGAAGTGGCGAATCGCAACCCGCATGTGCATAGACGTGCCGCTGCGGGTTGCACTCTTTTCATGTTGCGAACGGGCCTCCGGAACGGATCCCATTTGCAACCAGAGGTACCACTGTAGTGTGATAGAAAGTTGGAGACAGATGATAGATAGATACATAATAGAGAGATAGACTGACTGACAGATAGACAGACAGACAGACAGCAACTGGCAGCATCAAGATACATGAGGCTTGACTTGACCAGATAACAAAAGCAGTTCCATTCTCTTGTTTTATCCATTAGCCATAACACCATTCAATATAGCACAAAACGTTGGCTGCACTCCAACCCATCACTTATTTAATGCCAAGAGATTGTTAACTCTTCACAGCACAATTTCTAACTAGGGCTGAATGTTTCTGTCAATTTCAGTTCCTTAGTTTTCCAGTCTCAACTCGCCACATTTCCACATCAGTTTGATGCACAATTTCCCCAAAGATATGCATTTTTCTGCACATTGTTCGGATGGAGGACTGCAGTGCAAAATATGCAGAAGTGAAGATTTCAAAGGCTAGCTATGTTTTTGATTCAAGAAGTGTGAATTAGGTAGGTTTGCATTAAAAAGTCAACCAAATTGAATTTATACTGCATCCCTATCATACAGACAGACCCTCCAAGTGTCCCTATTTTCTAGGGACAGTTCTGGATTTACAGAAGCTGTCCTTGTTTCTGATCAGATCCCGGAATGTCCCACTTTTCCTTAGGATGTCCCTATTTTCATCGGAGAAACGTTGGAGGGTATGGAATTATGTGACCCCCCGAGCCAAGGAGATAAGTAACTATGCAACCTTTAGAAGACATCTGAAGGCAGCCCTGTATAGGGAAGGTTTTTAATGTTTTATGTTTTATTATGTTTTTATATGTATTGGAATCCACCCAGAGTGGCTGGGGCAACCCAGTCAGATGCACACAAAATAATAATAATAATAATAATAATAATAATAATAATAATAGACGTCCCTAGTTTCATTAGAGAAATGTGGTGAACCAAAAGTAACCCTAGAAAGATATGCTAGTAAAACAAAATTACAAGTCCCTCAGTATCGTGCAGCAGTCTTCTTTCCTCCATTTTATTTTCTCACCCACTTAATCTCAGAATGTGGGAATGGTACTAGAGGAGGGTCTCAGATGGTTATTTTAAGGAGGTGGCAGGATTATTCAGGAAGAAGTGATTTTTGTGCTATCCTGGTCCAAGGCCCTTTAGGACAGGAGGCAGCCATCATTTGTCTCTAGCGAACATTTGGAATTATAGAGAAAATGCAAGTTAGAGGCGGGGGGGGGGGAAGGTTGCTGCGGAGTGTGTTTAGTAACAACAACAGCAGCAGCACAAAATGGCTGCCACGTCTAAAAAAGAGGAGGAAAAGAGAAAGGACCACAAAATTGTGTGGGCATGACCCCACTCATCATTGGGAAAAATGAACCTATATCAGTCACTTCCCCCCACTTGCTCACAGAGAGAAGCTCTTTGCACCTCTCCTGTTTTGAGATCGGGAGGCCACATAAAATTCCAATGAAACATGGGCATGTTTACAAGGGCATCTTCAATGCAGAAGATCCTGAACCTGTGCAAACAGGAAGTGAGCAGAAAGAGCAAACAGTGGGCGCTTTTTAACGGGATATTTGCTGAGACCATTTGCGGGCACCGTAGGAAGTACTGATGGGCATGGTGGTGTGCCTGGGCACCAGGTTGGAGACTGTTGATTTAGATCATTACAGATCTAAGTCATATGAATGGAAGCCACTAATTTACACAGTAACATGATGCGTTTGGATACTTCTGTGGGCCAAGGACTAAGTATACTGACAGCATTTTGTAAACCCCCATTGTTGAGCTTGATAGCTCTGGGTTTCAGGACCCCCTGGCTGAATGAGTCCTTTCTTATATTGTTCACCCACCCAGTGAGCGAGCCCATTAGTAGCAGCAGATGGGTGCACTAGGAGCCTGTGAGCTGCTCAGCATTTGGGCTAGGAGCAGAGAGAGGAATCCAGTGATAGTGGCTGCTTTTCATTCCTACGTGGAATATGAAAGCGCTGTTGTCTTACGTCCTGTGCTCCATCCCTGACCCCGGGTGTTCCATCCTCTGTAGACGGAGACCCCATGGGGTGGTGCCTGATGAGTGTTTGTGTGCCCTCTTCTCTGGATTTTAACCTCCCTACACACACACACACACACACAGGCAGGCAATGGACACTTTGCTAATGTATTACTATATTGCTCACATCCTCAGGGAGAAAAACAAAGGCTCCAGACTTAGGTTTTTGTACCGGCATGCAGACTCAGCGGGCTATCTCCCACCCTTTCACTCTGGTTGACAGGAAAATACCTATTCAGGCTGGGTGGGGTAAAATTATAATGGGGACAATTCCTGCAGTAATCACTGGAGAGCACCCCTCCTTCCCCTCCATCTCTGCCTCCCCACCTCTGCTGTGTTTCAAGGCTACAGCTATATTCATTTCTCTCCCCCCGCCCCGCCACCCATTTGCCACTCCATGCAATCCCAGGTTTACAACATAATCTCCAGCTGCAGCTCTAATAATAACCCACAATTCCTCCGTCCCCTTTGTGTTTCTCAGAGTCAGTAATCTGGGTACCACCGCATCGTGGCCCTGTAAAGCGACGGTGCATTTCCATGGCAACGAACTAATCCACAGGTGTAAGGTGATTGGGCACCTTTGGCACCAGAACAATAATTTGAAAGGTCCCCCCCTTCCTCTCTCCTTCCCCTCCTCGCCTTCTCCCTTTACACTTCACTGTTCCGCGGCGTCATGGATTTCATTCTATTGCAAGTCTCTGTGAAGATCATTACAATCTATTAAAGCAGATGGAGTGATAAACCGTGAGGAAGAAAAGCATCTTCCTCAACAAACCATTATAATAACATGTTAAGGGGGCATGTTATTAGGTCAAGCAGTGCCATGAGGCCTGAGACAAATTGTCCAAAGGGCCAAGTTGTGAAAGCAATGCAGGAACATTTCAGCCTGAGGGCGGGGCATAGTCTAGTACAGCCTCCCAGCATGGCTGACTAGGCCTGATGGGAATTGTAGTACCCCCAAAATGGAGGCGGCTGTGGGACGCTGGTTTTATGAGCTACATGGGCCTCTGTTTGCTAAGATGTCAGAACCCTCTCCTGATCCAGACGGGATCAAAGCATACCATCAGGCACTGTGATTGGCTTCAACACAGTGTCTCAGGATTAGGCAGCATGGCATACCGACCGTATTTACTCAAATGTAATGTGCACCATTTTTGGCCAAATTAAGTCACGAAAATTAGGGTGCACATTAGATTTGATGGTGCCAGCAAATACTTTTTTTGGTTTCAAGATTTTGAAAATTGAGGTGTGCATTAGATTCGATGGTGCATTAGATTTGCATAAATAGAGCAATTTTGAGCCTGCTCTGCCATTAGGCAGAGTGAAATGGCTACCTCAGGTAAGATGTAGCAGCCCTCTCCAGCCATTCCTGCTCACCCCGTGCCTGTTCTCACCTGATAAATAACTGAACTTTGTCTGAGGCCATGAAGAAAGCATGTGAGTCCAGGAAAAATAGAGTTAATATCGCTTCTGAGCGATGAAATCCGTTGAGTGACCCTGGACCAGTCTCTTGATTTACACTACCTAACAGGGTTGTTGTGAAGAGAAAATGAGACGATACCAGAGTGGCTGGACTCTGGGAATTCTGGGTTTGTGAAGGGAATAGAGCTCTCCAAAATAATCTCTCTTTAAATGTGTAATTCAGATGGGGCCTTATCTGTTTGGCCAGGCTTTCCCTGACTCACAACATTGGACTCTGTTTTACGTGTTTCAAGCCCTTGAATTTCTGTTTTTAATTACATATGCTTGCTGGCTCCCCACAGGCATCTGTTTGGGCACTGTGAGAACAGGATGCTGAACCAGTCAGACCATTGGTCTGATCCAGCAGGCTCTTTTATGTACATTGGTACCTCAGGTTAAATACTTAATTTGTTCCAGAGGTCCGTACTTAACCTGAAACTGTTCTTAACCTGAAGCACCACTTTAGCTAATGGGGCCTCCTGCTGCTGCTGCGCCACCGGAGCACGATTTCTGTTCTCATCCTGAAGCAAAGTTCTTAACCTGAAGCACTATTTCTGTGTGAGCGGAGTCTGTAAGCTGAAGCGTATGTAACCTGAAGCGTATGTAACCTGAGGTACCACTGTACTTTTGTTTCATATTTCTGCCTTATGTTACATTTTTGTTTCAGTGATTTTTGTATCTCTCTGTGTGTGTTTGTGTGTATATAATATTGTACACTGTTTAGATATTATTGAACTCAAATTATTTAAAAGTTTATAAATGCTTTTAAAGAAAGAAGTGTGCCAGCACAGTGCAGCTCTCCAACCAAATAATGTATACAAAACATATACATTAGGGCAGAGTGTGCATAAAAATATTAGCAACAATAACATTTAAAATGCATTATATTAGGGAATGCTGCCTTTTAATATTGGGTGTGTTACGTAAAATCGCACACAAAAATGTGTACAGTATATGAATGGGAATTTGCATTAAAATGCAATTTTCATGAGGACCTTAACCCCACCCCCTACAAACTTATGTGGAAATGAGGAGAAGCAAAACTGACAGATTTTTCCAATCCTACTCACTGAAATTAATGAACCTATGCTTGTCATGTCTATCAGCTTAAATTGTTCTACTCTGAGGCAGCCCAATGTCCCCACTGAAATCTGTGGGGCCAATAAAGTACATCGTTCAAGCCAGTGTGTGTACTTTTAAAAATAAAACAACCAAACAAGAAAGAATAACTCTAATTATTTCCTATGCAACGACGAGAACTGTGCAAGAATTCAAAGCTTCTCATATATCCCAATGTAACCCACACAATGCTCAAGGTTCCCACTTCGGCACATTAAATAACAGCCAGTGACCTGTGTTTTATTATGACACACAGCTGTTTTATCGCCTAAGTAAATAAATCGCCATTGAGCCAAACTTTGGGAATGAAGATTTTGAATAATAACACAATTAACTTTTCCCACAAAGCTGCCTCCCGATCCACTTACTCTGAGGCGCTGCAAGCTGTGATTCCCACGTGAAGGATATCAACTTATTTCCTCTTCCTGTCAATCATCGGGACCATGTAGGCCGATGGTATGTCAGGTTGTGACCTTTCACTCTAGGCAAGAGCCCCAAAGCCACCAAAAAAAACCATTGAGTTTAATTATTTAGGCTGTTTCCAATAAATATAAAAAATGTGTGGCCTTAACGTATTTCACATGCTTTGTACAGAGCTGGCTTTCATACATATGAAAAGGAGCCTGTAAGCTCCAAACGTTGCATTGTGGTATTGTGAGGGGTGGGAGAGAGAAGTCTACTGATCAACCAATAATCAAATCCTGTGACAGGCAAGGTTTACACCAATGTCTCTGAGTCTCTTTGCTTAACTATCTGGATTTATTGAATTCTGAGAAGAGTAACTAAGGCCACATATATACCATACATTTAAAGCACCATGATACCACTTTAGACTGACATGGCTTCCCCCAAAGAATTCTGGGAGCTGTTGTATTTTAAGGATGCTGAGAGTTGTTAGGAGGATGCTGTTCCCTTCCCAGAGTGGTTTATCAGTCAATCTGCCTTCATAGCGAACACTGAGAATTATAGCTCAAGGGCTGGCTCTCCCTTTGGTGGCAGAATCCACAAGGGCAGCTGATCCAGCCTCCAAGGAATGCACCACATGTAGATCTTTCTTTGTTCCTGATGCACACTTTCCTCTTCTACCCTGGTGGTGGTGGATGCCATTTTGTGGTTTGCCTCAGGTGTCAAAATGTCTTGGACAGGCCCTGTATAGCTCTGTATGCCTCCTAGAATTCTTTGGAGGGAGCCGTAACTGATTACAGGGGTACCATAGCACTTTAAACATATCATATTAAACCCAGTCAGATGGGCAGGGTATAAATAATAAATAATAAATTACTACTACTACTACTACTACTACTAATATTATTATTATTTAGTAACCACAAGAGAAATGTTGCCCCTTTGTTTAGGCTGTGGACAGACAATAATGTCCCCTTCCCCACAATGTCTGTTGATGGCCTACAGATATACTGGGCTCCACTCAACATGGTTAGGGAAGATGGGAGGTGGAGTCTAGAAAATGTGGAGGACACCAAACTGCCGATCGCTGTGACAGGGACTTTATAGAACCATTAGAGGTGCCAGAACAAAGTTCCAGCAAATTCCGGCTTTTAAAAAAGCCATCGTTTAAATGTATGGCATTCATGTAGCTTCTGACAGATATAGATGCCGCAGTTACAATGGAAGAAGAAGAAGAAGAAGAAGAAGAAGAAGAAGAAGAAGAAGAAGAAGAAGAGTAGTAGTAGTAGTAGTAGTAGTAGTAGTTTGGATTTGATATCCCTCTTTATCTCTACCCTAAGGAGTCCCAAAGTGGCTAACAATCTCCTTTCCCTTCCTCCCCCACAACAAACACTCTGTGAGGTGAGTGAGGCTGAGAGACTTCAGAGAAGTGTGACTAGCCCAAGGTCACCCAGCAGCTGCATGTGAAGAAGCGGGGAATGAAACCCTGTTCACCAGATTACGAGTCCACTGCTCTTAACCACTACACTACACTAGCTCTCAATGGAAAGGGTAGGGGGCCTTGATGGGACTTAAAAGGGTGCCTCTGGTGACAGCATCAAGTGAATGGAAAGAGAGTCACTTCAGTACACCACTTTTGTTCCCCCCTATTTGTTTGCATTCAGTGCTAACGCTGCCCATTCCCTCAGTAAGTGGTGGGTCCCTCCATCCTCCCTCCACCACACAACATTCTCGGAACTGCAGCCAAGCAAAGACACCATCACTGACTTCCTCTGACCCATAACTGATCCAAGGGAATCCCAGTATGACCATCCAACTCAGAATAGGCCAATCCCTGGACCTGTGCCAACCAAGCCACTCAACGATTGCTTCTGCAGAGGAAATGATTAATACATAATGAGCTGTTAGCGGCCGTACGAATCAGTCAGGTGAAAGACCGGCGGTCAGGAGTACCCTGGATGAGGAATTAATTATGAGTGCTGATTTCTTTCTTTTTCTTTTTTACGAAACTCGGGCATTGCAAATATTTATGACTGTTGCACAACAAGCTTACCAGCTGGCACAGAAAGAGTAGAATTAAACATGAGCAATTAATGGATGCTTCTTTGTGGAAGAATGAATCCTTAAATCAGGAGTGCTTCAGCCAAGCATAACTTGGGAAGACTCTTCAAACACATAGCAGCGTTCCAAATTTCTGACTCCCTCGACCTTACTCATCCCACCCCTCTGCTGCAAGGGTTTTAGACCCGGAGTTAAGCATAGGCAAAGAGTCTATTTTATTTAAATAGGTCTTCACTGAAAGTTGGACTGGAAGCAAACAAACAAACAAAAAAGCTAGAGATTTCAGTGGGGTGAAAAATAACTCCTGCACATTGCTTAGACACATGGCTATTACTTTGTAGACCTGTGATTTTTATTTTATTTTAATTTATTGCATCAGTGGGGAACTGGAGGTGGCTGGTGCTTGCCTCTGATGTGCTTCATGACCGACCTGATCAGACACAGGAATAGGGGAGAATTTCAACTCAGTTCACATTTAAAGGCAAATCAACCTAATTCAAACTTTCCAAAACAGTGCATGAACCATTCTGACTTAGCTCCTTCCTCTTTCTCATCACACAGCAAAGAGAGAAAGAACAAAAGACAATAGTCCCACTTCACTGAAACACAGCCATCCTTTGGAAGATGTACTTCTCTGAATTTTGCAAGGCAGTTCTCCAGTCAAACCATTGTGTTAGCAACACTGAAGTGATCTGTTTGGGGCACAAGCCTGGGCAGTGTGTATGGAGGTCCTGGCCACAAAGTGTACAAAAGTCCATATACTGTGGTAAAGTGGGCCAAAAATCATTGCTTACCTTTGCAGTAGTGGCTGGGGCTTTTTATATTCTTTTAAACTTTTTTATTAATTAGTTTGTCACTATTTGTGGTAGCAGCAGCTTCAGCAGAATCCCAGCTATCTTCTTGGCTGGGCTGCCACTATTTCACCTCCTGAAAAATAACAATCAATTGTTGACTTAGCATGAGATATTTTCCTATATCCTAAATCAGCTTTCCCCACAGGAGCTGCAGTCCAAAAGCTCATCTTGCCCAGCACCCTCTTTTCACAGTGGCAAACCAGATTTCCATGGGATGCCTCCAGCCAGGACCTGAAAGCAGCAACTCCCTCGCCCCACTTGCGATTGGTACCAGAGGTATAAAATGAACAGCGTTAAGGCCAAACAGGATGCACAGGGGTGGGACTTGAAAAAAACCTACATATTAAACATTCATTAAGAAATAATAATAATAATAATAATAATAATAATAATAATAATAATATGCTCCTTTAAAGTCAAAAAGGAAACCCAGTTGTGGTGTGTTTGTGTAGAAGAACCCACAAAATTGGCACCACATAAACAGATCCATCTAGGGCATCAGACCCCTTCTTTGTTTTTACAGTTTTGAATCCTCTGGGTAATGCTTTATTTCCTAAGGCAGATAACAGAAATATGGAGAGAAGCAAAACAACAAAAATCTTCTCTTTTAAAAAGAAACACATCTGAAGGAAATGGAATGTTCTTTTTTAGAAAGCGCAGCCTTACTCAGAAGTCAAGAGGTCAGAGGGTGAGTTTCTACTGAAGCAAAACGTTCAGGATAGATATTTCTCATCTGTCAGTCCCATTAAATACAGTTTCTTTTGGACTCAGAGCTAAGATATTGCTTGCTTGCTTTTTTTTTGTTTCACTTCAAGTTAGCAAGATAATAAAGATTCCGTTGCCTTTTACAGATGTTTAAAGACATGATGAAGAAGACAAATTTCTCCAGCTAAAACCCTCAAGAAATGTCACTTCTGTGTCTAGCAAGAGAAAGCCAGCACATTCTCTAAATAAACATCTGCTAGGAACATTTGAGGGGAGGAATGGAGAAGAGGCACTTTAAATAATGACTTTGGTGTGGTTTGCTGGAGGAGGGGGGGTTGCCTTTTAAGCAAAACAAAAGGAAAAACAAACAAATGAACCACCAAGACAATGAATTTTACGGTGAAGTTTTGCCTTCCAAAGAAACTTTACTTTGCACAAACACTTTGGAGAAATATTCTGAAACAGCAAGGCAGAGAAAACACTACAGGGACACACACACACACACACATTACTTTTTTCTCAGAACTGGTTTTATCAATCATACTTGAAAGACTGTCATAAATCAGAGCTGGCTTTTACTTTCAGGAAGTCCCTGCTTTCCATTGTTATGCTAACTTGTTTTCTGACAATTATAACCAGCCTTGTATTTACATAATAATTGGATTTTGGTATTAAATTAAACTCTTGGAAGGGGAGGGGGAAAGAATATTACCCACAAATGTCAAAGAACAGTAAATGGGTGACACTAAGGAGAGGCAAAATAATACACACTTAAAGCTCATCTCTGTCCTTCCAAGGAAGGCCTGGTGACAGGATCTAGTATAGTTTAGACAGCTGCTATGGCATCCTTTGCCAACTTGTTGCCCTCCAGTTGTTTCAGACCACAACTGGGAGTGGTTGCCCACATTCAGACCATAAATTTAAAGCTTTGTAATACCACTTTAAACACTCACAGCTTCCCCCAAAGAATTCTGGGAACTGCAGCTTGTTATGGGTTCTGAGAGTTGTTACCATTACCTTGCACAGAGCTACAATGCCACAGTAAGAGGGCTTGAGTAATACGTAAGGTTGCAATATTGAGTTTGTGTCCCCCCCAAAAAAGCTATTTTCCAGGAAATTTGCCTAGATCTAGACCAGTGTTTCCCAACCTTGGGCCTCCAGCTGTTTTTGAACTACAATTCCCATCATCCCTGACCACTGGTCTTTCTAGCTAGGGATGATGGGAGTTGTAGTCCAAAAACAGCTGGAGGCCCAAGGTTGGGAAACACTGATCTAGACTTCCGACATTGGTTGTCATACATCTGGATTTTCCCAGACATTTAAACTATTTCCACCCAGACACTGCTTCCAACTGCAGTATTCCGGCTATATCCAGGAAATTCTGGATGTATGGGAAACCTACTGGTACGCCCAGGGGCGGATTTAGATCCAAACTGAAAAACTTTTACAATAACATTGTTGGGCAGGCAGCAGACCGCAGGCCTGGACAGGCCGGGTCTTCCTGTAACATACCTGCTTGGATTGACAAGGCTTCTGACCCTCACCTGAATCTCATAGCTCTCCTGACAAGTGCTTTGGTCTGCAGCCACAGTGTGTAAATAAAGGATGAGATTGCCCATCAGATACCAGGCACTCTACTATTCAAATTTGGCCCCAGTGTTTTTGTTACAATCCCATTCTCAATTAAGTAATCAATTTTAATCTAGAATTTAAATTCTCAAAACTTTCTTATTTGTTAATTCGAGCAAGTAAACTACTGCTCTCACTTCATTACAAACAGTATTTCTACCTGCAACACACTTGAGCAAACCTGCTCCTCTTCCTTTCACAGATATTTTGTTACCATTTGCAACTGTAACTGCCTCTGATTAGTTATCATTTAACTTTTCCGCTTGTATATGTTGATAATATAATTTTGATTACTGAGAACAAACAAGATTGTACAAAAAGTAAGTACAAGAAGTAAGGCATCCTTACTGTGACAAAGGAGACCTGTGTGCTTGCTTGCTTGATTAACAGCTGTTGGAAACTTCAAGGTCCCTGCTCTCCCTTCTTATGGTCTTTGTACTGGACATGGAGACTCCAACAGACTCTATCAAATGACAGGGCAGGAGCTCCATGGAGCAGGGCCTTTTCACTGGTGGTGCCCATTGTATGCCTCACTCTTCCCAGACCTGCTCTCTTTTGGCCTGTATTTTGGAGCTTTATAATTTAGGAAGACTTTGGAAGAACTGGTTGACAAGTCTTATCAGTTGCTGATGTATGAGCAGATTTTATTTGCTGCTATTCTGGGCTTCTGGTGCACCAGGGTTTACACCAATGTAATAGAGTTGGCCAGGATGCCAGAAGGGATACAATTTATGAGCTTTCTCCATTACCTGCACAGCAGGGGGTGTTAAGCCAACAGTGCAAAGGCTGAGCTGAAGCATTCCCTGCTGGTTACCTGCTTTCAGCAATAGGGGTCGCTGTTTGGTAGTACCCAATTGGTTAGCTGTCAGATTCTATAGCTCCCTATTGGTGGCTCTTAGGTAATTCACAAAATACAGAGTCCATTCGTAAAACACAGTGTTCATTCATAAAGGAGTAACATAAATCTCCATTGCTACATATTGGGTGTATATTTCAGCGGTTGAACGTACAGGTTTATGGCCATGCTGTAGTGTAGTGCTTATGAGACTGTGAATAAAAGGTGGCTGGACTCATTGTCTCGGGGTTTGGGGGGGAAGAGGTGACAAAACTGATTTCCAATAAGTGTCCCCCTTTATTTCCATAACAAGTCCTTGAGTCTGTACTCTGAACAGTGACACCAGGGACCTAGAAGGTGCATGGCTTGTAAGTCCAACCCCTGCACAGTCTCATCAGGACTGACCTTAAGGCAATTGGAGCAATTTGGCCAAATTGGGCCCCACGTGCCGCTCCTAAGGGCCCCCCTGCACCAGGGCAATCTAGATGGATTTTATTTATATCTATAAGATTTTGCAGCCTTTGGCTGTGAACTGGGGCCCTACAGAAAAAAAAAATCAAGTTGTGCTCCACTGCTTCAAATTAGGTCCCACTGGCTAGCCCTGAGTCTCATAGTTGCTGGGCCTGAGTTGCCCTGCCCTTGCATGAAGTCTTGGGTTTACAATTTTGGGAGCGGGGAGACTGCGGCACTGGGGAGCAGGCAGTCTGGCAAGGCCCCCTAGATTTAGAGGCTTGAGTTGCCCTGCCCTCACATGAAGCCTTTTGAGAGAGGGGAGACTTGCCCACTGGGGGATGGGCAGGCTGGCGAGACCCCCTAGATATAGAGACCCTAGGCTTCAGTCTACTTAGCCTATACATAAATCTGGCACTGGTTACACCACTCTGAGAATTGTAGCTCTGTGATGTGTATAGGACCCTTTTAGCATTTTCATGAGGATGAACTGCTACAGGAAATGTGGCAAAAAATAAATATTACAAATATTTTGACACCCCAATCTTGCCATCCTTTAAAAATAGTATAAAAACAAAACAAAACTCTAACCCATTTATTTTGCAAACAAGAGATTCACAATGGATCCTGTGGAACTCACTCATGCAACCAGTGAAAGAAGTGATAAAGAATAAAACAAGGCTAGTCAGGGAAGCTGGGCCCTGAGCTTTGCTAGTGTGTAGATGTGGCATTCAAGGAAACAGCGCTGAGCATGCTCAGAACATATACCAGTATATTGGATCCTGGGTCTAACAGCAATGTAGAGCTGGTAATGTAGCTGGATTTCCATCATGACGAAAAAGGAGGGGGAAACTGCATAACCAGAGCTAAGAGCCAGCAGTTCCATAACATACATATTTACTATCACATTATTTTTCCTGTTTCGAGACAGATGGATGGGACCTTCTGGTCAAAGCAATACTTTTGGCCTGAGATTTGCTAAGTGGTGTGGAGAACTCACTGACCAGAGAACAGGAGAATGACCTAAATGTGGGATATATCCAGCCTCAAATAACCAAAAAGCTTAACTTGAGTAATGAATGAATGAATGAATGAATGAAGGGGTTAAGACCATAGAATAAGCTGTCCTGACAGGCTTAGCTAGGGCACACACCCTCACCTTGGGAAGAAAGGTTACCATACCTTTGTTCTCTCTCATTCTACCATGTGAACCCACATGTAGACCATGTGGCTTTAGCAAGCTGTTTACCAAATTTGAAACTAAGTTAAACTGCCTTTAATCTAAGGTAAACATTTCCTGCTGCTGTATGGAAAAGTGCATTAATCTGACTTTTGAAGGGTTTGTAAGTAAACCATTTTTCATTTACCAAATGTGGTCAATGCTGAGGGAAGTGGGGAACTTTGGAAGAAACTTAGAAGGTGATATTTTAAAGGTCTAACGGCCTATATTTCCCTGCTTTACTTGAAAGTCCAACGCGATAGACACTACCTACATTGGCTCTCTTACTTCTCACTCAGAAGTACTTGTTCAAAATAACAGCGGGCCACTAAAACACATGTTTCAGTGTATGGTTGCCCTTTTCAATGTATTGGCTAGCCAGCAGTTCTCTTTTCCAGAATATTCCATTCTATTTCTCTTCCATCTTTCTGTTTCCCTCCCAACAGATGCTCTGCATTTTGTAGCTGCTGAACATACTCAGTCCTCTTTGATTTTTTTTAATCCCCTTAGAATTCCCCCCCTAAGTTTTTTTTTTTTTTATGTCTGCAAATCTTGGTGTTCCCCTGAGCATGAAGATGTCTTCCTCTTAATGTTGTATCCCACTTGGGAACTTAGGCTGAATGGCGGGTAATTAATAACAATAATGATAATTCTTAATTGTACTCTTGTTTTTGATATAGTCCTGTTGGAATTCACCAGCTGAGTCTGCAATCCAGAGGTGTGATGATAAATAATCATTACAAAGGTTTTTCTTCATGCAGCTTTAAGACCACAAGCTCCATGATGCAGTGCAACCACCCAGCAGCTACGTCCTGTAGCCTAAGAGTTTCTACATGGCTACTGTAAAGTGTGGTGTACTGTAAAGTGTGGTGTAGTGGTTAAGAGCGATAGACTCGTAATCTGGGGAACCGGGTTCGATTCCCCGCTCCTCCACATGCAGCTGCTGGGTGACCTTGGGCTAGTCACACTTCTCTGAAGTCTCTCAGCCTCACTCACCTCACAGAGTGTTTGTTGTGGGGGAGGAAGGGAAAGGAGAATGTTAGCTGATTTGAGACTCCCTAGGGTAATGATAAAGCAGGATATCAAATCCAAACTACTACTACTACTATTACTACTACTACTACTCTTCTTCTTCTTCTTCTTCTTCTTGTTGTTGTTGTTTTGAATCCAAAATAAACCAAGAAAATAAAATAAAAGGCCATCAGGTTCTTTTTCTTTTAAAAAAGCTAGCTTCAAACTTTGGTTCTGTGGGCAAATGTGGAAAGAGAAATCTATTGCCAGGTCGAGTTTCAGAAGTTCTATATTTCTTATATTACTGGGAAACTGTCTAAAAAGCAACCTGAAATTGTTGATGTGTATTGTTTATGCTGTTGTAGGGAAGAAACATCTACACACACACACACACACACAATATCCTCTTCAAACGAGAGGAAAGGTTAGGAACGGCTTGTATAGCATTGATCAATTTACGCAAGTTTTCTTTCGACAGATCATATTAATGGGACTTCATTTTCTTTTATTCAGTCACCAGCCAATTTCTTCTTGTCTCTAGGAAAGCAAAAAAAAGAAAAGATCAATGAACACGACACGTCGTACCGTTTTTGCACAAAATCAGTCTCCATTTTCCCCTTAGACATTAAAAAGACTTTGTTATTTTCATTTTTAATAGATTTTTTTCTTCCCGCCCTTCTCTTGTATTCATCCCCCCTGTTGAGAATGCTTTAAAACCACTCTATTCTGCCTTATAGATTCTGTCTAAACAGCTCACATTTTCCTTTCTGCAATGGTTTGAGTACTACAAGTAAGTGGCAATTGGTGTGTGTGTGTGTGTGTGTGTGTGTGTGTGCGCGAAGCTAACCAAGGGAGTCATTGGTGGAAACGCACAAAGTAATTCTTACAGAGACTTCTAACTCTTGAATACTGTCAGATATCATTGTGTTCGTTTTAAGCAAGTTCAGTGAATTGAATAAGCTGCCTTATTGTATTTGTTGCATTTCCCCCTACCTACCCTCCAAGGATTAATGTGAAGTCCCTCCCCCCTTTTTTATCCTCACAAAGTAGGCTACACAGTGAGACAACAAGCAGTTCAAAGCTCACTCAACTTGCTATGTAACTATGAACTATATGTCAGACATGGGAAACGTTTGGCCTTCCATATGTTGTTGATGTACAACTCACATCAGGCTAATGATGGTGGGGACAGGGATGAGCACATCTCTCCAGAGACTGGGCCTCAGAACTGGGGTGAGAAAGCTTGGTTGTCATCCCCCAGGTGCTTAAGGTGTTCCAGATAAAGTTTTTGGCAATATTGAGCATAGCCAATAGCTGGGGGTGATGGGAATTGAAGTTCAGCAACATCTGGAGGGCCAAAGGTGCCCCACACCTAGTATATGTGATGGGTAGGAATGGGCATATCTGCCAGTTTCAATTTCTCCTTTTTGCTGTCTTAAGTTCAGATGCTCACATTTATACAACCGTTTGTGGCTTTTTAATTTTTTTAAAAGCCCTTATAATTTTTTTGAGCCTTTTAGTGATGTTTTTTCATCTAAAAGCCAATATGTTTGTATGCAATTTTGCCCAACACACACATTTTCACAAAGAAAATTCCCTTAATTTTTGTATTTTATTTTCACTAATATATGCATTTTTATGCAGCACACTTTACCCCCAGCAAGTGCATTTTGGTAAACGTTACCTGGTTGCAGAAATGCAATGCGAAATTTGGAGAAACGTGAATTTTGAAGTTCACTTATTGTTTTGGGAAGCATAAATTCAGCAGATTCAGCCATCTACACGTCTGCTCCAGCCACATACAAAACAGGGAGGAGAGTCTATTCTTTGCACCAAAAAGCTCACATGGGGAAGGAGAGGAATACTCACACCACCACCTGACCTGGCTTCTTTCCACTGCTTAGCACCACAATCCTGTGCATGCCACCTCAAAAGTAAATTTTGCTAAGTTCATTGCAGCATATTCTTAAGCAAATGCCATGATTCTACCTCCACAATTGGAGCTATTATTTTATCTCTGAATACCAGCTGCTGAAAACGGCAAGTGAGGAGAGTGCTGTTTCACTCAGATCCTACTTGCAGGCTTCCCATAGGCATGTGACTAGCCATTGTGAGGACAAGATGGCTGTGCTTATCATCTTATGATGAGCAACTTCCCCCCGCAGCCAGATGTGAGTTTGGGTGCTGAATGTGGTGGAGGACAGTGAGGTAAGCTGAGGGAGCAGTGGGTTTCGCTCACTTCTGCTTTGTGTACAAAATAGGGGGCTCACCCTGTTTTACACATGAACAGGCCAAAAGCATGCATGAAATAAACCTGGGTGCCCTGCCACATCCAGCCTGGCCCTAAGTGAGGACTGGAACTTTCGTTACCCCAATCTGAGTTGTAAGAACATTAGAGGAGCCCAGCTGAATCAGGCCAAAGGCCCACCTAGTCAAGCATCCTGTTCTTGAAGTGATCAGTCAGACTCCTATAGTAAGCCTATAGTAAAAACATGAGTGCAATAGTACTCCATACCCTCCAACATTTATCTGATGAAATGAGGGATGATGATGATGATAATACTCGATCCATCTGACTGGGTTGCCCCAGCCACTCTGAGTGGCTTCCAACATATATTAAAACCTAACAAAACTATACAGGGCTGCCTTCAGATGTCTTCTAAAGGTTGTATAGTTACTTATCTCCTTGGCTTGGGGGCCACTCCATACCCACCAACATTTCTCCAATGAAAATCAGGACATCCTAAGGAAAAGCGAGACATTCCAAGATCAAACCAGAAACTGGGGTGGCTTCTCTAAATCCAGGACTGTCCCTGGAAAATAGGGACACTTGGAGGGTTTGGTACTCTCCCCACTTGCAACCTCCCCCCCATGATTCAGAGAAATACCGTCTCTAGCTATGATGGAAGCTGTACATTGCCATCATAGCTAGTAGCCACTGATAGACAAATTCATGAAGGATAGAGCTAAGTCCCCTTTAAAGACATTCAGCTGATGGCCATCATTACATATGTGGGACAGAATTCCATCATTTATGCACTGTGTGAAAAAGTGTTTCTTTTTTAATCAGTCCTGAATCTTCCACCTGGGTGGCCCTGAGTTCTAGAAGTAGGAGAGAGGGAGAAAACCTCTCTCTCCACACTGTGTGTAATCATATACACCAATATCATGTTTCCTTTAACTCAAACGTTGCAACCTTTCCTCAGAGTGAAGTTGTTCAAACCCCTCGATCACATTGGCTGCCCTTTTCTCATCCTTTCCCAACCCTACAATATCCTTTCTGAGGTGTACAAAGTGTTCCAAGTGTGGCTTCACCATCGATCTGCACAAATCTGATTTTGTGTTACGCCATGCCCACACGGCAGCCATGCTGTTATGCCACGTCCCCATGGCAGCCATTTTGTGACTGGCAACCCACAAACATTTTCTCAAAGTTCAAAATGTGCCTGCTGCCACAGATGGGTGCTATTAAATGTTTCCTTTCCTTAATTTTGGATTCCTGCCCTCCCTACTTCTCCATCATCCCTTTTACTGTTCTCATTTTTTTCTTTGCTTTG
Source organism: Podarcis erhardii (assembly GCF_964252035.2). Taxonomy (NCBI): domain Eukaryota; kingdom Metazoa; phylum Chordata; class Lepidosauria; order Squamata; family Lacertidae; genus Podarcis; species Podarcis erhardii. The sequence goes on from NC_138503.1 coordinate 23,114,292, forward strand.
CTTCTTGACATTGCCATTTGGAAAAAAAAAATCGATGAAGAGGTCCTAGTCATCATGGCATAAAATAAGCCTCAATTTTACTTTACACTAAGCAAACAAACACACATACTTCTTTATTCCTCTAATTATCAGTATTGTTCATAAAGGGAATGCATCTATAGCCTCTCCTTTGCCCTCTACCCCCTGCAGCTAAATTTCCCAAAGATGCTTTGCCGTTTCAAAGAAAATTAAGTGTGAAGAATGAACAATTTGATTTTGATTTTTATTCTAAAAACACACGCACACAACATATTGATACTGTCAAAATGAAGAGCTATTTGATGATTTTCCTGCCCCCAGTGAAGCGCTAGTATCAGGAACAGTAGGGGTTGCAACCATGACGCAGAAAATAGCATAGTAATAGCAAACTGTGTCATGTTCAGAGCTCCCAGCTTTCTTGAGCAAAGGGGGGAGCAGCCTTTTTATAGGGCAACTTGCCTTGTGAGCAGACAGCACTGGAGGCATATGGTACTTGGTAATGTCGCATTATTTACAAATATACAGGCTTAGCCCAGGGAAGCAGGCAAACACTCAGGCAGGCAGCGCAAATTTGCAAAGCGTCTCCAATTCTCCAGAAGCAAATGGTAACATTTCGGTTGCCAAACTGTTGCTCCCCTGCCTCCATCTAAACAGTTGGAGGACTGTCCAGTAGATCTGCAGTAGATCTGCAGCCAGCAGATCTCAAATGCCATCAGTGCTGACTTAAACAAGCATCCTCTACCTATTAGTGTTGCTATATTTCAAGAAGTGAAAATCTAGACAAAAGTTGCTGAGCTTTTTTGCAGTATCTTATTGCAATATCTTAACCAAATTCGCCAAAATCTACACTTCCGACATGGGTTGTCATACGTCCGGACTTTCTTGGACATTTCAGCAATTTCTGCCCAGACACTATTTCCAACAACTGAATCCTGGCTATGTCTGGAATTCTCCGGATGTATGGCAACCCTACTGCCTATCAATGCCCATGAAATAATCAGTGATTTATGATTACCCCGTTTCATGCTCCTAGCAACCCTGCAAAGTAGGCAAGGCAGGATCAACCACTGATCTCCCTGGCTGAGTGGAGAACCAAATCTGGGAACTGTGGTTTGCTAAGGGTGCTGTGAACCACAACTCTGTGAGGGGTCTCCTAGCAACTCTCACCATGCTGGCAAAGCAAAAGACTGAGAATAGAGTTGTTTCCTTACTTGGGAAAGGCGCCATAAGGCTGCGTTGGAAATGGGATGGCAAAGGTCTCTTCATCTTGAAAGCTCTTTAAGGATTTACAACTCTGGCCACTCAGTGATTTGAGATGGACATCCAGACAGTCCATATAATAATAAACTGAGTGACAGTTTTGATTCATGCTGTACTCAGCCCAGCCCATATTGGGCCAACCCACCCCAAATTGCCCCAGCGAACATCCACCCCAACTAAGATCCAGTCTCAAATCAGTTCTGTGCAAAGCTATATTTTTTAAGGAGTTTTAAAACAGAGGATTTAGTTCTGCTGCAAACATGCTGGGAAAGCAGACTCCTGCTGTGTTCTTGCCAAATGCCTAACTCTCTGACAGCTCTAGATCGCACTAGGCAGGCCCAGGGCTGGCTTAATGTTACTGGGCCCAAGACCCGATCCCCTGAATAAGCTCTTTTTCGTTCACGATTCAGACTTCCATTGAATCCAGTGCACAGCTCAGGTTTCGATAGCTGGGGCACAGGAACATTTCTGGATTAAAATCAGAGGTGTCCCTCCCTCTTTTCATGATCTGCTCTCAGAACACTGAGCAACTACAGAATATCTCCATTACAGGAAATAAATGTGTTTGTGTGTATGTTTATATATTATAGATATAGAAATAGGTATAGATCCCTCTGCAATTACAGGTTGTTGTTGTTTTGTTCTGTTCTTGATTGCAGCTTTATTTTCATATTCTTAAGGAATATAAAAGGAAGCTTCAATAAAGAACAGCGTGCTGATGAGGAACGGATCGGCCAGCCTTTTTATTGATTGGTAATCAATTGAGATAGTCAAGTCAGTCAGAGAGAAGTGAGTTCGGGTCAAGAAACTGTCAGAGGCAGTATGTAGCTCCGAATGCCAATTGTGGGCATCGCAAGAGGGGAGAGTTGTTCTTGCACTCAGGTTCTGCTTGTGGGTCTCCCAGAGGCATCTGGTTGGCCACTATAAGAATGCTGGACTTGATGGAACACCTGCCTGATCCAGCAAGGCTCTTCTTATGACCTTACATTCAGAGTAGGAGGATATATAAAGCAGGAGTTAATTTCCATTTATATTTATACTTTTATCAACAGTACTTTTGTAATGCAGTTCAGTATGGGGGAAAAGAAACAATTAGATTTAAAATATCTAAGTTTGTGGCTATCTCCACTTCTTGTTGCATACCCTCCAACATTTCTTTGTTGAAAATAGGGACATCCTATTCCATAATAATAATAATATTTATACCCCACCCATCATACTGTGTTGCCCTAGCCACTCTGGGCGGCTTCCAACATAAATGTAATATAACATTAAACATTAAAAAAAACCCATTCCATATACAGGACTGCCTTCAGATGTCTTCTAAAGGTTGTATAGTTACTTATCTCCTTGGGTCAGGGGTCTCATAACTCCATACCCTCCAAAAATTCTCTGATGAAAATAGGGATGTCCTAAGAAAACGTAGGACATTCCAGGATCAAACCAGAAACTGGGACAGCTTCTGTTAATCTGGTACTGTCCCTGGAAAATAGGGACATTTAGAGGGTCTGTTGCAGCAGAAAAATCAATCATTTAATTAGGTGCTAGGTAAAGAAGTATTCCCTTTTGTCTGTTTAACCATTCAGTTCTATTGGGTGGTCTTGGTCTCTGGTACTATAGGGGAGGGAGAAAAATTTCTATCTGTTTTCTCCACACCATGCATAATTATATAAATGTCTATAATGTGCCTCCCTTGTCACCTTTGGACAGAAGCCCAAAATATAACCTTTCTCACTGAGGAGTTACCTTAGCCCTGTAGTCAAATTGTTTGCTGTATTCTGCATCTTTAACACTTCTGAAATATCCTGAGATGCAGTGACCAGACCTATGCACACAATTCTAAGTGCAGTTGTTGCAACATAGATTTTGTATAAAGGCGTTACGATATTGACATTTTTATTTTCTATCCATTCCCTAATGACCCCTAGCATGGAATTTGCAGTTTTCACAGCTGCCATACGCCGGGTCGACATTTTCATTGACCTATCTACCACGACCCCAAGATCTCTTTCATGTTCTGTCACTGCCAACTCAAGAGTTCTTCAGTGTATATGTGAAGCTAGGATTTTATTTTATTTTTTGTCCCCAAGTGCAACACTCGGCACTTAATTACATTGAGCCACGTTTCTCATTTTGTTACCCGTAAGCCAGACTGGAGATTTTTTTTTTTTTTTTAGTTCTTAACAATCCGTTTTTCTTGTTACCCTCTTGAAAATTTTTATGACATCTGAAAAATTGGACACCTTACTGCTCAACCTGAATTCTAGATCATTTATGAAGAAACTAAAAAAGCACTGGTCCCAATACAAATTTCTGGAGGACCCAAGGTCTTCTGGATCTGTTTGACTCCACGGCCCCATCTACACTAATGCATTTAAAGCAGTATCACACCACTTTAAACAGACATGTCTTCCCCCAAAGAATCATGGGAGCTGCAGTTTATTAAGTGTGCCCTGAGTAGTTGTTAAGAGTCCCCATTCCTTTCAAGAGACCTACAATTCCAAGAGTCCCTTGAGAAGAGGGATTGTTAAACCACTCTGAAAATTGTAGCTCTGTGACTGGATTAGGGGGTGTTCTAACACCTCTCAGTACCTTTAACAAGCTACAGTTCTCATAATTCTGTGGGGGATGACATGGCTATTTAAAGATGTAAGATACTGTTTTAAATGTATAGCACAGCCACCAAGTGATTTTGCAGCCCTCTGGCAAAGATGGGATGAGGGGGTTGTGAAACAAATGGAAGCCACCATATATGGTCAGTGGGTTCTGTTTTGTTTGATGGACCACACATTGTGAAAATACCTCCCACACCAAACGGACATTACTATTCTAATATTTGATTGTCATAGCCATATCTCTCTTCTACTCTGAGTAGAATCTGTTGGGGGTAGCCATGATGGTGCATTTCCCAGAATGCTTCAGGAAAGCCAAAGAGAAGTTTATTTTGTAGTATGTGTCTTCCGACGGTTGGCAGCCCATTTGAAAAAGTTTGTGTGTGTGTGTGTGTGTGTGTGTGTGTGTCCCCCGCAAACAAACAAGTTCCATCCATTTGCACAATCAAAGCTCTGAGACTGTGGACCTGAAATGTTTCTATAATTCCTGAAACTTTTTTTTTTTTTTTTTAAGATAAGTTTCCGCAATGGTTTGATTTGCAAGCAACAGATTGGACTCTGCCAAACTCCAAACTGACAAGGCCCCACAAAGTGGTGGAGAACCTGGAGTGACTTGAAATGGTTTTTTTTTTTTTTAAAAAAAAGAATCACTTCAAGAAATCTAAGCAGGAAGGGTTCTCCCCCCCCCCCCAACTCCCTCCCTCCCAGTTTAAGCCGACTGAACTCCCAACACATTCTCATCATCTCCCCGCACCGCGTCTGTACTGGTGACAACTGATTCATGTGTACATTTGCATATCCCCTCAATGCCAGCAGCAAAAAAATTCCAAACGGGGCCGCCTGTGCTGGCAGATGACAGAGAGCTGGCAAATCAGAGAGACCTGTCAAAAACAGCTGTCCATTAAAAAGAGTTTGCCACGACAACTGAGAGCTGTTTGAAAATGCTAGGTGGTAGAATTTAATTGGAGTAGCAACTGTTCAAAATTAAGATTAAAAGGACCCAGTCTGAGCATGGGAGCTGGAGGTTGGTGTGGAAAGGGTTTGTTTGCTTTTTTTATTATTATTATTATGGTATTTTGTCAGGATCCTTAGGGTTGAAAAAAGGAGCCGGTTCCTTAAGGTTCTCCTCGCTTCTATTTACCTGTGATTTTCAGCACAGTTAAAAGTGGGCAAGCCACCAACTCCTTTCTCTTCAAGGGTCGGACTGACTTGCATGTCCTGTTTTCATTTCTTAAGCCTGCAGGATTTCCCCACTCTCTCCTTCAGAAGTTACAATTAATTTATCAGATTAATTTTTATGGGGTGTGTGTGTGTGTATTCCAGCAGCAAACTTATTGTTTACATCAAAATAATGTACGAAATCTGTGGAAGACCAATCATATAAGACAGGTCAATATTATTTTCTCTGTATTATTCCTGTATGACAGGCAAGGGGCAGAGTCGGGGGGGGGGGGCAGCAAGGAGCGGGGGGAGAGGAGGAGAGGGATTTGCTGCATCAAGCCATCTGGCAAATTCATCCATTTTATTTATTTATTTACAACATTTAATACCCTGCCTTTTAGTCCTGGAGGATCCCCAAAGCAGCTTAAATATTAGGAGTAATATCAAAAAATAAAGGACTACAGAAACATGCAAAGCAACGAAGGCAAATAACCATGTTTGAAGCACTTGCCTGGAGCTGAGCAGTTGTTGTTGTTATTACTGTGATTTAGACTTCTTTCCCGGCCTTTGGCAATAAGGTCCAAGGGCAGGGTGCCCAACAGCCAGGTAAAAAGGTGTGTCTTCATCATACAATGAAAAATGTTAAATTAAGGTGCCAGGCCCAACTCTGTGAGAATGGAATTCTTAGGGGCTTTTCCAGACAATGCCTTCTCCTCTCCCCCCTGAACTTCTGAGGCCAGTGGAACTACCAAGAGGTGCCATTCTGACAATCTTAACATCTGAGAGGGTCTGTAGAGAAGGGTATCTAGGGACTAAGACATTTGACCAAGCCAGGCAGCCTTTGAAGGGTGTCCCATAATCATGGCATAACAAACACAAAGGCTGCTGACGGCAGGGGAGCAGGGAGCCAGATGTGGGTTTGAGCCCATGTGGGATGAGATAAGCCTTCAGATAGCCTGTCCCACAGAGTTTAGGGCAGGGGTGGGGAACATACACTCTACGGGTCAAATTTGGCCTGACAGAAGTCTCATTTTGGCTTGCAAGGTCATTTTTCTCTAATCCTCACTGACCCACCCCACACCTGAGATCACATGTCACATCAGGTCAGGGTCAGACACCATCAGGAATCTTAAAGGGAATAACACAGTGAAGCCACCCATATGTTGTTTTCTGATTCTATATCCCACAACAGTTCATATACCATTTTTTGGTTGGGTAGATAGTAGCTCTGTTCCCAGCACATTTCATCTTATATTTTTAGCATGGGGTTTGTTAGTGGTTAAGAGGCCACAGAGCACGTGTTTTTCATTCAAAATGTCTCAGTGCTGCCGACACTGACTGGCAGCTTCTCCCCAGGGCTCCAGAAAGAATTCTTTCCTAGCCCTAACTATAGGTGCTGGGGACTGAACCTGATGCCCCATCTGCACTATACTGTACATTTAAAGCAGTATCATACCACTTTAAACAGTCCTGTCTTCCCCCAGAGAATAATCAGGAGTGTAGTTTGTTAAGGGTGCTGAGAGTTAAGAGACCCATATTCCCGTCACAAAGGTACAATTCCCTATGGGAAGGAGAACATATTGTAAGACCATTCTGAAAATTGTAGCTCTGGAGAGGAAATAGGGATCTCCTCATCACTCCCAGCATCCTTAACAAACTAAAGTTTCCCAGAATTCTTTGGGGGAAGCCAGGACTGTTCAAAGTGGTATGATACTGCTTTAAACGTGTAACACAGATGGGGCCTGAGTTAAGAGCATAAAATCATAGAACTGTAGAGTTTGATGGGACCCAAAGGGAATTAGGAAGAACTTGCTGGAGCAGGCCAAAGGATGACCATCTAGTTCAGAATCCTATTTTCACGGTTGCCACCCATATGCCTGTGGGAAATCTGCAAGCAGGACCTCCTCCTGTGGTTTCCAGCAACTGGTACAGTATTCAGAAGCATTACTGTTTCCAGCTGTGGAGGCACAGCAAAACCATCATGGCTAGAAGCCATGTTAGTTAGATGGACTTATGCTGCGACTCAATAAGGCAGCTTTTCCCAAGGAAAAAGGAAGAAAGGACAGCATTACTGTAAAATACATTCTGATACAGGAACAGTTTCTTTTCTTTTAAAGTCTATCATTCGTGTTTGCACTAACATCCTCTTCTTAGCAGTTGATTGGAGTGCAAATAGATTTAAATGGTCCTTAGGGATATGTTTTGAGCTGGTCACATAAACGGTGTATGCAAACAGTTCTAGGAAATGCGTATATAACCTGAGAACAAAATGGAGCCTTCAGGGACTAAGGCTGAATCTGTTACCATTCCACAAATTGGCAGGATTATGTTAAGAGCAACCACCCAGCAATGCAGATAGCTATTTCACTTCTCACCGCTGCTAAGAGAAGCCATAGGGCTTGCCACTCATTTCTAGGTGTCTTCAATTTGATAAACATGGTCCCAGATGATGGATGACCAATCTATGGCAAAGATGTCATTGCGGTCCATGAAGATCTGCCACCAAATTTCATTGAAAGTGGCTTTTGAAGTAATGGGGGAGGGGGGGTTGATGTTTCAGGCAAAACATCGATGTAATTCTGAAGGCAGATGAAACCATTTTGATAGGGCTAGCAACATTTCTCAGTGGCATTCTCCAAATCTCTAGGAAATTTTGGCTGTATCAGTCCTGATGTGGAAAGTGGTCAACCCACCTAGGTATAGGGGTGAAAGACTAAGTAGGGTTTCTGGTGTAATGTTTTGTTGTTGGTGCTGTGCAATAAGCAGTGTGCACACACACACACACACACACACACCCCGGTTCCTGAGTAACAAAGGCTTCATTCACATGAGACTTTATTCCCTTTTCACCACCTCTCCCTGTTAAGCTCTGCATTGCATTTGAGCTTTCACATGATGCACCAGCCACTTACAGAACTATTGGGGAATATAGTGCAAGCATAGTATTAATTTGCTTCCAGAAAACATATGTTTGCAAATAATATGGAAATGTGGAAATTAAAGTAGGGAAATGTCATGAAAAAGGAATAAACTGCCATGTGGATGCAGGCGAGGAGCCATTTATTTTTGCTTCATGGATCTTATATTATCACTAGCAGCTACTAGGGCTTGTACACACTTCCGCTTGTGCCGTGGCTAGAAAGCACAGGTCCAAATTGTTTCTCCCTTGTTAGCAGAGTAGCTAAAGTGCAGCTAGGAAGCCAACATCATGTGCAATACCAACTCTTTTATTGAAATTAAAACAATGTCCAAACATTTGTTAAAATACTCAAAAAGCTTTTACTTGCAGAATGTAGAGCTAAAGAAGAATATATGGAAAGTATTTACGTTCACATGCATGGACTTAGTTTTACTTAGATGAAGATTACAGTTTCTTCCTTAAACGTTCAAACAAACTGTGTCTTTCTCTCTTTCCAGTACTTGCACTCAGCCTTCTGCTCATGACCCAGTTAGGCCATGCAGTTCCTTTTGAGAGGTTTCCACTTTCTCCTTCCAGCAGACTACTCCTTACTGCTTCTTTGGGAGAACATCAACTTCTGGACTTCTTTCTGTCACATACATTCACACAGAAATGTTAGCACTCCTGTCTTCTGTTGTGTTTATAGAGAGTTATCTAACACTGTCTCTTTCTTGCTGTTCATGGAGAGGCAGTCATTACAATCAGGTCACTCACACACAAAACAAAATGGAGGATGTAATAAGATGTGACCAGAGTTAACTAATCACACGCGAGTTACTGGGGAGCATTCCAGAATTAAGCACACTGTAATGCATTTAAACAGTCCCTATGTCAGTAAATTAAATCACTATACAGTCATATCTTGGAAGTCAAATGGAATCTGTTCTGTAAGTCCGTCTGACTTCCAAAACATTTGGAAACCAAAGCACAGCTTCTGATTGGCTGCAGGAAGCTCCTATCGGAAGCTACAGAAGCCCCGTTGGACATTCGGCTTCCAAAAATAGTTCGCAAACTGGAACAGTCATTTCTGGGTTTGTGGCATTCGGGAGCCAAAATGTTCGAGAACTAAGCTGCTTGAAAACCAAGGTACGACTGTACTTAACACCCCTTTGCTTGCTCTTTAGCGATAGATCACAACAAATGGCAATCCAGGGAAAGCCCAGATTGCTGTTTGCTCTGACTGAGCACTAAAGAGTGGTTTTCCCCAGGGGGAAAGCAGAGGAACAAGAGGAAGTGTGGATAAGCCCTAACTGCAACTGCACATACTTGACCAGATCTCATACATTACACTTGAACCTTCCTTCAGTTTTCTTTATTTCCTGCAGTATTTCAAACTTGAGTCAGAGCACTGACTGGTTTCAGAGAGGGGTCCCTCCTAGCCCTACCTGGAGATACCAGGGATTAAACCTGGTATCTTCTGTGTGAAAAGCAGATGCTCCACCAACGAGCTACAGTCCTACCATGGATTATGCCATTTGAAATAATATATCCGCCCTCTATTCATTTGCCAAAGAAGCCCTTTCCAAGCTATATGCGTGTGAAAACCTCTTCGTGTCAGTCCACAAAGCAGGCATTTTAACAAAGTAAAGTTGCCCTGATGAGTTTATCTCTGGGGGCAGATTCTATAAGCACTCTCATGGTCTCTTTGCCTGGGGTAGGTGGGTGGGTGTCAACTGTACACCAGCCTCAGCTCCAATCTAAATACAAGTGTAAATTGAGAATGGAGAGTAAAAAGAAATGAGGGGTCGCTTTTTAAATATGTGGTAGGTCATATTGCTCACTCATCCGTGTGTGTGCATTCCGTGATTCTCATTCAGTCCTCCCAGATTCTCAAACAAAGTGCAGAGTCCTAAAAAATATTTGGAACTATTACAAAGCATAAATTATAAATGTGTCGGGAAAATGGAAAACGGTGCCTTGGGCCTGCTTCGAGCATAAAATGATCTCGACCGTTATTCAACAATGATATGAAGATCTTTCTCCCCCCCCTTCCCTCCTCTTCCATTTCCTGTTAACAGTTCCCTCTGTTTGCTATCATCTCTTGCCGGGCACCGTGTCAATAATTACTAAATTAGCAGGACGCCTGTACAATTTCAGCTCAAGTGTTATTACTGACAAGTCAAACAAAGAGAGGGCTGATCGAAAAGATGGGACTCCATCTCCTTATTTAAATGGGCCGTGTTCGCCGAGAAAGATTGAAACCCCTTTCTCTTCAAAGGAAAGCTGGAAAGGTCTAGTTTACATTTTGAGCTGATTCAAGGACACCGAGGCTGAAGAAATGCCTTTTTTTTCAAATAAATAAATAAATATTGCAGAACTCTTTTTCATTTCTAGGAGACAAAAAAAAAGGAAGGTTATTTAAAAGAGTCGTGTTTGGTAGAAGAAAGTAATTATGTTAGAGGGGGAAAATGTCTCAAAGAAATTGCACCGTTCCTCACCAAGATGGCTCAGTTTGCCATGCACTATAAAGGTAAGGATACTACCTCGAGGTTTGAATCAGCTTGAAGAATACTCCATGGCCCTGTAAGCCACTAATGATGCAGAATGCACCAGCCATTATAAAACCCTTCTCAGTCTGAGCACTGTGTCTTGCTAATGAAGAACCTAATAAGAGCTTGCTGGATCAGACCAATGGCCCAACCAGTTCAGCATCCAGTGCCTGAAGGAAAATCGCACGCAGGACCCAGACTCAAGAGCATTCTCCATTCTTGTGGCTTCCAGCAACTGGTAACCAGAAGCATGACTTGGACTATAGAGGCAGGGCATAGCCATCATAGCTGGCAGTCTTAGGTAGCCAATAGACTGCTGAGACTTTCCTCGTCTCCCGAACTTGTCTTCAGAACCTAATACTCAACCCGCATCTGCCTCTGGCCATTTTAAGTCTTTGTCTGCCTCCTCCTCCAGCTTGCCTTCAACCACGTTATCTGGCCCAATGGATCCTTTTTTGCTTGCAAAAAACCCTGCTCCTTAGTTCACATTGGTAGTTGTCAAGGCCCAAATATCAGAATTATGATTGGTTTCCCAGTAGAAATGGAATCTTTCCCTCTCACCTTCATTGCTTATAGGGACTGGCAATAATCTAGATCAGGGTTTCCCAAACTTGGGTCTCCAGCTGTTTTTGGACTATAACTCCCATTATCCCTGGCTAGCAGGACCAGAGGTCAGGGATGATGGGAATTGTTGTCCAAAAACAGCTGAGTTTGGGAAACCCTGATCGAGATCCACACACCTTGTTTCTTGATAGTACTGTGGGCATATATACATGTCAGCTCTTCAAGTACTATCAACCTACTTGGTTCAAAGAAGGGGTGGTGTTCAACCTGCTTTGGATGGGATTTCCATCCTTCTTAAGGAACAGGTTTGTAGGGCTTTTGGGCAGGAGGGGGTCTTGAATCCAACAGGAATGCAAATTTAGATTGCATTTAAAGGACAGTCAACTTTACTTGCACTTTTCAGAACCATATGCAAAGCAAAACAAAACACAACAATCCTTTGAAACTGGCCTTTCTCGAAATTTTGCAATGCAGTTCTCTAACCAAGTAAGGTGTACAAAAATGCATATACTAGGGTAGAGTGTGCATGAATTCCATATATTACTAAAAATAACATACAATAATGCAAGCTGTCAGAGGAAACTACTTTGCAAAACTATACTTGTTAGGCAAAACCAAGCACAGAAATGTAGGTTGCATCCAGTATGAGTCCTACTCAGAGTAGAGACACTGAAATTAATGGACAAGACTAACTTTGATTCATTAATTTCAAAGTGTCTACACTGGTTAAAGCTAAATTGGCTACAACCTTGCATACATGAAGAGAAATTAGCAGTAAATACTGACGAGTTTTCACAAGGAGACATGTGCATCACAAACTGATGCAGAAAGGACAGATCTGCCCATTCCTATTGAGCAGTGTCACTTGTTTTATCTATTTATTTAAGAAGTTTTAATCAACAAAATCAACAAAAAGCCTACCAAGTGGTTAGCATAATATAATATAAAACATGCAGAGGAAAAGCCTTTAGCTGAGGCTGAAAACAATGGACTGGAGGCAGCTGCCTAATAACAATGGTCAGGGTGTTCCAGAGAGAAGGTGCCGCCATACTAAAGGATTGACTCCTTGCAACATTTTGTGGCATTTCATAATGTGCCAGTTCTGCAGATTAAAGTGGTTCAGTGGACATATATGAGGCAAGTAAACTGGTCTAATGACACTAGGAATTTTTTTATACTAATAGTAAGTTCTTGAGTTTGGCCTGGTGACAAATTGGCAGTGCAGATCTCTTGAGTAGCAATGCAGTATATTGACAGGGTCTCACTCCTACCAGCCATCATGCAAAAGTATTCCGCACTCTGGGTCAAGTGCAAGGGAAGTTCTACATAGAGCGCTCTGCAGTAATCCAGTCTTTAAGTTACCAATTGCGTGGACAGGCGGAGTCCCCAGATCCCGAGTGGTCCCCCCGTCATGTGGAATAACGACTCTAGACAACGTGCTATGGGATTAAATTGGCCACAACTTTATTAAATTTCAAATGTGGGTAGACCTTGGCTCAGGCATTGGGCGTTCTCCCTCCCTAGTCCCCAGCCGGGGACCTAGGGAGCATCAGGGTTATCCAGTGTGTGGGGGGGGGATGGGCCGGCTCTGGAGAACATATGTTCAAGCAGAGATAGCCGCCCCCGTTACGCCGCCGCCACAGGGGAGAGCAATGACGACCTTTCGGCGTACGGCCAAAGCCTCCCTTCAAAAACCCCTTTAACGGGGAACCCTGGTATCGCCGCCGCAAAGGGGAAGATGGACTAAAGGATTCCGCCCAAGGCCTGATACCGCCAAAGTTGTGACGTTTTGCTACGGGAAAGGCGAAACCTGCCAATGCAGGGAAATTCCTTTCCGGCCCTTTAACAGCGACCTTATCGTAGCAGCGCCCGCATACCTGTGGAGACAGGTTAACCTGCAAAACCTATGAAGAAAAGTTAACCTGCAAAAGAAGACATTAACTGAGGGTGGGTAGGGTGGGAGAAGCTCTGGAGCCAAGTGAGGATTAACAATTAAGATCCACCCTCTATTGTGTGGGCAGGTAATCCCTCCCCTTACCTGGCCTGGTTTCCCTGGCAACACTTCCCCCAGGTGGGATTGGACAACTCGCTGGGGTAGGCGGGGACCTCCAGGTATCCCACCTGAGGGAAGGCAAAGCCTATGCTGATGGGGCCACTCCAGATCCAGGGCTGCACGCGTCCACGCAAAAGGCGCCCCCCGTTTTAAGTGGGGAGCGGTCATTCCTGCACTGCTGTCATCACGCTATCCCACTCTTCTGTTTTCTTAAATGTAATTACTTCTTCTACCAAACATGGTGGCCTGACTGGTCCATTAAAATTACAACTCTTGTTCTTGTTCAAGAATGGATGCAGGAATTTTAAGATATGAGAAATTAGGAACCACATAGTGGTAGAAGGGAGTAATTAAACAAATCAGGGAATAAAACCAGAAAATAGGCACTGATAAGAGAGTAAGAGTAGTGAGGAGAAATCAATAAGGTGAAAATAAAAGGACTGCTTACTGGAATTATATGTTTAAAATAATGTCGATGATGGTTTGTATTTCCTAAAAAACTGTATGTCGTTGACAAGATGTTTTGTTAAACTTTCTTTTTATTTTTTGCATCTTTTTTCTCTCTCTTCTACTTTTTCTTTTTCTTTCTTTTTGTGTATTTTTTTCCTTTCATAACAGAACAATGTATCTGATTTTGTGTAATTTTAAATGTGTAAATAAATATTATTAAAAATAAATAAATAAAATTACAACTTTTTGCCATCACCCCATGGAAGAAGACTTGAGAGAGAGTAATGGTGACAGGGTTATATTTATTTAAACATATATTTATTTAAATATAACAATAGAAGATCTGCCAAACAATAACCAACTTATGCAGACCCTTCAAGTGTCCCTATTTCCCGGGGACAGTCCTGGATTTACAGAAGCTGTCCCATTTTCTGATTTGATCCCGGAATATCCCATGTTTCCTTAGGACGTCCCTATTTTCATCGGAAAAATATTGCAGGATATGGAGCTATGAGACCTCGCAAGTTAAGGAGATAGGTAAATATACAAACCTCAGAGGACATTTGAAGGCAGACATGTATAAGAAAGGGTTTTTTTAATGTTTATTGTTTTAGTATGATTTTATATATGTTGGAAGCCACCCAGAATGGCAACACAGTCAAATGGGTGGGGTATAAATAATAACACCACCATCATCATTAAATAGGATGTCCCAATTCACAGGCCTGTGGGATTGAATTTGCATACACAGTGGTACCTTGGTTTGCATACATTTTGGATTACAAACCATAGCTGTCAACTTTTCCCTTTTCTTGTGAGGAATCCTATTTGGACTAAGGGAATTTCCCTTTAAAAAAGGGAAACGTTGATAGCTATGTTACAAACATGTCAAACCCAGAAGTGCGTGTTCGGGTTTGCAACCTTTTATTGGATTACAACCTATTTGGGGGGGGGTTGCAAACAATTTTTGGGGGGAGGCCCCATTGGCAAAAGCGCGCCTTGTGTTACAACCTGTTTTGGTTTACAAACGGATTATGGTTGTAAACCGGAACGGATTATGGTTGTAAACCAAGGTACCACTGTATAAGGGAAGCATCCCTCTACTCCCCCAGGCATGTAAATAGCCACATTCTGTGGCTCCCCATACAGGGATTGGGAGAAAACTCTTTCTTCCTAAGTGAGCCTTGGATATGTGAACCCAGGACCCTTTGTCCAGCATTCACTGAGGAGCACGTGGCAGCCCCAATGACCCCCCCCCAGCAAGCTAAAGCCTGTGGAAGGTGACTTAAGAGTTCCCTTAGACCCTATAATGCCACAGGGTGCATTCACCCCTGCTAAAGAACAGGAGTGGCAATATGGACAGAGATGATGATGATGATAATGATAAGGGAACCTAGCCCTGAGCATGCACACAGTTATTAACCACATACTCTTTATTGGAGAGGCTATTTTTCCATTCTTCCCTCTGCCCCGCAGGGACTGGTGGGGGTGGATGTAAGAACAAGCACAAGACTTAGGCTTGGTTCACACCTGAAATAATAATTGAGCAATCCCGCAAATGCCTTTTAAGTTCCTGTTAAATCTCTGAATGCTCTGCCAAGATCTTACCTCTGTTCTTGATCCTCTGCTTGAATTTAGCTGTTAATTTGCTTTTCATTTTAGCTTGTTATCTTTCTTAATTCACATTCAGCTGGAGGCCTAATTTAAAAGTTGCAATCATCTGTTACTAGTTAATTCTTCGGTCTCTTGAGACAGCTGTAAAAGACTCCAGAAAGGGTAACTTTTATTTAAATCTAATAGGGAAAATATGTGTATTGCCCCTTTGCTGCTTTCCATTTCTACTGCAGATGGGCTGGAAGTTTTGAAATTTTCTTTTGTTGGGTAGATGGGGGGGGGGCAAAATAAAACCTGCGCCCCAAAATCGTGGGGTGGCAAGTGGAAAGAAACTTCTCTGAAATTTTGAAGATGTGGGTCTGTCCAACTTACCTTGCTTTACCTTATGATGATTGAGTATTTTCCATTTCTCCTTGCTTTTTGAAATTTGTTTCCAAAGCACCACACTACTCACAGTGGTGCAAACATCCTACTGATTGATTGCATTTCTATCTGCCCCTTTTCTCCAAGGAGCTGAAGGTGGCATACATGGTTGTCCCTCTTCCCATTTAACCCCCACAATGACCCTATGAGGTAGGTTAGGCTGAGAGGCAGTGATAGGCCCATGCTCACTCACTGCATGGCCAAATGGGGATTTGAACCCTGATCTCCTAGGCCTTAGTCTGACATTCTAACCACTACACCTCCACTTTCTTGTTACAGCTACCCTCTGGATACACTTCCTGAAATCCTTTGAGAGAGACATTATGTCGGGCTGCAAGGCATTATGGGAAGTTTGGGCAAGACCTAGCAATGGAAGGAGCAACTCCATCTCAAGTATTTTTTTAGAATAAAATACACCCCTGTTTTATTTTCAAGAAACTAGGAGGTGGATTTTTGACTCAGCCTTAATTCCAACAGTGTTTCGTCTTGAAGAGTTTATGGGCCAAATTCCTTCCCTGACAATCTTTGAGAGCTGCACTCTCTGGTGCAGCCAGAGGCAAAAATAGGTAGAGCAATGGATGTACCATGGGCTGCATTTCTGTCAAGCAAAAGGAAGAGGTCTCCACATATCTATAAACCTTTTTGTCTTCCAACCAAGCAAGAAGCATTATTACCATTCAAGGGCACATTCCAACCAGGCAAAAGCGGTGGAAGAGGGTATGGCTCAGGGCTAGTGACATGGTCTGGGGAGAGTTCCAAGGGCCAGTTAGCAGGGCCTGGAGGGCCATCTTTAGCCCGGGGTTCTCCACCACCTGGCCTAAAGCATAGCCACTGTACTGCTCCCAGATACGGAGAGGGCAATGAATGTTGAAATTCAGAGTAAGCCTGCTAAAGTGAAGAGAACTGCTCCAGAGCAAGCATTCCACAGACCGCAGCTGAAATGTGAAAGTGACAATCCCTTTGAATCAGAGGAAATAGCAATAAATTCAGTTTGAGAGGCTTGAAAATGTCATGCCTCGTAGCATAATTTTTCGTCACCCTCTTTTAGAGCCAAGAGATGGTCGCTAATGCATGATGTCTTCCCCTGAGCTTTAACTGGAGGGAGGGCACCTAGGGAGGCTGCACAGTGAAGAACACTGGGGAGATGATTCATGGAATGAAAGAAAAGATATTCAGAAGCACCCCTCAGCCATCTTGAAAGTCAGGCAAGTAGCCTAAAAAGCCTGCACCCCACCCATGAGAATTTCACCAGAAGTTTCTCTCTCCATTGATAATTTTCAAATGCTGTTTCTTTTCTCATTAAGTGGTGCCAAATGGGTTTTTTTTTTTTAAAAAAAAAAAAGGCTGACATTTTTGGCAAAGCAATAATCTGAATGAGGCAGTTTCTGGCTGAGAGATCATGTACTTGGCCATTTTGCTGCACCTCGACAGCAGCTGATGTACTTTAAAATTAATGGGCCTTCCACATTACCGGCACTTGGTACACTGTGCCTTTATTCTGAAAAAGAATATATTCACCTACGACATATGCTTGACATTTCAAAATATATTTTTGAGCTTCCTCAGTTTTGAGAACTTCTCATTTTCTCACTTCCACAAAAGGCTCCAGCACGGGTGGGGGGGAGGCGGACACAGAAGGAGTCTGCCCCCCTCATTTTAAAAAATGGTCACAGTGTTTTGCTGGTGTTTGGAAGCCATTTAGCAATCATGATAATGACACATTGAAAACATCACCTCTCGTGCAGCAGAGGCCAATGTGCTTTACACAAACTAATTTCTTTGAATTATCCTTGAGATAATTCTGTTGGCTTCTTCATGGCAGGAAGAAAGGATCATGAAAATCAATTAACAGGAGAAAGAAATGGGAGTTTTCAGTCAAATGGAGACAGGGACAATAAGAGCACATTCTCCCTTGGAACTCGTGGACACGAGATAGAGTGCTTGAGTTTTGGTTTTGATGCTGGTATATATACATTATCACCAAGTGTAGGGGCTGAACTACATATTCTGTGGGTACCTGCATCTCAAAACCAAACATATAAGAAGTGTTTTTACATACCAAAACAAACCATTAACCCCTCTTTCCACAAACATTTAAAAAGCCATGGGATGTTAATCAGCTGAATTCCTGGTTGAAGAGAAACATTTTTGCCTGGTGCCTAAAGATATGTAACGAAGGCACCAGGCAAGTCTCCCTGAAAATAGCATTCCACAAACAAGGAACCACCACATAAAAGGCCTGTTTGTGTGTTGCCACCCTCTGGGCCTCCTGTGGAGGAGGCACACAAAGAAGGACCTCAAATTATGATGGCAAGGTTCTCAAATTTATCTGATGCAAGGAGTTGCACACAATAGTGTTCAAAATGGTATTGTCATCCATTTGGTAGTCACACCATGCGTTGAAGTGAAGAACTTTGTGACACTGAAGCAATTTCTAGGGATGGAATTTTCTGAAAATCTCCATTTTTAATTGTTAATCAGCTTCTTCCATTTTGATATCAATTAGTTCCACTAAAAGTGCCATCAACTCATATATTATATTCACCCTCAATGCTTATCGTAGATTTTTTTAAAACCACATTTCATATGCATAATATATTTTATATGATCCTGAGGAGATCCTTACTAAAACCAACTAGCCTGATGATAGCTGCTGGTGGTGACCAATACAGTTTTTGTGAAGGTGATTGGCTTTAGAAGGGTGAAAGTGCACTAAAAATAGAACAGATTCAGTGGAAGGAACAAAACAACAACCACACTCTTGGCCCTGTAACACAATATTTTAACGAGCTTAGTTATCAAAGTACCCTAAAAAGGAGGAAGGATCAAAACCGAGATGGTTGCAAGAGCTCTTGACAGCTATTGTTGAACTTCAGAGAGACCAGGTTTCTTTTTCCAGAATGTAAAATCTATATTATGTCTGTAAAAGCGAAGAAAAGCATTTTAGCAAACTACCAAAAAAAGAAATTCACCCATCAGAGAAGCTGAACTGATTCCCTCCGCTTGGAGGTCAAGGAAGCAATGCTATTAGCACCTGGGTGATGGACACAGCACTGCTGTATTGCTTGTGGGGATTTCGTTCAGAGGGGAGAAAGGAGCCAAATGAATTCTCGAGCCTGAAATATGGTGGGACCTTGGTAGCACATCAAGGATCAAAGCAACAGGAAGAGCTGAGAGCAACAAAACTTTCAGGCGCCCATGAGATTTTCAATCTCCCAGGCTTTGCTCAGACGACTGTGTTGTGTATCACCTATCAAGCATTTTTTCTTTAATGATGCAAAGGTGATGTATATCTTTTAAATGTGGCTGCTGCCACAGTATCCTGTGAGGTAGAACTGGTTCATGCAAGTACATGTACGTTCACCACTTAACTTCACTACACTTCAATGGTACAGCTGAATGGCATACACTGAAAATTGTTGTGTTTGAGGTGTGTGGCCATTAGAGTCTGAGGTTGAGGGGTTTCTGGCCAAGCAAGGCTGGGGAAGCTCAAGCCTGGGTGACAAATATGGCTCTGTGATCCTCAGGACTCTTTCCAGACTACACACCTCTCACCAAGTTTGCTTTGCATCCTCCTTGCTTTCTTTTGCCCTGATGGAATGTCTTTGAAATCTGAGATTGCTTCTTGCTTCCCTGAATGGAGGAGATATAGGGCTCTCTCTGTGTGTAGAAACTAGCCTCCACAACAAAGCAAAATTAGCATTTATGCTCCGCCTACTTTTGCTTCTGGCCCTGCCTACCACAATCATATAACCCCTGGAAAGTTTTCCCAAAGGGAATGTGACCTGTTTACATCAGAATTCTCTGACATTGCTAGTCAGGTGCAAACTCTCAGAAGCAGAAATCAAGTCCCAAAGGCAACATTAAGTGGCCATTTATCTATTCCCCCAAATGTAGAAATGCATGGCCATTTATTTATTCCAGCATGCAAAGTAGACCGTATGAACCAGATGATAATACCCAGCATTAGAGAAAAAGTGGTTAAGAGGTGACATGACAGAAGTGTATAAAATTATAAATAGCATAGAGAAAGTGGATAGAGAAAAGTTTTTCTTCCTCTCACAACACTAGAACCAATGGACAGCTCCCTCCTCTCTTATAACACTAGGACTTTTGGATGTCACATGCAGGTGAATGTTGGAAGACTCAGCACAGAGAAAACAAAGTACTTTTCCTTGCAGTGCAGAGCTGAGCTATGGAATTCAAGTCTACAGCAGGCGGTGATGGCCACCATCTTGGATGGCTTTAAAAGAGGATTAGACAAATTTATAGAGGATAAGGCTATTGATGGCAATTACTCATGATGGAGGCACTGCTCTGCCTCCACAGTCTGAGTCAATAATGCTTCTGAATGGAGGTTGCCATAAAGTGCAGTAGGAGAAGAGGGCTCAAGTGCTTGAGTCCTGCTTGTGGGTTTCCCATGGGCGTCTGGCTGGCCACTGTGAGAACAGAATGCTGGATGAGATGGGTCATTGGCCTGATCTCCAGGACTATTCTTATGTTCTTAAGCATTGCAATGGGTGGGATATGTATATTATACTGGGGCAACACCTATATTAAATTCTGCACACACTGCATGCTCTATAACAGGGGCAGCAAATACAGTGCTTTTCAGATGTTGTTGGCCTGCAACTCCCATCATCTCTAACCATTGGCTGTGCTGGCAGGGGCTAATGGGAACTGATATGCAACAACATCTGTAGGGCAGCATTTTGCCTAAGTCTGATTTAAAGAATGGAGAGAAGCCAAGGGAACACAAAAGGAAAAATGGGGTGAAACAATAAAAGTGGGGTCATTTGTGCTCATTGATACTACATGTTAAAAAAGTTAGAAGAATCTGAAAACATACAAGTCATCTTTCAACAGAACACAGCTCAAATGTATCACCTTTGAATGATTTTCCACACTTGAACATCATCAAGAACAAGTTGCTTCCTAAGATGATATTTATGTTTGCTCTCACACCCTCTGTCTACTCCCACCAACAGATTCACTTCAGATAATTGCACTGGAAGCAATTCACAAAAATCACGAAAGCGTTTTTGTAATGGTAACATCCACCCGTAGAGTGTGGGCCATTAGTGCTCAAGAATGCTTGAAGTTTTCAATGCACTCCAAGAAGAAGATGGGGGGAGCACACTAATCGAAGGCTTCAACAAAAGCTTAGAGGGCCAATATTCCATGCAATTAGGCCATCTCTGCCAAATGGGACAATTCAGAGCACAGCATCTTTGAAGCATCATGTTCCTCCCCCATCATGTTCAAAAGAAGGAAGAGATGGGTCTTTCATGTTTATCTAATACGAACTGAAAAGCATGTGAACGTTGATGCATGACCTATAGAAAATCACTTCTGTCTCCTGCAGAAGGCATCTTGTGGTCATTTTGGGGCCTTGATGCCAAACACCACCTTTTGAGATAGTAAGTTAAATCGTAATTTATTTATTTCTTGTTAAGGGACATGGGTTGGAAGAACTTAAAAAAGAAGTCAGACATCTAAAATGATCTTCCTTTTGTGACATTTCCTTTAAAATCTATGGGTTTCAAGCTTACTTTAAAAAAATAAAATAAAGCAAAGGTCTTTGCTACCTGAAACTAAATTGAATATAATTGGATACCTGTATGTCAAAGTACTCTGGCACATAAAGGTATGGATCTGCACATCAATAGATGGCAATTGGGTCAGAAGATAACCTATAGTGGATATATAGATGAGACATCTTCTTAAGCTTCTTCTGAAAAACCAAGGAAATACCTTGTTACACACACAGGTGAAGTGGATGTGTCTTATTAAGCGGGTGTTTATAATGCTGTACAACGCAATGGAGCTGTAAGCCTAAAATAGTCTTCCATCAAAAAAGGAAACCTAAGAGATTGAAATATCTCTCTTCAAAACTCAACATTGTGATGAATTTGAGAATATGTTCTAAACCACATCAGTAGTCAGTAGTATAGTGGTCCTGTTCCTCCTTGCAAAAGATATGTTCTTTTTCTGCCTCTATGGCAGAAGTAGGAGAACTTAGCAATCTTTTTTTCCAAGAGAGACAGCAAGGTGTGTGTGTGTGTTCACCTTTGACATTGAATGAGATGGCCAAGGGCTTTTTTCATTTTGTTTCCAACACTGCAAAAAACCAAACCAACCTCCCAGTAGGAAGTTGCCTTGGACTGAGTCAGACCATTGATCTATTGAGCCCAGTATTATCCACATTGATTAGCAGTGGCTCTCCAGGATTTCAGACTGTAGTCTCTCCCAGCCCAACCTGAAGAAGCTGAGAGGTCACACCTAGGACTTTCTGCATTCATATAGATGCTCTGTCCTACCACTGAGCCCTTCTCCTTCACATCCTGCTCCTTCGTCAGCATTTCCTTTTTAAGAAAGTGAAGTTTTCCCCCGCCCCAATTCATTTCCCTTTGAATCCCAGTGGCCAAAAGAAATATCATTTGAACATTCAAAGGAGCATGGGTGTACATTAAATCATTGGTGCGGAATTTTTAAATCCATATTACAACAACAAAATACCAGATAGCAACAAGCCAAAAATACCTATCCTTGACTGTCAGCTATCCTGAACGCATCAATGTATGGGACACAGACCTATTCACTTTCTTTTTTGGTTCTTTATGTCTTCCTTTTCTAGAAGCTCAGGCTAATTTATGGGAGGTTTCTGAAGGTTCCCTGTCCAGGGAATGACCAGGACATTGCTGAAGCCCTTATTTCCTTGCTCAGAAACACAAATGTTTGGGATTTGTATATGAAGTAAGTGTTATAATAAACCCATAATTCTTCTTTGATTCCAGTTAAAATCTTTTCCAGAGAAAAATTCAGCCCCTTCCATCCACTCAGAGAGTCATAGAATCATAGAGTTCAGAAGCACCCCAATCTCATCCAACCCCCTCAAATGCAGCTTGTTTAATCCCTGACAGATGGCCAACACTCTAACCACTACATCACATTAGCTCTTAGAAAGTGCATTTAAAAAATCCCAGGCCAAACAACGCCCTTTTTGGACCTCCTGAATTCTGCTTTCCAGTCCTTTTTAATTGCTCATTTGCTCACTCGCTTTCCTCCTCTCCCCCTCTCTGCCTGCGCTGCCCTATATAGATTTCCTAAATGCATGCAAATTTATCCAAGATGTCTCATTTTGTTACCAATTCCCCCAAGTGCCCCCGTCCTAATCATTAACTAATTGTCTTGGTGGTCTATTGACAACTTGCCCACCTCTTTGCTAATTTCTGCTGACATGACGGAGGCCTTGAAGAAGCAAGTTAACCTTTCAGTGTCCATTGAAGATCCACAGGTTTGATGACGATTGATTGACCTGGCCTCTTGTGTTGGAATGAAACCTCATCAGCTTTCCGGGTGACTTGTGTAATGAGGCATTGTTAATTGACAACAGGTAGGCAAAGTGAGAAGTTGTCTTCTTCCTCATTCTTATGAAGAGGGGCAGTGAATTAGAGTTTCTGACATCTGAAGATGTTTAGTTCTCAGAGTGCTTGGCGTGGCCATGTGGCCTTAGAGCAAGCTTTTTTTGGCTTTGATGCTGAAGTCCATAGTTCTGAAAAGCAATACTTGGAAGGCAACATCATATTCTGGGTATGTTGATGCAGCAGTTTCACAGCAGCACCAAGAAGAAGAATGTGGCATTCTTAGCTGAAGAATCCAGCCTCCCCATTTTCCCTTGGTAGATGGGCCACTAAAATTTGCAAGGCTTTCTAGGGCTAGGGTCCAGTTTTTCACTTTTTGAAATATGGCAACCTTATCTTGGTCAGAGCCTCTGTATACAGCCAAATGGAATGGTAAGGAGGTAGTAGGGGGTTGGGGTGGGGGGTTGCATTCTTGAATGCTCTCCTACATGAAAAATCTCCCGTGAACAGAAATCTAGCACAGCACATACAAAGCTTTTAGTCCAGCCCTTTGCCTGTTCGGCTTATGTTTGATTTGTTGAAAGACGAGACCATAACGAAGCGTTCCAAAACATGCATCTCCCACATGCACTCTGAAATGGTGCAGACCGTTCTAGCACCTCATATTGCTGCATAGGTAGACTAGGGTCCTATCTATTTAAGGCAGTATCATACCATTTTAATGAGTCATGCCTTTCCCCAAGGAATCTTGGGAACTGTAGTTTGTTAAGTGTGCTGAGAGTTGTTAGGAAAATCCCTATTCCTTGCATTCCCTGGGAATAGAGGTTGATTGCTAAACCACTCTGAGAATGGTAGCTCCGTGAAGGGAACAAGGGTCTCCTAACAACTTTCTGCATCCCTAATGAACTACAGCTCCTGGGATTCCTGGGAAAGGCCACAACTCTTTATCATGGTATGATACTGCTTATAAGTGTATAGTGCAGGTGGTTGGTAGGCCAGCGGTGGCAAATCTAATTAGGCCCACAAGGCCTCCCCATTTGTCCCACCGGGCCATTGTGGCCAAGGGTAAGGGAGCAGGTAAAAAGGTGACCAGGCAAAAAGGAGTGTCTGAAGTGCTGCCGATCAGCTGATCAGTTGACACCTCAGAAGCTCCTCATGCAGTGCTTTCAGCAGTCACTCTAAGCAGGAATTCATTGACAGGAATTCAAGGAGCTCAGGGCTCTTTGCAAATCCCACCGGTCAGGAGCCCTTCAGAACACCATGCAGGGTTGATTGCCAGGTGTTCAAAACAATGCCTCATGTGATGTCAGGTATTGTTGTGAGGTCAGGAGATTTGGCCAGGGGGGTTAGGGGAGATAGGTATCCTACCTGCATGCTAGGTGAAAATGAAAATGGTTTTGATATTTTCCCTCACTTGGCCCAGAGACAAAACACGGCTCAGATGAGGTGTCCAGCAAGCCCAATGGGGTCTGGCTTTTTTAAGGCTCACAAGAGCTAGCCTAATACATTTCAGTAGCCTTGCCAAAACACCCTTTGCTTCTCTCAGAATTCCTCCATATATCCCAACCTCCCACCCCACCACCATGAGGATGGAAATCCAAATTTGCTTCAGGCAAAATACCTGTAGGAATTCTTAAGCTTTGATAAATTCATCAAACTTTTTCTGAGATGAGGGAGGCATTCACACACTTCTGAATTTTGAACTGAAGCTGGCTTTGGGGTTGTGCTAATAGTAAAACAGATTTATGGTCCAGAAGAGGAAGAAGAAAAAAGCTCTACTGGGAGCCAAAGATATCAGAAGAGAAGTTTGAATGAATTATGTTTTTAAAATGAAAAATAAATAAATAAATAAATCTTCACTCCTCAGAATGATGTTGAACGTTTAAAGAAAAAGAAAGAAAGGAAAAGATTCGACATGAATCTTCTCTGCATGTAAATTTGGTCTTTTCTTCTTCTTCCTTAACAGTGCTTGATGCCTTCTTGATTTATAACTTCTCCACCTAAATAATTAATAGTTTCCTGTCTTGAAATGGCTGCCAATTTGATGTTCAGCTGTATGCTATTTAACTTTGTAATTAATCTTTCCAACAAGTGAGGTTCATTTTTCCATATCAAAGTATATCTGGTACATATATTAGCAGCCATAGAAAAAAAAAATCTTTCTTCTCAAAGCCGCCTGGAATGTTCAAGATGGGGGCAGTCAGAAACTATGAATGAAAGGACAAGTGAATGAACGTTATTACAAAAAAACACAACCTGCCACTTTCTCTCTGCAGCTCATTGTCTTGTAATGCGGCAAATATGTGAATCGCTGGTGAGATAAAAAGTGCCTGGAGGGGGGAAGGAATTGCTCTCTGTGTGTGAAATGGCAAGTGAGAGTTCACATCCACCTGGCAGATTACTTTCTGCCCATTTCATATCCCACCTTTCTTCTATAATGGTACTCAAGAGGGCTTTCATCAGGGTGGGGAGCTAATCTCCCTCACCTGTTTGTGGGCCAGGTTTGACAGCTGGGCAAAGTCAATCACCAGACACCACTGCACATTGAAATCAGTTGACTTGATGGTTGGATCCCTGGGCCTTGGCTTGGTTAGCACTGTGCACCACACATATCTTGGACTATCTCACACCTGATGTGGCATATGATACTGGGGTAGGGCATAAGAACATAAGAAGAGCCTGCTGAATCAGGCCAATGACCCACCTAGTCCAGCATCCTCTTCTCACAGTGGCCACCCAGATGTCCATGGGAAACTCACAAACGGCCTTCAAGCACTTCAGTTTCCACAACTGGTATTCAGAATCATTACTGCCTCCAACTGTGGAGGCAGAGCATTGCCACCATGGTTAGTAGCCATTGATCGCCCCCTCCACCTTGAATGTGCCAAATCCTCTTTTAAAGCCATCTAAGTTGGTGTCCATCACTGTTCCTGGAAACTCTGAGACTGGCGGTTGAGAGAATATTTCTCTTTTCTATTAGAAAGCTTTTTAAATAAGCAAATAAATATATTTTTGTTGATTCATTGTCCTGGTGGAGAAGAAGAGGGGGAAGGAGGAGGAGGAGGAGGAGGAGGAGGAGGAGGAGGAGGAGGAGGAGACGACGACTGGAGAGAGGACATGTTCTTGTCTTCCATCTCAGGCTGCAAAATGTTTTAGGGTGGCTGTGACTCATTGCACCACCACAGCAGCAGCCCTCAGGAAGAGGAATCATCTGGTCTGGTCTGTGCTGCAGCTCCTCCCTTGCAATGGCCAGCTGGCATTGCAGCTTTGTCACCCCAGCTTTTGTTATAGTGTGGATGTGATCTCTGAGAGGGTTGGTTTTTTTGTTTGAAAAATGGCAGAGCAATTTGCCAATGAATTAGAATTATGGGTAAACGTGCAGAAGTGACATGAACTGTAACACAGTGACATGGGTAGATTCACCCATTTCTAGATTGAAGACTGTCTAGTTCACTTCTGGAACAGAATAATAACTGCAAACCTTTTGACAAGAAATTATTGACATTGTGTTAATGTAGTGCTTGAATTCTGAATTAATTTTCACTTCCTCCCCGGCCTCTCAGGCTACAGATGTATGTTCTTTTCTTTGTAGTCTTCATAAATCCCAATAAAATAAAATTCCGAAAGAATTTCTTCAAAACTTCTGAAGTGTTTGTTTGCTTCCTTGCTTACAAGCCACTGACTGTCCTTCCTTAGCGCTGACAATTAATGAGCCCTCCAGTCAGGAGTTGCTTGTCTTCCCCTGTTGACGTGGTTGTTATTTTTCCACAGATTTCTCCCATCCCAGCCACGAGTTTCCATGGCAATACTTTATTAAAATTGTCAAGGATGGAGTGTCCAAAAGCACACAATGATGTTGATGCTTTGTATGGATGTACCTGCGGTTGTCAACTCCTTCCTGCTAATGGTTTTGGATAAAAAGTAATTTCAAATTAGACCCAAATTAAAACAGAGTATGTCCCATACATTACTTTATGGATGTGTTTTGTGTGTGGATTTTGAGCCCTTGAGGCAAAGCAGGATAGAAACTGAACTAACCTTTTCTTTTTAGGGAAAAAAAAGAAGAAACCTGAAGACAACTATTTATAGAAATGATGAATTGACTCACTTGACAGTTTTCATGAGAAATGTGATTCTCCAATCAAGGAGCCTTCTTGTCTTCTTTCTGGTATGCTTTGTGTGAAAAAAATAATAATCCATGACTAGAGTTCTGCTTAAGGAACTCTGTTGCAACTGGGTTTCAAATAGCTGCCATCACCACTAGCAATGGAGTTTGCAGTTGTCGAGAGGAACATATACATGTCTGAATTACTCTTAAGTGCCATGGAAGCAGTGTAGTCCACAATTCTGAGAGCAGCAATCCATGTAACTAGGGAGCAGAAGAGAAATGCTACTGCAGGTTGTGCGAATTTTTGCCAGTTGTAT
Source organism: Podarcis erhardii (assembly GCF_964252035.2). Classification (NCBI taxonomy): domain Eukaryota; kingdom Metazoa; phylum Chordata; class Lepidosauria; order Squamata; family Lacertidae; genus Podarcis; species Podarcis erhardii. The sequence continues at coordinate 23,141,684 of NC_138503.1, forward strand.
CCATGGTCGCACCATTTATGTGACATTGTCCCTGAGAAGAACTTGGTGCTAGAGTTGTAACTGTTACATTCTAGAGCAGGGATGGGCAAACCTGTCAGTGTCGGTTTATCTCAGCTTCTCATTTTCCCAATCTTAAAATCAGTTCCCCACATTTCCAGATCATTTTGTGATTTCTCCTCCTTCTCTTTTTGTGCAAATCACACAATTTTGTATGCATTTTTGCCTAATATACACATTGCCTAATATAACTTTTTTGCAAAGCAATTCCTCATAATATAGTGCGTTTGTTTACATTATTTTCACAAATATATGCATTCATGTGCATTACTTGATAAGCGAACTGCACTGCAAAATTCAGGTAAATGTGAATTTTGAAGGATGGCTGTGTTTTGCTTCACATATCGTTTGGGAAATTAGGTAAATTCACCTATGAACTGGATTAAATTCTTCCAACATCCTATCCCAGCCTCAGAAGCTCATATCCTCGTTGGAACTGGATCATTGTTCACAGATGAATTTTCTCTTACTTCTCCCAAGTAAACCCTTTCTCCCACATATAACTTCATTGATAAAGCCCTAGGATGTCAAATAAGTACTTTGGGCATCTTCTACCTTCATTCAAGAGGTCCAGGTTTGAGAATCAGGGATCACTGTAGGTTTATAGGATGTGATCTAGGAAGCAGGTGGGATGCCCATGATATTAGATAGACTGTTTTAGGACTAAAGTGGCTTTATTTATTTGATTTATTTATAAAAGTATGTATATATTACCATCTCATAATAATATCAGGGTGGTGTATAGCCATATGTTGTGGTAACATGGAAGCAGGCTTTCTCACTGGTGGCACCAGTGTTATGGAATGCCTTCCTTGCTGAAATATGAGAAGTCCCATCAATATTGGCATTCCACGGGCTCTTGAAGTCACAGCTGTTTAGGCAAGCTTTCCCCTGAACTTGAACTTCCTGATCAAATTGTGTGTTTTTTTAACTGGATTGTTTTAGTGCATATTTTAATTATGAATGGTTTTAATGCTTTGATGGAATTGTTTTATTGTGTGTTTTAATTATGCATGGGATTTATAATTGATTTATAACTGATTTTATACTTGTACACTCCTTCAAAGTCATGCACACACCTGACTATTCTTCCTGGTACCCACTTGTGTTTCGGTTCTCAATGGGGTCCCATGCCTTTCCTCCAGTGAAGTCTTCCTGAGGTCTTGGTTGGGTGGGATCCTGATGGGAATCTCTATTATTTATTTCTGTGAATGATTTAGATACTTTCAAATAATATAATTCTTAAGTGGCATACAAGAGGGAGAATATACAGTAGCAAACAGAATAAAAAGTTAAATATATTTTAAATCTGTTTCTTACATTTGCATGCCACCTTTATATTCCAAGGATCTCAATGTTGTGTCCATGATTCTCTCTGCCATTTCAACCCTGTGAGGTAGGTTAGGCTAACAGATATTGACTGTCCCACCCAGTGAGCTTCATGGCTAAAGGGGGGGGGGTGATTCAAACTCTGCTCTCTCAGGTACAACACTCGGTAAGAGTGTTACGCCACACTGGCTTAGCCAAAAATATTTTTAAAAAACTTACTTAAAATGGCTGATGAAATTTGACAAGGTGGGGCCCAATCTGATCTACTCCTTTGGGAGGAGATTCCAAAGAATGGGGGCCCCAATACTGAATGAACAGTTCCTGGTTGACATGAGCCGTGCACCTAAGCCATGGCAGATCACAACCAGTGACTTCTGTAGGCATGCGCACAAGGATGTTGAACAGGATGGTTGACATGCAACATTTGAGTGGACCTTAGAGAGCACCCCTGGAGTGCAACATTGGCTGGGATTTCATGACATCTGAAAATACCATTACTTAGCTACAACTCATTCTGATCATTTTGAAAATGGGAGTGCAGCCTTGCTATTATTTCAGAAAACATTACTCTCCGTAGTTAGTCTTGTTTCAAAACAGAGCCAAAATGACTCCCTTCCTGGAATTCTCCCTCTCCTACCATCAAACCACATTTGAACAGTGGGGAAATTTGCTCTTGAATTGCAAAATAAACTTCCCGTCCATTTGTAAATTTCAGTGGAAGGACTGATGAGATCTGACAAATAGTCTTTTCCCCGTGCAGTTTTTGAAAACTCCTAGTGTTCTACCCTCCCGCCTCCCCGCACGTTTGGCAGGGGCTGTTAATATCAATCCCATTATAAACCTCAGCTTTTTTGGAGAGCTGTTAGCTCAGTTTGCATTTTCCTGCTAATTTGTACTGTTTGATGAACGTTATGTGTTCGACACTTGTGGTTTTCTTAAGCCGACCTCCGAACAGCAGCAGGATACACAATGTTATTTTTCAAAACTGCTTTGCTTCCTCTTTCCCTGCTTTGAAAATGGGCTCAATGTATCAAGTACAGGGATGTTAAAAAAGCACATCTCTTCTCAGGGTACGAGCAAAAAAAGGCCGAGAGTACAAAGTTTTAGAATGGGGATTCCTCCCCCTCCTCCTTGTAAAAGCGGCAGGAAATGTTTCTCGTTCCTCCTCTGAACCCTGTAGATGGAGCCCTTCCACAAAGCACTCGCCGCATCTTGAACACGAATTGACTTCCCTTTAGGTTGATGATGATTGATTGTGTTGTTTTCTTCATTACTTTAAACCTAATCAGTGCTTGGTGTAATTTGAGTAATGATAGCTCATTATTGGCGATTGTGAAGTTTAAGGCTTTCCTCATTTTACCTCAGAAGGCACTCAGTTGGGAGAAGAGGGTGCCTCCCTATTTTGACAGAGATCGGAATGATGGGGTGTGTGCATGGGAAGGGGAGGTGGGGGGAAGCTTGTTGATGTTCGGGAAACATTAATAGCTTTGTGGAATTTTTATCACGGTGCGCTTTTTTCCTGGCAAAGACTTGCTCACTTCCTCATAAGATCAAACTGGCTACATATGAGACAGTCCCCCCTTTCACCAGAAGCTCTTTCACCCCCCTCCGCATTCTCACTACATTTTCTTAACTCCAATAAATCACTCTTGTTTCTTAATGCATACACCCTGATGAAGTGAGATGAATGTGGTTCCATTGCGGGGGGGGGGGGGAGAGACTCTCGTAAAAAGATAATAAACAAGGATCACAGAGGGGTGAATTTTATTTTATTTTTGCATATCTGTCTATAGTTGAATTAGATATAAATCTATCTATCTATCTATCTATCTATCTATCTATCTATCTATCTATCCATTCATCTAATTAACAAATTGTGCTGCATTCTTTACTATTTTAAAATAGCGCTTTCTTGCTGGAGGGGCAGTATAGTCACCTCTTCCTCTTAAAAAATGAGCATTGTAAAATGGGGAACTGTGTGTCCCAACTAACTTAGCAATCCCTGTCAGTGACTTTTTATGTGTTGCATAAAATATCAGTTTGCGTCGACAAAGGTGTGTGAGCGTTATTGCCTTTGAATGCTGTTTTTTTTTTTATAAAAAAAAAATTAATAAATCTGTGGCTCTGGAACTCATAAGAGTTTATCTTTCTGTCTCTTTGATGCTCATCTCTTTACTTGGTCCTAGGAATTTTATGGCTGCCACTTATTTGGGACCAAATAGGTTCCATGTCTACCACATCCCTTTTTAATGGCGGAGGGGAAACACCAGGAATTAACAGATGTGTAACGTAATTTTCCCTGATAAGCTGGGGGGTGGTGGGAAATCTAGGCTTGGGGGATAAAATTGATTTATTTTGCATTTGAACAAATTTGCACTTTTTGAAACCATATGTGAACTGAAACAAAGCCATCCTTCAAAATTTTCACTTCTCTGAATTTTGCCGTAGAGTTCTCCAGCCAAGTTATGTGCAAAAAATATGCATATACTATGACAAAGTGTACACGTGTGTATATTAGTGAAAATAACATACAAGTTTGCATTAGAGAAAACTGCTTTATAAAAAAATTGTATATTAGGTGAAATTTCACACAAACTTGTGTATAGCATGGAAGCACACCGATGCTGACAAATGGTCACTAAAATGCTGACAAATTTTCATGAAGATTTTCTAAATGGCAAATTGCAAATAAATAAATAAATAAATAAATTGTGGAAAACGGAATTTAAGATTAGAAAAAGGAAAAACCAAAACTGACAGATCCATCTCTCCCTAGGGGAACCTGAGCAAAATTTATTTTAGGACAACGATTCAGTGAACATATTGATATTGATTCTTTATTGTGTCTAGAGTATATATTTTATGGGACAGGCACCGTGTGTAGTGTTCTCTATTTTCATTTTTGGACAGTGCGACCTTTGGCTTGTGCATTGATAAGCTCTGGCAGATGGTAAAAATGTAGCCATAGCTTTCTTTATTGCTGTGGTGTCAGTTAAAATGGAGACAATGCAATCCTTGTAACTTACTAAGGCACTTATACAGTACATGCTATGCTTTGGTAGGGAATCTCAGCCCTAAGGGCTAAATATGGCCCTCCAGTTTTCTCAGTCTGGCCCTCAGAAGACACCCCAAGACACACCTCACACCAGCTGTGCTTCGCACACTCCTACTTATGCTTGGCTGGGATGTGTCCTTGAACTCTGATCATGCCCCTTGCTTGATTGGATGGAGGACAGAGAGGGGTCGAAACTAGCTTAGTGTACAAAGTCAAAATTTATATTAGTTGCTCCACCCACTTTTGCCTCTGGCCCTGCCCACCAGTAGCATGTATCCCCCCCCCCGCTGCCCCCAGTAAGGTTGCCCATGAGGAAATATACACCACCCCTTGATTTAGGGCAGCCTAATTTTCAAAATGATGTTTAGAAAGCCCACAAACAGGACATGAAATCAAAAACTCTCCTGCCCCCATGAACTGCAAATCCATGTCTCCTGAATCCTATATATCTGAATTAGTTTGCACCTTGATGCTTTCATGTCACCACCTGAATAATTTTTGCTTCTCGTTCTTCTATTCTTAAATTCATCTGACCAAAATTTTCATTTTTTAAAAAAATTATCAAGCCAATCATCAACATTTTAGAGTGAATTTCTCCTAATATGCAATTTTTTCTCCTTTTCCAGTTTCGACAAAACTGCACATTTTTTTTTGCAAGCAGCTTTCCCAAATACAACACATTTTTGGTTTTGTTTTTACTAATATAGGCATTTATTTGCATACTTTAACCTATCACATGCAATTTCCTACACATTACTTGGCTGTAGAACCGCACGGCGAAATTTGGAGAAGTGATAATTTCCAAAGGCTGCCTTATGTTTCGCTTCATGCATTGTTTTGCAAAGTGAAACTCAGTAAGTTTGCCTTTAAACGTGAACTGAGTTGCATTTCTCTCCCTTTGTCTACAAGAATCACATCATAGGAACCTCAATTTATTTTGCTGCAAATTAGCACAGTGCAGACTTATTTGTTTGTAACTCCACACAAAGAATTTTTGCAGCTGGAGGGTTAGAGGGATAGGGACTCTCTTTCTCTCACTCACTAAACAGACATATCCTAGTGAAGAGCTCCCGTATCCATGGAGGGCTCAGTAACAGAGGTGCCTTCAGTTGAAGAGGTTGCGTGTAACCTAGCAGGGATGATCCAACCCAGCCTCAGGGCTGGGCTCAGTGAATATGGTACAAATGATAGAAAACACCATAATAACAGGCTAGGCATTTGCTGGAGCGGGCAAGAGATCTCATTTGCTTAAGTTAGACCAAAGCACTCCATGCATATAAATCACACCCTTCTTTTCTTTTCGCTATCCCCCCCCCTTGAAAAAAATAACATCACTGGAAAGAGTCTGTCCTAGGATGACTGAGCAAGTAAAGCAAAATACATTCTGATACTCTAACATCACAATAATGCGATCATTTGGATTCATACGGAGAACAGTAAAAACAATATGCTTTCTGATTAAATTATTCACGCTCGTAGCTTTTAAGTTTCAATTATAGATATCAACAATGTATGCAAGAAGCAGGGAGCATGGGAAATGCAAGCATTTTCTCGCAGAGTTATTCAAAGCAGTCGAGTTTGTTGAAACATTTAAAAAAGAAGATACGAATTTGTAGACAAAAATTAACATCAAGCCTAAAGTAGGAGGCAATGTTGCAACTTTTTAAATTTTTGCCTTCAGGTTTTCTTAATCTCATGTATTGTACTGTTTTGATCTACCACCACCATAATCTTATTCTTTTTTATTACAGATTCCTTTACCTGCTTGCAAGGAGTTGTCTTTTTCCTTAGTAATCTGATTCCTTTGATTGCAGTGTGAAATGATACTGTCCACCTTACCATTTCAAGACTAAATATCAGTTAGTTGAGTAGTGTATTTTGGGCCGGAGTTGCTACCTGGGACTCATGTTGTAGCTCCTTCCCCAACCCCCAATTTTTTTCTGCATGCTCCCACATGATGTTATCATTCCATCACTATTCCAGAATATTGGAGCCATCAATCTGACCTGACCAGAAGTAGAGATGGAGGAGAGTTTTGATTCAGTTTGCATTTTAAAGTCGATCTGCCTAAACTGCACTTTCTGAAACCAGTGAACTGAAACACCATCCTTTGAAAATCACGTTTTGCCAAATTTTGCAATGCAGCTCTCCAGCCAGGCAGTTTGTATAAAAATAGACGGTGTAAAGCTTGCATACAAATGCATATACTTGTGAAAATTATTAATAATAATAACAATGCATTCACCCCATGCCTTCAAAATGCATTTAAGGCAAAGACACAAGATTTACCCACCCGGGAAGAATGGCAGATGAAGGTGATGGACTATATGGAATTGGCGGAAATGACTGGCAGAATCCGAGACCAGGGAGAAGAGTCGGTGGAAGAAGATTGGAAAAAATTTAAAGATTATTTACAGAAATATTGTAAAATTAATGAGCTTTAGAAAAATGGTGGAATGAAGTTATATGGCTTTGGCAGAAATGTTATAAGGAACTAGGTACAGATAGATTGTTAATGTATTAAAGGGAAAGAAATAAGGTTAGAATATGTTAAGATTAATTACAGGACAGAAAACAGAGGAAGATGGAAAGGAATTGCTGAAACAGTTAATTGAAGTGGAATACAAAAAGGGAGGCGTGAGGAAGTCAATGAAACAAGTGAATGAAAGCTAAGATTGAAAATATTGGAAGTGTTTTTAATTGTTTTTGTTTTGTTTTGTTAATTCAATGTTTTACGTAGTGTTTTTGTTTTTGTATTGTATTATATTGATTTGTTTTAATTTTCTTTCTTTCTTTTTGTAATCTTTAAACTCTTAATAAATATTATTTTTTTAAAAAAAATCAAAATGCATTTAAGGCACATGGCATCCCACAAAAAAATCCTGGGAGCTGTAGTTTGTTAAGGGTGCTGGATATTGTCCCCCTGTGAGAGCTTAAACTACAGCTCCCATGATTCTTTGGGGGCAAGGCACGTTCTTTAAATGTGTGTTAAAGGCATGGTCTGGGTATGACCTGGGTCCCTACTTGGGTTCATGACAGCATACGTGACGGTATGTTTGCACATACAACTGTTTACACCAAAACGATCTTCATCAAGAGGATTCCTTTGATGTGAAGTGACCCTCCTTTCAGCAGAGGTGGGAAGAAAGTGTAGGTGTGATGGGAAGGAGGTAGAAAACCCCAGGACACTCCACAATTAAGGTGGAACAAACTGCCACAACCAGCGCTTGGCTAATGACACATTTGTCAGCTCGGTTTGTTTTCGAGGTTACGTCCCTGGCATTTTCCCTCCCCCTGTGACTCAGCAAGCGGTAATTGTTGTAAAGATATTTGTCACTTTAGTCTGTGTTTCCATAGGAAGACATCTCTGTCAAGGATAATTAAAGCCTTTCTCCGCATCTATCGTAAAGTCAAGAAGGTCTGCTCAAAAATGTCCCTCAAATCAAGGGGGAATGAAGTCTTCAGGCGTCTCTGCATTGACAGTCACTACTCTGCCTCCATGTACATTTCTTCCTTCTCTCTCTCTCTCTCTCTCTCTCTCTCTCTCTCTTTCTCTCTCCTGACACTTGAACTTTTTAGTTGCTGTTTCGGCAGATGTGATGGAATTGGTTATGGAAATATTTAAAATTGCCTTGCAGTTTTAAAGGGGATCAAGGGTGGAGATGACCCCTTTTTCAGACCATGGGCCACATTCCCTCATGTGGGCACATGTTGGTGGTGGGAGCAGACCAAAGTGGATGTGGCCAGGGGTAGGGACACTGGATAATTCCAGTGGAAAAAGAAATGGGAGTGGAGATTGCTGGTGTTTGCTTATTCACCCCAAGCCAAGGATGGAAATCAATCTGTTGAATATGATTGGCATTTGCTGTTCATAGAATTGTAGAGCTGGAAGGGACCCCAAGGTTCATCTAGTCTAACCCCCTGCAGTGCAGGAACATTGTTGCTTTCAGCCCACAAATGCTACATAATCAATATACATTTAACCCATTTGCATTATATTTGCTTTGCATTGAAATGAATGGGGTGGAATAACATAATTACAAAGTAGTTTACATAATTATGTAAGTTATGTAATTCTGCCATAGTGGACAGCAAGGTAAGCTTTGGATGGAAGATGAACTGCAGAACGAAAACAGCGCCGCATTCGATGAAAATGTTAGAATGGAAAACGATGCCTTCTTACATCTGCAGACAGAGGCAAAAGTGGATAAAATAGTGGATAGTTGGAGTTCTCACCCACATATTTTTCCAGAAGGTGAAGTGGATGTCTGGTTGTATTAAAATTAAATTTCTGTGAATTTCAGTGTGTATTAACCAGATATGTACCTCGTAGACTGAGGAACAGATTGGAATGTAAATTATCCTTGGATTTCACACTGAATTTTGTTCTCGACTCCAGAAATGTACCAAAAAAACATTATTATATGCATTTTATCCTAAAGTAAATTTACAAATGTGTAGATTGAGATAAAATACATATATGAAAATATAAGAAAATAAACAAGCAATACGTAATGAAACAGATGGGCATTTAGGCAATATTTAAATACAATTTCCCCGGCAGTTTTTTTAAATGAAAAATTCAGAAACTGGATGGAATAGTCTTATGCCTGCAAAATCGATACAGTCCAAAAATCAAGTGACCCATCCATCCCTAACTCACAATGAGCAAAAATAGGTAGGAAGAAGCAAGCATATCTCCCCTTCACAATCCCAATAAAAATGGGTTGTAGCCTATGCAGCACTAACTTAAAGTCACTTCTCAGGATACTTGTTGCTCTGGTGGAATGCTCTTATTGTACAAGGCAATACACATGTACATTACCAAAGATGTTATGTGCAATGGACTGAACAACAAGTATGAGCTTTCACTAGCTTTTGTGGATTTCTTTGTTTCACAACCTATACATCTGTACTAGTAGGCAGAAAATGTTAGATTCACTAGTGACCACTACCAGAAAGAAGCATCCCTAGTAAATGTGGGAGGCTGGAACATGCAGCTGCCCCAGGTCTAATGGACAGTTCTCTGCATTCACCTATCCTTTTAGTATCTTCATTCTACACCATCTGTCTCTGGGTGCTTTTAGTCTCCTCTTCCATCCCACGGCAAGTGCATTTCACGTGAAGGTCACACTGTGCCAAGCTGTTGCCAGGTGGCACTGACACCATAAGAGGAAAAATGAATTAAGATGTTTTTAGCGATTGGACTAATCTATTCTGGGCTTGCAAATACAATTACGAGCTTCTCAGATTTGCATGGTTATTGCAATGTGTGATCATAAAGGGCAGAGTTAAGGTTGTAAGAGCGTCTTAATGGCTCATTTATGTGTTGTAATGAATTCAGTTTTCTTTGAAGTTCTAACCTTAACTTTGAATTCTGCATCATTTAATGTGCAGTGCTTGGTTCTAATTAGAATACTCCTGTAACAGAGTTCCCCCATAATTATGGCAATGTCGTCTCTCCCCCTTGTCTTCAAGAGTCTTGCCATGTCTTCGGATGCTAATGAAAAGTTGGTTTTTTGCTGAAGGAGATGAGACATTTGTTTGAAATAAAGTCACCTTTAGTTATCTTTGTTTCAGGTTGGGGAAAACAAATGTAACTCCTAGATTTAGGACCTTCTTTTAGGGACAGGGAGAAATTCGATTTAGTTCATATACTGGCTCACACATTGAGGCTGAGCGGTAAGTACACAGAAACACAAGAGCTGGCATCCTGTTCTCCCAGCAGCCAACCTCTGTTTCAGTTTCTGCTTATTGTTTTGGAAAGCAGGTAGAGTTGCCTTGAAATGCAAACTGAACAATTTCCTCCCTCATCCCCAGTCCAAGCTTTTCATTGTTGTTACAAAATGCCCAGTTCTACCAAGACAATAGGTTCCTGGGTTCCTCCATGTTTTAAAGAGATCTCTCCCACCAACGATTCTCACTCAGAGCCTGTTGCAGCCAGAATGTCAGGACACAAAACGTGAAGAATAAATAAAATAAATATAGCCTCCATCTCCTGATGCTACCACAGCTGATCAGATCGTTCTCAAACGCTCCTGGGTAGGAGCCGCAAGCTTCGACTCGTTCTCTTGATGCATATCAGCTTGGAGATTCCTAGATTTTCTGCTTGTCTGTTTTTTCTAAAAAAAAAGAAAAAGAAAAACAAATTTTCTGGCTGCTTCCCAGAGGTCTGCTTATCAGTTTAATCAACAACTCGGTTAATGTCGTTTAAATGTTAAATCAAACAAACAAAATGCTAAGCTCAATCTGGTAGTCAGGAGCAAAGTATGTGTCCCCTCTCCAACCTCAGTGCTTACGTTCCCAGGATCTCTATCTGAACTTTCTGGCTGGAGCAAGGGGTGGGGGGAAGCGTATGAAACTCTGCAACGCTCCCAAAATTGTTTTGATTAGCAAAACTGTTAGCCAGCCTTCTGGCCTGATCCCTGCTTGATTGACTTCAGAGATAAAGTTGAAGCTGAGAAACACTCAGCAACCACCAAGGTGTACAATGCGATGGCCCCTGGAGGATTCAAGCATCTCCAGTAACTATTTCCAAATGGTGCTCTGTAGTTAACCCTCCTAAAAATGCGAGCTGCTTCAACAGGTGGAAGCAGTTTAGTGCCACATATCTTCTTTGTCAGGTTGGGGAAAGAGGCTCTTGAATCATGAGCACTGTGAAGTATAGTAAATGTCACTTACCCAAATTGCAAAATATGATGTTCATTGGTAGGCTAGGCTGAGGGACTATCGTGGTTCTGGCAGCACTGAATACCTTCCCTTTTGGGGATGGAATTGAATGACCTTCACATTTTTTAAAAAAATAATAATAAGAGCCCTGTGACTCTGTTTGCTGCGCACCTGAAGTACACTCAACAAAGCTGGAACTGCCAATCAGGATCTAATAATATGCAAGGGGGTGGATAGATAACTTGTATTAGGTATTCATTTGCATTAGATAACAATCTATCTAACCATGTAGGAGCTGGATTCTATCTTTCATTCCTTAGAAGACTGAACTTGTGCCATACTAAAAAACCATACTCCAAATTCTCAGTTTTCTTCCTCTGCAATATATTCTGCTATTTTTCTCCCTCATTCTCAGGGTGCCTTAAAGTGTATCTAGATTTTCTGTGGATTTTCTGTTCTAGCTCAACAGCTAGAATATTATATGCACAGAAATGAAAAGAAGAGAAGGTTCCAACAAAGGAAGAGTGGCTTTTGAAAGTAATAGGCTATGCAGAAATGACAAAGTTGGCAGTGAAATTAAGAGATCAAAATGATGAACTTTTAATAGAAGAATTGAGGCCTTTCATGGACTAATTTAAAAAACGCAGTCAAATGAAATCACAGGCTAAATTTGAGATAAAAGCAAAATGATAAAATAATTGTAACAGAGAAACTTATTGTAATAGATAAAAAGGTTTGACTACTTTGGAGGTGAGGGTAGAAAGTTAACTTATGAAACAATGTATTTGATTTGAAGGTTATTGTGAAAATGTTTGAAAACTTTAATAAAAAATTATATCTATAAAAGAAAGTCCTGATAGCTGCTGTTCAGAGCTTCACCCCTAGTGGTTTTCATTTAAAATTTGGGGGGCAGAAGAGATTTGACACCATTAACTCTGACACATGGGCATCTCAGTGCATGCCACAAATCTTCTTAAAGCTCTCTCCTCCAAACAAGTGCCCCTGGTTCAGTATTGTCTACACTGACTGGCAGCAGCTCTCCAGGATTTCAAACAGGAAAAAAGAAGAAGAAGAAGAAGAAGAAGAAGAAGAGGAGGAGGAGGAGGAGGAGGAGGAGGAGGAGGAGTTTGGATTTGATATCCCGCTTTATCTCTACCGGAAGGAGTCTCCAAGCGGCTAACATTCTCCTTTCCCTTCCTCCACCACAACAAACACTCTGTGAGGTGAGTGGGGCTGAGAGACTTCAGGGACGGTGACTGGCCCAAGGTCACCCAGCAGCTGCATGTGGAAGAGCAGAGATGCGAACCCGGTTCCCCAGATTACAAGACTACCGCTCTTAACCACTACACCACATTGGCTCTCCCAGCCTAACCTGAAGATGCTGGGGATTGAGCCTAGGACTTTATGCCTGCAAAGCTGATGCTCTACTTCCCATGTGCTGTCATAGCACCTTTTCCATAGAAAACAAATTGCCTCAACTTAGAAACCTAGATGTCATGGAGAAGGGATTATAATCTTTTTCCTGGTATGCTATTTTCTATTTCCAGGGATCCCCCCTCTTTTTAATATGGAGGGGCACTCTGCCATACGTTCCCCCATCTGCAGTCATAAATCAAGACCCAGTTTTACCATGACGTTCACCCAGCTCCTCACAAACACCATCAACTCGGGAACCCTCACCTCTGACCAACCCCAGCACCCTTTCCTAGCAACGTGGAGGCTTGGCATTTCTCTGGAACCTAGCAGTGTTCCCAGTCATCACATTGGATTGAATTATGTTTGAACTCTTCCTGAGGTCCCCTGCCTTGGAGCTGATGCATATAACCACATACAACTGGGGATCTCTGCCCCTACCGAGTCTGATATTTTTTTGCAGCAGCAATGCACATGCATATTGAGAAAGGATTTACCTGAAAGAGTGTGATTAGATAACCCATCTTATACTGAACATTAATTTATGGGTATAAGGCAAGTTCTTAAGGAGCCTCTTTAAAAAAAAAAAAAAAAAAAACCCATTCATTGCAACCAAGCTAATCATTTATATCAGTCCTTGTACTCTGGTAGTAAAATTCCATAATTCACTTCCCTTTAGGAGATAACTCTTTCTCGCAGCACAAGCCTTTGCTAGCACTCCATATATTATCATCAATACTAAAAGATACTGTTATTTTACACTAACGACATTATTCATCATGAGTCTAGGACGGCCTGAGCCTGTGGCTGCCACCTGTGATTCTAAATAATGTTGCTCTCTTTGTAGGTAAAGGACTGCTCCTTGCTCAGATTAAGATGCACACAAAGGAAAGCCAACTAGCAGAAGCTAGCAGGGTCCTGAGCTTCATTTGTGCGCCATGTTTCTCTATCAGGGTTTGCAGGGCGTAACGCGGGATCATAAGTTTACATCCTAACCCACAGAAGCTCACCTGCTCACAACTAGCAAAACGGTTGTGTTGGATTCCATATGGCGCAACCATTATCCTTGCCCTTTTTCTAGCGCAACTGCTATTGTGCTGGTAGTCAGACAACTTTCAATCTGAGCCAGATTTGTTGCTCCTTTTACAATAACAGGTATGGTAGTTACATCATCTAGTGATGGTATATATAATATCATTTATTATTTTTGGGATTTTTGTTATTTCTAAAAAGCTCAAATATGACTGGCAATAATAACGGGGAAATCTACTCAGTGGGAGGTTAAACCACAGAGCCTAGGACTTGCCGATCAGAAGGTCGGTGGTTTGAATCCCCGTGACGGGGTGAGCTCCTGTTGCTCGGTCCCTGCTCCTGACAACCTAGCAGTTCGAAAGCACATCAAAGTGCAAGGAGATAAATAGGTACCGCTCTGGTGGGAAGGTAAACGGCGCTTCCATGCACTGCTCTGGTTTGCCAGAAGCGGCTTAGTCATGCTGGCCACATGACCCGGAAGCTGTACACCGGCTCCCTCAGCCAATAAAGCGAGATGAGCGCCGCAACCCCAGAGTCGGCCACGACTGGATCTAATGGTCAGGGGTCCCTTTACCTTTACCTTACTACTCAGTGGGAGGTGCTATAAGACAGTAGGAGAGCATATAGCTTTGCCTGTAGAAGGTCTCAGGTTCAGTCTCAAAGGATCTCTGGTCTGGACTAGAAAGAACTCAACTGGAGTCCTTGAACAACCATATTAGACTATGCTGATTAGGACAGAGCCATGGCTTGACTCAGCATGAGGCTCAGTGGCTGTGGTTCAGTGGTGAACCCCAGGCTTTACATGAACAAGGGTCCAGGGTTAGTACCCCAGCATCTTAGGTAGGACTGAGAGAGACCCCTAACTGAAACCCTGGAGAGCTGCTGCTAGTTGCTAGAGACCACACTGAGCTAGAAATCACTGTTATTGAATCTTGGGTCCCCTGATATTGTTGGATAACAACTCCCACCATCTCCGGCTAGCTTAGACTACAATGACTGTTAACAGTTCCCTGGTATTTCAGACAGGACATCCCTAGCCTTACCTGGAGATGCTGCGGATTGAACCTGAGGCCTTCTGCATGCACAGCAGATGTTCTATCGTTGAATTATGGCCCTTCCCTCTTCCTGCCTCATTTCTTTATCTCCTCTCAGTCCCCTGTAGCTAAGATGGCACCAGCATCTGGGGCCATTTCTGTTGTTGTGACATTTTCAATGTGAACAAGTAATTTAGCTGAACGTTTTTTGTTATTTCCCTCCCCCCCTTCCCCTGCATGCCTTATATGCTGAGTTTAAAACCCATTAGCATAGAAGGTGGTGGGGGTGGGGGAGGAGAGAGAAAGGAGCAGATGCAGAGCAAGGAATTCCTTAAGGGAGTCCATATTTTTACATATTTTGTAGGAAGGGAACTGTTGTTTCCCAGCTGGTATTATTGAGCTAATACTGGTGAGTTTGCTTCCTGATAACGTAACCCCCTCCCCAGTTAATTGTGTTCTATTTAGTGACAACGGAGACATTGTTGGGTATATACACTGCACTTTTAAAGGGATTGTGTCTGAAAGGTGATTGCTTTGACTTGCTGGACTCATCGAAGAGTTATGCAAGGATATTCTTTTTTTTTAATCCTTCCATCTTTTAATTTACAAGGACAGCTGTCAGGCTCCCATCGCCAACACAATGACAGTGATTCTTACTTGTAAGTAAGGAGGAGATCTTTATAGGCTAATAGTGATACAGACTCAACAAAGCACAAGATAAAGAAGTCAAGATTCCAAGGTAACTGAGTAAGGCAAGATTTTCACAACTGCACAGATGCTTTGAAGATGTCTCAACAGGTTGACATGCCCCTCCTGCAAAACTTAAAAAATGAGGTGGGGCAAGCTCACACATGGGCCTCTCTCACCCTATCATAGGAGCCAAATCTTAGGGGTTGAGGTCCCTTCACCCACCCAATAAAATATTTAAGTTGGCCACCCCCCAAAAAAAAGTTTATGGGCATTCCCATTCAAATAGTGTGTGTGGGGGGGCACATCTTGTGATTGACTATGCGGGCAGAGCTTACCTGGGCACCCACCATATTTTATTCAAGTTGGCACCCTTGCACCCTATGAGTCTGCTGCATGCACACTTCATTGGGGTGGATGCATCTGGTCCCTCCTACGAAGACAGCCTCTGGATCTTGGCAATAAGAGTTTGTCATTCCCCTCTATCTCCAGCTCTGCCCTCACCTTCTCATGCTTAGCCCACCCACTCTGGCTGGTCAAAGCCCCCCCCCCCCCATGAGGCTCTATGCACCACTAGAGGGGTCGAGGAGAGAGCAAGCAACTTTGTTTCTCTCTCTCTGACCTCTCCCCTCCATCCTTGGGGAGGGGAGGCCTTCCAGCCCTTCATCTGCTCCTACTTCCTCCTCCTCTTGGTCCTTCTGGGGCTAGAAAGGAAAAGAAATGAGCCAATGTGAAAGTTTTGATGGCCAGCATTAAGGTGCAGTTTGTCATGCTTCTTCTGCACCTTAATTGTCAAAGGCCCGTCTGAATATGAAGTTCTTAGCCTGTCAGTGCAAGGATAATAAAACGGGAGCCAAACTTACCTCTTGTGAAAGGGAATTCCACAGTGTGAAAACATCCACAGAAAAGGCTCTCTCTTGTGTCACTACCAACTGTGCCTCTGATGTTGATGGGACCAAGGGAAGGTGCTCACCCAAGAACCTTAGCGCCTGGGCAGGTTTGTATAGGGAGATGCAGTCTTTCAGGTAGCCTGAACCCACTTTTAAAAGTGGTTCACACTTCCCAGACTAATATGTGGATTTGAAGTCAGTTATCCTTCAGTTATCCTTCTGCCCATCTCTGAATTTTGCAATATAGTTTTCTGCACAAAAAATGTACCAAAATGTGAATTTTTTGGGAAACACATACAGAAATAACCTGAATTTTTGTGCATTGAAAAAATATATATCACAAATTGATGTAGAAATGGGACTGGAACCTGACAGGAACTGGAGATAGACAGATCCAGGAATCCCTATGAGGATGGGTCTAGTTCTCAAAATGCTAAAGTTCTTCTCTGATCTTAAATATACCCCATACAATGAAACCATCCAATTTTTTTAAAAAGCAACCAAGTGTGTTTAAATAATAAAAAGTATATCATTGTTAATGGTTAAAAGTTCATTGGCATTCCTTCCACTATAGAGCTGTCTTTAACATTTAGATCTTTGCAAATGGTCTGCGATTGACTCCCCAGTGAGACTGCCTTGTTCTTACAGTTGGAGAAGGGAAAATTAAATTCAATATGTTTGGACACAGGAAGCAGTGGTTTAAGATAAACTTTGCTGCCTAGACATTCCTGCTTGCCAAAGAAAGGGTGAATGTTGTGTCCATGTAGAGACAGCACAGCTGGATCGATGGTGAGAGATGGATTCTGTCTGGAATGGAAGGCCAAGAGGAAGCCAAGTTCATGTTGTGGGTGTTGCCAGTTTGACTTACAGCAAATATGTGCTGTTAACTAGAGCAGCTGCATGAAGAATATGGATAGGGGAGAAATTCAATTCAGCTCGCATGTAAAGGTGAACCTCACTATTTCACACATTAGGAAACAATGGAAGAACCAAGGCACACTCAGCCTTTGAAATTCGTACTTCTCTGAAGTTTCAGTGCATTTCCTGAGCCAAGTAACGTGTACAAAACTTAATATACAGAATAAACTGCACTTTAAAATAGATACATTAGTGAAAATAAGATAAACATTGCTTTGTGTATATGCATGTATTGGGGAAAATATGCATATTAGGCAATAATTGCACACAACTATATATATTAAGAGAAAATCAGTGAATATATATATATATGGAAGAAATGTGGAGAAATGAACTTAAGACTGAAAGAATGAGAAACTGTGAGAAACTGAGTGACAGATTTCTCCAATCACTGCCTATAGACTGAGGGAAACTTGTTGCCATGTAAAACAACAACATTTCCCCAAAATCTTTCCCCCTACCACCATGAAAGGGTTGGAATTTCTGTTGCTTTGGGGTGAGCAAGACCGAAAAAAACTTCAAAAATGGGTTCAGGGGTTACTTGGGTATAATATAAGAATAGTGGAGGGTTTCCTTTATCCACTTTAAAACATGTATTATAAAGGCACAATTGTGTCCTCTCTGTTCATAATGGACGATTACCCTTTCCATTTGCACTGACATGCTTTCTTTTCCTAGGGTCTATCACAGAAAGATTCCCCAGAATGCGCTTTGTAGTATAGCATGTTCTCAGGTACTAGGAATACTAGGGAAAGGCTGTGGCTCAGTGGTAGAGCATCAGCTTTGTACATAGAAGGTCCCTGGTTCAGTCCCTGGCATTCCCAGGAAGGGCTGGGAAAGACTCCCGGTTCAAAATTATGGAGAGCCACAGTCTCTCAGTATCAACAATACTGAACTAGATGGACCAAAGGTTTCTGACTCAGTGTGAGGCAGGATCCTAAGGAGCTGTCTCATCCTGAAGGAGCGTCTCCACCCCCATCGTTTTGCCCGGATGCTGAGGTCCAGCGCCGAGGGCCTTCTGGTGGTTCCCTCACTGCGAGAAGCAATGCTACAGGGAACCAGGCAGAGGGCCTTCTCGGTAGTGGCACCCGCCCTGTGGAATGCCCTCCCACCAGATGTCAAAGAGAAAAACAACTACCTGACATTTAGAAGACATCTGAAAGCAGCCCTACTTAGGGAAGTTTTTAATGTGTGACATGTTAATGTATTTTAATCTTTGTTGGAAGCCGCCCAGAGTGGCTGGGGAAACCCTGCCAGATGGGCGGGGTACAAATAATAAATTATTATTATTATTATTATTATTATTATTATTATTATTATTATACCAAGCCAGACCATTGTCCCATCTATTTCACTACTGCCTACACTGACTGGCAGTGGCTCTCCAGAATTTCAGACACAGAGTCTTTCCCAGGGACTGAACCTGGCATGATCCTGCTTGAAATTTATATGGGCCCTAGAATTAAGCCCTTTTCACTATTGGGCATGCGTGTGTGTTATACCGTTTTCATGGTGTGTTTGTTTTGGATGGACGGAGCAATGGTGGGAAATGGGGGATTAGCCTTTGCCCTGGCAAAGCGGAAGGTTCTCTCCTGCAAGGGGCAGGTGCGTGTCAGGAAAGGCAAAGTGGAGATTTATAACCAAGCTCAATGAAGTCAGCCTCAGAGTATCATTCCAGTATATTTCTAAGGAGACGCTCAGGAAGAGATTTAAGTGGCACTTAATGGCCCTCCACCTACGAGCCTCGCTGTCAGGAGGTGCTAAATTAAAATGACGTACGCTGGAGCTTTGAACTTGGGGATCGGCTGCTGGGGCTTTTTACTAACGTCCTGAGAAAGTCATCTCAAGTTCACGGAGGCTTAATTAAAATGCAAGGAGGTGGACACTTGGTGAACTCAGCTCTCCCCTCCTCACCCATTCCCCCTCTCCAAGCCCTCCTGACCTATCCTCCTCTCAAAAGCAGACAATATCATTTTCTTAAGAACACAGACCTGCATCTCTGGATCAAGCCAAGGATAGAGTTAGCTCACCATTCAGTCTTCATCTGTAGCCAACTGTGTGGCTTTGGAAGCACACACTTAATAAGGTGGCCTTCACTCTGTTGCTACATTATAGTCAGAGGCAAACTGCTTTTGTACATGGAGGCTTTCTCTGTTGTTTGACCTTATCCTGCTGCCAATCGGCTTCATTAGCTAACCTGAAAAGGTAGAATTACTTTATTTTTATTTATTATATTTATACTTCACCTTTCATCCAAGGTTCACAAGATGGTATGCAAACTCCTCCCCATTTTATCCTCGCAGCAACCCTATGAGGTTTGGGAGAGACTGACTGGCCCAAGTTCACCCCATAAGTTTCATGACCGATTGGGGTTTTGAACCTTGGTCTCTTACGTCCTAGCCTTGCACTGGAGGGAAAACATAAGCACATGACCAAAGGTTGCACAACAAGAACCAGCTATTGCGCGACAAGCTTCTGCACTTGAAAGAGTTGCATTGGATTCCTTTGTTGCACAGCCTTTAAACTCTGCCATGCACTAGCACAAGGACTCTTGCACTGGGAGACCAGAAAACATTGGCTGCGGTCCTGTATTTTTAAGTCACTGGGCAAGGAAGAAACCTAGAAGACAACAACAGCAACAGAACAGCCTGCTGGACCAGGCCAATGGCCCCACTAGTGCAGCATCCTGTTTTCACAGTGACCACCCAGATGCCTCTGGAAAACCATCAAGAAGGATCTGAGCATAATAGCACTTTTCATCCCCGTGGCTTCTAGCAACTGGGATTCAGAAACATTACTACCTCTGACTGTGGAGGTGGAGCACAGTCGCCCTAGCTAGTAGATATCAGCAGCCTTATTCTCCATGAATATGCCCAATTCTCTTTTAAAGTCAATCAAGGAGGTTCTAACAGCTCCTCTAGCTTGTCCTGGCCCTGGGAGGCATAGCAGCTTGCTCCTGCAACCTGTGATTCAACAACAACAACAGCTCCATCATTTATTTTCCCAACACAAGGTGATTCATTCAGGTTTTGTGTGGATCCTGGTTAAAACAACAACTCTGTGTGTTCAGTTTGACCAGAGGCTATTCCAGTGTGTACTGGGATTCAACAGGCAAGGCGCTGAACCTAATCTGGACTTCACTTGGATCTCCACAGAGAGGTAATCAGGGAACCCCCCCCCCCACCATAATTGAAAGCTGACCAAGAATGGTGAGCGAATCCAGAAAATCTTTCTGAGGTCTTTTCCCATCACCTGATGCAACTTTTTATTGTATTTACTTATTTAATTTGTATACCACCCTCCATCCATAGATCTCAGGGCAGTTCACAACATTAAAACAGTTCACAAGATTTAAAAACACAAAATGCATAATAAAAACAAGAACAAAAGCAAACCAATAACTCTTAAGCCATTTTTATTGTTACACCAATCCATAGGTGGTTGTTTGTTTGTTTTTTAAAAAAACCAAGTTAACCACAAGAATCTAACAAAACTCACATCTGTTGGTAAAATCTTTGAAAGGTATCACACACAAGTCAATCCCGGCATCCCATATCAACTTACATATCCCCTCTTTTCTCGTCTTGGCATTCATATATATATGTAATACCTAATCACTCTATCACTCAGGAAATATTAGAAAGCTGCAGTTGGGATCCTGCACTGACCTCTAAGTGTTTTAAAGAAGATACTAGCAGGGAAACTACTAGAAAGAAATGAGGTGGGGGGAGAGGAAGAGTAAGTGGTCTGTTTTATGTCAGTGTTTCAGATTACCCCAGAAGGAAAGAAACAGACATATTGGGGTTGGGTTTTTTTTGCTTCTGGGAAGCTGGCTTTGGAAGGTGGGCAAAGCAATGAAGGCATCAGTGAGGATGTCAATACTAGATCAAAGGGATTCACCAAGTCGGCCAACAAGTGAACAGAGGCTCTGGGGACACTTGCAAGATTTCCCCTTTGCTTGGGCTTGTTGCATGTCTTTGCAAACTGAAAGTGTACAAAGCAGGGCAGCCCCATTCCTCATCTTTGCAGACCCCCAAATTATTATTATCATTAGTCTTAAGGCTATCTTAAAGCATGCAATAAAAACAAAGAAGTTAGATTTTAAAGCAATGCCTATTTCATCAGGAAACATAAATACTGCTTAAACGACAGAAAACCACTAAACAGGTTACAAAGAGTCATTGGCATTAATATAAAAATATAATTTTAAACTCAGTTAAAACGATTTAGCCTCCCCCCCCAGTTAATAAGCATTGCAATTCAAATGATGTCCGTGCACTGTGTCATGTGATTGATTATGTGGGGTGGGACTTACTTGCCCCTCCCCCCATATTTTATTCAAGTTGGCATGCCTGATTAAAAGCACAGGCTGCATCCTAAGATATAGCCTAGTAATGGCCAGGGTAAAGAGGTGCATCTTCAGCCTGTGATAAGACCTATACAAGGAAAGTTCTAGATGTACCTTTGTGGGGCAGGAATTCCACAGCTGCCTCAGAGAATATCCTCTCTTGGGCTGCCACATTCCAAACTTCTGAGGGTGACAGAACTACCAAGAGGGTAGTTCTGTAGGGATGTAACACCTGAGAGGGTTTGTAGGGAAGGAGGAACTCTTTCAGATATCTGGAGCTTATTTCAGATATTTGTATTATTTTTCTGGTGGCTATCCACCCTGAACATTACTGCACCATCATTTGGGGTGAGGGTGGGGGCACAGCAGCAACTAGAAGAGCAGCATTGTTGGTCATATGCTTTCTCTCAATTTTTTGTCCCCTCCAAAAACCACACAAATTGCTTCACGGACACCAGCACACACAAGTTTGCTGCCTGCAAGATTTGGGCTCAGCTGTGCTTTCAGCAGCTGCAAACAAGAAAAAGCTTTTGATATTTCTTCTCACCCTTGATGCAGAAGAGTCCACTGAGCTTCACCCCAGACTCTACCCTCGGTCCTCAGGGTGTGCATAAGGCCCCCAGGCTCTTCCTCATGACATGCAAAACATCTCAAGTAGAAAGCCAAGCATCCCCATAAAAAAAGACAAAAGAGGGAGAAGAATCCAAGAATGTCTAGGAACAAGTTCCCATGCCTGATGCCTAATTGACTGTCAATCAAGGTGGACACTTATGATATCCTAAGACCTTCCCCCACCACAATGCACCCCAACTTTAGAACTCAAAATTTGCCAACTCTGGTGCAGGCCTGTACAAACCACCTCCAGCATATTTTACTCCCCATGCTAAATGGGGGTGTTGGTGACAGGATTCTGTCCTATGTTTATGTGTTTGATTTAATCTTAAGCTACATGCAGCTGGAGGTGTTGTACTGACTAGTCCATTGATAAGCTCTCCATTGTCTCTCTTGCTCCCTCAGTTTTATGACCGGAGTGTTGTCTCTTCCTTCACACTGCACAAACCTTTAAAAGCAAATAAACAAAGTCTCTAAATCTCTCCAGAGCAATCAGAGGACATACTTTTTCATCTCCCTCTCTCCTGTCCACCCCTGCCCACGCATGTAATTTTTCCTGGATAAAGTTCACATCCAAAAGGCTCAATTTCAGTCCCTTTCCCTTTCGCCTTTCACTCAACTGCAGCCTCTTCAAAGAGAACTGAGGATAAAAGTCCAAGCCAGAATTCACGCACTTGTGGGTGCTCTCTGGCCACCGTTTGATGTCCCTCTGCTCACCTTCTGATGCTTTTCAGACCTTTGTCTTCATTACCCATTTGGGCTCCATTTCCCAGACTTTATCTGGTCAGAGCCCCTCTCTCCCACCCACCCCTTCAGGCTCCATATCATCACTGTATTGTTTGAATGTCACTCTGTCCATTCTGTGTGTGAGATGCAGGAGGTTTAACACGGATGCTAAATTTTCTGGCAGAGCCACAATCTCACTTGAGATGAATGGCAGAATTCTTGAATCACAAATGGGCAAGGTTAATTTTATCCATGAATTTCAATGGGTCTACTCTAAGTAGGACTAGCAGTAGCTACAGCTCTTAGTCTTGTTTCTGCCTTCTCCCTCCCACAGTTATAAAGACCTCAGTGACTACATAAGTTTGTCCTTCTTGGTTCAGCTTTGCCTTATTTCGGGGTGAAGCTGCAATGACTGCTCCCCATATTAAATGGGGGGCACCCTTTGTTTGGTCGCGCACAGCCTCCTGGACCCTATGTGGCACCATTAGCACAGGCTTGGCTTCGCCTCCCCCCAGGTGGGATACCTGGAGGTCTCCGCCTACCTCAGTCAGTTGCCCAATCCCGCCTGGGGAGGCATTGCCAAGGTGATCAGGCCAGATTGGGGGAGGGACTGCCTGCCCACACAATAGGGGGAGGATCTTACCTGGGAATCGTCAGTTGGCTCCAGAGCTAGTCCCATCCTACCCACTCTCAATTAAGACTTCTTTTGCAGGTTAACCTTTTCTCCACAGGTATGTGGGTGCTGCTACATCAAGGTCGCTGTTGAAGGGCCAGAAAGGAATTCCCCTGCATTGGCAGGTTTGCCTTTCCCGTAGTAAAACATCACAACTTTGGTGGTATCAGGCCTTGGGCGGAATCCTTTAGTCTATCTTCCCTGAATGGGGGGGGGGGGGCGTGCAGCGGTGACCACACCCCCTCCGCTTTGCAGCAGCAATAGCAGGGTTCCCTGTTAAAGGGGTTGTTTGAGGGGAGGCTTTGGCCGTACGCCTAGAGGTCGTCATTGCTCTCTCCTGTGGCGGCGGCGTAACGGAGGTGCTTGAACATAGAACTCCAGAGCCAGCCCATCCCCCCCCCACTGGATAACCCTGATGTCTCCCAGATCCCCAAATGGGGAGTGGGAGGGATAAACGCCCAATGCCTGAGCCAAGGTCTACCCACATCTGAAACATAATAAAGTTGTGGCCAATTTTAATCCCATAGCACATTGTGTTGAGTCGTTATTCCACACGGGGGCTGCCCAGGGTTTGGGGGATTCCGCCTGTCCACGCAAAATGGTGGTGGGATTTATGAATTTATTTCATTTATGTATCACTTCCCATGAGGTATCCTAAAATGATTTGCAATTCAATAACATATAGAAAAACAATTTTAGAAGACGGTTACAAATGTAAAACTACCACAGCACATACATAAAATTAATTCAAATCCCAGGCAGATGCCAACTAGGATGAAGATTTTATAAGGGGTGTTGAAGGAACAATGGCTTTATCAGGCACATGAAAAACAACAGAGAAGGTGCCTGCCTGATCTGCAGTGAGAGGGAATCCCAAATGGTGGTTTTTACCATATTAAGGCCCAACTCCAAGATTGTGTGGAATGAACCTCCTGATTGGATGGTGTCTGCAAGGTGCTCTCTGGCAGAATGCAGTGATTGACTGGGGATATTGGGAATGAGGTGATCAAACTTTTGTATATCCTTGTCCCAAGCTGTGCAGTAGGGCTTTGCACACCAATCCCAGCAGTGGTGGGATGCTGGTGGCGCTGTGGTCTAAACCACAGAGCCTAGGGCTTGCCAATCGGAAGGTCGGCGGTTCAAATCCCCGCAACAGGGTGAGCTCCCATTGCTTGGTCCCTGTTCCTGCCCACCTAGCAGTTCGAAAGCACGTCAAAGTGCAAGTAGATAAATAGGTACCGCTCTGGCAGAAAGGTAAACAACGTTTCCGTGCGCTGCTCTGGTTCGCCAGAAGCGGCTTAGTCATGCTGGCCACATGACCCAGAAGCTGTACGCCGGCTCCCTCAGCCAATAAAGCGAGATGAGCACCGCAACCCCAGAGTTGGCCATGACTGGACCTAATGGGTCCCTTTACCTTTACCTTTACCTTTACCTTTACCAGCACTGGTACCTAGCCTGGTAGCTATTTGCCAGCCAATGATTTATTTGCTGTTGTTTTTTGGATTTTTTTTTTAGATGATGATGATGATCATCATTTTGTACATCACATTGAAACATGTGGGGGGGAGGCCACTATTATTACTATCATTATTATTAGTGCTCCTGCTTAGCATTCTTCTTTCATCAGCTTGATTTAAGTGATTTCGTTGCTGCTAATGTTAACTTATTTGCCCTTATGCCAACTGCAAACTGCTTCTGCCTTTCGGATGAGGTCCACATAACCTTCTTGTCTGCTTTCCCTTTTCACAAATGTAAGTTTGCTTAGGAAGAGAAGGGAAGGGAAGGGAAGGACAGGGTTGGGTCAAGCTGCACAATACTTGTTTTTTGTTTTGTTTTTTGGCGCATCCTTGAAAAAAGCTTCCCGTTCTTCCTGAGAATTTTCCAAGGAACCTTGTGAAAACCAAGTTTAGTTTGAAGTGAGCCAGGTGGTGGTATTTAGGGGAGCTCACAATCTCTGCTCCCAGCAAACAGTGCGGAAAGCGAGAGAGTGAGAGAGAACTTTTATATTGCCAAATAATGGAAAGTCGGCAATGACTTTGTTTAATGAGTCGTTATCTGCAACTGAGCTTCCGAACCAGAAACTTTTGTTCATTGCGGTGGTCATCATCTCTGGAGAAGGAGCACCAAAGGTTTCAACCGTGACATACACCCCCACATCCCCTTGCAAGGAACTTACTGAGATCAAGAGGACCCCGAAGGAAGCCAGCAAAGGAATGAGTGAAAGCGGAAGTTTTTGTTTGGATTTCTCATTAGTCATGATCTCCAGCCTCCTTTATCCTTGTGGCGTTCACATCCTCTCTGCAACTCAAAATCCGGGGCTAGGACAATAACAACGTGATATGAAGGATATTGGAGAGCATGGAACGGGTGGTCAAAGGCAGCCCCAGGTCCAGCTGTGTTTAGTTTGCCGATACCCATGTGTTCCTTGTTAGACTCTCTTCCAGCCCTCCTCCACCTCTTGTTTCTATTCTTCACAGTCCAAAAGTATCAACCAATTAGAGTCCACAGAGTGAGCTGTTTACCACCCCCCTGCCTTGACACAGCTATTTTCTGCCTTCTATCAGCAAAAAAGCAAAGCAGGGTAACAAGACTAAGCTCCTTTGTCTTAAGCTTTTTTTTAAAGAACAAAGCATAAATTGAACCAGAAGAAGGAAACCGAGAAAAATAAAAAGGCATCCAAGCTGTCTTAAAAAACACCCCAAACCTCTTACCTAGGTGGTAACGCCAGGAAAGGCTTAGCCAAGAAGAGCAGTCAGCTTTGGAGTGAAATCTATCACACTTGGTGTTCATATGGCTGCCTCATTGCAGCAGAGATCTCAGTCATGCATTTCAAGAAAAAACAGGAATTGCATGCCCAGAAGGAAGCTTTTCCTGGGGAGGTGAGAGAGCAAAACTTCCACCTGCTCAGCTAATCTCTCTCTGAAGGTGGGCATGGATAGGAAGCTGCCTTAGACAGATCAGGTCGGAGCGAAACAATATAAACTTAAAGCTTTTGCAGATGACCTTGTTTTGACCCTGCAGGAGCCAGAATCTAGTACGAAAAGAGTACTACAATTGATTCAGGACTTTGGTCGGGTGGCGGGATTTAAATTAAACAAACAGAAAACCAAGGTGTTGGAAAAAAACTTGACAGATACAGAGTCAGAACGGTTTCAGAGAGAGACAGAATTAAATGTGGTTAAAAAAGTAAAGTCCCTAGGGGTTAATATAACAGCAAAAAATCTGAGTCTATTTAAGGATGACTATGAAAAATGTTGGTCAGAAATTAAGAGAGACTTAGACAGTTGGACAAAATTGAAACTTTCTTTGTTAGGCCGAATTGCTGCTATTATGATGAATGTATTGCCAAAAATGTTGTTTTTGTTTCAAACACTACAGATTGTGGACAAGACGGAGTGCTTCCGGAAGTGACAGAGAGATATCTCTAAATTTGTCTGGCAGGGCAAAAAGCCCAGAATTAAGTTTAATATATTAACTGATGCGAAAGAAAGAGGGGGCTTTGCCCTGCCAGACCTAAAGCTGTACTATGAAGCCGCAGCTTTCTGCTGGCTAAAAGACTGGCTACTTCTGGAGGACACTGATGTACTGGACCTGGAAGGCTTTAACAATGCTTTTGGTTGGCATGCATACTTATGGTATGACAAGGTTAAGATCAATAAGGCCTTTAAGAACCATATTGTCAGGAAAGCAGTATTTAATGTCTGGACAAAATACAAAGACTTATTGGAAAACAAAACTCCAAGGTGGCTTTCACCTCTGGAAGCTAAGGCCCGAAAAAGACCCAATATGGAGGCCAAATGGCCAAAATATTGGGAAATATTAGAAAAAGATGGAGACAATTGGAAATTGCAGAGTTTGGAGAAAATGAAGGATAAAGTGCGAGACTGGTTACATTATGCTCAGATTAAAGAAGTCTTTAAAAACGACAAAAAGTTAGGGTTCCAGGTGGAGAAATCGAAGTTGGAAACAGAATTGTTAGAACCAAAGACTAAGGTACTATCAAGAATGTATAACTTGCTGTTAAAATGGAATACACAAGACGAAATGGTTAAATCGGCTATGATAAAGTGGGCACAGGACATTGGGCATAACATTATGTTTGAGGACTGGGAAAGGTTGTGGACCACTGGGCTGAACTTCACTGCATGTAATGCTCTGAAGGAAAATGTAATGAAAATGATATATAGATGGTACATGACCCCAGTTAAACTTGCCAAAATATACCATTTGTCTGAAAATAAATGTTGGAAATGTAAAGAAAGTGAAGGAACATTCTTTCACCTCTGGTGGACTTGCCCTAAAGTGAAGGCCTTCTGGGAAATGATATATAATGAGTTGAAAAAGGTATTTAAGTATACCTTCACTAAGAAACCAGAGGCCTTCCTTCTGGGTATTGTCGGTCAGAAGGTGCTAAAGAAGGACCGAACATTTTTTATGTATGCAACAACGGCAGCAAGGATACTCATCGCTAAGAACTGGAAAACGCAAGATCTACCCACACTGGAAGAATGGCAGATGCAGCTGATGGACTATATGCAACTGGCCGAGATGACTGGCAGAATCCGAGACCTGGGAGAGGAGAGGGTTGAAGAAGATTGGAAGAAATTTAAGATGTATTTGCAAAAATACTGTAATTTGGTTGAATGTTAAGAAGGATGCTAGATCATAAATAATTGAGCACCACTAAACTAGACGGAATTGGGATGACAAGTGAGAAATGTAAACCTTCTGGAGAACTATTAGATTATATTTAAATGAACGGGGCATAAGAACGTAAACAAGATGATAAATTGCTGGTAAAAATTTACAATGATGTAAGTGGGAGCGGGAGACGCGAGGGAGTCCAAAGAAGTTATGAAACTATGTTACGATACATGTTATATTGTTTATTATTTTTACATTTGTATTGAAAAATTTTAATAATTTTTTTTTTTTAAAGACAGATCAAAGGCCCACCTAGCACTGTATTGTATTGACTGGCAATAGCTGTCCTGTGAGTCTTCAGATAGGGAGCCTTACCTGGGGATGCTGGGGATAGGAACGTAAGGAGAGCCCTGCTGAATCAGGCCAGTGCCCATCTAGTCCAACATCTGGTTCTAGTGGCCAGCAAAATGCCCACAGGAAGTCCACAAGCAGGACCTGAGAGCAACAGCAACTCTCCCCTCCAGCAGTCTCCAAAAACCAGATAGCATGCTACACCTGACCCTAGAGACAGAGCGTAGACATCGGGGTTAGTAGTGATGGATAGACAGATCCTTCTTCAGGACTGAACCTGGGATATTCAACATGCAAAACAGTTGCTCTGCCACTGAGCAAAGGCGTGTCTGTCAAAGGAGTTCTGTTCCTTCTCTGGACCAAAGCTAACCTGAGTGATTTCGGAGGGAGCCCTGTAATCTTCCCTCTTTCCACCTCTGCCTCCCATCTTCTGCCCTCCCACCCAAACTGAAAAGCAACAAGTTTTCCAAATGCATTTCCTTTCCCAGAGGCTGTTTATTCTGTTTAATGGCCACCTATCACCTCCTCACTCATTCTTTTTTAGATTTACTAGACAAGCACCGAGCAAATTAGCACAAAATGCTTTCACTCAAGTGTCAGGTGGAATCAGGCTTGACGAATACAATCCTGCTGGGCTTCCCAACCAGAGGAGTGGGTAGGCTGACAACATTGTCTCCTTCAATTAAAAGGATGTTGCCTGCCTCACCAGAGCCCCAACCAAGCCCCAAGACAAACCTATAACTTTTTAATGTCTTATTTTCATAAAGGCATTTTGACACGTGCTGCTGGGTTGGAGCAGGAGTGGGGAGGGAGGAATGAAAGAAGGGAAGGAAGGTTGTGGAGCGATAAAAACCAATCCCAATGTTGGAATTTTTATGATGTGTTTTAATAATAAGGGGGGGGGGACCTTGCTTCAAAGGAAATATTTAAGTGACATGCTGATATGCAGCGAAGTGTGGATGTGTTCAAAAATAGCACCACAGCTGAACCTTGTAATGCAATATTTATAGCATAAATCTTGCTAACATGCCATAAAAATGAATTTTCATTGTTGCAAAGACATAAGTATGCAAGGCAAAAGAAGAGGGGGAGTGTGTGTTTTGTTGTCTCCATGCAATGAGCGTGTGATCTTTTCCCAATCATCTAGGGAGGAGCTGTGTAAGGGCAGATCAGAACTCCAGAGGGCTATTACATTCATGAGACACCATACTGGGGCCATAGCCGACTGATTCTCATTGACATCTCCTTACAATGAGCTTGTGAGATTCTCTCCAGCTTCTCTGGAGGACTTGTGTAGGCAATGTTCATATTTATATCACACACTGAAACTAGGGATGTGCTGAGCAACTGATTCTGTCCTCTTTAAGGCCACGTTCACGTTCTACATTTAAATCACTATGATACCTAAATCCATTGCTTCCCCCAAAGAATTCTGGGAGCTGTAATTTGTTAAGGGTGCTGAGAGTTGTTTCAGGAGACACCTCCCTCCCTCACAGATCTACAGTTCCCAGAGCGGTTTAATGATCAGTCCCTCAACACGGGAAATATTGGGATCTCCTGTCAGTGCTCTTAGCAAAATACAGCTTTTCGAAACAACACACTTACCATTCTTTGAAATTCACACATTTGTGAATTTTTCAATGCAGTTCTCCAGCCAAGTAATATGTACAAAAATGCACATACTATGGTAAAATGTGCATAAGAATTCATATATTCATGAATATAACATACCAAAAATGCATTACATATGGTGAAGTTGCTTTTCAAAATTGTGTAGGTTTTTTTTGGGGGGTGGGGAGTATACAAAAATTAGATTCACAATGTATATTAGATTCACAATGAGAGTTTTTTTTTTTAAAAAAAAGAAATAATTTGCAAACTGATATGGAACTGTGGAAAACTAAATTTAAGACTGGGAAAATGAGAATCTGAGATCTGCCCACTAAAATGGACAGATCTGTGCATCCCCAGCTAAAAGATCTCTAAGTCAATGTATCCTGTTAATGAGTATTATGGCAACTGACTAAGGGATGGAGAATCTAATTTGCAGCTCTA